>NC_092038.1:5497618-6697618 GCF_003086295.3 Arachis hypogaea
AGTCAAATTTACTAAAGTATATGTTATTTAATTTTGAAGAAAGTATCGTTTTTGTTTCCAACGTTTGGAATAAATCTTAAAATTATTTCTAACGTTTAAATCGTCTTATTTAAATTTTTGATGTTTTAAAATTCTCTCAATGTTGTCCTGCCGTTAGTGATCTATTGATAGAATTGATGGTGGGACACAATTGAGACAATTTTAAAATGTTAGCGACTTAAATAGGACGAAAATGTTGGGGATAAAAATAATACATTACCAATTCAAGATTTTTACTCATAATAAATACTTGTAAAATGACTAGTAGTTAACTTTTGAAAAAAAAATGAATATGATATATAATGAAGTATAAATTATACCTTTTTGAAATAAAATTTAATTTTATCATTCAATAATATTAATTTTTTACGATACATAGTTATTCAATTATTTTTTAATTACATCTAAGTAAATTAAGTAAATTTATCTTTTTTCTAATTTTACTTTTAAAAATTCTTACTCATCATAAATTTTTTATAGAATGACTAGTACATAAACTTTCAGAAAAGAGAAAAAGAGCAAAGTACATATACAATAGAATATAAATTATACCTTTTTAATTAAGAGAAAAATTAAAAAATAAATTAAATAATTATCTATACTAAAAAATTAAAATTATTAAAGAAAAAAATTAAAATTTATTTAAAAGTTAAAAATAAAATTTAATTAAATTAAACATTAAAGGCATTTGGTATATTAAAGAGTAAAAGATATAATTTATAATTTATTATATATGTATCATGGTCTTTTTTTTCTCTAAACTATATACTAGCCATTTTATAAATATGAGTAAAAATCTTGAATTTGTAATACAATTCATTTCATTAAAATTCACTGTCATTTTATTTGATTTGATAATTCTTCTAAGAGTAATATATCGTTTTTGTTTCTAACGTTTCTGTTATATTTAAATTTCTAACGTTTCAAAATTATCTCAATTTCATCCCACCGTTAATTCTGTTAACAGATTACTAATGGCAAGACAATGTTGAGACGATTTTAAAATGTTAAAACCTTAAATAGGATGATTTAAATGTTAGGGACAATTTTAAAACTTACCCTAAATATTACGGACAAAAACGATACTTTATTCTTTAATTTGTATAGAATAAAAGTGTGTATGTTTCAAAAATAAAATGTATTGTGTATAACAAAAAATTATACATAAATGCATATATTATTTAATTTATTTTTAATATATATTTTATATTAATAATTAATTTAGTGATTAATTTTTAATATAATATAATTAAAATATGAGAAAGTATAGGGAGTCAATGACCTAAGTATATAATGTATACAATAGAGGTTTAGGAAGTATTAGAGATATGACCATTAGTGTTACATTGTCTTATCAGGTTACGCTTTTGGGATAAGTGGGTTTCATAACATGGTATTAGAATTCTAGATCCAAAAGGTCAAGGATTCGATTCTTGGTAAACTCCAAAATCAACTTAAGTTTTTGGGATGAGTGATTTTATGACATGAGATGTTTATTATCTCTGGTATCCAGATGGTTATTTTGGATAGTATGGGTGATGTTCATTTTATTCATGGACAAAAAATTTAACACATTGTACACATTGTATGTTTAGACCATTGGCTCCCTAGCACTATCCTTAAAATATACTCCCAAGTCCCAACAACCCACCCCCTCATAGTGACCGTCAACCCCCAACTCCCAACAGTAAAACCCTTCTTTTGGAGCTTTGGTGAAACTTTATGTACACGGATTTAGCACTCAGAATCCGACCATGATATGCAGGAAACCATCTTTCCACTTCACATGACAAAGTATCACATATTTTATATTTACATATATGTCAATACATACATTATTCACGTGGTACTTAAAAGTGCGTGTACGTAGAACCTGAAAATGCAAATTAGAGAAAACCCACCGTTTCTTCCTTCTAGAATCAATCCTATTTTTTGTCATATCGATGCAAATTCTTAGATGGGAATGTCCCACACCTCGTCACGAAACCATCAAATTTGAGACTTCAAACTACAAGCTAATTAAGAAAGCTTGAAAACTACACAAAGCAGTAAACCCCACCGTTTCTTACATCCTAGAATCAGTACAAATTTTTTTTTTCATTTCCATTCCAGCCCTTAAATGGGAACGTTCCAGGTTCCACCACGTCGCTAAAACAGGCGGCAAAGCTTAAAACTTTAAGCTAATCAAAAGGGGGAAAAAAAAAGAGTAGAATTTTGCGACTTCTTCAAATCTTTTAATTATTTATTTATTTTTATTTCGGGAGCCATGGTGCATGAATGGTTTAGTTACCACTGAGTGATCGATTTTCACGGGAATTTCTGGCATGGCGAAGGAGGTTGAGGTGGCGAGACGCCCATTTGGCAAGGGTTTTGCGGAGCTTGAACGACGGAGAGAGCGGATGGTGAGGTTTAACTAAAGGAGGGATTTGTCAAAAATAAAGTTTTTTAAGAGAATAACAGTTTTAAAAATTTATTATAGCAATAATTAAAAATGATTTTTAAAACAATTTTATTTTTTTAAAATCATTGAATTAATATAACATTTTATTTAAGAGCCGATGATTCAAAATGGGTGATTCTACGTGACTAAATAATTTTGATAATTAAGTTTAACTAAATTAATTTAATAATTTACTGATACAATATAACTTAATTGAAAAAAGGAAGAGATACATATATAAAAAGAAGAAAAAATAATATGATTAAACTTAGTTATAAACCAATCATGCTACGTTAATTAAGGTATTAGTAAATAATAACTAACTATTAGTTGAGTTACAAATAAGTTAATAAAAATATATAAAATTAGATGAAAAAATATTTAAAATTAAAAAAAATATATTTAAAATCAAATGTAAACAAATTTCTAAAATTATTATTGTAAAAAGAATATTCAAAATCTAACAAAAAAATATTTAAAATTTAAACATAATAAAAATGTTTTTAATTATAATAAAAAAATCATCAATTTTGCAGGTTTCTTATACTTGAATTTTAAATATTTAAAATTTAGATGTTTTAGATATTTTTTTTTGAAAATGTACAATAAAAAATAAATAAAAAATATTAAAAAAGACATCATTTTAAATATTTTTTATATTCAAATTTTGGATGTTTATATTTTAGAGGTAGATGTTTTTTTCTAAGAATGTATCCATCGTTATTGTCAATGCGTTCACATAGTGTTTTATTATCTGTCACCGACCATTCTTTTGTCTTACCATTTAAAAGAAACATCTAAAAAAGCACGACAGGTAACATCTAAAATTATTTTGAAAAGAAAATACAAATAAAACATAGCAAAAAGAAACCTTCGAAACTTAATAAAAATTATAAAATATTAAAAAATTTAAAATTATTAAAGAAAACATTCGAAATTTAATAAAAAAACATCTAAAATTAAATTAAAAAAAGATATCCAAAATTATTTTAGAAATATCTAAAACTTAATAAAATAAAAATTTAAAATTATTAAAAAATATATTCAAAATATAACAAAAGAAAAAACATTTGAAAATTAATTTAAAAAATCATTAAAAATCTAAAAAAATATAAAACAAACAAACGTCCAAAACCTATAAAAAATCTAAAATTATTAAAAATAATAATTCAAAACTTAAAAAGGAGAAGAAAAAGAGCATGAAAATTATTTCGAAGAACAAGAAGATAAGAAATAGTGGTAAGAAGCAGCGAAAAACATTATAATAGAATTGATTTTCTATATTTTTTCGTTACTAAAATATCTTCTTCAAATAATATTTTTCGTATATATATTTTTTACAATCATTATAAAAAAATAAATAATAAAATATAAAAATATAAAATATTTTTAAATTCACACGTTTAAGTATGGAATTGATTTTATTTATTTTTTAGGTAATTATTTAAATAAAAATGATAAAAATATTTTTTATAAAGATACTTTATTTAAAAATATAACTTATTTATTTAGCTATATTTTAAATAAAGACAACACTTTTATAAATATTAAAATTTAATCTAAAAATATATCATCTAAAGATTAAAAATAAAGAATTTTTACATAAAAATAATTATAAAATCTTCGTCGTAGTATCACCTTTATCTTATACAATATTATCGTCATCATTAGAAAGCATCATGGACCTGTATAAATGTATGATCAAAGAAACCACATCATGCATATATCACACATCACTCAAAACAAGACCTCCAAATAAGGCCAAATCTTGATGGAATTCTTTGACTTTATTCTTATTTTTGTAGCCATTGCCTCATTCTTATTCATCCACACTTGGAGGTCTAATAGAAAAAATCCCATAATTAATTTGCGCTTCTTTGGTATGCTACCATCAGTTTTATGTAATCTTTCCAATATCCATGATCACGCAACAACCACTTTGAAGCAATGTGGAGGTACTTTTTTGTTCAAAGGTCCCTGGTTCACAAACCTCAACTATCTCATCACCAGTGATCCTATGAATGTGCACCACATTACTAGCAAGAACTTTGACAACTACATCAAAGGCTCTGAGTATTATGAGATCTTTGAAATACTCGGAGATGGCATCTTTAACACTGATTCTCACAAATGGAAGCATAGCAGGAACATACTTCATTCATTGTTCAGACAAAACTCGTTTGAGAGTTTAGTTGTGAAAACCATTCATAAGAAGCTCCACAGTTGCCTAGTTCCACTTCTCAACGATGTATCAGAATCAGGAACTGTTGTGGACTTGCAAGACATCTTTCAGAGAATCAGTTTTGACAACATCTGCTCCATAGTGTTGGGGTTTGATCCTAAATCCCTTCCTAACAAGCTCATCGAATTCCCGGAAGTTGCTTTCGAGAAAGCTTTCAACTTGGCGGAGGATGCAATATTCTACAGACACCTTGTCCCAAGGTTTTTATGGAAGCTTCAGAAATGGCTCCAAATTGGACGAGGGAAGACCTATACTGAATGTGAAAAGATAGTTGACCAATTCTTGCATCAGTGCATATCATCCACATTCCAAGAACAAAGCAAAGTCAAGTGCACCAAAGATGATGATGAACCAACATTTAACATGCTCAAAGCTCTTGTGGAGGAAAGTGGAATGGAACAAATAGATCGCAAGTTTCTAAGAGATAATGCATTGACTCTGCTAGTAGCTGGAAGGGATACAATTAGTTCAAGTCTCAGTTGGTTTTTCTGGCTAGTTTCAACCCACCCTGTTGTTGAAGCCAAGATCCTTGAAGAAATCAGAGCAAACTTTATAACCAAAGAAGAATATCGGCTCATCACTTCAAGGGTAGAAAATCTTAACAAGCTAGTTTACCTGCATGGAGCTATGTGTGAAGCATTGAGACTTTTTCCTCCAGTTCCTTTCGAGCACAAATCTGCAGTTAAATCTGATATACTCCCTAGTGGACATCGTGTTAATGCAAATAGTATGGTAATTTACTCTCTATATTCAATGGGAAGAATGGAACAAACATGGGGAGAAGATTGCTTGGAGTTCAAGCCAGAAAGGTGGGTTTCTGAAAAGGGAAGCATCATACACATACCATCTTACAAGTTCATAGCTTTCAATGCAGGACCAAGAAGTTGTTTGGGTAAAAATATAACCTTTATTCAGATGAAGATCATGGCCATTGCTTTGCTGTGCAATTTTCAGTTTGAGGTGGTGGAAGGGCATAATAATGTGTGTCCATGTGTTTCTGTTGTGCTTCACATGAAACATGGCTTGAAGGTCAAGGTTACTAAAAGAGGCATTATTAATTAGATTTAGGGGCATCTTCTATAATCTATATGATAGGATTCCATTATTGTACGAACATTATAGATCATATTGTCATGTGTATAAGATAAATAAGTGAAGTAAAAAGCATATCGTCAGCTAATGTATTTATTTTCATCATCTTCACAGAGTTTGTATTTGATATTGATATATATATATATATGTCACGTCTCTGGGAACACATCTTTCCAAATCAAATACTGAATAAAAATTTAATTTCCTTTTAATTTTTTTTGGGTGAATTTTTTGTTAATTCAGTTTTAACCACAACATATTTTTGTGTTTCAATAACAATTTTACTGTCATTGACAAAGTTAAACCGAGAGTCAAGCGACCTCCAACTCTCCAAGTGTCAGGCACCTGTTGGTTCAGAGAGTTTAGCGATTGTAACCATTGAACCTTAACTGCCACTATAGACGGCACCATATATGCCATCTATTTGTGTTGGTGGAATATATAAACGAGAGATTTTAGCCTAGATTAAAATTGCCTTGGACATCATATTTTCATCCAAAATTTTAAATTAACGAGTTTATGGGTCTTTTATATTATATATCTTTTACTTAATCCATTTTCAACTGTTGTAAGACTTCATTTCTTATTCTTTATATTTTAACATTTTGTTATGGTAAAATTTTCTATATTTGGATATATATAACAGTTTAGAATATGTAATTTTGTTTATAGAATATTTAATCTATTTCATTTAATAACATTGAATCTAAATCAAGCACCATATATATAACTTATTGTTTCACATCATTTTAAAAAAAGCGTGGAAATAAGATCAAGCAAGACATATGTCATACTTTAAAGGGTCATTATAAATTCCCACTAGAAGCTATTTTTTAGAAAGAAAAAAAGTTTAAGCACAAGCAATTTTAATTTATATTCGTTAATATTTTTAGTTATCATTCTAATATTTTTAGATTAATAATTTAGGTCACCAAGTCATTACTCCCATTTTTATGAGAGAATAATATTAACCAAAATAAAAATATTTACAAATTGAACCCCACTATTTTAATTTTGAAAAAAAACTAATAATTAAAATTTTGTCTTTTTAATTTTTCTTTTACAAATTTTTTCAATCCTTTAATCACAATTTCAGAGATGAGACAGTTATCTCTGCTAGAATTTTTTCACTAATATTCATGTTCTTGTTCCATTTCTATAGTTACTACTATCGTTGTTGCTGCCTGCACTTAGCACTGTCGCTACAACACCACACTTTTTGCACTACAAAAAATACCATTAAAATCAATGGCCAAATCGACGGCTTTGCCATCAATAATATTAAAAATCAATGGTAAAATCGACGATTTTAGCTGTCACTTTAAAATATGTCGATTTTTCAAAAAACTAATAAAATCAACGGCTTTTCATGCTGTCGATAAACTTTCAATAAAATCGACAGTTACCGTGTCGATAATATATGTAAATTCTATTAAATTAGTAAGAAAATTAGAAATGTCAATATTATATTAAATTAGGATAGAGCTAATTAAAACGAGAATTTTAACATTAATTTTAATGAATTTCCCCCAAAGCCCAACCCACAACCCATTAACCAAATGAGCTTTAGCTCATTTCATCCCAAACCAAGGAAACACGTTCTTGGAAAGGGAGAGCAAGGAAGAAATGTTTCAAACCCTTGAATCCATTCCAACCTCCATAACTTTCTGCTCCGAGTTTCGATTGCCGTACCGTTTGTGGTCACGCGACTACCACGTCGAGCTCTACGATTCTACCGGAACAATTTCATAGGTAAGCCACTCTATCATCCCAGTTCTTCTACCCCTTAAATTTCAAAAATCTTGAATATCCATGTTTGAGATTTTGTTGAATTTGGTACTTTAGGTTCGATCTAGCTTGCGAGGATTAGTGGACTTGGTTCTATTGGTTTGTGGGTACGGTAAGGATCACTAATCCTAGTTAATTTCTTGGTTTTAGTGTGTTGGATACTAAAATTGAGTGTGTATGTGTGATATATATGCATTAGGCTTGTATATGTGTATGTTAGAGCTTGCTTGAATACATTGGAGGCTTGGTGGAGTTTGGAAGACCTTGCATTGGAGATTTTGAACCTTGAGGGTTGTGTTTGGTGCCTTGGTGGTGTTTCGAGAAATACGGTGAAATCAACCAAAGTATGATTTAGGTTTCGGGTATTTAATATATAATGTTCTATGAAACCTTAGGCTAGAGGACCATAGAATAGGTTGGAATGATTAAGCATGTTGAATGTTAGTGTTTGTGATATTAATGGTTGACGACATAGATTGAGTATGTGTTAGTGATTATAATTATGTTGAAATTAAAAGCCAAAGTGGTATTTGAACAAAGATTGGTTTGTTGGTAAGGTTGTTTGTGCATAATTGGTGGTTGTTTATAGTCTTAATATTTAAAGTGAGAATTTAGGTGTAAAATAATTGTGTAATGTAGATGTATACTGGATGATAGATGGGTGTAGAATTATGTTGATGTGATATTGCATGTTGAGGATTGATTTTTAAGTGTGGAGTGGTTGATATTTGTATGGTAAATCAATGAAATAGGGGTTGAAAGATTTTTGTAAAAATTTGGTTTTTGGACGGATTTCGGCGAGTCATAACTTGGCTTCCAGACCTTCGAATGATTTTAAATTTATTTTATATGAAAATTGGGTCTGTGAAGTTTATGCCGTTTGAAGAACGACCGAAAGTTCGGAGGGTAAAACTAAAAATTCTGCAGCATTAAGCACTTTGTTGATCCTGCTCAGCTTGCGTACGCGACCACTACACGCGATGCGACCAAACTCTTCGGGTTTGGGTGCTTGCGTATGTGACCACCTGCACGCGACGCGGCTAACCTCTTCGGGTTGGGATACTCGCGTACGCGAGCAAGATTTTTCGCACGTTCACGCGTACGCGTGTGGCCCCTATTCCAGCTAGGGGTGGAAAAAGGCCAGGCGGCCTGCCAGGGGCCTGTTATAAAATAGGCATAGGCTCAGACTTTTATAAAAGTCTTATTATGTTAATAGGCCAGGCACAGGCTCATTAATTAGCCTTATTGGCCTGTCAAGCGTGCATGGGCCTGTTAATACATAATAACATATAAATAATTTTTTATTATTAATAAATTATGAGATATTTTAAATTTATTATATTTAATTATAAATAGTTTTGTATATTTTAAATACTTTAAAATTTAAAATTTTTTATAAATATTAAATATGACATATTCCATATAAATATGTTTATTAAAAAATAATTTTTTAAAAATAATATTTTTATTTTTATAAAAAAAATTATCAGACCTTTTAACAGGCTTCACGCCCTGTCAGGCTGAATAATATGCCAGGCTTAGTACTTTAAAAAAAGCCTATAGCAAGCTACAAGTCAGGCTCAAGCCAATTGACTACCTGACAGGTCAGGCCTGTTAAGAGCAAAGCCTGGCCTGTTTTCACCCCTAGTTCCAGCAAAAATAAATTTTGTGTTTTTAAGTCAAATTTCAAACTTCTAAATCTCTATTTTCATCATTTTAGCCTCAAATTATAGTGTGAGCTCTAGTAGTAAGATGGAGATAGGGAATTGAGATAACTTGGGGGCGAAGTAAAGTAGGAAAAGTGGTGAAGTAAATATGAAAATGAGTACATTTGGAGTTTATATGATACTATGGCCTATATGATATGATTATGCAAAGATTACAATGACTATGAACATTATTTGGCATTATGCACTCAATTGATCTGAGATACGAGTTTCTCTGGGCAAAGTACCGTGGCTTACCACCACATATTCCAAGTTGAAACTCGATACTCTGTTGACTCTACGATGTAAGATGTGACCAGGCACTCTAAATTCTTGGGAAGGTTGACCCCCATTGAGCAATTTTATATATTTGAGAAAAAGCTATGCATATACTCTTGGGGATGCGCGTCGGGAGACAGTCCATGGTTTAGTGAACCAGACTTGTCGGGTTGGCTTAATAATTGACAGATGAGCCTTATCAACCATAGGACAGGTGATGAGCGGATAATTTATACGCTTTTTGGCATTGTTTTTAGGTAGTTTTTAGTAGGATCTAGCTACTTTTGGGGATATTTTCATTAGTTTTTATGCTAAATTCACATTTCTGGACTTTACTATGAGTTTGTGTATTTTTCTGTGATTTCAGGTATTTTTAGGCTGAAATTGAGGGACCTGAGCAAAACTCTGATAAAAGACTGACAAAGGACTACTGATGTTGTTGGATTCTGACCTCCCTACACTTGAAATGGATTTTCTAGAGCTACAAAACTCCAAATGGCGCACTCTTAACGGCGTTGAAAAGTAGACATTCAGAGCTTTCCATCAATATATAATAGTCCATACTTTATTCGAGATTAGACGACACAAACTGCGCTCAAATCCAGTTTCATACTGCATTCTGGAGTCAAACGCCAGAAACACGTCACGAACCAGAGTTAAACGCCAAAAACATGTTACAACTTGGCGTTTAACTCCAAAAGAAGCCTCTACATGTGTAAAGCTCAAGCTTAGCCCAAGCACACACCAAGTGGGCCCCATAAGTGGATTTCTGCATCAATTACTTAATTCTGTAAACCCTAGTAGCTAGTCTAGTATAAATAGTAGCTTGCTTCATACCAACAATCTCCGTGGGATCGACCCTTACTCACGTAAGGTTTATTACTTGGACGACCCAGTGCACTTGCTGGTTAGTTGTGCAAAGTTGTGAAGAAAGTGCTGAGTTAGTAGATGCGCATACCAAGTTGAATGCCATTATTAGAGATCATAATTTCGTGCACCAAGTTTTTGGCACCGTTGCCGGAGATTGTTCGAGTTTGGACAACTGACAATTCATCTTGTTGCTCAGATTAGGTAATTTTCTTTTTGTTTTATTTTCAAAAATCTTTTCCAAAAATCTTTAAAAAAAAAATTTCCCTTTGTTTTCGAAAATTATTCTAAATTTTTAAGAATGAATTCTAGAGTTTCATGGTAACACGTTGACGCCTGGCTGGCTGTAAAGCCATATCCAAATTCTTTTGGGTTGAGGCTTCCACTTGTCAACATAAAAGGCATGTATATGGAGTTGGATGAAGTATCAACTGTTGCATGCCTAATTTATATCCTAAAGCTGGCTGGCTATTAAGCCATGTCCAACTCCTGGATTGGAGCTTTAGGCTAACATTGAAAGATTCTTGGAATTCCTATTAAAATTTTGAATTTCTTATTTTATTTTTCCTGTATGTTTTCGAAAAAAATATAAAAATACAAAAAAATTACAAAATCATAAAAATAAAAAATATTTTGTGTTTCTTGTTTGAGTCTTGAGTCAATTTTTAAGTTTGGTGTCAATTGCAAATTTTT
This sequence comes from Arachis hypogaea, assembly GCF_003086295.3. Lineage (NCBI taxonomy): Eukaryota > Viridiplantae > Streptophyta > Magnoliopsida > Fabales > Fabaceae > Arachis > Arachis hypogaea. The sequence continues at coordinate 5,508,765 of NC_092038.1, forward strand.
ATTTTTTAAAAAAAATTTCGAAAATTCATGCATGTATTCTTCATGATCTTCAAGTTGTTCTTGGTAAGTCTTCTTATTTGATCTTCATATTTTCTTGATTTGTGTCTTTTGTTATTTTTCATGTGCATTTTTGCATTCATAGAGTCTAAGCATTGAAAATATCTAAGTTTGATGTCTTGTATGTTTTTCTTTTCTTGAAAATTTTTCAAAATAAGTCTTGATGTTCATCTTGATCTTCAAAGTGTTCTTAGTGTTCATCTTGACATTCATAGTGATCTTGTATGCATCATTGGTTTTGATCCAAAATTTTCATATTTTGGGTCATAATTGTTTTTTTCTCTCTCATCATTAAAAATTAAAAAAAAGTTTATCTTTTCCTTAATTTTCTCATAAATTTCGAAAATTTGAGTTGACTTAGTCAAAAATTTTTAAAATAAGCTATTTCTATTAAGTCAAGCCAAATTTTCAATTTTAAAAATCTTATCTTTTCAAAACTTTTTCAAAAATCAAATCTTTTTAATTTTTCTTACTATTTTTCGAAAATTTTTAATTTGATTTTCAAAATCTTTTTCTTATCTTTAATTCATGATTTTCAAAAACTTTACTAACAATTAATGTGATTGATTCAAAAATTTGAAGTTTGTTACTTTCTTATTAAGAAAGGTTCAATATTTAAATTCTAGAATCATATCTTTTAGTTTCTTGTTAGTCAAGTAATCAATTTTAATTTTAAAAATCAATTCTTTTTCAAAATATCTTTTCTATCATATCTTTTTCAAAATTGTATCCTTTTCAAAAATGTGATTTTAAAATATCTTTTCTAACTTCTTATCTTTTCAAAATTGATTTTCAACTAACTAATTGACTTTTGTTTGTTTCTTATCTTTTTCAAAACCAACTAACTACCTTTCCCTCTCTAATTTTCAAAAATTCCTCACCTTTTTTTTAATTCTTTTTAATTAACTAACTGTTTCAAATTTGAATTTAAATTTTATTTCTTCTCTTAATTTTCGAAAATCACTAACCCTTTTTCAAAATTAATTTTCGAAATTCTCTCCCTCTCATCTTCTTCTATTTATTTATTTATCTACTAACACTTCTCATTACCTCAAGAATTCGAACCTATCCTCCCCCTTGTGTTTGGACTCTTAACTCTTTTCCTTCTTCTATTCTTTTATTCTTCTACTAACATAAAGGAATCTCTATACTGTGACATTGAGGATTCATCTTCTTTTCTCGTTCTCTTCTCTTTCATATGAGCATGAACAAGGAAAAAGGCATTCTTGTTGAAGCTGATCCTGAACCTGAAAGGACTCTGAAGAGGAAACTAAGAGAAGCTAAAATATAACAATCCAGAGACAACCTTACTGAAATTTTTGAACAAGAAAAGGATATGGCAGCTGAACCTAACAACAATAATGCAAGGAGAATGCTTGGTGACTATACTACACCTACTTCCAAGTTTGATGGAAGAAGCATCTCAATCCCTGCCATTGGAGCAAACAATTTTGAGCTGAAACCTCAACTAGTTGCTCTAATGCAACAGAACTGCAAGTTTCATGGACTTCCATTAGAAGATTCCTATCAGTTTTTAACTGAGTTCTTGCAGATCTGTGAGACTGTTAAGACTAATGGAGTGGATCTTGAAGTCTACAGGATCATGATTTCCCTTTTGCTGTAAGAGACAGAGCTAGAACATGGTTGGACTCACAACCTAAAGATAGCCTGGACTCTTGGGATAAGCTGGTCACGACCTTCTTGGCTAAGTTCTTTCCTCCTCAAAAGCTGAGCAAGCTTAGAATGGATGTTCAGACCTTCAAACAAAAATATGGTGAATTCCTCTATGAAGCTTGGAAAAAATACAAGCAGATGACCAAAAGGTGTCATTCTGACATGCTTTCAGAGTGGACCATTCTGGATATATTCTATTACGGTCTATCTGAATTCTCTAAGATGTCATTGGACCATTTTGCAGGTGGATCCATTCACCTAAAAAAATGCCTGCAGAAGCTCAAGAACTTATTAACATGGTTGCAAATAATCAATTCATGTACACTTCTGAGAGGAATTCTGTGAATAATGGGACGCCTCAGAGGAAGAGAGTTCTTGAGATTGATGCTCTGAATGCCATATTGGCTCAGAATAAAATATTGACTCAGCAAGTCAACATGATTTCTCAAAGTCTGAATGGATGGCAAAATGCATCCAACAGTACTAAAGAGGCATCTTCTGAAGAAGAAGCTTATGATCCTGAGAACCCTGCAATGGCAGAGGTAAATTACATGGATGAACCTTATGAAAACACCTATAATTCATCATGGAGAAATCACCCAAATTTCTCATGGAAGGATCAACAAAAGCCTCAACAAGGCTTTAATAATGGTGGAAGAAATAGGCTTAGCAATAGCAAGCCTTTTCCATCATCTTCTCAGCAACAGACAGAGAATTCTGAGCAGAGCACCTCTAACTTAGCAAACATAGTCTCTGATCTGTCTAAGGTCACTTTAAGTTTCATGAGTGAAACAATGTCCTCCATCAGAAATTTGGAGGCACAAGTAGGCCAGCTGAGTAAGAAAATCATTGAAACTTCTCCTAGTACTCTCCCAAGCAATACTAAAGAGAATCCAAAAAGAGAGTGCAAGGCCATTGATATAATCAAAATGGCCAAACAGAGGAAGGGGAGGACGTGAATCCCAATGAGGAAGACCTCATGGGACGTCTCTCAAGCAAGAAAGAGTTCCCTATTGAGGACCTAAAGGAATCTGAGACTCATATAGAGACCATAGAGATCCCATCAAACCTCATTCTGGCATTCATGAGCTCTGAAAACTATTCTTCCTCTGAAGAGGATGAAGATGTAACTGGAGAGCAAGTTGCTCAATATCTAGGAGCCATCATGAAACTGAATGTCAAGTTGTTTGGTAATGAGACTTGGGAAGGTGAACCTCCCTTGCTCATTAGTGAACTAGATACTTGGGTTCAGCAAACTCTACCTCAAAAGAGACAAGATCCTGGTAAATTCATAATACCATGTACCATGGGCACCACGACCTTTGAGAAGGCTCTGTGTGACCTAGGGTTAGGCATAAATCTTATGCAACTCTCCGTAATGGAGAAGCTAGGGATCATTGAGGTACAACCTGCCATATTCTCATTAGAGATGGCATACGGATCACAAAGACAAGCTTATGGATTAGTAGAGGACGTGTTAGTAAAGGTTAAAGGCCTTTACATCCTTGCTGATTTTATAATCTTAGACATTAGGAAGGAGGAGGATGAATGCATCATCCTTGGAAGACCATTCTTAGCCACAGCAGGAGCTGTAATTGATATTGACAGAGGAGAGCTAGTCCTTCAATTGAATGGAGACTACCTTGTGTTTAAAGCTCAAGGATACTCTTCTGCAACCATGGAGAGGAAGCATGAAAAGCTTCTCTGAATACAGAGTCAAACAAAGCCCCCACAATCAAACTCTAAGTTTGGTGTTGGGAGGCCACAACCAAACTCTAAGTTTGGTGTTGAATCCCCACATTCAAACTCTAAGTTTGGTGTTGGGAGTCTACAACATTGACCTGATCACCTGTGAGGCTCCATGAGGGCCCATTGTCAAGCTAGTGACATTAAAGAAGCGCTTATTGGGAGGCAACCTAATTTTTATTCATCTAATTTTATTTTTATTTTATTATTTTTTTTATGTTTTATTAGGTTCATGATCATGTAGAGTCACAAAACAAATGCAAAAATTAAAAATAGAATAAAAAATAGCAGAAGAAAAAGCACACCCTGGAAGAAGAGCTTACTGGCGTTTAAACGCCAGTAAGGAGCATCTGGCTGGCGTTCAACGCCAGAACAGAGCATGAATCTGGCGTTGAATGCCAGAAACAAGCAACAGTTTGGCGTTCAAACGCCAGGATTGCACCCTGAGAAAAGTTGGCGTTTAACGCCAGCAACAAGCATCAGGCTGGCATTAAACGCCAGAAACATGCTACATCTGGGCGTTTAACGCCAGAAATACGCATCAGCCTGGCGTTAAACGCCAGGATTGCATGCAGAGGGCATTTTACACGCCTAATTGGTGCAGGGATGATAAATCCTTGACACCTCATGATTTGTGGACCCCACAGGATCCCCACCTACCTTCAAATTCAAAATCTCCTTCTCACCCAAACCCACCCCACATCTCTCCCTCTCCTCCATATCTTCTTCTTCTTTTATTCTTTCTTCTTTTGTTCGAGGACAAGCAACATTCTAAGTTTGGTGTGGTAAAAGCATAGCTTTTTTGTTTTTCCATAACCATTGATGGCACCTAAGGCCAGAGAAACCTCAAGAAAGAGGAAAGAGAAGGCAATTGCTTCCACCTAGGGGTGCACATGGGCCGGGTGAAGCCGGGTTTGATGGGATCCAGACCCGACCCGAAATATACACCGGGTCTATTTATTAGACCTGAACCCGACCCTAGACCCGATGAAACCAATACACTTTCGGGCCATAATTATACCGGGTGAAAACCGGGTAAAAACCGGGTGAAAATCGGGCCGTTAACATTACATTACGTTGATACCTTCTTGTAAGCTAGCATATAAAAATATTCAAATTTCCAAGACTCCAACCATTATTTAACATGGTAAAATTCACTTAGAAAAATATAACAAGAACCAACAATTCTTTAAAATTAAAGCATAACCACAATCAATACTAAAACAAAACCACAATCAATACTAATATTGTCTAATAATACCAAATATTTAAATCAATTCGAATAACACAATATTATGCATTAGTCTAAAATCTTATGCATTCTAAACATAAAACATTAACTTATAGTTTTATAATGACTAATAACACAAAATATTAAAGTTTACAATACTTAAATTTCACATAAGAATAGTCATGATCCATCACTAATAACACAAAATATTAATTGTGTATGATGACCGGGCTACCGGGCCGACTTCGGGTGACCCGAGCCATGGCCCGGACCCGATCTGAAATAATGACCGGATCTATTTTTGAGATCCTTACCCGACCCTAAACCCGATGAAATCACACCAAATTAGCCCCTAAAGTGTTCGGGACCGGACCGTTAGTGTTACCTTTTTTCTATCAGCTGAAGTTTTTGGGATGAGTGGTATCATGATATGATGTTTATTATCCCTAGTACTCGGTAGTTATTTTAGATAATATGAAAATGTTCATTTTGTAACTCAATAGCCCATTATACACATTGTATAAATAGTCCATTGTCTCCTTAGCGGGATCCTACAACAATACATTACATTTGAACAAAGACTTCTAGCATATCACGTAATTATGCTAAGTTGGGGATAAGACCTCGTATATATGCCTCCATTTTCTGTAGAGAATAGTAAATGACATTCAAGGTTAACCTAATCATCTTATATAAGAAACTGTTTAAACTTATTGCTTTTCATCTTCAAAAATTCAAAATGGATTCCTAACTCCTAAGTTACTACAGAAATTTCATGACAGAGAGCCAGCCTCACTCCTAGTTCTATTATATTCTCTCATTCTGATGCCTACCTCCTCCTTCCCAGTTCCCACGCCCATCTCAAAATTAAAAAAAGGAACAAATTCTGTTACTATTAATACTCCCTCCCCTCACCCAATTCGGTTAGGATTACACCTCCTGACCCCCTCTCACACTTCCCTCACTAACTGAGCCAAGTGGAAGGTTGGTTACAAGGATATTCTCCCTTCCACTTTTTTCTTTCTGCTCTCCAATCTTTTCTTTCTACTGTAATGAAATGGTAATGGTTGAATCTTCCCTCACTTAGGATTAGATACTTCTCCTCTCATCTCATCAGCAATATCTGAGTATGTAACAAATAGTAGTGAAACCTTAATCATAGATAAGGAAATAATTGGATAATAATAGCTAATATCAAAACTAATCCTAAGAGATTATATATTTGGTATGTTAAGATATGATAGAGATATTATAGAATACTCTTTATTTCTAACAAGTACAAAGTTACTCATGGTTGAATTTATAGAGATAGGAAGATCAACCATAAACCACAAAATAAATGCTCCTACCATGATTTCCATTACATCTAAAACAGAAAATTGTAAATAATCTACTTTTTCCAAGCTAAAATTCAATTTATCTATATCAGAAAAATAAAATAAATATGAAAAGAGAGAGGAATAACAACAATAGTTTCATACCTTGATACACCTTCCCATTAATCTCAATTTCGTAGGACTCCATGACCTCTTAAATTGCAACACCAATATCACAAAGGCACACATTAATTACAGCTTCCTGCATAGTAAGGTAAAACATCTTGTAAGATGATAACACAACCTCATTGGTATAAACCCAGAACCAAAAACTAAAAGAATAAAAAAAAACATATGTAGTGGTTCACTAGTTTCCCATCAACAAAATCTTTATCTAAACATTCACATTGTTTTCTATGAAATAGTACACCCTACAACATAGCATAAACTAGCATTACAAATCAATTATTTTTCCATGTCTTCCAAGTTCATAGGATGGCAATGTGTTGATCATTATTCCATCTATTATCTGCTAAAATTACATTGACTGCATGTCATTTTTGGTGACAAGAAGTACCTGATCCAAAACTTGTAATTTATTATATAATATAAAGCTGAGTAAATTTTGATGTCCCAAGATCAAAACAGTAAAACCTAGAAATAAAAAAATATTTTACCATAACTTTTATGATTTTTCAAAATATTCATAGAGCAGCCTTTAAACATGTCAGTTGTCACAGAATGTTAATGTTGTTTTGGATATTGTCAATAAATAGCATATACACTCTAAATCGGATAAGATCAAAATTAAGCGGATAAAGAAACAAAAAAAATACAATAAATTAAAAAAGATAATAACTTAATTAAGCATTAAGGACTTAAAAAACTTTTAAGTATACAAAGTTAAAAACCTGAAACACTTGTGTTGGAAAAAAATGATAACAATGAACTAGTAATTGAAAATCAAATGGTTCATTAATTCTTCTATAGTAAGGTTAAGCATTTTAAATTTGGTATTTTTAATTTCAATTCCTTTTCTCTATAATAAAACCAAGCACTTATTTTATAATATAGGAAAAAAATAGTGTTACTCAACTCCACTCTTTTAAATGGTTGATATCCTAGCTAAACTACTCTCAATATCAACTTTTGATATCAGCGTTTCAAAGTCAAAGGAAAAATCAATTTTAATTAGCAAAGGATATATCTAACATTATGTTTGAGAAGAGATGTATAAAATAATAACACAATTGATTAAGCAATTCTCATATATTTTAGGCAAGATAGCATATATAGTTTGTTATAAGATACTATCACTTATGTCGTCTATTGTTTCAATATATGGCCTTAATTGGTGTACGTTCGGAATTATCAATCAATAAGACAAAATATATATCAATTGGACAATGTTAATTTTTATTAGCAAGTGGAAAAGATCCACAAGGTGACAAGGGACTGGTGAAAAAGAATAATATTATATTTTTTAAGCATAATACTGTCAGAAATTATTTTTAATATTAAAATAGAGATGGGTATTACATTATTGTGAAAATTATTCAACACGCTCTCCACGTATTGGTCAAGATGTTGTCACGTATTGCAACACACCTCCACATGTTAATTTTTCACATGCAAAATTTACCTATTTATAATTACATCAAATAATCTCATTTTCAACAAAAACATCAATATTTTTTCTATATTAAAAAAAATCAGCCTAATGTTGTCTTTTTAAAGTTTTTCTTTTATGATTTGACGCTCGATAAAAAAAGTGGTCAATTTGTTGATATACTAGTGCTAGTGCCTGAAATTCATAGTGAAGACAAATATTCTTCATTTTATTTTAACTAAAAGAGAGATGTTATATTCTAACCAATATTGACATAACTATGATTTATATAGCTTGGTTCTTGGTTATTAAAACAAAATTTTCTCTAACATATATCAAACACAAATTGAAATTAAATTTTATCTAAATTTACAAAAATTATCATAGAAAAAGTAATAAAATAAAATAGAACTTGAGTAGTTTGTAAAGACGGAGATGAAACACAACAATACAAAAGAACCAAAAAATGTGGTGTAATAATGGTAAAAAAATTGGTGACAGTGCTAAGTGTAGGCAGTAACAACAAAGATAGTAATTACAGAGATGAAGCGAGAACATGAGCATTGATACGAAAAATCTTAGCAGAGACAATTGTCTCATCACTAAAATTGTGATTAAAGGGAAAAGGAAGAGTGTAAAAAGCAAAATCAGAAAGTAGTAAAAATAGTTTTGATAAGGGATAGTTTAAATGAATGGTTGGATAAATTTGATAGTTTAGGAGAAAATATAAAACTAATGAAATTTGAATGTGTTAGCTCATTTGACTACAATAAGTTCTATCATGGCCTATCATAGGCTCCTAAAATTAAATTGGTTAATCAATTCTTTTAGATATTTTCAGGTACTAGATATTATCGTAGATATTTTTAGATATTATTCTTAGTATTTCTAACATTTAAATTATTTATTTATTTTTTAGATTTTTTTATCATAATATTAAATATTTATTTACAAAATATGATTATGAAAATCTAGATATTTCTACAAATGGTTAGTATAGTTAATATGGAAGAATAACGTGACAAACTTTAAAAAATGATATAGATTAAATAACATGCAAAAGACTTTAGCTAAAGATTAAATAACTGAAAATATTTTGGAGATGATAAAAAATCAGTCTAAAACTGATTATGAGTTTATCAACTTAAATAATTAGACCGCGTGAAAAGCTATATATACATAAGTGTTATATTGAACCAAACTAATTTATTTGGTTTAGTAATAATCATCTCACTCGTCTAATATAAAAAAATATAATATTAAATCATAAATAAATTGTATTAATCATGACATATATTTGAATGCATACTTTAGTATTTTATTTTAAATTTTCTAACAATAAAAATGTTTGATTATTCTAATGGTCTTTTTTAATTATAATTTTACTAAATTTTTAATTTTATAATTTTGTCTTTCTTAACGTATAATATTTTTTTGTAAATTACACTACAAAAAAAGAGACATAAAATAACACTAATATTACAGTGATTCTATAAAACCGTCATAATATTTGGGTATTACGACATTTTTTTGTGGTGCCATAATTAATTTATACTTGATAGCAATTTTTGTGGATTCTGACTATTTTAAAATGTCATTATCACATTATATAAAGAGTAAAGTATCGTTTTTGTCCCCAACGTTTGGGGTAAATCCCAAAGTTGTCCCTAACGTTGTCCCTAACGTTTCAATCGTCTTATTTAAGTTCCTGACGTTTCAAAATTGACTCAATATTGTCCTGCCGTTAGGGATTCGTTAACAGAATTGACGGTGGGACAAAATTGAGACAATTTTGAAACGTTAGGGAATAGGACGAAAACGTTGGGAACAAAAACGATATATAGAAATAAATTTTAATTTTATCCTTCAATAATATTAATTTTTACTGTACATAATATTCAGTTATTTTTTAAATTACAGTTAATCACATTACTTTCATTCTAAATAAATTAATTTTTTATAATTTTATTCTTAAAGTAATGTAATTTTTTATAAATAAATAAATTTTACACTTTCAATCTAAATAATGTAATTTTACTTTCATTACTTAATCACATTACTTGTAATTTTTTTTAATAATTTTACACTTTCATTCTAAATAAATTAATTTTTTTATAATTTCACATTTAAAGTAATGTAATTTTTTCTATAAATAAATAACTTTTACACTTTCATTCTAAATAATGTAATTTTACTTTCATTACTTAATCACATTACTTATATTTTTTATAATTTTACACTTTCATTCTAAATAAATTAATTTTTTTATAATTTTACACTTAAGTAATGTAATTTTTTTATAAATAAATAAATTTTATACTTTCATTCTAAATAATATGATTTTACTTTCATTACTTAATCACATTACTTATAATTTTTTTTTATAACTTTACACTTTCATTCAAAATTAATTAATTTTTTATACTTTTACACTTTCATTCTAAATAATGTAATTTTACTTTCATTACTTAATCACATTACTTATATTTTTTTTATAATTTTACACTTTCATTATGAATAAATTAATTTTTTTTTATAATTTTACGCTTCAAGTAATATAATTTTTTATAAATAAATAAATTTTATACTTTCATTCTAAATAAATAATGTAATTTTACTTTCATTACTTAATCACATTACATTATTTATTTAGAATGAAAGTGTAAACTTTATTTATTTATAAAAAAATTACATTACTTTAAGTGTAAAATTAAAAAAAAATAAATTTATTTAAAATGAAAATAATGTGATTAAAAATAATTGAATACTATGTATAGTAAAAGATTGATATTATTAAAGAATAAAATTAAAATTTATTTCTATGTATCGTTTTTGTCCCCAACGTTTTCGCCCTATTTAAATTCCTAACGTTTCAAAATCGTCTCAATTTTGTCCCGCCGTCAATTTTATTAACGGATCCCTAACGGCAGGATAACATTGAGTCAATTTTGAAACGTTAGGACTTAAATAGGACGATTGAGGGTGTGTTTGGGGTTCACGTTGGGGAACATAAAAGCTCGTTTGAACGTCTTGAACGCCACATTGTTATGTTTGGCAATTTTTTTAAATCTCTAACCCATAAGTGCTTTTCACCTGTGAACGTACGTTCACGTGAAGCTAAAAATTCAAGCTTCTGCGTTCACGTTGGGAAGATTAATGACCGTTGGAGGAGTTAGGTAAAAAATTCATTTCATATCTACCAACTATACCCTTCATTTCTTCTATGAAAAGAATGCCTATAGCCACATAATTTCACACAGTAGTTCTTTCTATGTTCTTCGTTACAGAATTTTTTTTATCAAACTCTTTCAGATTTGTTTTCATCACTGTCAAGGTAAAGATTTTAATTTTCTTTTTAATATTTTTTAGTTCTTTCTTTCATATTTTAATTTTTATATTTTTTATTATATTTTTTATTTATATGATAAATATTTTTCATATTATTTTTTTAGTGTTCTGATGTTATTTTTTTAATTTTCTATTGTTATATTTTTATTGTATTTTTTATTTATATGACAACTATTATTAATATAAATTTTATTTTTATTAATTTTTATTATTTTTTATTTATATAAATTATTTTTTCTATCCTTTATTGTACTATATTTATGTTATGTATAAAATTTTTTATTTTTTTATTTGATTATATTCATATAAATTTTATTTACTTTTTATTATAATTTTTTTGTTCATATGATATATATTGTTGGTTGTAATTATTATATATTATGTTTGTATGATTTTTTTATTGTACTTTATTTGTTTTTATTATATAGTAATTATAAGTAATAAAAGAGTCATAAATAATAAAAAATTATAGTCCAAAATATACTAAATTAAAGAGTACTCACGAAACTAAAATAAATTATAAAATCTTTTCTTTTTGTTTGACATTATAAAATGTATAGTACTCTCTTTATTATTTTTATTTCTTATTATTTTTTAGTTCATATGAATTTTTTTTATCATTTACTGTTCTTTAGGTTTAATATGTAAGGTGTCTTTTTTATTTTTATTTAACTTTGTTCTTTTTTATTTTTTATTTATTTTCATCATTGACCTTTTTTATATTATTTTTCAGTGTTCTAATCTCTCATCTCTCTTGTATGTTATTACTTTTTTTATGGTATTCTTATTATTTCTTGTTTATATGAATTTTATTTTTCTTCTCTTTTATGCACTGTATTTATATTGTTGGTTTTATATGATATATATTGTTGATATATATTGTTCATATGAATTTTATTTTTTTCTCTTTTATTATATTTTTTTTATTCATATGATATATATTGTTGGTTTTATAAAATTTGTATCATTTTTTATTTACATGAATTCTCGTTTTATATTTTATTATATTTTATTTTTGTTTTGGCTGAAATTTTTTATTTTTTATTCAACTATGTAAAATTTATAATTATAATTTTCATATATTATATTTTATTGTAACTCTTTTTATAATATAGATTAATTGATTCCATCAAAAAAGACAAACTAAATAAAAAATATTCATAAGTATTAATAAAATTATGAATGTTGGATGTCAAAAAAGTCTTATAAGAATAAAATTATTGAGAGTATACTAATTTTTCATAAGATATTATTTTTTATGTATTTCATTAGTATTTTATCTTTTATTTTAATATTTATTAGTGTTTTTATGTATTAAAATATATTTTGTCAATTTTTATATGTTACTTTAATTTAGTAAGTAAATATTAACTTTATTATAAAATAAATTAACAAGATCTATTCAAATATTTAAAGTAAAATAATAGAATAATATAAAAAATAATATTTTAATTGATGTCTATTTTAGTAATTTTTCATCTAAAAGTGATTTTGAATAATATAATCCAAACAACATTTATTTTACTATAATCAATTTTGATATAAAGATTGCCAAACATAAATTACGTTAGCACAAACTTTTATGTAAACTCCCGTTTGCAAACTGAAATACAAACACACACCGAAACGTTAGGAACAACTTTAAAATTTATCCCAAATGTTGGGGACAAAAACAATAATTTACTCTTATATAAAAAAGCTCATCCCTAACTTAACGTCCATTACACGTTTCCAGAGAAAATTAATTTATACTCCCCAGTGGGCATCGTGTTAATGCAAATAGTATGGTGATTTACTCTCTATATTCAATGGGAAGAATGGAACAAATATGGAGAGAAGATTGCTTGGAGTTTAAGCTAGAAAGGTGGATTTCTGACAAGGGAAGCATCATACACATACCATCTTACAAGTTCATAGCTTTCAATACAGGCCCAAGAAGTTGTTTGGGTAAAAATATAACCTTTATTCAGATGAAGATTATCGCCATTGCTTTGCTCTGCAATTTTCAGTTTGAGGTGGTGGAAGGGCATAATAATGTGTGTCCATGTGTCTCTATTATTCTTCACATGAAACATGGCTTGAAGGTCAAGGTTACTAAAAGAGGTATTAATTAGATTTAGGGGCATCTACATGTTATATATGGACTCCATTATTGTACGGACATTATATATCATCTTGTCTTCTGTATAAGATAAATAACTTAAGAAGTAATAAGCATATCATTAGCTGATGTAGTTTTTCATCATGGATCTTCACAAAGTTTGTATTTGATATTGATCATATATAATATGAAAAATACAGCTAGTTACATACTAAAATCAATCACAAAAATTATTTATGAGTATGTAATACATATAAAATTATAAAATATATACTAAAAATAAATTAAATTACACATATATTTATATAAAAATATATAATGACAAATCTTAATAACCAATTTTAATTTAATGTGCAAATAACATATGTATAAAAAATGACTATATTATGTAATTCGCACGTAACTGTTTATTTGTGTTGTAGTAACAACGCGAGAGACTTTAACCAACTGATAGATTGAATTAAATAACAAAATATATTTTAGAAGTAAAGCAACAGTTTAAATAACAATGTGTTAGATATCACATTTTAACCCAGAGTTTTAAATTAATGAGTTTTATGATTTTTTTATCATTTAATAATCCATTTTCAACTCTTGTGCGACTTTATTTTTTATACTTGATATTCTAATATTGTATATTATGGTAAGTTTTGTTTATATATATATTTGGATTCATATATAACAATCTAAATTCATAGAATATTTAATCTATCTCGTTTAAGGTATCAAGGAAATATAAAATACTCTATAAATAACAAATCATCAAATCAATTACTAATAAATATTTGTATATATTTATATATATTTTTATACATTTTCAAAAGAATGCGGCAATAAAATCAAGATATATGTCAAAATTTATAAGCGTCACTACATATGATATTATTGAGAAGTCGTCAATTATTTAATTAAATTGCAAAGCAGAAGAGTTTAAGCTGTCATTAGGGTTGGAAGTGAATCGAGATTAGTCGAGTTAGACCAAGTTTAAACTTAGCACACGAAAATTGAATTTGACTCACAACTCGATTCATTAACAATTGAGAGCTTATTTCTTAAGCTCAAGTTCGACTCACCAAAAGTTCATGAACTAGCTCGATCTCACGAACTGACTCAAATAATAAGAACTACATAATCTATAATCTATACTAATAAATTATAACTTATATATTTTAAAAAATATTCAAAAAGATCAATTTTATAAATTTTGTATCTATTAAAAAATTATAAATATTTTACTTATGTCCTACATCAAAATTATATATAATAAATAAATATATAATTTTAAATAATTAAAATCATTAATATATATATATATATATATATATATATATTATCGAGCCAGTTCACGAACTAATGAACTCATTTAATTTATGAGTTCAATTTCAAGTTTAAAGTCGGTTCTGTGCTCTTACTACAGTTAAGCGATCTTCTTCGGATAATTGGTCTAACCCAAGGATAGTTATAATGTCCTAAAATTCTTTGTAACGCTGTAAAATTTGTTTAACTCTTTGCGCAGTTTTATAATATTCTTCACCAACAATCCGAGGTTAGAAGCATAGTTGACATTGAATCTAAAGGATCTACAGCTGGATAGATACCTTTGGCAGCCAATCCTCTTGATAGTACGGTCATAGCATCCAAATGTGTGAGCTCATGAGTTCAACTTATTGAACTATTAATGAGTCGAATTCGAGTTAACTCATGAACTGACTTAACTCACTTCGAGTCCTAGCTGTCATCCAATATTTTGGGATGTGTAGATCAGTTCTTTTACCGTTCCATTATATGGGAATTTCATTAGGAGTAAATTCGAAGAGAATGGAAAATGGGATCCGACTATTAAAAAAAGTGGAGGAGAGGCTTAAGGGTTGGAAGGAGAGGTACTTGACAAAAGTAAGAAAACTAGTGCTGATGATTAAATTGGTTCTCAATAATTTGTCCATGTATTGCTTGAACATGTTTAAAATTACAAAGGTAGTGGCGGCAAAGCTTATGGCATTGTGATCAAGGTTCTTTTGACTAAGTCAACCCGTGGAGGGGAATACCAACTATGAGGTGATCTGTTGTACAAAGGCCGAAGAACTTAAGGGGTTTAGGAGTGGGAGATGTAACACTAAAGAATATTGGTCAATTGTTTAAATGGTGGTAGAAGTTTAACAAAAAGAAGTGTCCGTTGTGAAAGAAAATAGTGTGTTCCTATAATGACTTTGATGGAAGTAGGCCTATTAAAAATTATTTAATAAAAAGGAATGGGGTGTATGACGGATATCGGTGGCTTGAAGCATAAGGAACCAGAGTTGTTTAAGTTATATAAAGAGGGTTTGTAGATTCAGGTTGGGGATGGGACGAAGGCTAAATTTTGGCACGATTTGTGGATGAAAGTGGAAAAATTAAAGAGATATCCAAGACTATATAGATCAACTTCACATGGTAATTGTTCCATTTGTGAGGGTGGTGTTTGGGTTTCTTGTGGAGATGGAGTTAGCAATGGAGAGCTCTTAGGGAGTGGGAGGAGGAAGACTTAGTTGAGATGCTTACGGAGTTAGTAAAAGTGGGGATAAGACACCGAAAAGTGGACTCTCTTATTTGGAGGCACGATTAAAAAAAAAAAAGAAAATTTGTTTTGTTAGATCTTTTTTGCATAGTGTATAAAATAAAAGAGTTAGGAGTAGAACCTAATATGTTTAATTTGGATTATTCTGCGTGTATACTAAAATCAGTCACCAAAGTTAGTCAATAGTATAAAATATATGTTGAAATATAAATACACATTAAAAATAAATTAAACCACACATATATTTATACACAAATACATTAGTGACTGATTTTAATAACTAATTTTAGTGTATAAATAACATTTTTTGTTTAATTTTATCAAAAAGTTATGATAGAGGTTAATTCCTCCTCGTGTTGAGTTTCTTGTGTAGTTTGTTATATATTTTGATAAAATTTAACACTAGAAAAAGCTAAGACTTGCTAGATTTGAAATTGTTTCTCTGGATGAATCAAAATGTGTACTGTATGGATTGGAATCAAAATCGGTGTACAAAACCTATGCAGTAGTGTGACCGCCATTATGTACCCAAATCTATTTGGTTTATGATTTGTAAGTGTCATTCATATATATAAGAATTTGTTATTATTATAAGTATCATCTAACATAAATTACATTTTATACTAATCTTATTTATTCTGTTGGTAATTAAATATAATTTCATCTAGATTATCATCATCATTTACTTCAACAACAACCTATGAAATAATCTAATCTAGTGAGATAAATATGATGAAAATGCTTAAAATAAAAAATATCCGACTAACATCTTCCTTTTTGAAACCCGCCACATGAACAAGAACAATGCTATTTAACCGATACAATGAATCTAGCTAAATGGATGCATGTTTCAGGGTCTCAGCGATGATAAATTGCTACCACTTTTAGGGTTTTAGTGAGTTAAATATGTCTCTTATAATATTTGTTGCAGGCTTCTACAATTTAGTTGTTTGGCCTTTTATGCTAAATGATGGTGTATGTCTTTAATTAGTAGGCTAATACCCAATAATTTGTATGTACTTCATAGCTCGCCGTTTAGTATAGTGTAATCCCTTAAAACATCAGAATGCAAAGAATGTTGTAGGTGACAACTATGCAGTAATTTACATAAATAAATAAATAAGGATAAATTTATAATAAAAATTCTTTTGGAATAATCTAAAAAAGTTTGTTTTCCAATTATTTTATATACATAAAAATTTCTAAATTTCACTATTTTATTTAATAATTTTCATTAATATACACAAATAAAACTTATTATGTGGGTTGTGAGAGGCGAGTTTCAACTACTTGATTTTAAGTATTTTCTTTTACAGCATTAATGTCTATAATAATGGAGTAGGCAAAAGTTAGAATGTGTCAGTGTCACTATCTTATTGCAATTCCACATGTGTTGGAATAACATTTGGATATTAGTTAAATTAAAATTTATATTTAAATTTAAATTAGATAATTATTTTTGTGATTTTATTTTTATTTGTTTGACATCTATAAATAAGTAGTACTTTTTATTATATGCCACACACACTAAATAAATAGTAAATACATAAATCCTTTTTTCTAACATGGCATATGTTATTTAAAACTATTTTGTAGATAATAAAAAATAATTTAAAATAGTTTAAAATTATTTTATTTTATATCTTTTAATTATTATCAAAATAATTGAATAATAATAATAATAAATAATTAAAAATATTATATATATAAAATTATAGATAATATTAAATTAAATAATATAACTTTAAATTATTATTGGGCATGTTCGTTATTATTATTAGTTCTAGACTTCTAGCATTATACAACTTTCTAATTGCTAGGTAGTATTAGGTGGTTCTTCACCTACACAATTTTTTATGCCATAATCGTAATTAAGATATAAATATATATTATATTAATTATATTAAGTCATGTGTAATATGAATTATTATTTTTATATAAATAATTACCTTATTATTAATAATATTTAAGATATACGGGCGCTAAAAGTTATTCGTTATTAAAAGTGAACTTTAGAGGGTACTACTAAATACTAATATACCAAATAGACTAATTATTGCTTATTGAATAGCTTCAATATAATACCTTATATCTTTGTATAAATTTATGAAAAAGTGATATTATCAAAATAAGAATAATAATATCCACTTATATCTAATAAAAAAATATTATGTATATATTTTTTAAATAAGTTTAGTCTTTAAACTTTTTGTCTAAAATTAACATCATTTTTAATTTCTTTTTCAAAATTGTCTCTAATTTTATAATAAATTTTTAAAATGATCTTTCTATTAAGAAACATAATTTTTTAACAAACTTATTCCAATAAAATAATAAGAGAAAATGACAATATCTTCTATTGTGTTAAAATAATAAAATACTAAATAATAAGAGAGAGTCACACTTTCATCTTCTATATTTTTAAAATATACACTCTCTTTACATACATACAAGAATTAATATAACATACACCTTAATCCATTTGATTAAAATATATATGGTTCAATTTAATAATTATAATCATATATATACAAATAAGTTAATAATTATTTGATAATTTTAAAAAAATACTAGCATAAAATATATACTTTTATTAATTATGGTAGTAGATTTCATTTATGTTTTAACATTTAACTTATTAAAATTATATTATTATCATAGAAAAGTAATAATATAAAAATATAAAAGTATTAAAATGTAATATATTTTATTTATTTTTAGTATTTTAACATTAATAATGAAATATATTATTGAAAATTTTAAATTAAGTATTTTTATAACAAGTTAAAATATTGTATATTATGTAATAGTAATAATATATATATACCGTTAAAGTGATAAATAATTTTATTTTAAAAATATTATTCGTATACTAAAATTAACTACTAAAATCAATTATTAATGTATTTATATATAAATACATGTGTAGTTTAATTTATTTTTAATGTGTATTTATATTCTAACATGTATTTTATATTGGTGGCTGATTTTAGTGTACACGTAACATAATCCTATTTTATTTAAGGCAATTCACACATTTAAAAAGATAATAATAGTAAACATATATATTTTTCAAATTTGTATCCATATTATAATTTTTCATTTTTCCAAGGGCAATAATTTGGAAAATACATGCTTATTATTTTTATCTTTTCATAATATAAGTTATTGATCTCATTAAATAGAATAAATTAAATAAAATATTAATCATAAATAATAATAATAATAATAAATTATAGCGTATTAAAAAAGAATATTACAAAAAAGAATAGTAGAAAAAAAATTAAACATACTTAAAAAAATAACATATTTGATCAAATATATGTGTGTGTTTGTGTATGTGTGTATAACTAAAATTTATATATATATATATATATATATATATATATATATATTTTTAATAGAAATAATAGTGTGTTCATAACTTCATATACTAATTTTGTATAGCTAGCGTTTATATGTTTTATCAGAGTTTTATAATTTAATTTAATACTCATTTATGTTAATATCTTAAACTATTAGTTTATTTGTATATTATTTTCAATTTTTTAGTTACAACATATTTTGTCATTTTCTATATGTTATTTTTATCATTTTAAATAATCAGTCTCTAATAATTATAAAAAAAATTACAAATTATAAAAGTAACATATTTTTATCACGTAGGTACGTTAGTTTACATAAAAATGTGTAAAACCTACAGGATATGGCGATTTATATAAATTAGAATTAGTACTAAGATATAAATTCTTTTAGAATATTGTAATTGTATAAATATGCTTTCTAATTATTTTTAATGTGTAAATTATCCTTTTATTTATTTAAAATATTTGACCATTAATTATAAAATATGTAAAAATTTCAAATTAAATATTTTTGTAACAAGTTAAAATATTAAAATATATAAAATCTATTATAATAATGTATTTTATATTATCATTATTACTATTATATATATATAATTACAATAATTATTGAAAAGTATTTTAGTCGATTTTATTAAAGTATATGTTAGTTAATTTATATAGAAGATGAGTGTGTATATTTTAAAAATAAAAAATATTATGTATATAACAAAAAAAATTTTATATATATATATATTAATTTATTTATTTTTAATATATAATTAATATATTTTTTATAGTAATAATTAATGATGAAACCCAACCTCCAACAACCCACTCCCTCAAAGTGACAGTACGCGTCAACCCCCATCTCTTGGAGCTTTTGAAGAAACTTTGACAGCATCAAGGCCAGATTTACTCAAAGTCCGATCATGATATGCATGAAACCGAAACCATCTTCGCATTTTGAAGTTTATTTGAACATGCTAGCATAACAAAGTATCACATATTTACATATAAATAATAATATTTTACAAATAAATTAATTATCCAACTAAATCTAACTAAATTAGTATAACTTAATTGATATTCATGCGCCATTAAAGAAGCCACTACTGGCAGATCTTTTCATAGACCATGAAGGCTATGGCCCCTCTAAAAATTTCATTATACATTTAATAATTATATATTGTAGACTATCACTAGTTTTTTTTTATCACTAGTTTAGTTAGCTAAAGTTTTTTTAACTAATTTAGAAACACTATTTTCGACTCATAAGTCATATATCTCTATTCACTCAATATATTTTACTAATGATAACTAATCTATTTTATAACATATTTTATTAATTGATTTTTGAAAATTATACACTAATAGATTTTTGAAAATTATAATAATTTTGTAGAATACAACAAGACTTGCCATCATCATAATCATTAGAATAATTGATTTGTTTTTAACTATTATTTTGTGTTTTATTAGTTTTTCAATTTAATTTTTTAAATAAAAAATATTAAAATATTCAATAAATATTAGTTTTATTGTATTTGTATAAACTGATAAAAATTTTGTAAGTCACAATTTTTATAATTTAAATCTTTCAAATTAAATTTTATACAATTATATTTTCTTATATCATCTTTAAGAAATTAGATAATTTTTTATCTAATTTAATTTAATATTATTTTAGTAGTTTTTTTAATTGAATTTTTCTTTTTGTAAGAAAAATATTCAATAAGTATTATATCAATTTTTATCATTATAATTATAATTTTTTTACATATGTTACCGTTTATATACTTAAAGAATTGTATGTAATGAGTTTGATCTTAATTTTTTAGAATTAGACAATAAAAAAAATAAAAATACTAAAAATTTAGTTCTAATTCAATTAATAAATATTTTAGGTTACTCAAAACTCAAAAAATACTACTCTAAAATATTTTATAAAATTTATTTATAAAATTATTTATTTATTATCAAACTTTAAAAATAATGATATTTATAAATTTTGTTTCTATATAAATGTTATTATGTATTTCTTATATGAAAATTTTTTGCCCCCTCAAAATTTTTAAGCTCCATCACTGCACGCCACTATATTGTAACCATTATATTGTAACTGTCTTTTTATGACGGTTTTTTCTTTTTCTTTCCATCTGATTGTTTTTTTTTTTTTCATTTTTTTCATCTTTTTCTTTTATTATTATCGTTGTCACCAGTCACCACCACCACATCAGGCCACCACTTCTATCTTTTCTTCCTCTTTTAATTTTTTTCTCATTTGAATTTTTTCGATCTCTTCATTCATTTTTCTCCTCCTTCATCACTGTTATTATCATCATTGTTTTTGTTATCGTTATTGTTATTATGGTCATCTTCTTATTATATATATAACAATTCAAATCCATAATGCATCAAAATTTTTTAATGACAATGACATACAAACAAACTCACCAGTTCAAAACAAATTCAGACAAAAATGTACCAAAATTAAATCCAAAATGCACTAAAATTACTAAATGATAATTCAAAACTTCTCATCCTTATTCTTCATTATCATGGTGGATGTTACAGTACTCCTTTGATGTTTGGAGTTTTAAAATTCCATATAATTTTAACAAAAAAAAAAATATTAAAATTTAAAATTTAATTTATGTTGCCTTGATTTAAGTTAACATTTAATGTATACGGATGAAATCAATAAACAATTAATATTTTTTTTAAAAAAAACTACAAACATATTAATTACAATTTATAAAATATATTTTTAATAAATAATAATTATAATTATTATAAGAAATTTAATATGCTCTATTAGTATATAAGTTATTTAATTAGTTAATAAAATATAATTAATTAATAATTTTATATTTTATTTATTTTAATTATTTATTTAAAATTATAATTTATTTCATAAAGTTTATTTAATATACTATCTTCTTTTTTTCATTGAAAATAATAAATTTGTTCACCGACAAACTTATTTTTATTTCTGTACAATTTGAATCGTATTCGTATATTTTTATTTTTTTTATTTTAATCTAATTTTATTCACATATTTGAATTTTAAATTTTTTAAATTTTTTATTTAAAATTTAGATAGATATAATTTAAATTAATAATTTAATTTAATAAAAATAAATGTATTCGTATTATTTTTATTATCTTAAGCAAAAAATATCTCTAACTATATTTTCTAGGTAAGATTTATTAATCTTTTCAGATATTATGTACTTATATATACACTCTAATATTATTAATTTAAAAGATTACATATATCTATCTCTTTTGTTGAGATATTTAAAAACCATGTTTAACCGCTTTAAAAAAATAATACGATAACGTTTATTTAAAATAGATGAATATATTTATTTAAAATTTTAAAATTTTAAATAAATTTATTCGTATTAATTTTAAAATAATATAAATATGTTTGTTTAAATAAAAAAATTTTAGAATAATAAGAGTATTATAGCTTATTAATTTTTTAAAATTTTTATTTTTATCACAATTTTATAATAATTTAATATCCATCTAAAAATAAAATAAATTTAAATTAAAACAAAAAATTTAACCCAAATAGAATTTAATGCTAATTCTTTTCTCTTTCCTTAATAATTAAATGATGTTTCTTCTCTCACTTCTTAATTAAGGAATACTAAAACTTCAAATAAATTTTTTCTCTTATTTTTGCGTCAACTTTTGTTTAACTCTTTAAAAAGAGTTTTAATAATCCAAACCTTCTAGGAGTATTGAATTAGGCGCCCATTATCATCATCATCATCATCATCTTCTTTTCATCCTTCTCTATTTTTTCATCTTTCTCATTCGTTATTGTCGTCACCACCACCTCCATCTCCATCTCCTCCTCCTCCTCCTTCCTCCTCCTCCTCCTCCTCCTCCTCCTCCTTTTTTCATTTGAATTTTTTCCATCTCCTCCTTCCTTTTTCTTCTCTTCATCATTCTCCTCCATCATCATTATTATCATTATCGTTATCGTTATTGTCATTATCGTTGTCTTCTTTTTATATGTATAACAATTCAAATCCAGAATACACTAAAATTCCTTAATGATGATGACAGACAAACGAACTCAGTTTAAAATAAGTTAAGACCAGAATGTACCAAAACTCAAATCCAGAATGCACCAAACTCAAAACTCCTTCTCCTCATTTTTCTTCATCGTTATCATCATCTTCTTATTTTCTTATTCATCATCTTTTTTTTTATTTTACCTTCTTGTTATTCTTTTGATTTTACTTTCTTAACAAGAATAAAAACAAAAAAATAAAACAAAAAAAAAGAAAAAATACAGAATGATGTCAAAACACTATGAAAAAGAGGAGAAAAAGAAAAAGAAAACGCAGCAGCAATAAAAGACGATAAAAAAATACACAAAAAAAGAAAGAACACAAAAGAGAAGGAAAAGAAACACATAGCAACAACAATAATAATAAAATACAATGAGAAGAAAACACATAAAAAAGAAGAAAGAACGTAAAAAAACACTAAAAGAAAAAAAAGAACACAAAAACATTTCTATTGTTAGAACGTGTATTTATATTCTCATTATCAATAAAATTAATTTTTATTAAATTTAAACTAACTTAATTAAAATTAATTACTAAAAATTTGGATATATAATATGATTTTTTTTTCATATATCAATACATTATTATTGTACGTGGGTACTTAAAAGTGTAAGTGGAACGTGAAAATGCAAATCAGAGAAAATCCACCATTTCTTCCTTCTAGAATCAATCCTATGTTTTGTCATTTCGATGCAAATTGTTGGATGGGAATGTCCCACACCTCATTACAAAACCATAAAATTTGTGACTTCAAACAAGAAGCTAAGAAAGCTTGAAAACTGCACAAAGCAGTAAACCCCACCGTTTCTTACATTCTAGAATCAGTACATTTTTTTTTAAATACTAAATATATCTAAATATTTTTATTAACCAAGTTAATTAAATTATTAAAATTTAAATTTTAGTCACATTTTTTTTTTCTTTTTTTCTTTTTTTAAT
This sequence comes from Arachis hypogaea, assembly GCF_003086295.3. Classification (NCBI taxonomy): domain Eukaryota; kingdom Viridiplantae; phylum Streptophyta; class Magnoliopsida; order Fabales; family Fabaceae; genus Arachis; species Arachis hypogaea. The sequence continues at coordinate 5,532,778 of NC_092038.1, forward strand.
ATTGTCATTGTTGTTATTACCACTATCACCGTTGTTGTTGTTGTTGCTATCACTATTATCATTCTTCTTCTTTTTCTTCTTTTTATATTTTCTTTTTCAACGTCTTATTGTTGTTTAATTTTTTTCTTGTAAATTAGATGTATTTTTTGAGTAAATTGAAAAAATATAAATACCTTTTATATCATTTTCTTATATTTAATATTTGTGTATTATATGTATAAATTTGTGTACTATATTAAACAAAAATGTGTACTATATACTTAAATATTTATGTACTATAATAAACTAGAATTTATTTAATAATTTTTGATAAATTAGTGTGAGTTATCATACTATTAGCTTTCATTACTTGTGTTGTTTTTTATACCCGATATATATTTATGTGCTAATATATATATATATATATATATATATATATATATATATATATATATATATATATATATATATTATGGTTATTTATGATGATCTTAGTTTTTTTTAATTGAGTTATTTGAAAAAATAGTGTTATTCTATAATTCTGATTTTTATGTTATATATGTAAATTTGTATGCTATGTTGAATAAAAATATGTACTACACTTAAATATTTGTGTGCTATGATAAACTAAAATTTGTTTAATAATATCTGTCAAATTAGTGTGAGCTACCAAGTTATTAGTTTCGATTACTTGTGCTATGAAAATGAAGGAGGCGTTTGTTGTTTCACTTTACTTAAATTACACATGTGATGTGGTACGATGTTTGCAGTATTAATGAACAATTGTATTCAAAGTTGATTTACACCTCTTACATCTAAGGACAGTATTCTATAAACATAAAGGAGACGTGTTGAATGTACTTAGAGACCGTCGTGCCGCACTTTTTGTGGATCATAACCACAAAAAAAATATTGAAACTGCACATCAGAATTAATAGTTATGAACCATGATAACATACTTAAAAAAAGTGTCAACAGCACCTTTTCTGTGTGTGTATTTTTTTTTGAAAAATAAAATTTATAATGTAACACTAGCTTATAATAAATAGTGATCGGTTTACACATTATGAAAAAAAAGAGAAAAAATAAATGTATAACAGAACTCAATAAAAAAATATACACATAAATTTTGGTGTAGCTAACAAAAATTTGTGTGTTGTATTTCAAAAATTTGTATATTATCTGTAAAATTTGTGTGCGATATCGATAAACTTGTGTTATATTTTTATTTTTGTGTGTTATATTTAAAAAATTTGTGTACTATACTTTAAAATTTATGTATTTTTCAATAAAAATTTGTGTATTATAAAAAATATAAAAAAATTTGTACAAATAATACAAATTTTTTTAATTGTATACTAGTAAAGCACTGGAACCACGTCACACGTTTTATTTTGAGAATAATTTTATTATAATTAAACTAATTAATTAGATTTAGTTAAAAAAAATTTGTGTATATAATATCACTTTTTTTTCTTTTTTTTTTCATTTCCATCCCAGCTCTTAAAATGGAAACGTTCCACCACTTCGCTAAAACAGGCAAAGCTTAAAATTTTTAATTATTTATTTATTTTTATTTTGAGAGCTATGATATGTATAATCGAAAAAATGAACTAAATTTATTGAACTACTCTATTTATTCGTTTAGTACCTCTAAATCTGTTTAAATTTTAAGTTAAATAGATTGAATTCGATTAACTCAAAAAATATTGATTAAACAGATTAAACAATAATTCGTTTATTTTTTTTATAATTTTTTTAAAAAATTAATACTTTTAATTAATATATCTTTTAATTTTATTTAAAAATTCGATCCATAAATTAAAAAAGACATTGTTATTTAAAATTTTTGACTTAAACATAATTTTTTTTGTTAAAATATTTTTAAAATTAAAATAGAAAGATAAATAAATTAATTTATTTAATCTATTAGTCTGACCATAAATGATCTAAAATAAAAAAATTATAACTTGTGAGTAAAATAAATTTAAATGGACCAATCTGTTTAATCTATAAATTTAAATGATTGAGAACCCTACCATAACGCATGAATGGCTTAATTACTAGTTATTACCACTGATGAGTGAGTGATTTTTTGAAAAATTTCTGGCACGACGAAGGAAATGAGGTGGCGAGACGCCCATTTGGCAAGGGTTTGCGGAGCTTAAACGACGGAGAGGACGGGTGGTAGGTTTAACTAAACGAGGAATTTGTTCAAAAAATAATATTTTTTAAGAGAATAATATGTAGTTTTAAATTTATTATATTAACAATTAAAAATAAATTTTAAAATAATTTTAAACTTTATTTTTAAATCATAGAATTAATATAACATTTTATTTAAGAGCCAATTATTCAAAATGGGTGATATTACATGATTAAATAATTTTAATAATCAAGTTCAATTAAATTAGTCTAATAATTTAATGACATAATAAAAATTAATTAAAAAAAACAAATATTTGATTAAATTTAGTTACAAACCAACCAATCATGTATGGTAACCAATTAGCGTCCCGGCCAACAACATCAACTATTAGTTGGGCTATAAACAAACCAATAAAAATATCCAAAATCAAATAAAAAAAATCTAAAATAAAAAAATAAAATCGAATAAAAATAAACATCTAAAATTGTTGTAAAAAAAATATCTAAAATTTAAAAAAAATAAATAAAAAATCTGAACGTAATAAAAACCCTTTTAATTATAATAAAAAAATATATCACTTTTGAATATTTCTTATACTTGAATTTTAGAGATTTAAAGTTTAGAAGTTTTAAATATTTTTTCTGAGAAGGTAAATAAAAAATAAATAAATAAAGTATTAAAAAAGAAGATATCATTGTAGATGTTTCTTGTAATCAAAATTTAGATGTTTAAATTTTAGAGATATTAGATATTTTTTTTGAGAATATACAATTAAAACTAAATAAAAGTAAATTATGAAAAATGAAGGTATCTGTTTGTAACACCCTCATTATCAGAAGTCACGTTTTTGGCTGCGCTATTCTGATAGCAAGAAGTATTACGACTACTTTACATACTAAATACTAAAATAGGATCCTGTGACTCGACACTGTATCGCTGATTTCTTTGAAAACTGGAAATTAATACCTTATCTTAAGAAAAATACAAGCAGACATAAATTCATATACAAGAATCTTTACTTAATAACTCATAATAATATATACATATAAAACATACAATTCCTATCCCTCTTACAAATTTGTAATAACAAAGACGAGGAAAGAAAATAAACTAATTAATACAACAACATATAAACCAAACGCAATATAACTCTTCTTAATGCTTCTTCATCCGGTTCCTGAAAATATAAAGCTGTAGGGGGTGAGAACCTAACCACACGGTCTCACCACGGAGTTTTAAAGTTTTCATAAGAAGATATTTAATAAGAAAACTATTTTCAAGCTCAGTGATTATCAATGCCTTATGAATCTTTTAAAAATCAATAGGAAATCGTTCAAAACCTTTTTAAAGAAACAATGTTTAATCCTTCAGAAATCCGAAACCTTTCCTTTGTTATAAGAAAATCTCAATCAGAAGCTAACCACGCAATCAAACAACACAATCATTAATTCAGCACCAAATTCATTCTCAAATGTAGTGCACCAGAACAAACACAGACAAGATAGACAAGGAAAACACAAGTAGGTAGCAGTTACAGCAAATTGTTCAAGTAGCAGTTAAGAACAGTTTAGCAATTAGGCAAACCAAAACAAGTTCAAACCCAAGCAAAGCATACAAATGCATATGATGCATGCCTGTCCTATGGCTGATGAGGCTCATCTGTCGGTTATCCAGCCAACCCAACAAGTCTGAATTGTCCTTAGACTGTCCCCCGACGTGCATCCCCAAGAGTCTATGCATAGCTTTTTTCCTCAAATAATCAAATATTGCTCAATGGGGGTAACATTCCCGGGAATTTATATAGTTTCCAGTCACACTTACGTCGTAGGGTCAACAGAGTATCGAGTTTTCAACTTGGTACACGTGGTGGCAAGCCACGACACTTAGTCCAGGGAACCTCGTAACTCAGATATTTCAAATTCATAATCCATGTGAATAATTCAAAGTTCACATCTCAACATTCTCAACATCATAATCATTCATCAATCCAAATTCCATTTCCAAGTTCATTTCAAAGCCATACTTAAAAGAAAATCCTCATCATCCTCTTTTTCATTCTGTTCATTACAATCTCAATTCCAAAACAAAATTCTCTCTTTGATAGACAAATCAATCTTAAAACGTATAATGCTTAAAAATAAATCTTTTTAATTAATTACTTTAAATAAAATTTTCAATTTTATAAAATTTCGGCAGCATCTCCTCTAAAACTAGGACACTGCCACTCTTTTCGGGTCCCATCCAAACATTTCTCAAACCTTTTCTCAACCATTTCCAAATCTCAAACATTTTCCAGAATTGAACCAGTTCCAATGTCAAATTATTTTCAAATCAACCAATTCTAACAATAAAACTCTTTTTAAAATTGAATCAGCTCAAATATTAAATCACTCATAAAATCAAACCAACTCACAATCAAACCGCTCCCAGAATCAATTTATTATCATATCTCAAATTATTTCCAAAATCGTTTCATTTATATTACTAAGTAAACTCTAAAACCAATCTACCTTTCTTAATAATCAAGTAAATGACATTTCAAACCGATTTTTATCCACAACCACACACCACTCACGCAATCACGCACCCAATAATTCAGTCCAACAAACCATCACATCCATAAGACAAATATAATCACAGAAGTAAATCTCTTTGTATCAATATCTATTTATCACAACTCTATAATATAAAATAGATTTTAAGAAAATCCCTACCTTAATTATTCGCAATCCGCATAATTAAACGCGTTGAATCCCTTTTTAGTCTTAACTCGCGGCAGCAATCACGAGAAACGAAGAAGGGTAACACCGCAACAACCTCTATTTTAATCATACAGTTTCCAGAACTCGAACCTAGCATATTAACATCATGAACTTCTCAAAATTTTATAGCTGAATAATAACGATAAGAATTCCAAGGCTAGAATAAATTACCACAGTTAAAGAAAAATGCCGCAACGGAGGGGCAGAAGCTCCGGTAGCTACCTCAAGTGACGACAATAGCCCCAGGCTCCGATGACAACAACTGTAAAAGCTATATAGTGACAACAATGTTCCAGAAATTCAGAAGAACGTAGATTAAAATGAAACCCTTACCGACAGTGGATCCCAGTAACAGCAGTGCCGTTTCCCGGCAACCAAGCACGGCGACGCGGCGAGGCTCGGCAACCCATCATCAACCGCGGCAACAGGGCGTGCGACGGCGGCGGCGGCTTCGCGCTGCACGGTAGCGCCTTCCCTCTCTCCACTGGAAGCACTCTCTCTCGCCCTCTGCTCCAGTGACGGTGATGTTCGCGGCTTCACTGGGCAGCGACATGCACGGCCCTGACGGCGAGACACCGCCATCGTCCTTCCTCCCTCTCTCGGCGACAGCGTCGACGCCCTTCTTTCTCTCCTCCGTTGGTCTCTCTCTTTCGTCTGGCTCTGCTTCTTGCCGGTGACACAGTGGTGCGACGGCGAGCTCCAGGGCGTGGCGTGGCGTGGTGCGAGGGTAGCGCAGGTTCCTTGCCGGCGTTGCTTCTTCTCTGGATCTCTCTCTTGGTGTTGATGTATGTGTGCTCAGTGAAGAGGGGAAAACGGGAAATGGGATGGCGACTGGTGAAGGAAGCATAGGAAGGTATGGTGTATTGGAAGAGAAAGGGCAAAAGGGAAAAGTAAATGGCAGCTGTGGAGGCATGGCGGTGGGGATAAGGAGGTTAGGGTTTTCAATTTGGGAATTAGGATTTGCTTTACGGAAAAATGTGAAATTAGGGATTTTTGAGTAAATTGAAATTTGGTAATTTTAATTAAATTAGGGTATAGAATATTAATTTGAAATCTGATTAAATTTTGAAAATTATTTTACAATATCATTTGTTGTATTAAAATACTAATTGGTTTGAAATCAAATTCTTTAATTGAATTTATAAGATAATAAGATTAATTTTCTTTATTCTTAAAACTTGAAGTATTAAATCATAAAAATATCAATTATTTAAATTAAATCACATAAAAATTCTTGTCATTCCATAACTACTAATTTTATAATTTAAATATAGAAAATAATTCAATAGTTATAAAATTAGGTAAAATTCTAATTAATTATCAAAATCTGATTTAATTAGCTTTAATAAAAATAGTTTCTGAAAAAAAAATTTCTAATGAATAGATAAATTAAAATTAACTCATAATAAAATTTATTTGAAAATTCAGGATCTTACACTGTTCATACTCTGATCCAACACTGTGGTCCAGACCCAAGTAAGCCAAAAAGACCCAATCCAAAGGTTGGCCTCACTACCTAACCGACCTCCCATGAAAGAAGTCGGGTTTGACATGAGCTGGTAGAGAGCACTTATTCAAATAAGTAACTGCCCCCTAAAATCTCTCATCCACTTCCAGAAGCAATATCTCAATAACCCTAAGATAAAGGGACGGTTATCCACCTTTAGAAGTGGAACTACTCCAACGGTGGTTATTGGATCACCACTATAAATACACTAACATACTCAGGTAAAACTAAGTTCCAATACATTCTAAACCTGCTTACCCTCTTGCTGACTTAGGCATCAGAGTGTCTTTGCAGGTACCACCCCCCATTCTTTTGCGCACATAAACTCGGACGGCGGCTCCTAGACACACAGCAAGTCGGAGGCCACCTTCTATTGGCATTTGGGCCAATCCCTTAAGTCCAATCCACCTATTTCAGGTTACCCACGTAACACTGGCGCCGTTGTCGGGGACCTGGGAGATCAACGCATAGTGGTGGACAACCTGAACGAGGACGAAAACACCGTGTCTGAATCTGAGCAAGAACACCAAGATACATGTAACAATGACATGGCTATAATCACTCTGCAAGGAGCGGATAACCGGCACAGAGAAGGCCCCTCAGGGGTAAAAGACCCAAAGGGAATCCCCTCTGAAGTACATGAACCAGAGAAAGAGGGGCAACCTCATGCCACCAATCTCATGGGGCTGCTTCACGGCCACTAAGGACGGCTAGAATAGCTGGAACAAGAACTGGAGCGACAGAGGGAAGCAGAGAAAAACTTAAGGAGAGAGGTCGAGCGACGAAAAGATCTTGAAGAAAAGCTCTTAAGACTAGAATCCAATCTCCGAGGTAACAGATCTCGTGTTGACCAAGAAGATTCCCCCTTGGGGGGAGAAGATCCATTCAGTGAAGACATTATGAGGGCAAAAGTTCCAAGGAAATTCAAAAGCCCTGACATTGATCTGTACGATGGGACTACTGACCCAAAGCATCACCTGAGCAACTTCAAAAGTCAGATGTACTTAGCTGATGCCTCTGATGCTACCCGTTGCAAAGCCTTTCCAACGACTTGGACAAAGGCGGCGATGAAGTGGTTCGATAGCCTCCCCCAAGGTCGGTCACTAGTTTCGACGACCTCTCGCATAAGTTTCTTATGCGATTTTCAATTCAAAAGGACAAATTCAAGCACGCGCCTAGCCTCTTGGGAGTAAAACAGGAGGTCGGAAAGCCTCTGAGAGACTACATGGAAAGGTTCAACAAGGCGTGCCTAGAAATTCAAGATCTACCTACAGAGGCAGTAATCATGGGCCTAGTAAATGGACTCCGAGAAGGCCCCTTCTCTCAATCCATCTTGAAAAGGCACCCGACCTCTTTGAGTGATGTACAAGAAAGAGCTGAGAAGTACATCAACATGGAGGAAAATACCAGACTACGAGAACCAAGCTGGCGACCTGGGCACTTTCACCCGTCAAAGGAGAAAGAGAGGGAGCCCAAGAAAAAACAAGAAATCGGGCTTGAAAGACCAAGAAGATATCGCTCTTATACTCCTCTACGAGTTTTCCTAGTCGATATCTACATGGGAATTTGTCACACTGAAAAGATGCCTCCCCCTCGGCCCATCAAGAATAAGAAGGGGGGAGGTCGTAGCGAATACTGTGAATACCACAAACTATACGGGCACTCAACAAATGATTGTTACGATCTAAAATATGTGATAGAAAAGCTTGCAAGGGAAGGTCGGCTTGATAGATATCTCATAGAAAGGTCGGACCATCATGGTAAAAGGAAGCTAGATAAGGAAGATCAGAGAGACCCACTGCCACGGACCCTAGAACGACACATACACATGATCTCGGGAGGGTTCGCTGGAGGAGGACTCACAAAATCATCTCATAAGAGGCATTTAAAGGAAGTCTATCAGGTCGGAAATGAACTTTCTGACCTTCCTACTGTTTGTTTTACCAAAGAAGACGGGCAGGGTATTGTCCCCGGACACAACGATCCGGTGGTGATCACCATGATTCTCACTAATGCCCATCTACATAGAACCCTAGTGGGTCAGGGGAGCTCATCTGACATCCTGTTCAAACCAGCATTCGACAAACTGTGATTGGACGAAAAGGAGTTAAGGGCATACCCTGATACCCTGTATGGATTGGGGGACACACCCATAAAACCACTAGGATTCATACCCCTACATACAACTTTTGGAAAGGGGATGAAATCTAAAACTCTAAGCATTGACTTCATAGTCGTTGATGTAGGCTCGGCCTATAATGCATTGATAGGTATAACGACCCTAAATCGGCTTGGAGCAGTGGTATCCACCCCCACCTATCCATGAAATTCCCAATACCAGAGGGAATAGCAACCATCAGAGGAGATCAGAAGTTGACGAGAAAAGGCTATAATGAAAGCCTAAACCTGAGAGGTAAAGGCAAGGAGGTTAATACCATTGAACTCGGAGGAGTCCGAGCCAAAGAAGAGTTGCGACTACAGTCCAGAGGGAAGACTGAAGAAGGCAGATCGAGCAGGAGGATGGGAAAAATACCAACATAGGAGCCAATATGAAAGAAGACTTGAAGCAGAAATTGATAGGACTCCTAAAGGAGAATTCCGACCTCTTTGCCTGGAAAGCCTTCGACATGCCCGGGATAGATCTCGAGCTTATGACACACAAATTATCAGTATACCCTGGACTCCGACCTGTTCAACAAAGAAGACGAAAACTTAGCCCTGAACGAGCTCAAGTGGTCAAAGAGCAAATACAAGCCCTCCTAGTAGCTGGCTTCATCAGAGAGGTCAAATATCTGACTTGGCTGGCAAATGTGGTGCTAGTCAAGAAACAGAATGGCAAATGAAGAATGTGTGTCGACTACACCGACTTGAATAAAGCGTGTCCAAAAGACCCATATCCCCTTCCAAATATTGATACCCTAGTAGATTTCAGCTCGGGGTATCAATACTTGTCGTTCATGGATGCGCACTCGGGATATAACCAAATCCTGATGTACAAGCCAGATCAAGAAAAAACATCTTTCATCACGCCTAGAGCAAATTATTGCTATGTGGTTTTGCCCTTTGCGTTGAAGAATGCAGGAGTCACATACCAAAGGCTGATGAACAAAGTGGTTGCACCTCACCTTGGGAGTTTAATGGAAGTATATGTGGACGACATATTAATAAAAACCAAAGATGAGGCAGATCTTTTGACCAAACTCTCACAAGTCTTCAGCACTATAAGGACGCACGGGATGAGATTGAATCCCGCGAAGTGCACCTTTGCAGTAGAGGCTGAAAAATTTCTAGGGTTTATGCTAACACAAAGGGGATTGAAGTCAACCCCAATAAGTGTAGAGTAGCCCTGAAATGAAAAGTTCGACTTGCTTAAGGGAGGTCCAACAGCTGAATGGCCGACTTGCAGCTCTCTCCAGGTTCTTAGCAGGATCAGCATTGAGATCCCTACCACTTTTCTCTCTACTAAGAAAAGGATGCCAGTTCGAATGGACTCCTGAATGTGAAGAAGCCTTCCAGGAGTTCAAAACATTTTTAAGCCAACCTCCAATTCTGACCTGGCCTAAAACTGGGAAAGAACTCGTCCTGTATTTGTTTGTAGCTGACAAAGCTGTAGCATCAGCGGTAATACGGGAAGATGAGGTCAGACAGCATCCAGTTTATTTTACCAACAAAGTTCTACAAGGCCCCGAGTTAGGGTACCAAAAACTTGAGAAGTTTGCGTATGCCTTAATAGTGGCGTCTCGAAGGCTACGGCCTTATTTTCAAACTCGCACAATAAAAGTTCGAACGAACTGGCCCATGAAGCAAATTCTTCAAAAAACAGACATTATGGGCAGAATGGTTCAATGGGCTATAGAACTATCCGAGTTTGACTTAACGTATGAAACTCGGATGGTGATTAAAGCCCAGTGCCTGACCGATTTCATTGCCGAATATGCAGGAGATCAAGAGGAGGCCTCCACAACATGGGAATTGTATGTGTATGGCTCTTCCAACAAAATCGGAAGCAGTGCAGGCATAATACTTGTCAACCGAGAGGGAAATCAAATAGAAGTCTTCCTGAAATTTGAAATCCCGGCCTCCAATAACCAGGCAGAATATGAAGCCTTGATTGCCATGTTGAAATTAGCAGAAAAAGTCGGTGCAACCAAAGTAGTGCTCTTCAGCGACTCTCAAGTAGTGACCTCTCAAATCAATGGGGAGTATCAGGCCAAAGACCCAAATATGAAAAGGTACTTAAACAAAACTTTGGAGTACCTTAGGCGATTCTTGGAAACCGAGGTCAAACATATAACTCGTGATCTAAACAGCAGAGCAGACACCCTCTCCAAGTTAGCAAGTACTAAGCCAGGAGGGAATAATAGAAGCCTGATCCAGGAAACTCTCCAAGAACCCTCTGTCACAAAAATAGAGGCTAAACAAGATGTCCTGGAGGTATCCGGATTGGAACTCGAGTGGATGACCCCTTTTATCAAATATATAAAATTTGACATCATACCTAAAGAGGAAAAAGAGGCTAAGAAAATCCGGAAGGAGGTATAAAAGTACACTTTGGTGAAAAATATCCTTTATAAAAGAGGAATATCCACACCATTGTTGAAGTGCGTCTCGACCTCAAAGACAATGGAGGTCTTAGAGGAGGTGCACAATGGTATCTGTGGAAACCATCTCGGAGTAAGGTCTTTGGCTAGGAAAGTCATCCGAGCCGGGTTCTATTGGCCGACCTTGCAGAAGGATGCCACCGAGTTCATAAAGAAGTGTTAACCATGCCAAATGCATGCTAACTTCCATGTCGCTCCCCCCGAGGAACTCATCAGCATAACTTCTCCATGACCTTTTGCAAAATGGGGGTTGGACCTACTCGGACCCTTCCCCCAAGCGCCTGGACAAGTAAAATACCTCATAGTGGAAGTAGACTACTTCACAAAATGGATCGAAGCAGAACCCTGGCCACCATTACAACTAAGAGAAGTCGAAAGTTCTGCTATAAGAATATCATTACCAGGTATGGAATACCCCATTCCATCACCATGGATAATAATACCCAGTTCACCTACTTTACATTTAGAAACTTGGTAGCCAGTATGAAGATCAAGCATCAGTTCACCTCGATTGAACACCCACAGGCAAATGGACAGGCTAAGGCAGCCAACAAAGTCATACTGGCTGAATTAAAGAAAAGACTACAAGATGTAAAAGGGACTTTGGTCGAGGAGCTCCCCCAAGTATTATGGGCATATTGGATTACACCTCAATCTGCCACGGGAGAAATACCCTTTCGACTTGCTTATGTCATAGAAGCCATGATACCAATTGAAGTCAACGAGCAAAGTCCAAGGGTGAGGTTCTACGACGAGGTAGGCAATCTCCAAGCACACAAAGAAGAACTCGAACTACTCCCTGAAATCCGAGAGCAAGCCTAGATAAGGGAAGCAGCGTTGAAGCAAAGGATGATAAACAGATACAACAAAAAAGTCATTCGAAGAAGCTTTGTCTCAGACGACTTAGTCCTGATCAAGAATGATATTTGCGTTAACAAGTCGGGTGAAGGAAAACTTGCTGCTAATTGGAAAGGGCCATATAAGATAAGTGAAGTCCTTAGAAAGGGGTATTACAAGGTATCCGACTTGAATGGAGTCAAGCTCCAAGATCGTGGCATGCTTGTAACATGAGGAGGTATTATAGCTAGAAGCGAACTCCACTCTCTGATGTACTCTTTTTCCCGACTTCTTGGTTTTTTACCAAAGAGGGTTTTCCTGAAGGGGGTTTTAACGAGGCATCAAAGTGGGGACTAAGGGTTAAAAGTCTTAAAATCCCTTAGTAGCTAAGATTAACTTTTATAAATGTTACCTCCATCAATAAATAAGGATTTTATTCTATCTCTTTATAATTCCATTATTGTCATCATTGTTCTACGAAATGCACCGATTTAAGCTCGAAAAAGCGTGAAAATCCCATGACCGACCTATGTGACCGGCAGAATAAAACGACGAGGTACAAGTCGGTGTAAAGAGGTTACAAAGACGATCATGATAACTCGGGAATGTTACCCCTAAACGACTTACTAGTCGGAAAACCCGAGAAGAATCGAAATGCATCGCAAAAATAACCTAACTCACGAAAATAATTCAATAAGCAGAAAATTGAATATGTAGGGAATACAAAAAGGGATAAGAAAACCGCTCAAAAGATAAAAGCGAAGGCTGTCTCAAGTCTTTGAAAAAACTTTCACAGTAACTTAAACAAAACAGCCCATCTAACAAAAAGATTTTTTGACAAAATCAAAGGGTTTTTTATGAAAACGTTATAAAGCATCAAGACGACTACAAACATACATGAACGAAATATTTTTGTAAAAGGCCCTTATCCAAAAAGGGGCAACCAAAGCAAACAACCTTTTTCGTTAATGACCATAAAAAAGGTAAAAAAATGTCAAGAACTACCACCACGCGAACACATAAAATAAATTGTTCAAAAAGGGCCCACTAGCTAAAATAATTAAGAAGGAAGATTGGAGTCACCAAAAGGAAGGGAGCTCGGATCTATTACGGGAGTCGAAGGGGTCGGAGTGGTCTCTTCGGCAATGGAAGTCGAAGCTTCTAAAGAACTCGGTAAGAATCCCTCCTGTTGCTCCTCACGAGGAGGAGCCTCAACAATCCTTTGCCCACGAGTCTTTAGCTCGGATTCGGTCTCGAGGCGAGGAGGAGAAACAATCGCTCCATCAACGACCACCTTATGAGGATAGAGAGGTGAAAGGTCCAAATCAGGAGCACTAACTCTGACCTGTTCCTTAAACACCCTCTAAGCCTCCTCTGAGCCCTCAACAATTGAGTCCTCCAGCTCTTGATAGGCTTCCCGATTCGACTCCAGCTGCCTTTGAAAATCAATATTTTCAGAAAAACACTGACATAATTTTGCTCCATGTTCTCCTTTAGGCCCTCTGCCAAGGCACAATGACCCATTAGCTTCTTCTCTCTCTCCTGAAGCCGGGCCAGCTCATCCTTCAACCAGGCATTCTCCCTCTGAAGCCGCTTCTCATTTTCTTGATACAAGACAATCCTCTCCTGAAGATCCTCTACAGTTTTTTTAGAAGAGCCCAAAGAACTCAAGGGAGTTTTGTCCAAGATATCAAGAAGAGCAGTGCAAACACCAGCAGTCCGAACTCCCCCTCGAACAAAAATTTGAAGATGATATCGAAGGGAAGCATCGTCCATAGCGATCTGGCTATGAGAAAAGATGTGCTTCCGAATGAATTTTAGACCATCGAAGTTGGCCTCCCCAAAAGGAGAAGAGCCAGTCTCTGAGGTATTACGTTTCTTTTTCTTGGGTTTGGAAGGAGGTCGGACTGGGGGATAAAAGGAGGGAGAGGAGAAGCAGAGCCAAAGGTTACCAAGATTGGTCGAGAGGAAGTCCCCGAGTCATGAGGAGGAGGAGGAGGAGCGCCATTAGTTCCGACTTTAGCTGCATCAGCCTAGGCACGAGCCTTCCTCTTGGCCTCTTGGACCTTTTGGTAGGCAGCACTGGATACACTCTTCACCATTTCTAAAAGAAGGAAATAAAAATCAGCTTACAAATCAGAAAGGAAAACGTTACAAGTCGGAATTCAACAAAAACAATCTCAAAGAAACCAAAACTACCTAGCTCGGACTGAATAAAACTCGGAGGACCAATGAGAAATTTCTTAGTGTCAAGATGGGGAGCTCTCCCCCAAGTCTCTCGGAAAAACCCCACAATGGTCTCCTTAGCCCCGTCCAAATCATCCAGGGTATACTTCTCAACAGGAGAGGCCTCTGACCAGTATAAAGGAAATCAAGGATAATTGTTCTCATATAAGAAAAAGGGATGGTGGCCCTCTACAGCTTGGACCTTGAAGAAAAATTTTTAAAGTCGTGGAAGGATTCATCAAAGATTGAAAAAACCTTCCATCCCTGAATAGCTCAAAAGGACACCCACTGTTGCTTATTATTCAGAGCACTAAATGGCTTTGTCAGGTGAAAAAGATAAAAAAAAAAAGATCTTTAAAGAAGTTGGGAAGTTCAGCTTTTGGCTGACGAGTTGGTAGATTTTCATGAAACCCCAAGAGTTGGGGTAGAGCTGGGTAGGAGCAACTCGGCAGTGCGATAATATCTTCATTTCAAAATCAGAAAAGGGGAAGGAAACCCCAGGTGGGTAAAAAGGAAATCATACATAAAGAAAAGTGAGGGTCAGAATCAGCAACCCTCCCGCAACAAATCCGGTTTTCAGGACCCAGGACCACCAACTTGTATTTAGGCTCGTCAGCCTCAAAACTACAAATCCTATGATGGGTGCGAAATTCGGTAATGAAATCTGTGTCTACTAAAGGCTTCTCATCAAGCACAAAATCATCTACCCATCTCGAAACGGTCTCAGAAATACGAGAAGACATTTTCCCAACAAAAAGGAAGTAGGTATAAAGGCAATAAGACCTACAAAGAAAAATAAAATCATAAAAAACAACGGAGCACCCCAAGACGGAAGACTAAAAGGAGTTTTTGAATGAGAAAGAATGAGAGTGCAAGTAAGAAACTTCGAAGAGAAGACGAATTAAACAAAGAAAGAAGAGGGAAAAGTATTTAGAACATGTCAGGGACACAACAGTAAAATGACGCGATCAATAAAAAAACGCGTCGTTACCAATGTAATTGCCCCCACATGTAAATGTGAAATCCCAAACGGACACGACGTTTGATTAGACACAACGGTTGAGAAATTCAAAATCACGTCGGTTTTAAACTCAAATCACGTCGGTTCCCGACTTGGACAAACCCGAGTTCAATTAATACTCGAATCCGACTCATAGCGAAGAAATCGGACTCGAGTAGGGGCATTGTTCATACCCTGGTCAAAAACTGTGGTTCGGGCCCAAGTAAGCCAAAAAGGCCCAATGCAAAGGTTGGCCTCATCACCTAACCGACCTCCCATGAAAGAGGTCAGGTTCGACATGAGCCCCTCCCCAAAGAAGTCAGACTCGAGATGAGCTGGCAGATAACACTTATTCAAATAAGTAATTGTCCCCTAAAATTTCTCATCCACTTCCTGAAGCAATATCTCAACAACCCTAAGATAAAGGGACAGTTATCCACCATCAAAAGTGGAACTATTCCAACGGTGGTTATTGGATCACCACTAAAAATATACTGACATACTCAGATAAAACAAAGTTCCAATACATTCTAAACCTGTTTAACCCATTGCTAACTTAGGCATCAGAGTGTCTTTGCAGGTACCACCCCCTATTCTTTCGCGCACACAAACTCGGACGGCGGCTCCGTCCTTAGCGCACAGCAAGTCGGAGGCCACCTTCTATTGGCGTTTGGGCCAATCCCTTAAACCCAATACACCTATTTCAGGCTACCCACAAAACAGTATCATTTTGAATTTTTTTATTCCTATGTTTCGAATTTATTAATTTTAGAAATATCAAATATTTTTTTTAAAAATATATCCATCGTTCTTGTTAACGCGTCTGCAAGTGTCTTGTTGTCCGTCACCGTCCCTTCCTTTGCCTCACCACTTAAAAGAATTTCAAAAGAAAACATCCCAAATTATTATGAAAAGAATTATATATGAAACCTATAAAAAACAAACACATGAAACTTAATAAAAAATATCTAAAATAATAAAAAATATCTAACGTCAAACGAAATAAAAAAATTAAAAATATTGTGAAAAAAACCTTCAAAATATAATAAAAGAAAATTAAACATCTAAAACATTTTAAAAAAAGCGTATGAAAATTAAGAAAGTAAAAGGGTTAAGTACGATTTTGGTCTCTAACGTATAAGTCGAAATTTTTTTTTATCTCCAATCTTTTTTTGTATACAAAATCGTTCCTAAGGTTTAAAACTAAATTTTAAAATCTTTCTTTTTACTTAAATTTTAAAATTTTAGACCAAATTACCCATAACAAAAAATTATAAAATAAAAAAATAGGAGAAGGAGAGTGTTTCTGCTCTTACAAAAAGGGAAGGAAAGAAGAAGATCGAAGGGGGAAGGAAAGAAGAAGAAGAAGTTGTCCACAATCTACCTCTGCCTCCGCTTTCGCCGCCAAAAATTTAAAATCAAGTTAAATTTTAGGAACGATTTTAAAATTAAATTAAACCTTAGGACAGTAGCGGATCCAGAAATTTTATAAGAGGAGGCCAAATTGAATACAAAATAAATTAAAATATAACATAACAAAAAGTCAACAAAATATAATTTATAGTATATAATTCAAAATTAATAATTATATTATATAAAAATCAACATTCAACTACATATTTAGAATTTTGGTATTTTTAAATTTGTTTTGCGATATTTTATATAACTAAAATTATCAATTTATCATTTGAAATAAATTTTGAACCATTCTCTACTTTTTTAACATTATAATTTATACATATTAAGTTACTAATATATAATTTTTTTAGTATACTTATATACTAAAATATATTTAATCTATAATATATATATTAACTATATAATAATAATAAACTAATAATACTAATTTTTTTAAAAAAAATGGGGACTATGGCCACCTTAGGCCTCCTTAAATCTGCCACTGCTTAGAGACTATTTTGTATGTAAAAAAAAAAGATTGAAAACAAAAAATTGTTTTAGCCTATACTTTAACAACCAAACTCATACTTAATCCAAAATAAAACATCTAAAATTATTAAAATAAATCATCCAAAATTTAAAATAAAAAACATTCAAATCATAAAAAAAATATTCAAAACCTATAAAAATACACATTTAAAAATAAAACATTCAAAACTTAAAAAAATAAAACATGAAATTATTAAAAAAATCATCCAAAAACTAAAAAAGATAGCGGTAAGAGATGGCACAAAATGTTGCAACTTCTACGTCTTATGGAGGGAGGTGAAGAAAAATGAGAATAGCGCATGTTTTTTGAAATTTTAAAAACATGATTTTTTGAAAAATTTGCTACTATATAGAATTAATTTTCTATATTTTTCTGTTATTAAAATATCTTATTCACGTAACATTTTTCGTACATATATTTTTTATAATAATTATAAATGAAATAAATAATAAAATATAAAAATAAAAATATTTTTAAAACCACACGTTTAAGTATGGAATTGATTTTATTTATTTGTTTTTTCTTATAAACATCATTAGAAAGCATCATGGGCGGCCTATATAAATTTATGATCAAAGAAACCACATCATGCATATATCACTTCAAACAAAGCCCTCCAAACAAGGCCGAAACTTGATGGACTCCTTAGATTTTATTCTTATTTTTGTAGCCATTGCCTCATTCTTCTTCATCCACACTTGGAGATCTAATAGAAATAACCCCATAATTAATTTGCCCTTCTTTGGTATGCTACCATCAGTTTTATGTAATCTTTCCAATATCCATGATTATGCAACCACCGTTTTGAACCACTATGGAGGTACTTTGATGTTCAAAGGTCCCTGGCTCACAAATGTCAACTTTCTCATCACCAGTGATCCTATGAACGTGCACCACATTACGAGCAAGAACTTTGACAACTACATTAAAGGGTCTGAGTTCTATGAGATTTTTGAAATCATGGGAGATGGCATCTTTAACACTGATTCCCCCAAGTGGAAGCGCAGCAGGGACATACTACATTCATTGTTCAGACAAAACTCGTTTGAGAGTTTAGTTGTAAAAATAATTCATAGGAAGCTGGAGAGTTGCCTAGTTCCACTTCTCAATAATGCATCGGAATTAGGAACTATTGTGGACTTGCAAGACATCTTTCAGAGATTCACTTTTGACAACATCTGTTCCATAGTGTTGGGCTTTGATCCTAACTCTCTTCCTAACAATCTCATCCAGTTCCCAGAGATCGCTTTCGAGAAAGCTTTCAACAAAATGGAGGATTCAATGTTCTACAGACACATTGTCCCAAGATTTTTATGGAAGCTTCAGAAATGGCTCCAAATTGGACAAGAGAAGACCTATAGTGAATGTGAGAAAATAATTGACCAATTCTTGCATCAGTGTATATCATCCACTTTCCAAGAGCAAAGCAAATTCAACTGCACTAAACATGAAAATGAACCAAACTTTAACATGCTTAAAGCTATTGTGGAGGAAAGTGGAACGGAACAAATAGATCGCAAGTTTTTAAGAGACAATGCTATTAGTCTCTTAGCAGCAGGAAGGGATACAATTAGTTCGGGTCTCAGTTGGTTTTTCTGGCTGGTTTCAACCCATCCTCTTGTTGAAGCCAAGATCCTTGAAGAAATTAGAGCAAACTTTATACACAGGGAAGAAAATTGGCTCATCACTTCAAGGTTAGAAAATCTTAACAAGCTAGTTTACTTGCATGGAGCTTTGTGTGAAGCACTGAGACTTTTCCCTCCACTTCCTATTGAGCACAAATCTGCAGTTAAATCTGATATACTTCCTAGCGGGGATCGTGTTAATGCAAATACTATGATACTTTACTCTTTGTACTCAATGGGAAGAATGAAACAAATATGGGGAGAAGATTGCTTGGAGTTTAAGCCAGAAAGGTGGATTTCTGACAAGGGAAGCATCATACACGTACCATCTTACAAGTTCATAGCTTTCCAAGCAGGCCCAAGAAGTTGTTTGGGTAAAAATATAAGCTTTATTCAGATGAAGATCATCGCCATTGCTTTGCTGTTGAATTTTCAGTTTGAGGTGGTGAAAGGACATAATGTGTACCCATGTCTTTCTGTTATTCTTCACATGAAACACGGCTTGAAGGTCAAGGTTACTAAAAGAGATATTATTAATTAGATTTAGGGGGATCTATATGGTGTGTACTCCATTATTGTACGAACATACATATCATCTTGTCATCTTTATAAGATAAATAAGTGAAGAAGTAATAAGCATATCATCATCAGCTTATGTATTTCTTCATCATCATCTTTTTAATATTTGTATTTGCTATTGATCATATATAATATGAAAAACAACTATCATATATTATTGGTGTAACTATCTTTTATCTACTTGTGTTGGTGGAATGACACAAGATTTTAGCCTAGATTAAGTAATAACAATGCCTTGGACATCATATTTTGATCCAAAATTTTAAATTAACGAATTAAAGGGTTTTTATATTAGGCTGCCACTCAAATACAGATGTTAAAAGCATCCTTATAAAATGACGTGTTAATGGGTATTTTATGGACTTGTTATGAAAAATATGGCATTTGAAGCCAAATAGAGGCATTGGTTAAGGATATGTTTGTTGACAATGTCAATGTTTATATTGATGAATAGTGCCACAACAAGGTCATTCAAGCTTGAAAGGGGATTTGAAGTAAGACATTCACTATCACTTTTTTTTTTGTTTGAGACATGATTTATGATTTATAAGTGTCATTCGTATAAGAATTTGTTATTATATAAATATATCTAACATAAATTACATTTTATATTAATCTTACTTATTCTATTGGTAATTAAATATAATCTCATCTAGATTATATCATCACCATTTACTTCAATAACAACCTATCAAATAATCTAATATAGTGAGATAAATATGATGAAAATGCTTAAAATAAAAAAAATCCGACTATAATCTTTGTTTTGGAAACCTGCCACATGAACAAGAACAATGTCATTTAACCGATATAATGAATGATGATAAATTGTTACCACCTTTAGGGTTTTAGTGAGTTAAATATGTCTCTTACTATATTGTTGCAGGCTTCTACATTTTAGTTGTTTGGCCTTTTTTGCTAAATCATGGTGTGTCGTCTTTAATTAGTAGGCTAATACCTAATAATCTATACTCCGTACTCCATAGCCAGCGGTTTAGTACGTAGTGTAATCTCTTAAAACACCAGAATACCAAAATGTTGTAGGTAACAACTATGTATCTGTAGTAGTTTACATAAATAAAAAAGGATGAATTTATAATAAAAATTTTTTGGAACAATTTAAAATGTTTGTTTTTTAATTATTTTATATATATAAAAAAATCCTAAATTTAACCGTCTCATTTATTAGTTTTCATTAATGTACAGAAATGAAACTTATTATGTGGACTGTGAGAGTCGAGTTTCAACTACTTGATGTTAAGTATCCTTTTTTGCAGCATTATTGATGCCTATAATAATGGAGCAGGCAAAAGTTGGAACGTGTCACTGTTTTATTGCAATTCGACATGTGTTGGAATAACATTCGAATATTAGTCCAATTAAAATTTATATTTAAATTTAAATTAGATAATTATTTTTGTAATTTTATTTTTATTTGTTTGACATCTATAGATAAGTAGTACTTTTTATTTTATTATGGGTACTAAAAATTATCTATTATTAAAAGTGTTCTGTGGACAATTTAAGCAAGTTTCACGAATATGGTACAGTCAAATTGACAAATATTTAATTGATCATGAATTTAAAAAGGGCAAAAGTGGTCTACACTATATATATCTAGACATAAGGTAATTTAAATACTTTTATCATTTCTTTGTATATGGACATCTATCTTATCTACACAAAAAAATAATAGACAATTATCAAAGATTTCAAAAAAGAGGTGAAACATACGTTTAATTTGATATGGTTGACTTAGGATTGGTGCTCTACTTTTTTGATAACGAGGTAAATCAAAATAAAATACATTTTTTTCGTAAAAAAAATACACTTAAAATTTATTGAAAAGATTCAAGATGAGTAATTGCAAGGCTGTGTCAATTTCTCTTGTTATAATGAAAAATTACCAAAAAAAATGAATCTAAAGAGACAGATGCTTCACAATATAAAAATTTTATTGAAAATCTATTTTATTAGGATTAAGTACAATTTTAATCTCTAAGACATAAATCGAACATTTTATTCGTCCCCACTTTTTTTTGTATTCGAATTTGTCCCTAAGGTTCAACTTGATTTTAAAATTGTTCTTTGGACAATTATACCCTTACTCGCTGATCACCAATAAAAGCACCAAGCACTTCTTAGTAATTGTGAACACCGTGGAGCAGCAGATGACTTACATACTCCACCCATTCAACCAACACAAAAACAGTAAAAACCGAATTCCAAACACAATTCACATAACCAAGCCTTATAATCTTAAAATTCACAATTCTTCTCCAAAGTGATTCACATCCTCAATTACAAATTCATGAAATTAACAAAATTCTGCAATCAAATAATAAGCAGCATTCAATAACTAGGTAAAAATTAGGATAAATTACTAATGAAATCCATGAATCTTGAAGCAAATTCAATGTAGAAATTAAGAGTATCAAAATATCTTACCAGTAGGGATAAGGGAAACGGTGGGCAGAAGCGGGACAACAACCACGACAAAGATAGTGGGTAGAGACAGAGTAAAGAGATGAGTGGCAAAAATGCTGAAAGACGAACGCGAGGGTTTCGTTGTTGCATGTCACACTTTACCACAACGATAGCGTGCATGGTTGATTTCTGTTTCGTTGACAAGGGTTTCGGCGGGAAAACCCCAAGCTGACACCAAAGATGGCATTAACACGAACACGGACAAAAATGGTGGCACAGTTTAGATTGACACTGATGAAGTCGTTCCTCCACAAGTCAAGAGATATGCGATGCTTTCATCCCATGACTCGAACAAGCTGGTGTTTGGGCAGCCGACCTACGATGGAGTGATCGCCGGGAAAGTGTCTGATCGAAAGTAAAAGTAGGCAAAGAGGCAAAGGGCATTGGCATCGGTGGTGCAGGTGAGCAGGAAGGGCACGCCATTCGAGGAAAGGGAGAGGGAGAGGATGATCAAGAAGGCGTATAGAGAGAGAAGATGACGGAGCTAAAGATGAAATGACGACATACAAGCTAAGGGTAAAATCGTCTTTTAAAAAAAATTTTCTTGAAGGATGATTTTAAAACCAAGTTGAATTTTAGGAACGAATACAAATGCAAAAAAAAAAAGTTTGAGACGAATAAAATTTTTAGCCTATACCTTAGAGACCAAAATCGTACTTAACCCCTTTTATTATCTAACCACAACAAAATCGGACATTGTGTATACAACAAGTCTACTATCAAAATTCATGCAAAAACCAAGTCAAAAGCACTATGGATCTGCAAAAAGAATATTAAGATATCACAAGGCACAAAGGGATATGACATTCACTACAAATCTACTGAAGATCTAAAACTATTTGGATATATTGATAATGTTTGGACAAACTCCATTGACGACATGAAAAACACTTCTGTATATGCATTTACACTAGGATTTGGAGTGTTCTTTTGGGTATCAAAGAAATAAGAAACTGTGGCTCAATAATCTCTTGAAGCCGAGTATGTTATAGCCAAAAGCTACCAGTCAAGCAATATGACCAAGGAAAATATTCAAAGATATAGAAAAACAACAAGAAGACCCAACAACTAAGTTGTGTGACCCAACATCTATGTTGTGTGGTAGCAAATCAGCAATAGCAATGACAAACAATCGAGTCCATCATAGTTGAATCAAGTATTATTTTATACGAGAAATTATATTGGAGAAAAAAAGATAAAGATCGAATATTGCAATACAAATGAGCAACTAACTTACGTCTGCACTAAATCGCTCCCAAATCAAAGTTTGAACAATTTCTAGAGATGTTTGGAGTTACACAAATATACATCAAAGAGGAGTATTAATTATGTTACAAATTTGTGGAAATATCAAGATTTTTATGATAATATTTTGTAAAAATAAATATATAGATATTATATTAAAAAATTTTAAAAATACATAAATAATTCAAGTCTAGAAATATCTAGGATGATAACTAAAAATATTTAAGATAATATATATCTAAGAGAATATCTAGTACCTAAAAATAGGATAAATCACATAAATAAAATTATTTAGCTCAAATTTACACAAACATCTTAAACCAGAATTAATTACACGCCGAATCAAATTGATTTGATTTATGCTATTTACATGTAAATCAAATTAAGTTTATTTGATTTACCATGAATGTGTTGCACAAATAGTAGTAAATCCAAATCAAGTTGGTTCGATTTACCATATATGTATTGCACAAGTAGTTGATTCGATTTACGAAATATTCCCATTTGAATTCAAGTAAAATATCAAAAAAATCAAACGAATAAGAATATAAATTCAAATTTTGTATGTGTTTTAGTTTAAATTCCAAGAGATATATACTTTTACAAACTTATGAATTTAAAATAGAAAAATAAATAATTTCTAAAATTTTATTAAAAATGTCTTTTAACTCTTTAGCATATAAAAAATCATTACCATAACTTATAATGTTAAAAAAGTTGTTATAAAGTGTAGTCCTCCAAAATGGTATAGGAGTTAAAACTTTGAATTTTTTAAATTCAGAAGTAACAGATAGTTATACAATATAAAAAGACCAAATATATTTATATAATATGTAATTTAAAAGATAATTAAAAAATTATATCAATTAAATTATCACGTATAGTAATTTGTGAACTTAAGTGTAGAACAAACGCTTTGATGATGTTATGCGTTACTTTTGACTCTGAAAATTTCCAAGTGTAGAACATAAGTAATGTATAACGTCATCAAGGTGTTGATAGATCTTCCATTGTTTTTGTGTAGCTAAGGCAATGAGTGCCCTTATTGTATCTAGGAGCTCTACAACACTTCCAGCAGATAACGGCGATTTCAGAGCCCAAAAGCGGCAATTCTCCAACCACTCCAATATCAAGCACTACTAATCTATTAGCGGCGGTTTTAGAAAACTGTTGGAATAATTACTATAAACTAAAATTTTGCTGTGGATTCTTTTTGTGGCAGTTCATAACTGCTGATATTCAAAAATAAATTACTTACCCTTTGGCAGCGGTTCTGTATAATCTATCCCACCAATTTGTGCATATCTTTTTCAACAACAAGCCAAGCCTTATGATTTTGAATAGATTTATCAGGATTGAGTTTAGTCTTGTATAACCATTTGACTCCAATAACATCTTTATTTGAAAAGCGATCTACCAACTTTCATGTGTTATTCTTCTTAATAATCTTGATTTCTTCTTCTATTGTATTTTTCTATTCTTCTTGCTTTTCTGCTTCTTCGAAGTTTTAGGCTCGATCTTAGCAAAATTAGATGTTTCGTATACATCTTGTAGATGTCTCATTTTTTCTTAGACGAGAATTAGTGGTTGCTCTACTGTTGGAGTAGTTGTACTTGCTTTTTTACGTTCTTGTTCTTCTAATCTTGTAAGTGGTTGTTGTGATACTTCAATGCTTTTTTTCTCAACTTTTTCATCTTCCTAGTTCAATGAAATATATTCGTCGAACTTCACGTCTCGATTGATTATCAATTTATTTGTTTGCAAGTTATACACATGATATCCCTTTGGTTGTGCACTATATTCAACGAAGATTTCTTTCTCTGTCTTCTCATTGAGATATTTTTTGTGAGAATGTGGACATAACATAGACATTCAAAGACTCTTAGATGCTTTGCATAAGGCATTAGTCAAATCCATACTTTAATTAGAGTTTTATTTTCTACTACCTTCGTGAGACAATGATTTAGAAGGTATACTACTATGTATACAGCTTTTGCCTAAAAGATGTTTGATAGATTTTTTTCCTTAAGGATCAAGCGTGCCGTCTCTATCATAGTTCTATTTTTTAACAGGAGGTACTGTAGAACACGTGCGAGCTCCGTCTAATGGAAAAATAAGATTCAATCAAGATTTGGTTTATCCCACGCGTACACGTCACGGTCATCCTGCTTTTTTATCTTATATAGACTTATATGTAACTATTGAAAGTGATGACATTGCCCGCAATAATACCTACAGCTTCGCCTAATTCCACCAAGTTTCCATGAGTAGGACTCTGCCCATAATACAATCGACAGATCCAAGATGTAATCAACTTGAATTCGGGACAGCTATTCGAAATCTTAGTGAAAGACTGGATTTATTATCTCATGTTTGCTTTTCGTGAAAAAATACCAATTGAAGTGGAGGTTTTCTTCAAACAACAAGGGGCTGGAGCATATCCAACTGTGAGTTGATGCTCGACACTCTCTTCTTCACAAAATTTATTAAATTTCTTGAAAGTGTATTCAGTTCCTCTGTTGCTACGAAGTACGTTGATGCTACAACCACTTTGCTTCTCCACGTATTGCTTGAATTTCTTGAAAATGCCAAAACCTCTGATCTTTCATGTAGGAAATATGCCTAGTCATCTTAGTATAATCATCAATGAAGAGAATGAAGTACCAATTGTTACTGAGTGATAGTGTTTTCATCGGTCTACAGATATCATTGTAAACTAATGCAAGTATCTCCTTAACTCACTAAACTCTTCTAGAAAGAAAATGGTTGACAATATTATTTTTGAAGTAATCATCCTTTACAAGATTGATTAATCTCTGTAATGTTTGATGGATTCCTCATTAGTTGTTTATGGTGTAGTAGCTTGAATCCATGAAAGTGAAAATGACCAAAATTTCGATGCCACAATCATAAATAATCTTCTTGTGCATTTAATAAAGTTTCCATGATGTAATTCCATCCCACTGAAAAACTTTTATTTTTCATCTTTAGTATTGCTAGAAGTGTTTTAGTTTTTCTGTCACTCATGGTGCGTAAATCTTCTTAAAAGTATACTGCATAGATCGCAAGTTTTTAACATGCTTAAAAGGAAAAACTTTAACATGCGTAAAACTCTTGTGGAGGAAATTGGAATGGAACAAATAGATCACGAGTTTTTAAGAGATAATGCTCTTAGTCTCTTAGCAACAGGAAGGGATGCAATTAGTTCAGGTCTCAATTGGTTTTACTGGCTAGTGTCAAACCCATCCTCTTGTTGAAGCCAATATCCTTGAAGAAATCAGAGCAAACTTTATACACAAGGAAGAAAATTGGTTCATCATTTCAAGGGTAGAAAATCTTAACAAGCTAGTTTACCTGCATGGAGCTTTGTGTGAAGCATTGAGACTTTTCCCTCCAATTCCTTTCGAGTACAAATCTGCAGTTAAATCTGATATACTCCCCAGTGGGGATCGTGTTAATACAAATACTATGGTAATTTATTGTCAATATGCAATGGGAAGAGTGGAACAAACATGGGGAGAATATTGCTTGGAGTTTAAGCCACAAAGGTGGATTTCTGAAAAGGGAAGAAAGATACACATACCATCTTACAAGTTCATAGCTTTTCAAGCAGGCCCAAGAAGTTGTTTGGGTAAAAATATAAGCTTTGTTCAGATGAAGATCATCGCCATTGCTTTGCTATGGAATTTTCAATTTGAGGTGGCGAAAGGGAATAATGTGTCCCCATGTCTTTCTGTTGTTCTTGACATGAAACATGGCTTGAAGGTCAAGGTTACTAAAAGAGGTATTATTAATTAGATTTAGCATTTAGGGGCATCTATATATGGTATGGACTCCACTATTGTACGGACATTATATATCATTTTGTCATCTGTACAGGATAAATAAGTGAAAAAGTAATTAGCATATCATCAGCTGATGCATGTATTGACTATATTCATCATCTTTTCAATGTCTGTAATTGATATCGATCATATATAATATGAAAATAATTATATTATATAATTAGCGTAATTGTCTACTTGTTTTGCATAAATGATTTTATGAAATAGTTTGAAGTTGGTTTATTGTATTATAAATTTAAATGTTGCAACAAGAATAATTTTAATGAAAGAGTAATTTAAATAAATAATTAAAAAATTTTGATAATTATATTATTGATAGTTTAAAAGAGAGGAGAAAGACTAATAAAATTTGAGGGTGTTAGTTCATTTGATTACAATAAATTCTATCATGATCTATTTATAAGTTTCTCAAATTGCTTCATCAATACTATTAGATATTTTTAGGTATAGATATTCTCTTAGATATATATTATCTTAAATATTTTTAGTTATTATCCTAGATATTTCTAGACTTAAATTATTTATGTATTTTTAAATTTTTTTAATATAATATTTAGATATTTATTTTTACAAAATATTATCATAAAAATTTAGATATTTTTATAAATGTGTAACGTACTACATACATTTGTGTAACTTTAAACATTTGTTGAAATGGTTCAAACTTTGATTTTCGGAGCGCCTTATTGAAAATGTCAATTAGTTGCTCATTTGTGGTGCAATACTCAATTTATATCTTTTATCTCCAATATAATTTTTCGTATAAAATAATATTTGATATCTATATACTTAATTCTACTATCACTACAAAAAAAACGCTGAATACCGTCAGAAGTTAGTGACGGATTTATCAACTGATTTAGCAATAAATTCGTCAATCGGGTAAAAAAGTTACCTCGGATTCGGTTTCAACGGTAAATTCACCGATAATAATTGGAGGAAAAAAATTGGCACGATCATTACTGTTGAATTTAGGGGCAAAAAAATCCAACGGTAAGGTAATTAAATGAAATGTGTCGTTTTGGTCACAGGCTGTGCATAAATCTGCCGGTAAAATTGACCATAAATTCAAATTTGCAAAACTTCTCCTCTATTTTCGCAACATCATCAACCTTACTTTTGTCCCCTTTCTCTTTCTCTCTTTCTGTCAACCCTCATAGCCACCATTTGCTATCGTTTCGTTGGTAACCGCCACCCTCACTCACTCTCATCGCTGGTCATCACTGTCACCGCCTCAAGGTTGCCACGTCCTGCACCGTGCTTGTACAACAGTGTCGGCGCCTCCTGCTCCACACTCGTTCATCATCTCTACGACCTCCTCCAATCGATCTCCCCTCATCGTCGCTGCGTCTAACGAAATCGTCAATGTAACACCGCCAGCAGCATCATCGCCACCTCCAGCAGCATCTTCGCTGCTCATCGTTGCTGTCTCCCGCAGCTTCGCCATCGCCACCTCGTCATGGTATCCTTTGTTAAAAAACGTGTAATGAGCTTATTATCTTTGTTAATGCTAGTTGATTCACTCGATTTTTGGTAGCCTTGGCAAGGTATCTTGACAGGATGTCGAATCGAACTTGTATCAAGATCTTAAGTATCGCAGAGCAGATACAACTACTCTGAAAAAGAGTGGGCTCGATCCGAGAATTACTTAGCGTTCGTGTTGAAATATATGAGTTGCTAGAATAGTGGCAAATAATAAAGAATTGCAATAAAGCAGATGAAACTTTAAAGTTGAAATTGAAAGAAAACAAAATACTTGAAGAACAGAAGTAAAAAATAGAATGCGTAAAGCAAATAAATGAAAAGAAACGAAAAAAGAAAATAAAAGAAAAACAAATAAATATGGACTTCCAACACTCACATGCACTTGTGCTCCATGTTCTTCCATTGCATCATGGAGACTGAAAATTTTGGCGAAGGCTTATGTGTGATAATCTAGTGTTTTTGAAGAAGTCTTACAACTTTTTTAAGTTTTTACTATTTATAAATCATGGAAATAGTCTTACCATGGAGCATATTGTCCATGATCTTACTTCTTCTTTTTTCTCATCCATGACCTTGCCTTGACCATAAAGGATTTTTACTCCCAAATTTTGACACTCACATCTTTTTTTGTCTTCAAGTCCTATGTTTCTTCAGCATGTTCTTCAATTTTCGCACTCCATGTTCTCTACTCAACTTGAAGGTCGAATAGCAAGATTTAGTGATCAAGGAAAGGCAATAAGTACCTTTTAACTTCGACGCTCTTTGTATCATCTTTTTTTTTTTATTTCAGCTTATCCGTTTCTATTTTTGTAGTCGAAACACCGCTTTTGTTGTCGAAACCATTGGCAGCAATGCAAAACACCCTCTTGTTAAAAAAAATCATTTTTGTACCAACACTAGCTTTGATGAATCCTTAGTGTATTCAATTGTTAGATACTTTAGGATCAAATTTGGATAGTAAATTAATAGAATCTTTTCTATTATCTTTTTATTTGGCAAATCATTTCTAAACTTTCATTTTAGTTATTGAGCTCACTAATATTGTATAGTAATTTTTTATTTTTTCATAACTTTTTATTTTCATATTTGTATATGACTTTGTTAGAGATTGGAGAAAGATTATGTGTACCTTTGTGTCAGCTCACTACTATTATTGCTCCAAATTTTTTCATAATTTCTTGGTTGATAATATTTCTCCTATCTTTGAAAAATTTATCTTCGTCACAGCTTGTTGGAGAAAGTATATTTTAATATAATTTTTTTGTTGTTCTTTCTTTAATTTCTTTATTTTTATAGTGAAAAATATTGGTTGATTCTCTAGTATGGTGAATTTTTCGTGGACAACCTTCCACCAATTTTGTGTTTATAAAAAAGTTTTCATTTAAGAATGTTAATTCTCATAATGTCTTTTGAATAATCAGGACATGAGAATACTTATAGTTGTATTGAGATAGTCAAGGTTATGGAAAAATTTGTTAGAATGAGTTATAATACTGTGAATATGTATAATTGAGAAGCTATGAAAAAATATTTTATGTCCAATAAATGATGGATCAAACATACTCAGGTACCACCGATAATTTTATGAAATAGCTTAAAGTTGATTTTGTGTATTATTATGAACTTGAATATTGTAGCAAGAATAGTAATAATAGTTTTGATAAAGAAATAACTTAGATAAATGATTGGATAAATTTGATAGTTATATTATCGATAGTTTAAAAGGTATTAAAATATTCTAAAGTAAAAAAGTTGATTAAGTGATGAATTCATCATTTTTAAATTAAGATAGTGAGACATATATTTTATAAAAATTACAAAATTAATTATGATTAACTATTTATTTTACTATTTTATCAACTTTTTTATTTTAAAAGAATCTAATTTCGTTTAGAAGAAAGAGTACAAAAATTAATGAGACTTGAGTGTGTTAGCTCACTTGATTATAATGAATTCTATCATGACCTATTTATAGACTCTTGAAATTGGCTAATCAATATACTTCTAGATATTTTTAAGTATTAGATATTATTTTAGATATTTTTAAATATTATTTTTTATATTTTTAGTACTTGAATTATTTATTTATTTTCTAATTTTTTCTAATCATCTTATTTAGATAATTATTCTTATAAAATATGATTATAAAAATTTAGATATTTCTATAAATGTGCAGTATAATTAATATGCAGGAATAATGTGACAAACTAACAAACTTTAACAAATGATAGATTATATAACATGCGAGAGACTTTAACTACAGATTAAATAACTGAAAATATTTTAGAAATGATAAAAAATCAGTCTAGAGCTGATTATGAGTTTATGAATTTAAATAATTAGATTAAGACCTGTGTAAAAAATTGTATTCTATAATTATTATTAATATTATTACAAATTTAAAAGTATTATATTGAACTAATTTATTTGATTGAATAATGGACTTATTTGCCTAATATAATTAAATTTAAAAAATAATTTTATCTTTTATTGGTATAAATATTTTTTATAAATGAATCACATGAATTTAAAAATAATTAGAATTGAGAATGCAAAAAATATAATATAACATTATAAATAAATTTTATTAATCATGACATATATTTGAATATATATATACAAAGTAAATGTAGATGTTATCTATTGTTTCTATTTTTACTTTAAATCTCCTAATAATAAAAACACCCAAAATAAAAAATTTCATTAAAAAAAAATTTATAGCCAGCTTTATTAATTTTGGATTTTTTAATTATTTTTTATTCTACTCTTTTTTCTTTCTTTCTCCTAACACCATTCTTAACATGACTACAATTTCAGTTCAAGTCTTTAGTCCATTTTATTTGTTATTCTCGTTAGCCACTCTAGCTAACTTCTATATCATAAATTTTAAATACTAAATTTTAAACCCTTCAAACATTAGAAAAACTAATTTTAATATTAAAAAATTAAATGTTAGATTTTTCTATTAATAATTGGCATGTGCATGATCATCCTAACCTCTGGCACTCCTCTGATTGATGAGCAGTACTTGTTAAGTGTGAAAATGCATATCCACCATAAAATTTTGGAAGCAACCTCTCAAGAGATGTGGAATAACTGGAACCGGTAGATCTCATTTAGACTATTTATTTAAAATAAATAGTAACATTATTTTAGTTGGTATTATTTCCACATCATAATTAATGAGCTTGTATACGGAAACATTTCAAGTGAGGCAAAGTACAGTATTCGCATTTCAGTCCGTCAGTGTCTAAAAAGCATTTAAATTTAACTTAAAAATATTTCAATGATTTATGACGTGAACACAATGTATGTGGGGTGTATTGTGTGGGGCTTTAATTGGTTGAATAAGTGAGCATTTTTTATACTAGTGAAAGTCAAATTTGCCCAAACGGTTGTGCAGTTTTTATTAGCAGTACAAAACACTTTTTTTTTTATAATTAAAATTTTTTTTTTACTATAAAATTTGAATGACGTTTTAATTTTTATAATTTTAAAAATATTTTTATTATATAGTACTATTATAATAATATAAAACATTAAAATATCAAATATTTTTATATTTCACATTAAAATCACTGATCTAAAAAAAATTTAGCCACAAAATATTGTACAAATGCAGTCATTTAAGCATAATTATAGTTGTACTAATCATATTAAGAAGTTGCACATGGGTAGGAAATGCATCACTAATATTGGTATAAATGCGTGGCCACACCTTTCAGAGCCAATGGCACCATTTCAATGACGGCCGACCAATGACTCAACCAATTTTGGTTCCAATTTCGGTGACAAATAAGTGCGTTATCACACAACGGCAGCCAATTTTGTGAGCCTCATCATCAACGCAAGCAGGATTCAGCTAACAGACCTCACCTCGCCGTTTATGCACTCAATGGTGAAATCATAAAACAAATTCAAATCATCCATTAGTGACCTACGGACCATTACATGTTGCAATCGTTACTGCCATCAGAGCCGAACTGCCCACTAATCTCTCTCATTTGGAAACTGGACATATAGCTGTATTTGTTTATGAGAATATGAGAATAAGATATTCAGAACAAGATAAAAAAAATAAAAAAAATTTTTTGTGTTTTTATATTTTGTTTGATAATGAATTAAAACAATTATAAAAATTCAATTGATTTTTATTTTTTTCATCCAAAAAATTAAAAAAATACAATAATAAAAAATATAATTATAAAAAATTAATAAAATTAATAAAAATAATAAAATAATAAAAAATAAATTATATTTTTTATTAATTTTTTTTATCATAATAAACACAAAATATACTAATTCATTAGACACAATATTTCTGTTTTATAAAATACAAGTTTATATCTTTATATTCCGATTTCAATGTCTCATTATGTAAATAAATGCAACCTAACAGATTTTTTGATAATGGAGTTACAATAGTCATTCAGCTCCGAATAAACGATAAAAAAAAAATGAAAACCTGATCGTACCTGGAGTACTGAAACACTATTGTCATAGCTTGTCTCACTTAAAATGTGCTTGCTCCTTCTCTCTCTTCAAAAAGATTTTTAAAAAAGATTTTAAATATTTTAATAATTTTAATCATTAAAATATTAATATTTTTAAAATACTTAAATTTTTTTCTATAACTTACATATGTAAAGATTATAATTATATTATTATAGAAAAAATTTTAGATATTCTATGCTATTAATCTTAATCATCAAATTTATATATAATTAAAATCAACGATTAAAATATTATAACATCGATATTTTTAAAATACTGAAAACTCTTTTTTATAGGTTACCACAATTCAAATATATATTATCATAACATTAATATTCACTTAAATGATAAATTACAAATAAAATTGCTATAAAAATGAGTAACTGTATTATAAATTTATTTCATTAAATATGAATTAAAAAATTATTTTTTCTAATTAAATGTCAATTTATATGCGGGATTTGATACTTGTCTTAAATGTGAAAATTTTTAAATTTTAAATAAAATATTACAAGACCAATAGTTTTAGTATAAAAAATTGATTAATATTGATTCAAATATAAAAGGTGTTAATCATCTAAATTTATTTTAAATCAATTATCCTAGTTATCTCAATGACAATAAAAAAAAAAGTACGTAAGATCAACCATCTCATTGAGATACGTAATAATAATTCTCAACTTTAATGGATGGATACAAGCAGTGGCGGAGCTTAGTTCAGACAAAGGGGGGCCATGGCCCCCCAAACTTTTATTAAAAAAATTAGTAATACTTTTTTAAAAAAGAGTAAAGTATCATTTCTGTACCCAACGTTTGGGATAAGTTCTATTTGTGTCCCTAACGTTTAAATTGTCCTATTTGTATCCTTAACGTTTATAAAAGTGATTTAATGTTATTCTACTATCAATTATACTAACAAATCAGATTTTATTTTTCAATTATTCTCACTTAGATGTATTTATTCTCAATTATGTCTCACTTGGATGTGTTCGATTTTAATATTATACCCACTATTTGTGTTTAGATTCAATTATGTCCTAGAAAAGTGAATTATGTAAATGTTGTAGGAATTAGTTTCAACTTTTGATGAGCTATTTTTCGGAGTGGATCATCGATTCTATCCCAAACATTTGTATTCTAACTTTAAGAAGAGATTTTTAAAACTCAAACTAAAGCGTTCATGGTGTGTAATTGACGGTAGGATAACATTGAATCGCTTTTACAAACGTTAGGGATACAAATAGGACATTTTAAACGTTAGGGACACAAATAGGATTTACCCCAAACGTTTGGGACAAAAACGATACTTTACTCTTTAAAAAATAAAAAATAGTTCAGTTGGTTCAAATATTTTATTATGACTTAAAATACCAAAGTTCAATCTTCATCTCTTGCTTTTATTGCACAATAATTTTTAATTTTAAACATTCAAAACATATTGGATTTGGTCTGAATTGAGTGTATTCGCATTTGGCAGCTCTCTATTCAATAAGCAACCCTCCCTCTAATTTTTAGTTCAAATATAAAAAATTAAGTATTTTTTATTTATGTAATTTAATATTCTTTTATATTTTACTGTTTATTTAATTTAATTTTTTATATGATAAAAAATATTAGAATATTCAATAAGTATTGATATTATTGTATTTGTATAAATTGATAAAAAAATCAATAAATATTATAAATTTTAACATTTGTCCTTATAATTTTTTTTATATATTTTACCGGATATATATTCAAATTTTTATATAAAGTAATCATAAAAAATCAAAGAGTTAGTTGATGATGCATTTTTTAAGAGGAAGGCTAATATTCAAGAAGGAAAATATATAACTTTTACAATATCAACACTTGTAGATAGTTCTTCTACTTTAATGAATCACGAAAAAAGTAAGATACAACCTTCAAAAGTTTAAAGAACTACATCTGATGAGTTTGACCATAATTCTTTGAAACGACACCCTGAAAAACGGCTTTAAATTTGGCAATGTCACCCAAATCAGAGAGATGAGGTTAGACGAGCTTATCTTAAATGGGATCCATATCAAAAACATCTTGACAATTATCTTCCATTTGACCCCCAAAATTTCGTTTCAAGCTCCGCCGCTGGATACAAGTGTTACTGTGTTAGTTGAGGTAAGTGCTAATTCAGCCTAGATATTCTTATATAGAAGTGTTAGATTTAAATTTCATTACTATTTTTTTTAAATTCAGCCTAGATATTTATGAAAGTAGATTAGTGAATAGTTATGTAGAAAGTAGCTAATTTCATTCCTGTAATGATGTATAAGAATATTTTTACTTTGTTTATATTTTCTTTATATAGTATTATCTTCATGGTTAGAAAGCGTTATGTGCCTATATAAATTTATGATCAAAGGAACCGCATCATGCATATATATATATCACACATCACTCAAAGCAAGCCCTCGAAATAAGGCCAAATCTTGATGGACTCCTTAGATTTCATTGTTATTTTTGTAGCCATTGTCTCATTCTTCTTCATCCACACATGGCTGTCCAATAGAAATAATCTCGTAATTGATTGGCCCTTCTTTGGTATGCTACCAGCACTTTTATGTCATCTCTCCAATATCCATGATTATGCAACCACTGTTTTGAAGCATTATGAAGGTACTTTCATGTTCAAAGGTCCCTGGCTCACAAACCTTGACTTTCTCATCACCGTTGACCCTATGAATGTGCACCACATTACTAGCAAGAACTTTGACAACTACATTAAAGGGCCTAAGTTCTATGAGATTTTTGAAATCATGGGAGATGGCATCTTTAACATCGATTCCGACAAATGGAAGCGCAACAGGGACACACTACACTCGTTGTTCAAAGCAAACTCGTTTGAGAGTTCGTTTGTGAAAACGATTCATAAGAAGCTCGAGAGTTGCCTAGTTCCACTTCTCAATAATGCAACGGAACTTGGAACCGTTGTGGACTTGCAAGACATTTTTCAGAGATTCACCTTTGACAACATCTGCTTCATAGTGCTGGGTTTCGATCCTAACTCCATTCCTAACAAGCTCATCGAGTTCCCGGAAAACGCTTTTGAGACAGCTTTCAACAAGATGGAAGATGGAATGTTCTACAGACACATTGCGCCAAGATTCTTGTGGAAGCTTCAAAAGTGGCTCCAAATTGGACAAGAGAAGAGCTACGGTGAATGTGGAAAAATAATTGACCAATTCTTGCATCAATTTATATCATCCACATTCCAAGAGCAAAACAAATTCAACTACACCAAAGATGATGATGAATCGAACTTTAACATGCTTAAAGCTCTTGTAATGGAAAGTGGAATGGAAACAATAGAGCCCAAGTTTCTAAGAGACAATGCACTTAATCTCTTAGCAGCAGGAAGGGATGCAATCAGTGCAAGTCTCAGTTGGTTTTTTTGGCTGGTTTCAACCCACCCTGTTGTTGAAGCCAAGATCCTTGAAGAATTTAGAGCAAACCTGATAACCAAGGAAGAAAATTGGTTCATCACTTCAAGGTTAGAAATTCTTAACAAGCTAGTTTATCTGCATGGAGCTTTATGTGAAGCATTGAGACTTTTCCCTCCACTTCCTTTTGAACACAAATCTGCAGTTAAATCTGATATACTTCCTAGTGGGGATCATGTTAATGCAAATACTAGGATACTTTACTCTTTGTACTCGATGGGAAGAATGGAACAAATATGGGGAGAAGATTGCTTGGAGTTTAAGCCAGAAAGGTGGATTTCTGAAAAGGGAAGTATCATACAGGTACCATCTTACAAGTTCATAGCTTTCAATGCAGGCCCAAGAAGTTGTTTGGGTAAAAATATAAGCTTTATTCAGATGAAGATCATCGCCATTGCTTTGCTGTTGAATTTTCAGTTTGAGGTGGTGGAAGGGCATAATGTGTGCCCATGTCTTTCTGTTATTCTTCACATGAAACATGGCTTGAAGGTCAAGGTTACTAAAAGAGGTATTAATTAGATTTAGGGGCATCTTC
Source organism: Arachis hypogaea (assembly GCF_003086295.3). NCBI lineage: Eukaryota > Viridiplantae > Streptophyta > Magnoliopsida > Fabales > Fabaceae > Arachis > Arachis hypogaea. The sequence goes on from NC_092038.1 coordinate 5,569,540, forward strand.
TATAATCTATATGATATGGATTCCATTATTGTACCAACATTATATATCATTTTGTCATATGTATAAGATATATAATTAAGTGAACAAGGAATAAGCATATCATCAGCTAATGTATTTCTTCATCATCTTTACATAACAGAGTTTGTTTTTGATATTGATATTGTTATATATAATATGAAAGATAACTATCATATATATTATTGGTGTAACTATCTTCTATCTACTTGTGTTGGTGGAATACATGAGAGGTTTTAGCCTATATTAAGTAAGAATGCCTTGGACATCATATTTTGATCCAAAATTTTAAATTAATGAGTTTATGGGTCCTTTATATTATATATTTTTTTACTTAATCCATTTTCAACTGTTGTCAAGACTTCATTTCTTATACTTTATATTTTAACATTTTGTTATGGTAAAATTATTTTTTCTCTGTTTGGATATATAACAGTTTAGAATATGTAATTTTGTTTATAGAATATTTAATTTATTTCATTTAATAATACTAAATCTAAATCAAACATCATATATATAATCTATTGTTTCTCATAATTTTGAAAAAGCATGGCAATAAGATCAAGATATATGTCATACTTTAAAGGGTCACTATAAGTTTCCACTAGAGGCCATTTTTTAGAAAGGAAAAAGTTTAAGAACTAACAAGCAATTTTAATTTATATTAGACAGCACTACTTTTAGTTACTAATTCAATATTTTTAGTCCAGTAGTCTAATATCGTATTTTTAATCAACAATTTTAAATAATAGTTGTATTAGTCCTATAACACTGATGTTTTAGAAAAGAAAAGCCATTGCAAAAGATAGTTTGTTACAAAAAGAAACGAATAGAAAATAGGCTATGGTGGGATAGATGTCGCTTATAAAAATGTGGCCTAATTTGCAGAAGTGTAGAGTTTGTAATTATGAATGTCCCTTAGGTAGTGTTTGTTTTGAGGTACTAAGACAGAGATTGAAAGACTGAGACTTAGTATCATGTTTGTTGGTTCAAAGACTGGTATTAAATTTTCTATCTCTGTCTTCAAAATTTCAATATTTCATTACCTCCAAAAAGTAGGGACGCAGGGGACTAAAATTTTTAGAGATAGAGACTGAAACTTTAATAACATTTTATACCTAAAATACCTTCGTTTCAATTAATTAATTTCAATTTTATCCTTTGTACAAATTAAATTAGAATTTCATTCTTATTTTAATTTCTTCCCATTTTACACTAAACAGACTACTAAAATTTATTTTAATCTCTATCTTTTAATCTCAATCTTTTTGTCTTTATCTTTTCACCAAACACTACCTTAAGGCACAAAAGAGCTACTTTAAAGTACCAGCTCCGTAGCTTATGATTGAGGGAAAAAAATTGTTCTGTGGTGTTTAACATGAAAGTCATTGTTAAGATAACTAAAAATATTTGTCTAACTTATTAAAAAAATTAAAAATTAATATTTAATTTTAAAAATATAAAAATAAATAATTACTAAATATTTAAATTTTATCATAAAAAATAAATTAAACAAAAATTAAACTCTAAATTATTGATACCGTAAAATTCATCTAACACGAAATATAACAGAGGCAATTGATAGAAGCATGTATGTTCCAGCATCTATCTGTGGATTGTGATTGTCGATGCTTCTACATACTTCCCCCATTATGCAATTGCTGTATGCATGTCTATATCAAATATTATTAATACGAAAATCTTTGAGCTAAAATTGGGGTCAAAGATAGTTATAATTTGTTTATTTGTATTTAATCATTACTGTTAAAATAAATATATAAAATATCAAATATAATAAATATATAATTATAAATATTAAATTAAATAAAATAATTTTAAATTACTGTGTCCATATATAATATTCTATCAAGAAGGAGGATAAGAGAAGAAAAAATAAAATTAATTAAGCATGCATGGGAATTCAACGTTCCTTTGTCCGTTATCAGGAGCAGGATGGCCAGATATATGCAATCACTTCAATCATAAAATCTTTTAAAGCCAACAACTTCTGAAGATATTAAATATGTGGGGTCATGCATGATTGAATATCATTATGACTTAGTTATTTAAATGAGCAAGTTACATTTCCATGCAGTAGGGGTAGGGATGACAAAGCCTTTGCGACTTTGCCGTACCACAATCATTAAAAAATAATTGGTGGCTTAGCCAAGTGTGAATCAATTTGAGTTGATAGAACGGTGGGTTTATTTGTTTGTTTAAATAAATATTAAAAAAAGTTTAAATTTTGTTTTTTGGTATGTAGTAATATATTAATTAATAATAAATCTTTAAATATTAGATTCATGACGAATTATTTTTTTTATGTGGGATCTAAGAATACTGGCGACAATATATAAAAATTATGGATTAAAGATGTTAATTCAATTTGATTAGGTTAATAACGATTTTTAAAGAGGTATTTGTATTTTTTAAAAGCTTAAATTCTTTATTTTGTATTTGGTAAATAAAAAAATTATGTGTTTGTATTTGCAGTTTTTAAAAGATCGAAATACTTTTAAAAGCATTAAGGTAGAGTTTTTTAAAATTGACTTGTATTTTTCAAAATTTAAAAGTCTAATATAACCTTATATGTTAATTAATTTTTAAATTTAACGCTCACATTTATGTCTATTATAGTTTTTAAATTTTAAAAACTATTTTATCAAACACAATTGTTATTGCTTGTATTTATTGAAAACTATTTTTAATTTGGTGAAAACTCAGGTGCAGTCGACTTCACGTGAAGTTGATAGTTAAGAGCCGTTAGATGGAAATTTAGTCAAATCATCTAACGGATCTCAGTTATCAACTTCATGTAAAGTTGACTGCACCTAAGTTTCTACCTTTTAATTTTATTTACCAAATATAAACACTACAATTTTTAAAAAATTATCTTTTAAAAATTAACGTTTATAAATTATTTTTAAAAAATAAAACATTTATCAAACTAAGCGTAAGTGATAAAGCTCCTTAACTTAGGCTATCTTAGTAAGTGTATATGTCTAACCTATTATTCATTGTCATCCTTTCAATCAATCTATATATAGAGTTAAACCCCAAAATGGTCATTGAGATTGGCGTTTTGCACTAAAATCGTTCTTGAGATTCTAATTACACCAATTACGTCATTGAGATTGAAAAAAATGTACCATATTAGTCTCTGATCTATTTTTCATTAATGACGTGATGACATGGTATAATGACGTGGACTGTAAATGACACGTGTCACTTCATTATTTGGCAACGTATAATGGTATGATAATGTGGTGACCAGTGACACATGGCATCCTGACGTGGATGGTTGTGCCACGTGTCACAATGTTATTTGGCCACGTGTCCTGTTGTGCCACGTGTCGCAACAGTATTCGTCCACGTGTCATCCATTATGCCATCATTGTATATGCACCAAATTAGTCCCTCACTTTGCATTAAGTGACTCATTTTAGTCCCTAAAATTGAATGTCGTGCACCAAATTAGTCCCTTCACCAGTTTTTTCTGATTTTTTTCTATAAATTCAAAAATTCTCAATATTTTTAATGCATTATTTTCAATTCTATTTTGTCACATGTTTTTCAAATAAAAGTATTTTTATAAAATATTTTTTCTCTTGCGAATACCCTAACCGTCGACTTGGAGTTGACGTGAAGGCTTTTCAAGTACCTTCATTACCATCTTCGACCTCTTTTAGTACTTTTATAAAATATTTTTTTCTTGCGGATACCCCTAATAACCGCCGTCTTGGAGTTGACGTAAAGGCATTTCAAGCTTCCCTCGTTACCGTCTCCGACCTCTTTTGTCTAGACTGCAGAGGTCAAAGATGATAGTGAGGGTACTTGAAATCCTTCAATCTAGCTCATTTATATATAACGAAAACGTGTATTTCACTAAAAAAACAATATTTTAATTATTAATTTTTTGTTAAAACATATTTTTTATGAAAAAAATGTGTCTGATCAATCATATAATTATTTTTTTATAATAATATACTTATATATTACAAAATTTACCAATGTTAAATTATTAAAAAGAATTATATAATTAAAACTAAAATCTTAAAATTTTTTATGAAAGCACTTGTATTTAAATGATATATAAAAAAATAGAACTGAAATTAGTGTATCCAAGATATTAAAATTTTAAATTTAAAAAAATGAGAAAAGACTGGTGAAGGGACTAGTTTGGTGCACGACATTCAATTTCAGGGACTAAAATGAGTCACTTAATGCAAAGTGAATGACTAATTTGGTGCATATACAACAATGACATAATGGATGACACGTGGACGAATACTATTGCGACACGTGGCATAATCGGACACGTGGCCAAATAACATTATGACACGTGGCACAACCATCCACGTCAGCATGCCACGTGTCACTGGTCACCACATCATCATACCATTACACGTGGCCAAATAATGAAATGACACATGTCACTTACAGTCCACATCATCATGCCATATCATCACGCCATTAATGAAAAATAGGTCAGAGACTAATATGGTACATTTTTTTCAATCTTAGAGACATAATTGATGCAATTAGAATCTCAGGGACGATTTTAGTGCAAAATGTCAATCTCAAAGACCATTTTAGAGTTTAACTCCTATATATATATATATATATATATATATATATATATATATATATTCTTTCTTAAACACTCTTTATTAAATAAAAAATAGAATATTTCTTATCAATTAATAAATTTTAACTCTCAATTTATTAAATTTTAAATTAATAATTCAAATTTAAAATTTAAAATTTAAGAATTAGAATTTAAAATTAAAAATCTAAGATTTACACTTTAAAATTAAAAGAATAATGTATTCTTCCTTTTTCTAGAATACACTAGGATTTGTTCAAAAAGTGGTGCAAATATTAAATTTCAAAATTTCATAACCACTATAATTACTATAATAATAACTACTATAGAATTCACCTCTCCTTCTCACATCTCTCTCTCCCCCCTCTCTCTTTCTCTCTCTCTCTCTCTATATATATATATATATGAAAGAAATTTTATAAATCAACTAGTTTTCACAAACTTTAATCCATAGTATTTTTATATAATTGTATTTAGAGTTAACAACTAATTCCGCGTCCAAAAAATTTTGATATTGACAAAAAATATCTTTAAAAGATGTTATTGACAAAGTAGTCTCTGAATAATTTAAAAATATAATAAAAAATAATTAATAAATATTATATTTTTTTAAATAATAAAAAAATTTCGTATTTAGCAAATGGCTTATCTATTTAATCTAAAATTTTTATAATAAGATTTGAATAAATATTTAAAATGTGCACACAAAAATTCAGAGCAAAATTTAATTTTTAGATTTTTTTTAAATTTAGTCATTCACAATAAAAAAAATTAAAAAAATTTACTTGACATAAAATTACCAAATTTTAAAGATGAAAATATTTTATTTTTCTATATGCTTTTCAAAAAATTGCATTAAAACTCTGATATCTAAAGTCATTTTTTAGAATATATATTTAACATCTAAATTTTTTTATTACATTTTTAAATTTTTTTAAAAACTTATTTATCGTTAACATCTTTAAAAATTATTTTTGTAAGTATATAAATTTTTAGGTATCATTATTTTAATAGTTTACTCTTGTATTTATGTTGTTAAACTTTTAGCACATAAACTAGTATATTTTTATCCCAAAAAAAGTGCGAGATACAATAAAACATTAGGCAAAAATATTCAATTTTGAAGTTTTAGATTACTATTAGAATGATTTGATAATATTATATGTAATAAGTATAAATAGTATATACATAAAATTATAAATATTAATTTAAATAAAATAACCTTAAATTAATTTTTCCCCGACATTACTGTTTTATCAAATTAATTCTAAGCACATTTTTCTCCGATCCTTAAATAACATTTGTTTCTATAATGTGACACATATAAAAACCAGTTTTAATTTTTGAATATTTAAAACACATCCATCTTATTTTTGAATATTTAAAACACATCCAAACAAATTTTTTCCAGGAGGCCAGGACAAACATAATGCCTCAGAGATAAGAATCAGCCGTCTCATATCATTTTTTAGAGAAATGTTACACATATAATTTTTTTTAAACCAAATTGAATAATAAGATTTGGGTGAATGAAAATGATAAAAATAACTTTTATTAATATTAGATCATCTTAATTAAATTTAATTAAAAAAAATTTTGGACGTGTAATATTATTCACGAGGCTCCGAAGAAAAGAAACAATTTCATTGGCAGAAAGGAGCAAATTTCAGCCCAAGCCATTAGAGCTGGCCTCCAACCTCAACTATCTAGCCTCACCAAATTTCAACCCTGTCTATGGGTTTTTGTTGGTCCCGGCCCCTAATGGCTCCAAAAGTTAAGAGGTTGGCCTCTTCAGCCCATAGGTTAGCCCCTACTAATTGATAAAGCTTCTTCTTTTTATGTATGTGCTTGTGGTGCGCAAAAAATGTCTTGGCTTAAATACCAATTAGCTAAATGACAATTAGTTATACGAGTGACATAATCTTTCTGTTTTTATTTAAAAGTTTCGGGTTTGTGTCTCATTCCTAATTTTTGGGGGAAAAAATGACAATTATATACATAGACACATCCTTATTTTTTCCAATTCTAGTGTTTTTTTTTCTTTTCCATTTGTGCCTATAAATTTATGAGAAAAACAACCATTCATGCAGAGATACATCTTAGAAACAAGCTCTTAAGGCCACCATGATGCTCTCACTAGAGTCCTTTGCTTTATTTGTAGCCATTATCACATTCGTTTGCATCCACATTTGGAGGATCAAAAGAAATTCACGTATCCCAAATTTACCCTTGTTTGGTATGCTACCTGCTATGATGTGGAATATGTCCAATATTCATGAATACTTTACCATAGCTTTGAAACACTATGGTGGTACTTTTAAGTTTACAGGACCCTTGTTTACAAACATCAACTTTTTCCTCACTAGTGATCCTATGAATGTTCACCACATTACAAGTAAGAACTTTGTCAACTATGACAAAGGTTCTGAGTTCCATGAGATTTTTGAAGTTCTTGGAAATGGGATCCTCAATTCTGATTACGACATCTGGAAGCGCCAGAGGGACATATTACAATCATTGTTCAAGCAAAACATTCTTGAGAATTTTGTTACAAAATCCATTCATAAGAAGTTGGATGGTTCCCTACTTCCACTTTTGAATGATGTTTCGAAATCAGAAACTATTATGGACTTGGAAGACATCTTTCAGAGGTTCACTTTTGACAACATTTGCACCATAGTGTTGGCATTTGATCCCAATTGTCTTCCCAACAAGTTCACTGAATTCCAAGAGGTTGCTGTTGAAAAAGCTTTCAACAAAATGGAGGATGCAATTCTCTATAGGCACTTTGTCCCAAGACCCTTGTGGAAGCTGCAAAAATGGCTCCGAATCGGATCCGAGAAGCACTCCATGGTATCCCAACAAATTATTGATAAGTTCTTGCATGAATGTATATCAACCAAATTTGATGAAGAGCAGAGCAGAGTCATCAATTGCACTCAAGAAGATGAACCAAACTTTAACATGCTTAAAGCTCTTGCGGAAGAAAGTGGAATGGAACAAATAGATTACAAGTTTCTAAGAGACACTGCAATTAATCTCTTGACGGCAGGAAGGGACACAATCAGTGCAGGTCTCAGTTGGTTTTTCTGGCTTGTTTCGACTCACCCTAAAGTTGAAATCAAGATCCTTGAAGAAATCAAAGCAAACTTCAATGCTAATGAAGAAGACTGGCTCATTTCAGAGGTGAAAAACCTTAACAAGCTAGTTTACTTGCATGGAGCTATATGTGAAGCTTTGAGGCTTTTCCCTCCAGTGCCATTTGAGCATAAATGTGCCATCAAATCTGATATACTTCCTAGTGGAGATTGTATTGGTCCAAATACTATGATCTATTACTCTCTATATTCAATGGGAAGGATGGAACAAATATGGGGTAAAGATTGCTTGGAATTTAAGCCAGAAAGGTGGATTTCGGAAAAAAGGAGCAATATACAGATACCATCATATAAGTTTATAGCTTTCAATGCAGGCCCAAGAAGTTGTTTGGGTAAAAATCTTAGCTTTATCCAAATGAAGATTGTTGCCATTGCTTTGCTGTGGAACTTTCACTTCCAAGTGGTGGAAGGTCATTCTGTGTGTCCAACTGTTTCTGTTATACTTCACATGAAGCATGGCTTGAAAGTTCATGTTACCAAAAGAAGCAATTGATGGAAGTATAGGGATTTTCATCGTTGTTTTTCTTGATTGGCTATTGTGTGCCTTTTAAGTTTGTAATTGCTACTTCACAAATTCACATGTAACTAGCTAGTATAGTCTTTTAATAATCAGTGATGATATATGTATTATGTACAGTGTACACAATAATATAAAGTTAACAAAAACATGCAAAAATAAATAAAGCTAATCACTGTGTTAACTATCATAGTTATCAAAATCGGACCGGACAAACAAAAAATCAATAGTCTGATCGGTTCAATTCAATGTAAGAAATGTTTCTCCAATTAAGTTGGTGTGGAGAAGGAACATGATCTTCCCCAATATAAAGACTTTTTATAAAGCGTCCTGACCAAAATGAGACTCAAGTCTCTTATAATAACATGATCTTCACCACTGTTTCTGATTAAAGAATTGATTTTTCTGCACAAAAAAAAATTACCACACACAAGCAAACAACAGTGTAAAATATTTATGATTTGGCCCAATGATATTTTATTGATAATATCAAGATCCAAGGTTACCACGAGTGATGGTGATGCTCATATAAGTTAGAAGGATGAAAGACTATAAAGCATTCAATATTCACATGTATTAGTGGCAGTTTGGGTGGTAAAGTCCCAACCCAGCAAAAACGTCCGCACTCTAGAGGAACAAAAACTTTTCAATATTTAGCAACAAATGAAATTGAAAGATATACAGATAAAACAAAAACTCTCTTTTACCTCTGCAGATTTGGACTCAAGTCTCAAGAAGCTTTTGAAAGTTGAAATCGATTACAAGAAGGGGGAAGGCATGCTGTATCTTATAAACTAGTTTGTTATATATATACTAAAATCAACTATTATGTATTTATGTCTAAATATATATAATTTAATTTAATTTATTTTTAATATATATTTTATACTAGTAGTTAATTTTGGTCTACATATATACATATATACATATATATATATATATATATATACATATATAATATATATATATATATATATATATATATCCTCAACTAAATTCTTTTATATTTATTTAATTCAATTTTAATTTTAGTTTAACATTCATTTTTTCTCATATTAATTATATTTTTAATATAATTATACACAACTCTTAAAATGAATATTAAATTTTAGTAAATATTTACAAATTAAAAAAATAAAGATGCCCTTAATCACAATATATTTTCTCTTTTTATGATTATATGATATTTTTTCAATAAATGCTTAAAACATAATATAAATATAAACTAATTAATAAATTATTAAAATTTAAAAATAATATAAATTTAATACAAAAATAAAATTTAAAAATATTTATTATAAAAAAATAAAATAAAATTTTATATACATATTTAATTATAATTTAGTCAATTAGTTTAACTAATGACTTAATAATTGAATTAGTGATCTAATAATTTAATATTCTAGTCAAATCAGTTTTCAGTTCAATTCTAATAACAATAGTAATTACAAATAAGTAAAGAAATCAATTTGTAGTAACTTGAATAGCTTGGAACTATTACCTAATTAATTCTAGGAAATAAATAGAGAAATATTACTTTTGTATCAATGTACTTTTTTTTTCTTTTTTACATTAGTCTAAATATATACCTAATTAATGATAGAAGGACGTGTATTGATTTTAATGTGCAAAATATGAGTGAAAATTGACTTCTATGAGTTTGAGCCTACCAACTAACATATCAATGTAGAAGGTGGCACTAATCCAAAATTTTCTTCTTTGGATTGGAGTCAGGATGGACAGTGATTTAAATCTGAGAAAGCAATTGATTGCATCACAGTATTTCAGTTGCAACCTTTGAGAGTTTGGATGAATAAGCAAAATTTTTGCTACATAGAATACTTGCTAATAAGATAATACTCTATAGGCTTTTAACATAGCAGCTGCTAACTCGTTCATTTCTTGCCTGCAGCTTCAGTCAGACTTAATTAAATAGGTTGCACTTTTAAGGGTAAAATCATGCAAATAAATTCAATTGTCCTTTGTTAATTATCAGAAGCTGGATTTCTTATATACTATTTATTATATTACTCGGAGGGATCAGTGTATAGTGAGTATACTTAGAGGCGGATCCGGAAATCTTTAAAAGAGGGAGTTAAAATTAAATATTTATATAATTGATGATATTATTTATTATTATTATTTTTAATAAAAAATATTAATAAATGCTATATTAAAATAAAAAAAATCTACTAAAAAATAATAATTTTATATTTGATATCATTCATAAATTAAATGTATTTAAAATAAATTAGTAAATAAAATATGTAAAATATTTATACTAATATACAATTTATTTAATATGTTATTATTTTAATATTATAAAAAAATAAATAAATGTTGAAATAATTTATTTTTTACGTATATATTTTTTATTATTTAATTAGAATTTGTTATAAAAATTAAAGTATTTTTTATACGATAATAAAATTAAAAAAATTTTATTGATCAAAATAGTTGACTTAAAAAATTATAATATACTATTAATATTCAAAATATAATAAACAAGATTTGAACTCAGGTCATAAGATAAAAAAATATTTTAATTAATCATTAAATTAACAATTTAATTTTAAAATTACATGTATTATCAATATATAAAAAATTTTAAACAAATTTGCTAAAGAGACTATGTTCACGAAAAAGTCTATGAAATCAACACTTATATTAAAATTTGGTCCGTATTTAAGCAATAAAAAAAATAAATAATTTTACACTATTAAATAAAATATTATACCATTAAAAATACTAATAATAACTAATTAATAACTATAAACCATCAAATTTACTTATTTCTAGCACTTCTCCATACCCACTGCCCCTCTAAATCCGCCAGCTGCATACACTTCTTTCGACCATAGATTTATGAAAGCCAAGTAGCCAACGGTGTCAGGAATCAGGATAATAAATTATCTGGGATTCGGCCCACATTGGATATTTTTTCCCGCGCGTAACGGTCTATTTGATTTGGAAATCAAATCTTTTGTTTATGATATATATAAAATAAGAATTGGTTTGAATTATAAATTTATGAAATTCTTTTATAACTAAACTCAAATTCTTTTGTTTTAGGATTTAGTGGGTTAACTATGTAAAAAATATATTTTACTTTATGGATACAACCATGTTATGTTTATATTAAATTAGTTATTAAAATTGTTAGTTGTTAATATAAAATATATATTGTAATATAAAATATACATTAAAAATAAATTAAATAATATATGTATTTATATACAAATATATTATAATTGATTTTAGTATAATACAAATAATATTTTTGTTTAGATATTAATACAAAAGAGAGGATTTAAAAAAAAAGAAAAGGTAGTAGAAATCCAATAGCAGTCCAGTCACAGCAACAAAAATTATATGATAAATAAAAAACATACAAAAATATAAATATTAAATTATAAACAAATTAAATCAATTCTCGTTAAATTGTAATTTAAGAGGATTCCTACTTTCACTTCTCAAACATGCTTCAACGAAGCAACTGTGGACTTGCAAGACATTTTCTAGAGGGTCACTTTTGATAACATTATTTGCTCGAGTAATGTGGCATTTGATCCCAATTGCCTTCCCAAATCCCAACAAACTCACTTTGACATTTGGAAGTTGCAAAGTGCCTCCAAATTTGGATAGGAGAAGCACTCCAAATTGGATCAAACTTTGACATGCTTAAAGCTCTTGTGGAGGAAAGTGGAATAGAGCACATAATAGATTGCAAATCTCTAAGGTTTTGTTTGATTTTGAGAATAAATAAAATGAGATATTGAAAACAAGATATGAAAGATAGAAATATAAAATTATAGAATAAAGTATTGTTTTTGTCCCCAACGTTTGGGATAAGTTCTAAAGTTGTTCCTAACGTTTCAATCGTCATATTTAATTCCCTAACATTTTTAAATTGATTTAATGTTGTCCTGCCGTTAGGGATCCATTAACAGGACAAAATTGAGATGATTTTAAAACATTAGGGACTTAAATAGGACGAAAACATTGGGGACAAAAACGATACATAGAAAAATTTTAATTTTATCCTTCAATAATATCAATTTTTTACTATACATAGTATTCAATTATTTTTTAATCACATCTAAGTAAATTACACTTAATCATATTACATTCATTCTAAATAAATTAATTTTTTTATAATTTTACTCTTAAAGATTTTAGTTATCATGAAATATTTAATTTGTAGAATGACTAGTATATAAACTTGCTGAAAAGAAAAAAATAATATATATACAATAAAATATAAATTATACTTTTTGTCTCTCTAATGTATCAAAATTTTTTAAAATTATAAAAAAATAAATTTATTTAAAATGAAAGTAATGTAATTAAGTGTAATTTATTTAGATGTAATTAAAAAATAATTGAATACTATATGTACAGTACAAAAAATTGATATTATTGAAAGATAAAATTAAATTAAAATTTATTTTTATGTATCATTTTTGTCCCCAACATTTTCGTCCTATTTAAATCCCTAACGTTCAAAATCGTCTCAATTTTGTTCCGCCGTCAATTCTGTTAACGGATCCCTAACGGCAGGACAACATTGAGTCAATTTTGAAACGTTAGAGAATTAAATAGGACGATTGAAATGTTATCCCAAATATTGGGGATAAAAACGATACTTTACTCAAGATAGAAATATAAAATTTTGTATTATTGTATTTTATTTGTTGATAAATTTAAACAAATTATAAATTTTAATTTATTCTTATTTTTGTTATCCAAGAAATTTGAAGAAAAAAAATATAATAATAAAAAATATAATTATAAAAAATTAAAAAAATAATAAAAGAAAAAATAAAAAAATTTGTATTTTTATTAGTATTTCTATATCATTTCTATCATGATAAATATAAAATATACTAATTTAATATCTCTAAATATAATATTTCTGTTCATATCTCATCTGTCAAATACGATTTTGTATTCGGTTATTGTAAACAACCGCAGGCTATGAGACAGTGCAATTAAATTGCAGCAGGTTCACACAATTAGTGCAGGTATTGTACTCTTGTTGGTTCTTTTGGCTTGTTTCAGCTTACCCTCATGTTGAAATCAAGATCTTTGAAGAAATCAAATTAAAGCAAATTAAACTTTAACACCAATGAAAAAAATTGGCTCACTAGTTTACATCTTTACATGCATGGAGCAATATGTGAAACATTAAGGCTTTTCCCTCCTCGGTTCAATTGGAGCATAAGTGTAGCATTAAATCTGATACAGTTACTACTAGTGGAGTTCATGTTAATGCATATATATTACTCTATACTCAATAGGAATGATGGAACAATTATGGGGAAACAATTGTTAAAACATAATAGGATATTATATATTAATATATATAGTATTTAAGTACATTTTGTATTGATTTCATATATTTATTTAGTTTGATATTATATTGACTTGGTTATTGACTTATATATCAAATTTAGTTTTGATTTATTATAATAAATTCTAACCATGATTACGTGAAATTTCAACCAGAAATGTGGATTTGGGAAGAAGGGAGCATACCATCATATAAGTTTATAGCATTTAGTGCAGGTCGTCCTAGAAGTTATTTGGGTAAAAAAAAAAAGAGAAAAATATAGATAACCAACAACATTTTTTAATAATATTTGATTAATGTAAATTAATAGGGTTAAAAGAGTAAATTGATTTTAAATTTAATTAGTAGCATTAAATTATGATATAGTGTGATTAGTGATTGTTCGTATTGTTCAAAATAGTCATTTTACCTAACATTCCCCCTAAAATAAGCTTTAACTGAAATGAAGATAATTGCCATTGCTTTGCTTTGGAGGGTCGTTGTGTGTGTCAAGTGTTCACACACGAAACATCGGTTGCAACTTGCAAGGTTACTTAAAAGAGCCAATTGATGGAACATGATCAGTAATTCAGTATCATTGATTTTCCTGATTGTTGGTTGTTGTATTAATTGTTTTTAATTTGTGATTGCTACTTCCATGCAATTAGTATGACCTCTTAATAACAAGACATATTTATTGATGATACAAAAAAATGATCAGAAAAAAAGTCAAGAAGAAAAATAAGAAAAAGATAGACGATGTTAATGGGTTTATCTGTAGGGAATCATTTAAATAAAGATATTAAAAATGTTTTTTTAAGATGTTTTTTAATAATTAAAATTTAACATATATAATCGATTAAATTGTTATATTTTTATTAAAATTAGATCGGACAAATTATTTTAACTGAAAAATTAATAAATTAAATTTTGAATTGGTATAAATTAATATTTTTTATAAAAAATAATTATAATAGGGTAAAAAATAACTAAAATATCACACACACGCGCGCGCGCGCACACACACACATATATATATATATATATTAATTTGAAAAATCTAAATTCTAATTTTATAACGGCAGAAAAAGAAAAGGTTATAATTTAGTGTTCTCAAAATTAATATATATAATGAGAGTATTTTAGTCATTTTCTATAATAAGGATATATTGTAGTCATTTTTTATAAAAAATAATATTAATTTAGACCCGTTCAAGATTTGATTCACTATTTTTTGGTCAAATTAATTTGTCTGGCCTAATTTTGACAAAAATAATACGGTTTAATTAATTATGTATTAAATTTTAATTATTAAAAAATATATTAAAAAAAGACGTTTTAAACGTCTTTATCTGAGTTACTCCCTTATCTTCAAACTAGTCTTAGACCTGCATTTTGCGTAAAATTTAGATGGATATATAAATCTAAAAACAAATAATGCTAAATCTATTTTTGATAATGTTATTCGTTACATAATTTTTTTTGCATTGTATTTTGTGAATTTGTAGAATAATGCTTTTAGATGCAATGTAAATAACTAAAATAATTGTATAATATTTTAATAATTGAAAATAATTTTCAGTTTTTAAATTTTATTTTTCATAAATAATTACAACCCTATGTATTTTTAACATTATTATTATAATTAAATAATATTTAAAAATATAAATTATTGAAATAGTAAAAAAGTTAAATATATATGTATATATTGGGTAACAAAGACCAATAAATATAATTAGATAAAAGTAAAAAAAAATATAAAAATATACATTTTAGTATTTTAGAAAATTCAACTTCTAATACATAATGACCCAATTGTTTAACAAAATAAGAACAAAATTTAATTATGAAAATAATGTGCAAAATATTAGCAAGAATAAAGAGAAGATAGAATAAAAAACATGAGATTATTTATAAAAAAAAATTGATTTATATAGTAAATATGAGTAAAAAAATGAGTATAAGAATGAGAGAATGAATTTTTGTGACCATGATTTGAGAACGAGTGAATGAGAGAATATATTATGTACAGTTAATGATAGCATAGTTGTCGTGGATAATGGCTCTGAAATGATCAGTGAAGAAGGAAGGGATAATAAGGATATAGTGCAAGCTGAACCTCCTGAGGTTGAATCGATGCTCTGTCAATGAGGGTTCTCGGTCTCAGAGCCTAAATACTGAAATTGCCCCCACATCCAGTTTAAGGCTTTGACAAGAGGTGATTCTCAAAGCACTCCGGGATCCGCATACTTTTCTAGATCCAAACTTCTTTGTTCTTTTTAAGTATTCTTCTTGCATAGAATAATGTAACTGTTGTTGTAAAAACCGGGATTTTAGTAGCAGGCGGCATCCCCGCTTAGTATTGATTGAGGGCGGTCTTTGGTGAAAAAAGTATTTTTCAGACTTTGATAAACCAAATAAAAAAATGCTAATTCAATAGTTAAGATTGCATTCGTATAATAAGTGTGGAAATTCTATATTTGACCCAAATTTTAATAAATTTACAGACCAGTTCAGTATGGTTTAATTGAACCAGTTATTTAAAGACCAGTTTTTTTGAAAAAAATTGATTTTTTTTATCAACTTTTTTTTTTGAAATATGGGCTTAAAATAATGTAATACAAATCCATACTCCCAAAAACAGCCTGAATAATCTATATTTTAATGATCAAACACTATATATTTTAATGAAACACATTCTCCTTTACAACTCATCTTTCGTATTGACATGATTTTTTTTTCTGTAAAAACTTGAAGGAAATGAAAAAGAGTTTATAATAAATTCTAAATGATTTAATTTATTATTTCTAATAGGAACATTAATATATATTATAAAAAAATTAGAACAATAAATAATACACAAAAATTACAATGATAAATTTTATAATATTAAACAAAAAATATTTTATAATTATTTTAATATTTTCAGTATTTTTTATTTAGTATTATTTTGGACAATAATATTTTATTAATTCTAATTTTATTGTTATATATGATTAGTTTTTTTATTTATTTTGTCATTTTTAATAAAAGTAATAATTCATATTATAACAAAATTATCATAAAAAATTAATTAAAAAAATTAAAAATTAAAATATAAAAAATATTAAAAATGATAAAAAAATTATGGACAAAATTTTTAAAACCAATAATGACCAATAACAAATCTAAACACACGTTAAGTACGCAAAAACTACAATTTCTTACTTCAAGTGAACACGTTTTTAGGATACAACTTGAAAAATAAACTTATTACAGCATGAAAGATAGCAAAATCATATCAGCAATCAGCCAAACACTTGCTTAATCACACGTATGTTTAAGAAAAGTGCAACAGGCAGAACTATTTGTCATTTCGACAATTGCATAAAGATTCAATTAATTAATGAAGCTTCATATGAACACCAGTCAAAAATATATATAATTATGGCCAATATATTTATTAAACAAAAGTAGTGTTACTTAAGCGGTAGCTCCTTATTACAATTTTCTATTTGGCCAAGAACATTCAGACTAGGCCTCAAAAGGAAACAGTTATCCAATATAGTCAAAAGCAAAAATCAAAACAGTAAATGTCTAAACCCAAGACCATACAAGTTCGAGAGAGATATACACCTAATCAGAGTAAAGAGTTTGCACAACCAGACAAGAATCAAGACCATGAAGGCAAGCAGCTGGTCGTCATAAAACTCAGAGAAAGAACAGAACACCAATCATAATCTAAAGAAATAATCCAAGAAAAACAAAAGAAAACTATCAGCATGGCTAAGACTAAAATAAAATTGCACAACTAAGCATTCAGACAAATATTATTTATCAGTTAAAACGAGTGCTTACAAGAACAAAAACCAGTAATTCAATTACATGTACAAAGATCAACTAAAATGTCGGAAGACGTAAAAAGATGTAAACATATGAAAACATGTAAAAAGACCTAATATGCACTGATGGAGGAACTTGGCCATGCTGAAATTTGAAGCCACCACGGTACCACTTTGGACCTATCCTTTTGAGCTTAACGTCTTTGAAGCCATCATTTTTAAACCATTCAATGTAGTCTTCCTCCTTTGGGACCAATAATGCATGCTGGCAAGATTGAAAATGATCACGTCTGAGCAATTGCTGGCAAGATTTTCATCAACAAAATTTCAAAAACAGCAACAAATAATCAACAAAAACCCAATCAAAAATCATAACTGAAATCAACAAGGCAACACTGCACTAGCAGCAGCTCTCAAAGGATAAACACAATCAAAAACACCATTACCAACAACACAACAGAGTGAACAGAGCTAGGAATCAAGAACAATCAGCAACAAAATTAAAAAACAGCAACAAATAATCACCCTAAACCTAAAATCAATAAATCTATAAAAAAAATTCAAACACAACATACTCCGAAATTAAAAAAAGCAGTAGCAGAATAACAAATCCATTTTAACTAATAATTTCAACAACACAAAATCAATTATTATATTTCCATTCACATTAAAAAATCAGTCTCACTAAACGGAGCATGAAAGAAAGAGCTGAAAAACTCTATAAGCAGTGACACTAACCTTTGATGGACAGCAGGACGACGAAGAGACGACGGCGAGTGGCAAAACGAACCACAGACGACAAACCACACGATGGCGAGCAGCTTGAATCCTCAAACAGAGAAGCCACGGGAGATGGGGACAACGTGCTGAGCTAGAAGAGGATGAGTTCGGTACAGGGGGAAGGAGGAAGGATTGGAGGCACCGACAACCACGGACAGCGGCGGCAGAACCATTGAAGAAGCTAGGGTTTTGATTTGGGTAATTTTTGAACGTGCGATTCTGAGTGAGTGAGGTGAATCACGAAGGAGGTTATAATGGATGTTCTCAACAGTGAGAGAGAGAGAAAGAGAGGATGTAATCGAGTTTGTTCTGCGTCTCGTCGAGGAGGTCATAATGGAACATCCTCAGAGGCTTACTAGATCTGGAGAGGCGATGAACTGCGGTGGCGACGGCAACGACGACGGCGAAGCGAGTTCTCTCTCCTCCCTGAATCTCTATGTTTTGCTCTTTTCTTAGATCTTCTCAGCCAGCGACACTGAGTCCATGCCCAACTTGCTGGGGAAGACGACGCAACGATGACATAAAGCGGATCTCCTCCACCATGACGCGCCGTTGGTGCTTTTTTGTAATAAAATATTTTAAATTTTTTTCAAATTCCTCTCAACCGTTATTCTACTTTATTTGTAAACCAATCTATGTATTTTTTTATTTGAATTTATAACCTGGTCCTTTAAGGTACAGATTATTCTTTCCCCACCAAAGAAAGCTCCTTGATTGAGTTTGAGGGACTTTTGCTGATTAAATCCATCCACGAACCTAGACTCCGACGACTTTCGTAACCAAAGCGTCAATATGATCGAACCGATTAGGTTACTGGGTCATTTGGTCATTGATTCAACCGGTGAATCATTAGTTGAACCGATTGACTCGATTCTATATAAATAAAAAACAAAATATAGTTAAAAATTTAAAATTAAAATTTAAAATACATATTTTCACTAATATTTTAAAAATATCTAACTATTCTAAAACAATATGAAACAGGAACAATAAATATTTTGTTAATTTTACTCTATCATAAATATTTTTATTTTATTTTTATATTAAAATAACTATTATTTTCGAATTGTAATAATTTATTAATTAGTTTATATCTATTATACTATTATATACTACAAGTATTTATTGAAAAATAATATTAATAGATATTATATAATTATAAAAAAATAAGTGAGTTTATAATTATTGTTAAATAAAAATATAATTAATTTAAGAATGAATAAGTTTATAATGTAACTAAAATTAAAATAAATTAAATAGAAGTAAATTATTTGCTGAAAGATATTTATATATATATATATATATATATATTAATTTGCATATATATTGATAATAAGCTTAACAACTTTGTGATTGTGAGTATCATATTTTTTCTTGATGAGGGGGTTTAATAGGCTGCACATGGATTAGATAATATCCGCATATCCGCGGTAATTATCCGTATTCGATCCGAATTTTGTGGATATTATCCGATCCGCAGAGCCATCGGATCGGATCTGATCCGATCCACACTATGATCGGATCGGATTGCAGATTTGGCAGTGATATTCGCGGATCCGATCCGCCAATCTGCATATCTGCACATCACATATAAATAGCATAATTTAAGAAAGTAAACCCTAATGTAATATGAATTTTAGTGTATTATTTTATGAATTTTATGATATTTTGTTTTTAATTTTTTATGTTGTACTTCAACTTAGAATAATTAAACTTAAATCTTGTGTTATTATTTTGTTTTTTTTTTATTCGAGAGAACTATTATTGATAATATTTTATGAGTAAATAGGCTTAAACAGATAAAAAATAAAATTTCTGGATATTTTTTTGTAAAAATAGCCAAACAAAATCTTAAAATAGTTTTTTTTAATTATGCGGATATACCCGATATTCGATCCGATCCGATCTGCTCGGGCCTTAAAAAATGCGCATATCATATCCGATTAGGGATGGCAAAAATCCCCAGCGGGGCGGGTATCCGCGGGGATTTACCCGTCACGTGGCGGATATGGGGATGATTTTGTACCCGCGGGGACGGGGGACGGGGCCCCGTATATTAAACGGGGCGGAGGTGGGGATAGAGGTTCCCGCCCCGTGGAGACCGTTTAAACTCCGTTTATGTAAAAAGACTAGAATACCCCGTTTGTGTGTACTATGATTTTGTTAAGCATTTGTTATAATTATTGAATTAAGTTAAATATAATTTATATGATTATAATTAAGCATTTGTTATCATCTTCATTATCTTTATTTGCTTTTTCTATTATAATTACTGTGATTTGGATAAGCATTTGTTATAATTATTCTAAAATTTTTATTATTTTACTGATTTTGAATTTTTGGTTAAGCATTTGAGTGCTATACATGTAATTCATAATATTAAAGTAGATATTGATGTAAGTAAAATACTAAATTATATACAATACACTATTTTTTAAATTTTTTTCTAATTTTTTTCAATTTTTTTTATTTTTTTATAAAAATCCGCGGATACCCGCGGAGACCCGGGTCCCGGCGGATATGGGCCCCGTTACCCGTCACGGGGATGGGGCGGGGACGGGGACGGATAATGGAGGCGGGGGCGGGGGCGGGGGGCATGTCCCGCCCCATGGGACCCGTTGCCATCCCTATATCCGATACAATCCGACGAGTGCAGTGCGGATCGAATAAAATTTTAGGCTATATCCAATCCAATCCAATCCGCGTGCAGCCCTAGAGTTCGAACCCAACTTCAACATTTTGAAAAACTTTTAAAATTCAAGCGGTTCGGTCAAACCGGAATTTGACCGGTTCACTTTAGGTTTGACCGGTTTGCACCGGTTCGTTGTCTCATGCGTTCAAATCATCGGACTGGATTGGTTTAGGGATCGGTTCACAGTTTTTTGGTCGAACCGGTCAGTGCGGTCCGATTTTGCTAACAATGAACGATAGTAATGAGTGAGAAGTAGGATGTGTTTGGTAAACACATTGAAAGGAGACCAACTTTTTAAAAGTTTCAATTTTTTATTTGACTAATTTTTTAATTTTTGTATTTTATTAACGGACTTTTAGCTATTGATATTCAATTAGTGAGAAAAATAAATACAATTGTAAGGGCTTTTAAAAACATTATAGACAGAAAAAAATTTAAATGGTAATGCAAAGAAAAAATAGACACTTATACAATAATAATTATGTGACAAAATTATAGAATGGTAGAATGTCAAGTTGTCAATTTCTCATTTTGTGACAATATTAGTATTAATTTTAATACAAAAATACTATTTGTACACTAAAATCAGTCACCAATATATTTATATATAAATATATGTGTGATTTTATTTATTTTTAATGTGTATTTATATTTTAACATATATTTTATAGCTGATTTTGGTGTACACTTAACATAGTCAGATAAATGCTCTTTACTAAATAAGTTAACAGAGTATACAGGATAATATATCAAGATTAAATCAAGATGATTGTGTTGTTCTAAGATTGGCTCCTGAGTTAGTTTCCAGAAATAGTCAATAACAGAATTCTTGTTGCAATTCTGTTTTCTGTTAAGAGCTCTTTCTATGAATAGCTTGTCTTGTAGTTGTATCAATCATTCCTTTCAAACCTGTTTTCCTTTATAAATCATAAGTGTTTTACACTTTCTGTTAATTATTTTCAGAAAACACTACATTTCTTATTTTTCTAAATTGCATTAGCATTTGTCGTATTAGAACTTCAGTAATTTGTATTGAGTTATGTTATTCTCCTGATTATATGTTCACTTAATAGGTAGATTTATACGAAGTTTGTCTTTGAAAAGTTTAAATCATATTTTAACTTTCCAATTCATATACATCTAAAAGTTTAAGTGAATGTAGTTATTCTAAATTTGATTTAATAATATATATTTCATACAGGTAGTTACTTTTTTGTACAGATTAAAAACAAAATACTATTATCCAAATCTCTTTTCACATATTTACTGCCTTCATCTAGTAATCTTTCTCAAGGTCTTTGTTGTTACCAAGTTTTATATTCTTTCAATTCCTGATTCCTTTTACTCCTCTCAATTCCCAACAAGGCAGAAAGCAACCTCTACCAAGCGCCCCTTGGAAGTGATGAATGAAATAAATATCAAAACATAAATTGAGAAAGAGATAGTGTATGTTAATTTGTTGCACCGCGTAGTCATCTATTCATTTCAGTTGTCAATTGTTATTCCACGGGTTCGGTTGCTCGTCAGGAGTAGGTGTTGGTCGGGTGTTGGGTTGAGAGTAATTAGAGGTGTGAGGTACGCGAGCTTTACAACAAAGAGTGCGGCCACATTTGTTGGTGGGTCGGCGGATAAAGTCATCTCCAATAATATTCCGATATTAAAATAAGTATTCGTATATGATGTGATTAATTATGATAAGAGTTGATATATTTTGGAAGAGGTGTAAGTTCTTATCGGATCTAATGAGTATTTGGATTGTGGTTGGTTAAATTGTAGTTTGAATAAAAATGATTTTATAAAATTGATTTTAGATAGATAATTACTTAAAAATACATAATATTAAATTATAATGTTATTTTTTTATGCATGTATAATTTTTTTTATACTTTTTTATATGTTTTTTATATAGTATATTTTTAATACTTTTAGTACTCTTTTTTAATACGTTATAACTTTTAACTATTATTATTATTTATGGTTAATTTTTTGTTTAATTTATTTTATCTAATAGAATCAATAAATTCTATTATAAAAAGATAATAATAAATAGAATACACAAAAATTATAACTATAAAAATATATAATGTCAAATAAAAAATTAATAAAAAAAGTAAATAATAAATAATAAAAAAAAGTTTATATAGAGAGAAATAATACGAATTCTATAAATAATACAATAACATGTATAAAGGATAAAGTTGGTAAAAGAAAAATAAATGTTGAAGGTAGTGGCTAAAAGCACGTTAGTGTAATGGAGAAGCTAGAAATTATTGCTTCTTCTAAACCTGGTTTTATGAACATAATCACCTCTGCGTTTGTAGAGAAAAAAATTTGCCAAACAAAAAATTGAAGCTTTCAAGAAATTGTAACATATTTTTTTTCTTGAAACGTGTTTACTAAACACACCCCTAGTCTGTCATATAGTTATTTGGTTTGAGCTTGACTTATAGCCTATTATAAGTTTTTTATAAAGTACTAGATCTGGTCTGTTATTCAGTCTGATCTGGCCTGTTAAAAGGTCTGATAATTTTTTTTATAAAAATAAAAATATTATTTAAAAAAATTATTCTTTAATAAAATATTTATATGTAATGTGTCATATTTAATATTTACAAAAATTGTAATCTTTTAAAGTATTTAAAATATACAAAAATATTTATAATAAAATATAATAAATTTAAAATATTTCATAATTTTGTTAATAATAAAAAAATATTTATATATTTAATTATATTTTAACAGATCTCACAGACCAATAAGACTAATTAGTGAGTTTGGTTCTAATCTATTAACATATTAAGATATTTAATAAAACCTGTCTGTACCTCTTTTATAAGAGGCTAGACTCTAGTAGGCTATTTAGTCTTTTTCCATCCTTAAGTATGACGCGGGTTATTTTTGAGGTAAATTCTAGCCTATCCTTCCTATAATAACATGTAATTTACCCTCTGTGACATGTCATCTTTTAATTGGTTGCTATGTTAACTATGGTTAAATTATTAGTAATTAAATTATAGCTCAAAGTGGGTGATTATGTAATTAAATACCTCCAAATTTAATTTCAATGCCATCCAGAAATCCCATATCATCATCACCATCACTATCATCATCATAATCATCATTTTCATCTTCTTTTTCGTCTTCCCCTTTTACACTATCATCATAAAAAGCCATCATAATCGATTTCACGTTCTTAAATTTTAAGAGTAAACTTAGTCTCACCGGGCTAGGTTCACAAAACAAAAGCAGTTTTTATAACTAAACACAAAGAACACAAAACACAGAACACGACCTTACTTGAACAGGATCTGTTCTATAGGCTCGTACATCTGTATCCTTGAGTTCTAAGAAGACAGGAACCAAAGTCTGGCGGATGAACTATGACCGTGAGGTCAGAGTGTGATTAATTGTTCCAAAGCGCATGCCATCTGAACGGTGGAGGATCGTTCGCGCTACAACTTTGTGGTCGAGATGGTCTCACGGTGTTCTAACAGGCTCAAATTTTTTTTCCCTAGCCATTTAATTAGTTATTTTCTCTAAATACTTATTTCCTGGTTCATCAAAATATGAAACACCCAATGAGTTGATTTTTTCTTTCAATTTCAGAGAGAAATGGGACCGGGGTAAATTGAATTTCTACACAATAATAAAAATATAACTTTATTTTTTAATGTTTATAGAAATTATATATTTATCCCTCTTATAAAAATATTTAATTACAAAATTACCCTACTTTAGTTAACATATTAACTCTTATTGAGTTAAATTAACTCAAACTAAAACTAAGCATCCAATTAAAGCATGTCATGTTACCAGGGGTAATTTACATGTTGAAATAGAGGGAGTTGGGTAGAACTCACCTATTTTTGACTCGTACTGATCGATAATCTGCTAAATAGAGCTTCGATCCTTATTGAATTGGACCAAAACACTATAGTTCTTCATAAACTATTTTAAGTTTTAACATCTTCATGAGCAATTATCTTAAATTAGTTATGTCTAATTGTTTCTAATAACCATAACATTTTTAAAATAAATATACTTTTATCAAAATATTCTAAGCTTTATATTTTTTTCCTTTCCAAAAAAAAAAAAATTAAAACCACTTCTCATTCAACCTTAATTTAATTAAACTGCATATTTTTAAAACCTTATATTTACTAAATTATTTACTTCTAGTTATCTAAACGTTGTGCCTATAAATTTATGAGAAAAACCACCCATTCTTGCACCTCAACACAACTTAGAATCAAGCTCCTTCAACCACCATGATGTACTTCCTAGATTACTTTGCTTTATTTGCAGCCATCATCTCATTCTTTTCCATCCACATTTGGAGGATCAATAGAAACTTACCTATCCCAAATTTGCCCTTATTTGGAATGCTACCAGCCATTTTATATAATAGTTCCAATATTCATGAATACGCGACCACAGCTTTGAGATACTATGGAGGTACTTTTAAGGTTAGAGGACCCTTGTTCACAAACATCAACTTTTACGTCACTAGTGATCCTATGAACGTGTACCACATTACAAGTAAGAACTTTGCCAACTACGGCAAAGGTTCTGAGTTTCATGAGATCTTTGAAATTCTTGGAGATGGAATCTTTAATGCTGATTCAGACAAGTGGAAGTACCAGAGGTGCATATTACAAACATTGTTTAAGCAAAATATCTTTGAGAACTTTGTTAAAAAGGTCATTCATAAGAAATTAGAATGTTACCTACTTCCACTTCTGAATGACATTTCAGAATCAAGAACTATTGTGGACTTGCAAGACATCTTTCAAAGGTTCACTTTCGACAGTATTTGCTCCATGGTGTTGGCATTTGATCCCAATTGCCTTCCTAACAAGCTCACTCAATTCCCTGAGGTTGCTGTTGAGAAAGCTTTCAACAAAATGGAGGATACAATTTTCTATAGACATCTGGTCCCAAGATGGTTCTGGAAGTTGCAGAGATGGCTCCAAATTGGACATGAGAAGGACTCCATTGCTATCCTTCGAATTGTCGAGCAATTCTTCCATGATCATATATCAACCAGTCGGGAAGAGAAAAGTAGATTCAACTACACCAAAGATGATGAATCAAACTTTGACATGCTTAAAGCTCTTGTGGAGGAAAGTGGAATGGAACAGGTAGATCACAAGTTTCTAAGAGACATTGCAGTTAATCTCTTAGCAGCTGGAAGGGACACAATAAGTGCAAGTCTATGCTGGTTTTTCTGGCTTGTTTCAACTCACCCTAATGTTGAAACCAAAATCCTTGTAGAAATCAGATCAAACTTCAAAACTAATGAAGAAAATTGGCTCATTTCAGGGGTGGAAGACCTTGACAAGCTAGTTTACTTGCATGGAGTTATATGTGAAGCTATGAGGCTTTTCCCTCCTGTGCCATTTGAGCACAAATGTGCCATCAAATCTGATATACTTCCTAGTGGAGATCGTGTTGATGCAAATACTATTGTGTATTACTCCATTTACTCAATGGGAAGGATGGAACAAATATGGGGAAAAGATTGCTTGGAATTTAAGCCAGAAAGGTGGATTTCGGAAAAAGGAATCAATATACAGGTACCATCATACAAGTTCATGGCTTTTAATGGAGGCCCAAGAAGTTGTTTGGGGAAAAATATAAGCTTTATCCAGTTGAAGATCATTGCCATTGCTTTGCTGTGGAACTTTCATTTCCAAGTGGTGGAAGGGAATTCCGTGTGTCCAAGTGTTTCCATTGTGCTACACATGAAGCATGGGTTGCAAGTCAAGGTTACAAAAAGAGGCCATTGATGGAGTATGAATTGATTTTCTTGATTCTTGGTTGCTGTGTTGTGTTGTTTCTTTGTTTGTGATGGCTACTTCCCATGTTTTATTGTTTTTCTATTTGTGGTCGCTAGATGCAACTAGTGTGACCACTTAATAAGACTTGTTTATCTAAAATGTTAGGTGTGTACTAAAAATTAGTTATTAAATTAATAATATATATTCGTATATAAATACATGTGATATTAACTTTATTTTTGATGTATATGTAACATAATTCTCTATTTATTGATGATAAAAATAGGGAAAAAAATGGTGTTAGCATTGAACAGATAATAGTACTGAAGTAGATAGTACTGAAGTAGATCCAGGTCAAGCCTCTGGTGGAAGATTTAATGACCATAGCAGAACAGATATTTTTCTTATCTGTTAAGATCAATGGAAAAAATTTGCTTATTTTTGAAAGTTTGCTCAAGGAATCTAAATATGTAAACCGGTTTCGTCATCATACTCATACTGTCATTATTCATATATTGGAGGAATCTAAAATGTAACCCCTCAATGCAAAGTTAAAAAGAGATTTTATATTCCGGTTAACGATTAAATTAATTTTTGAAAGATGGACTGTTTTTTAAAATCATCTCTAAAAAGATTTTATTAATCAGATTAGTTTTTTAAATATTATAAATAAATTATTTTTATCTTTCTGTCACTCTTTTAATAATTTTTGTTAATAATTAATAAAGTCAAATGTTAATTAATAGCATGCATAATATTTAATTAAATATTAACTAAATATATTTATAAAAAACTATTAATTTAGTCAATTTCGTAATTATATAAATTCTAATTCTAATGTAATCTAACACTAAAATAATAGATTTTCATAAACATATTTATTCAGTGTCTAATTGCACATGTTAGGTGTCATAGATGGTGTCAAGTTAACATTCTATATTTCTATATCATCAATTGTTGATAAACATTGTTAATGAAACAACTGAAGAATAAAAATAATTAATTTATAATTTTTAAAAGACTAATTTAATTGATAAATTTTTTTAAGAACAAAATCTTTCATTCACTATTTTGACTATTAATCCTTCAATATTTGCTCTACTATAGAGCATTCAAAATATTTTCATGTGCATGTATGCAGCATGTCAAAGACCGTGAGTACAAGAAGAGGCAAGAAAAATCCGACGGACAGTATGAACCAAAATAGCATTTTCCAACTAACAGTGAACCAGGTACTATTCTTGATTCCTCTTGCAAGAACAGAATACCGCCTAGCTAGTTTTCTTCATGGGAAACTCTTATGTGGTTCTACTTAGAAATTACCCATGAGTTCACTAGACAAAGTCAAGATTGCAATGTTGTAGAAGTATTGGTTCCCTTGAATTAAATATACCACATTATAGCAACTAATCGTATTAACTCTATAATTTACTCACAATTCTTTAATTGTATAATTTATGAATACTTAAAACACAATCTCACAAGTCTATCTATTTGCTCCATAGTGTTGGCATTTGGTCCTAATTGAGTTCCCAACAAGCTCACTCAATTTCCTGAGGTTGCTATTGAGAAAGCTTTCAACAAAATGGAGAATTCTATCCTCCAAATATGGTTATGGAAATTGCAAAGATGGCTCCAAATTGGACCTGAGATCATCCAATGTTTCCCTACAAATTTTCGAGCAATTCTTGCATGATCATGTATTATCCAGTGCAGTCTATGTTGGTTTTTCTGGCTTGTTTTAACACACCCTAATGTTGACACCAAGATCCTTGAAGAAATCAGAGTGAACTTTAAAATTGACAAAGAAGATTTGCTCATTTTAGGGGTGGAAGACCTTAACAAGCTAATTTACTTACATGGAAATCATGTTCCGTCAAGTGTTCCATCAAATCTTATACACTTGGTAGTGGAGATCATGTTAACGCAAATACTATGGTGTATTACTCCATATACTCAATGGGAAGAATGGAACAAATATGGGGAAAAGATTGCTTGGAATTTAAGCCTGAAAAGTGGATTTTGAATAAAGGAATGTACCATCGTACAAGTTCATAACTTTTAATTAATGCAGGCCCCAGATCTTGTTTGGGCTAAAAAAATAAGCCTTATCCAGTTGAAGAGTGGAACTTTCACTTCCAAGTGGTGGAAGGACATTCTGTGTGTCCAACTGTTTCTATTGTGCTACACATGAAGCATGGGTTGCAAGTTAAGGTTACTAAAAGAGACAATTGATTTGACGGAGTATATATAGAACCTTTCTAGGGTAAAGTTTTTCTTTTTTTCTTTTTTTTTTTTAAGTTTGTTAAAAGTTTTAAAAATATTTTAAATTTTATTTTGTTTTAATTTTATTCGAAAATTTTTTTATTTGTACTCTTGATAGATAAATTTTTAGTTTAATTATTCTATTAGTTTTTATAGTTTTACCAAATTTATAATTATATTCTTATACTTTTTTCTTTCAATTGGATTTTTATATTGCTTTTAATTTTATAATTAAGTTTTTTTGTGAAAAAATATTAGAATTAAATGAATAGTTCTTTACAAATTAAAGGTATTCATAATTAACAATCTAATTAAATCTTTGAACGCATGTATTTTGTGAGAAATATTTCGTTATTTTAACATTTTTACATGAAAATGACCTAATTATAAAATAAAAAATAGTGTAGGGACCAATTGAAAAGAAAAAAGTATAAGAACCTAACTGAAATTTTAGTAAAACTATAGAGACTAATAGAGTAATTAAACTATAAATTTTTAAAAAAATTAAAACTAATTCAATAATAATGTATGATAACTATATATGTCTGATTTGTTTGTGTTAAAGATTATTCTTATAAAATTATTATTGAATTGGTCATAATTTTTTTTAAAAAATAATTGTTAGAAGTAAATTGGATATAAATTGAAGATTTTTAAGACAAAATTAAAATAAAATAAAATTTTAAAATATTTTAAATTTTGTATTAAACTTCAAAAATAAAAAATATAGTTTATCCAACTTTTTATCATTAATTTTCTTAATTGTTGGTTATTGTGTTGTGTTGTCTTTTAATATCTACTTCACATGGAATTAGTTTGTCCTCTCAATAAGATTTATTTATTAATGATAAAAATGATCATAAAAAAATTAAAAATCCACACGCAGTTATTAATATTTATTATTATATAAAAATTTAAAAATTATTAAATAATTTAATAAATTTAATTAAATTATTATTTAATAATTTTTAATTATTAAATTCACAAAAAAATAATTTTTTTACTAACAAAAAATGAAAAAGAAAAAAAAGATAAGATGATAATTATATCTGATTTATTTGTATTAAAGATTATTCTTATAAAATTATTATTGAATTGGTCATAAATTTTTTAAAAAATTAATTGTTAAAAGTAAATTGGATACAAATTGAAGATTTCTAAAATAAAATTAAAATAGAATAAAATTTTAAAATATTTTAAAATTTATTGATAAATTTTAAAAATAAAAAATATAATTTACCCAACTTTTTATCATTAATTTTCTTAATTATTGGTTGTTGTATTGTGTTATCTTTTAATATTTACTTCACATGAAATTAATATGATCTCTCAATAAAATTTATTTATTGATGATAAAAATAATCATAAAAAATTAAAAATTTACCTACAGTTATTAATATTTATTATTATATAAAATTAATATTTAAAAATTAATAAATAATTTAATAAATTTAATTAAATTATTATCTAATAGTTTTTAATTATTAAATTCACATAAAAATAATTTAGGCAAGTCTTTACTAACAAAAAATGAAAAAGGAAAAAAAGCAAAAGGTAAGATGGTGGTAGGCTGGTAGCACTTAAACTATTAGATTTTAAGTTAAGGATAAAATTAAAATATTATAGTTATTTATTAATGGTTCGAGATGAATGATTTTAAAAATTTTTACTTTTTAAAAAATTAGATATTTTTATACTTTTAAATTAATTTTTTTTTTGAAATAGAAAACCATAAACCTATTTGTCATTTATTAAATCATCGGCAAATAATTTAATTAATCAATAAGAACTTTGTCAATTAATCAAAATTTTTAACATAAATTTGAATAATAATTAAAATAATAAAAAATATTAATCATAAGAATTAATAATACTCCTTCGATTTTTTTTAAATTAAAAGTGAGACTTAAATTCGCAACTTTAAATAAATATAAAAAAGATTATACTATTTGAATATTCCTTTGATTTTTCACGTAGTATAAATGATCACATAATTTTTGAAAGAAAAAGTTTAGGGACTAGCAATTTTATTGTATTTTAGCCAGCATGTAACTAGCAAAAAAAAGTGAGCTATTGGATAAAATCTCACATTAATCTCATACCATCGAATCATCATTAATGACTAGTTAATGACTACCAATCACAAATATTGCTATCCCTAACATTGCTCTTTTTTAAAATACATAAAATGAAAATATTGCAATTTCCAATGAATCAATTGACAGTTGACAGTTAGTCAGGTAACGCCACTTCCTTCTCCTTCCGAATTCCCTGTACTCTGAACAGTTCCAATCAGCTTACGCTTCATTTGGGCATCGAAGCGGAACCCTAAAATTCTAAGGTATGGTGAAGCCAACGTTCTCTTTTTTCCTTGTCTCCGTGCAAATTTTACTTCTTACTAATTTGGAGTTTCTTCGCCCCTTCCGAAACCTATTTTAAATGTCAAACAACACTGTTCTGCGAAACCCTATTTCCCCCAAATTGAAGTTGTTAACATTATTTTGCTACTAATTCCACGGGTAAATCTTAATTTCACTGTAAATTTGCTTATTTTTTGTTTTTCACAATCTTCAAAAACAAAATCACCATGCTTGCTGTGTGCTGGAAATTTTGGTTTATTCTGTGTCGGTGATTCAATTATTGTTCCTGCTTGATTGTAACCTAAAAATGCTTTCTCTCTTTGATAATAGGAATGCATACTTCTGTTGAGGGAATTAAACGTCAGTTACCGTCATGGATGGTGAAGAAGGTTGGTACCAATCATGTGAGTAACTCTGACAATGTTGGTGGAACTACTTGTTCTGTGGACAAAGGGGACGTAGCTACAGAGAATGGCGGAAATCGTAAAACTCAAAAGGAAAAGGAAAATGCAGAGATAGATCACAACAGGGGAGCTTCAAAGAGGACATCAAACTTAAATGCAAAGGGTGAAGCTAAGAGAAAAAGAAAATCAAGCCATGGTGATGGAAGCAGCGGTAGTACCATTCAAAAGAAGAACAATAAAGGAAATGGACCAATGGATCAAGCTCGTAAGTCGTCTAGAAAGAAATGCCGAAATTTAGAGGATCATAGACGTGATAGTACTGATGTAATTCCAGGTCAAGCATCTGATGATGAAAATGATCTGGAGTTGACGGTGGATGATTTAATGACCATAGCAGAACAGGTAATTTTCTTCTCTGTTAAGATTGATGGAGAAAATTTATGTGTTTTGAAAGTTTGCTCAAGTAATCTAAATAGAAATATGTTCACCATTTTTGTCATCATAATAGAGCATTCAAACTATTGTCATGTGCATGCAGTATGTCAAAGAACATGAATACAAGAAGAGGCAAGAAAAATCCAATAGACAGGGTGAATCAAAATCTCAAATTCCAACTAATAGTGAACCAGGCACTGCTCTTGATTCCTGTTGCAAGAACACAAAAACACCTAGTTCTTCAAGGGAAACTCTCTGTGGTTCCACTCGACCTGGTAAATTAATTACTACAAGCACTTTTCAACAAGCTAATCCTGCTAAAGAATTTCTGGAGATGTACTTTGGTTTCAAACCCCTCGAGAAGGAGGAAGAAAAGCAATCTGTTGTACATAACTTAGAATTTACCTATGAGTGCACTAGACAAAGTCAAGATGATCATGTTGGAGAAGAAGTTGTCCCCTTGACTAAGAAAAGAAGCACTTTGAAAGACAAGGTTGCAATGTTTCTTGACTAAAACCTGTTAAATCATTCGAGAAGTTACGTTTTATCCTAGATTGGTTGTAAGTCAATCATTTTCGCTAGGGTGTAAAGCTCCTCATACCTCAAATTCTGATACAATGTATTTGAAATGCTAAACACTCATCGCTAGGGGACACAACAGTAAAGCATTTTCTTTGACACATCATGAGGCAATAGGTTGTTAGACGCAGCTATTGTATAGACTACATTGTACATTATCATCAGCTCAACCGTAGAAGATAAGTGAACACATAATAAACATATGAGCTCTTGTTTTTCTGTCATCTATAGAGAACTTATAGTTTATATTGATCCTATATGATTAACTTTAATAATTGCAATGACTGGAATATGCATGTTTCTGGTTGATTATTATACAGTTCTTACCTAGTTCAGATTAGTTAATTATCAATGGAGGAATCTTCTTGTGAATTTTTCTATATTTTGACATATAAATTTAATAATAAGAGATTGGAACAATTACATCAATAGTATGTTCGGTCTATCTCATTGATAAAGTGGGGTTTAGTTCTGTTTGGCTAACTTTAGACATTTATCTAAATTATATTTAGAGTCATAGCCAGCGAAAGGAGGACCATGTGTTGGGGTAGAGTGCTTTCTGTAGCGCCTTAAGTGCAAAAGCAAAATCTATTTGCATATACATGCTTTGGAACAAGACTTATCTCAGACTTTACATATGATATTGGCTCTTTTGTTTTGATGATTTTGCATGAATATGATTATGTTCTTTATAGCTCTATGTAATCAGATTATCTAATTTTCATTTTCTATGCCTTTGTATGCATTTTGTCTGCTACCTGCAACACCTGCCCTTGAGTAGAACAAACAACCAAACCTTTCTCTGTCTCTACAATTTCTATTTGAGTTTTGTCTCTCATATAGCTTTAGAGATCTGAATACCACTCTCACATTGGATAACTTTATGTTGGGTGCACAATCATTCAATCGTCTTTACTTGATACAAAGTACATCCATATTTGTTTAAGAGATGTTAATATAAAGTAGGAAAGGATAAAACTATGTTGTTCTGGTGCTTCTACTTGGGTGCCTTGTAAGCACTGCTCACTCTGTTTTTTTTTTTTTTTTTTTTCCATTACATATTATATACCTGGACAGAAAAGCTTATTTAGGAATAAAAAATATTGGAACTGCCCATTTTCTCTAGTGCTTTGTTGGTTGTCCTAATTGTATGTTAAAGCAGAAATCTTGATAGTCCAATTTTGTGTCCTATGTTCTTGATATCTTCCTGAATTCGGTGTCTGTATTCTCCAAATGTGAATTTCCTGTATAAAGAAGGTTTCCTGTAGCCATTTATTATTGTACTGTAAGAAGGGCATAGGAAGTATGCTATGGAATATCTATCCATTTTGTCATTTGCCACTACCTTGTGCTCCACACTTTTGTACACGTCATTGCTCCATGCCTGTATTTGGATTTCCAAAATGAAAGCCATTGTTAGTGAATGAATCCATTAATATATAATTGACCATATAATAATTCTTTTCTTTTCTTTTCTTTTTTCTATAGCCAAGGTAGTATTATTAGAGAATTGATGTGAAAATTTGAATATGCATGCATCTTTGGCACTAGGGGTTGTATCAATACCCATTTTGTGTTCAGCAATCATTCTATTATTGAATATGTTGGAGAGTAATTAAGCCGGTTCACTTTAGGTTTCTTTCAATTTAATTCTTAGCCTTCAAAAGAGACACAGTTTATTTAAAGACAAAGGTATTAATGTATTATAAGTAATAAGTGGCCCATTTTATTCTTGTCAAAGGATGAATTATAGATTCTTTGACTCTTATGCATATAATAGAGAAAAAGTTGGCATGTGTCGTGTTTAGTTCTAGTATTATTATATAACTTTCTTATTGGTAGTTGGTCATACTATTTAAGAATGATATATATGTTAAAAATGATTGATTGAAAGTGAAAGGAAGCTACTGGTAGTAACAAAATAGAGTAACTATGGTTACTTGAATAGTTTCAATAATACCTAATAATTCCATATAAGTTTTTACCTGAAAAAGGTCACCGATGTTAACAATTAGAGCATCTGGATTTGGTTTTACAGCAACCCATTTGGAATCTTTCATGAGTTGGAGGCCACCAACTTGATCTTGATAAAGGATTGTAAGGAAATCACTGTCAGTGTGAGGTACTAATCCAAAAATTTCATCTTGGGATTTTGGGCATGATGGATAGTGATTTAATCTCAGAAAGCATGTGCTTGCATCACAGAGTTTTTCAATTGCATCATTTGGGTAGCCCAAGTTTTCTGCTAGAATGCTTGCTAATAATCTAGAAACTTTTAACATAGCTGGTGCAAATTCATTGATTGCTTCCCTGTATCCAAAAGTTAGAAACAAACAAATTAAGTTGCAGTTCCTAAACGTGAGATCATGCATGATGCATGTGCAATAATTCTATTGTCCCATTGTTAAATTGTTATCTGAATTCTGGTTGGTTCCAAACTATTATTTTACTCAAGAGGGACCAGTGCATGTACAACAATAAACTTTTGAAAGCCAACCTGTCAAGATATGGAATAACTGATTCTAGTAGTTATCATTCACTCATTCTACATATTTTAATAAATTTTTGAATTGGTTCTTAAACCTCATATAACTATCATCATAATGCAAGGAGTTAGAAGAGAAAGTTACACTTCCATCATATGATTTTGGTCATGGTTGGTGTCTTCCCTATGAAACAAGTTATCCATATGCATGGCTTGACTAATAAAAAAACTATCATAATTCTTCCAAATTTTCCATTTACATTCTTTTGACTGTGTAGTAAACTAGCAATGCTTGTGCATACCAGTGCTAAGTGGATTTAAGTGATGTGACACTTATTTTCCTTAATCAAAGTTTAGAGTTTTCAGCCTTTTGGATGGAAAAACTAGAAAGATTTTCAACTAAAATACAGGATTGTCAAATATCTTAGGCTGTAACCAACATCAATTCTTTTATTCTCGAATCGGAGCTCTGAGGAAGATATTAAGAAAACCATGTTGAGAAGGAAGATTATAAGTCACCAAAAGAAATATACATAAGAGTGATTTTTATACCTTAAAGAAGTGAATTCACCCCAGGAAGCTGCATCAGAAATCTTGGTGAGAGGAATGTGAAAGGCTTCTGACCAAGAAAACTGGTTTGAGCGAGTAGCTGTTGGTGTTCCCCATCTGTAAGGATTGTTCAGAATCTCACAAGTGACCTTCCTGTCAAAGGGTACCTTAAACAACTTCATTTGCTCTTCCTTCATGTTCCTCAGTAGCTCAGTGCTTATTCCATGGTTTACTACTTGGAAGAATCCCCATTCTGATGCTGCCTTGCATATTGCTGCAGTGCAAGCCACTCTTTCTGTGGCATTACAACTTTCAAGACCACTAAGGTCTATCAGTGGAAGCTCACATTCATCCACTATAGGATCATTGTGAATTTCAAAAGTTCTATTATTGTTCTTGTTATTATTAGCATGTTGGAGTTTGGCAGATTTCCTTAGAAGTGCTTGATAATGGTGCAAGAGTGGAGGGTTTGAATCTATCATCATTGTTGCACCTATTGGCTATAGCTAACTTAGTTGTTTTTGTATTGGGGTGAGTGTGATGACAAGTAGTAGTAGAAGAAGGAAGAAAAACCTATTGGAGACTAAGTTGATAAATGCATTTATAAGGTGGATTGGAGAATAGGGACAAGAGTACGTGCTCTAGAAAAGGAGAAAAAAGAATTCATGTTATTTGAGTATATTTAATTCATATTTTAAAATATTTATAATTACTTATATTTTTGTTTTCTATTATGACCTTTAACCACCACAGATTAAAACGTGAGATTAAAAAGATAATATTCTAGTAATTTTATTCATTTTGAACAAAATTATCTTTTACAAAAGAATACATATGAGTTAGACTAAAAAAAACTTTTAACATCTTAAATATTTGGTAAAAATTAACACATATTTGTTTCATGTAAAATTAATAATTAAAAATTATTAAATAATTTAATATATTTAATTAAATTATTATCTGATAATTTTCAATGATTAACTTCAGACGAATACAATTATGTTTAAATTTCTATCTAAATATTTGTCTAAGGTATGAAATGGACAAACATTGAGGACAAACCGGACTGTGGAGGCCTTGACATTTGTCAGAGAGACAGCAAGTGTTGAATGATACTCAAAAAAAGTGTAAATTCTAAAGGCCATAGCAAAAAGAAAAAAATATATATAGTTGGCAAATATGAACGAACGAGGATTCAAACGAACCTAACTTAATATTTTGACTTAAGAGACATAAAATTAAAGAAATAGATCCCACGGTTGGAAAGAAACCTTTATGGTCAGCATTATATATAGAGTATACTATAGAGTATAGACCCTTAAGTTACAATGAATATTGAATGTTTTATAGGATATTAGGTTGTATACACTTTTGACTTGTATTTTATTTTTAAGAGTAATAGACACAAAACATGATTGCTTGCCAAACAGGATATTCCACCAAAAGTGCATAAAGATAAATAGCAAATGCTCATTGGGTGGTTGATCTGTCCTAAATGTCTTACATTGTATGTAGTATTCTTCAATGTCCAACGAAATTTGGTGCTATCTTAATGGCATTATGTCTTACCTTTGTCTTCATTCTTTATTGTCTTTGCATCTATTTGCCGAAATCACTGCTAAATGCAATAGGTCTAGTCTCTGATGATGATCATCTCTATAGCTATACAATTAATTTTCTCAATTTGAAAACTCTCATTAGGGTAAACACTTGCATAGATAGAAAATATAGTTAAGGAAAATACCGATGAGATATTCTATTGTGAGAATAAGGTGACATTATTGTTTTAACAACCACTTTCATAATAACTTGTGGTAAATATTTTTTACCACTGTAATAGCCGCTAGAAAATAGATTATTACATATACAAGACAGAATAAAATTTGAATTATCTGATACATGTTTTAGTAAATAATAAGTAAACTAATCACTTAACTAACTCAAGTTGATTCGATAAAAATTCTATTTATATTGCTTTAACTATATAACTAATCGTGTCAAATGATATGAGGAAGGTAAATAGGAGAATCTAGTAATAATACAAGTAGGTCATTGCTTTTAGAAGACTAGATATTATGTTCAATTTAGGATAAAAGTACTATTTTGATCTTTAGTGTTTGGGTCAAATCTTAATTTGGTTCTTAACGTTTCAAGCGTTCAATTTCAATCTTAAAAAGTTTTAAACAAGTTCAATGTGGTCCTATCATTAAATTTGATCCTAATAGTTAACGAAATGATTGATGTGGATGTTAATAACGTTAATAGTTAAGTCATATATTCTTCCATATGTTAAAAAAATATAACTAAAATTTTTATGTAACACTTCTCAATTTTCTTTTTGTACAAAATTTCAAAATCCTAACAATCAATCATCAATGTTTCAAAATTAAAAGAAAAACTTATATTAGTAATAGTTGGTGGATCGATTTTATTTATATACTGAAATCGAATGCTATTAGCTCTTTAATATACAAATTGTTTGTGTCAACTTTAATGGTGAAAAACATTGAACCTGTTTAAAACTTTTTTAGTATTGAAATTGGGCGTTTAAAAGTTTTGTAGACTGAAATAAGACATTTGAAACGTTAGTGACTAAATTAAAATATTGGAGAACAAAATAATACTTTACTCTTCAATTTATTTTATAATGGACAAAAAAAATTTCAAGATAAATATATATTCTTTATTGAAAAAATAAGCTATTTGATTTTATTTATAAATATATTTGTATATAATATCTTAATATTTTAAGCATTTAATTTTGATACACAAACAAACAGGGTAAAAAATGTTAAAAAGTGAGTTTTAAAAATTGATGTAACACTGTAAGATTAGTTGTGTACGTAATATTCTACTGTGCATAAAAATTAAATTCTAACAATGATAAAAAGGATTAAAACTTAATTCATTCTTTTAGAAAGTATTTCCTATCTATAGCATATAGTCTAATAATAATATGACTTTGGTCTTTTTTAAATATATTATAAATATAACAATTCTACCAAGATTGAAAGTTGATCCATCTTAGAAGTATAGGGATCTAGGCATAAACTTAGCTAATTAGGAGGTCTAGAGTTTTTATTTGGCGGGTTCTATGGTGTCTTTGTTATGGTGCCTAAATTGTCTAACTTCTCTTTTGAAGTAAAAAATAAAATGTTTAAAGTAAAAAGTAAATCATGTAAAATTTATTAAATATTATTTATTTATCTCTTTTAGTAATTTAGGTACAAAGTAATAGGCATAATAGCATTCACCTTTTTATTTATACTAGATTGGATAATGATTTGTGAAACCTGTGTGAGATTAGACTTGATAAGAGTCAACACCTATAAATGAGTGAAGTCCTAAAGATATATATCTTATGTTATATGTTTTACTTTAAAAGCTTAAAAAGCAAAACCTCCTTTTGTACCTATAAATCTTCAACAGTTGGAATTTCTCAAGGCCTGAATTCCCTTTGCCACTTCTCTTGTTCATAATTCATGCCAATAAGTATTTTGAATTTGGAATCAATCTCTCTTAGGTCTTGAGAGAGTAGAAGCATTACTCTTTCAGGGTAATAAATTTTTCTACTCTTTATTAGTGGCACTTTAGTTATAACACCAATGGCACTTAATTGATGCTTTTTTGAAAAAATATTATTATTATCATTATTTATTCAACAGGGCCGGTTGTTGGTTACAAGAATAAGTTGAATTGAACAAAGAATCGCATGATGTGATGCCTCACACGTTTCAATAGTTTGTCAACCTCCAAATTATTTAACAAATTCAGACCCAAATAGAAAAACTGATTTGCTCCACAAATATGTGTATGTTGATAATTTTGTATAATTAGGTGCAAAAGTATTTAAAAATACACT
The DNA here is from genome assembly GCF_003086295.3 of Arachis hypogaea. Classification (NCBI taxonomy): domain Eukaryota; kingdom Viridiplantae; phylum Streptophyta; class Magnoliopsida; order Fabales; family Fabaceae; genus Arachis; species Arachis hypogaea. Next base: position 5,609,180 of record NC_092038.1, read on the forward strand.
GGTCTAAAAAAATGTACATATACAAATAGTACAAAAGGAAATGCTCTTACAATCAAATGATATGGCAAATCAGTAAATATAAATATAATATATGGCTGCACCTAATTAAAGAAAGTATTTTTTTTCCAAAACTACTTTTAGTACTTTAATTGGTATCAGAGCACGCACTGATCAGAGGAATATAAAGTCCATTATATTTGTGGCATGCTATGCTTAATTAAAATGCATGCTCCACTTAAGGAACTGAATTAAAGGATACTTTAATCTTTTCCTAACTACTAGTACCAGTCTAAAGCATAAACCTAATTATTTTAATCTATAAATATAAACAATAGAAGAGGCCTGCACCCTTTTGAGTAAAGTTCTGAAATATTATATTGCAAGCATCAATTAAACTATTTGAAGATCCATCCCCCTCAAGAAGGAATCTGTTACCAACTTGATTCTTTAATGTACAATAAATAATGAACAAGTAATGCAAATAATGATATTTCCATTGCAATGCAAACTAGCATATAATCATAGATCTACAATAATTCCTCCTACACATACCAATAATACTATGAAAAACAATAAGGGTTGCATCGAGTTCAAGCCATTGTTATATTAAATGCTTTCCTATTTTCAATTTTTTGCAAGGAGAAATGTTTCTTATTTATACAACAGCAGTTCCAGGTTTCCCTTCAAACAAAAAATATAAACCAGAAAGCAGTGAGATCAAAGATGATGGTGGATTAGAGACTCTTGAGATTGTGCAGATTCAGTGATGCCCTGGCTCCTCAATCGCATTCAGCACCACCACGCTCGAAGCGTAGGCTTCCGCGTAAAAAATGCCAATCTCTTCTACACTGAGGCAATCTTGATGGAGTCAGCAATTTGTCCTCTTGAATTGCTAATACATAAACCAATCAAGTTCTATAATTTATTTATTTATTTATACATTATTATATTCTATGCTTCAAAACTTCACATAACAAACTAGGTAATTTAGCTAAATCATATCATAAAGTGGTTGCTATACTTTCTTAGTTTCTTCTTTTTATTCATTTCCTTCCTTTCATATTTATTGCTATTTATTTTCTCTGTGGACATTTGATTTTAATTAATCATGTGCTTGAAAATATAAAACAAAACAGACATAAACAAAAGGAAGCATGGTTATACGTATATAAAATACTAGAAATTGAAGAGCCTACCTAAGTTCTATCAGGTAAAATAATACTAACAAGATCATCGTTAATGGTGACGTTCAGCGGTGGCATTTGACTCATAATCCCAGGCATCTCTCTCATGCTGCACAAACTTTATTAGTGAGATTTCACAAAGATTATATACATCGATTACAAGTACAACATGAAAATGAAGATGAAGATGAAAACTAAAATGAATTAGTGTATCAATCAAGTCCTATTCAGAGGATTCACATACTCATTAAGAATTGAACAAATGTTGTGCCTTGTGTGGCAAAAGAGATCAATGTTATCCTGCAACTGTTTATCAAAGAACACTATCATTATTGCAGCATGGATTCAGAAAACAACATTATATACATCACATGAGAATGTAAACAAAAGTCACATGAAAAGAAAGTAAATCCAAAAGCATAAAACCACTTGCATATGAATTCATGCTTAATTCATATTACACAAATAACAAGTATTTAGTCTTTTCCCATAGTAATTTCTAATAAGCTTAAGCTCTAATAACAGCTATATATTAGAATCAAGGAGAGAGAGAGAGAGAGAGAGAGAGAGAGAGAGAGAGAGAATTCATGGCTCAGGTGTTCCATGAAAAACAACTTTTGACGCCATATGAAAATGTGATGATTTCTTTTACTTAACATTTTCATCTTTCCTAAACATGATATCAATCAATTATCCATGAAAAAAACCTAGGTTGGTGAAATGCCACAAATTTATATTTTAGACACTGAACTAGTTAGTAACATGGTTTAAGATTATAAATATTTGCAAAGAGCTGCAACTATTTATAATCAGCAATAAAACAATAGAATGGTTCGGTTGAGCAGTTCACCTTGTAACTAGACAAATTGTTTGTGATTTGATTAAATGCTTGAGCATTCTGCTCCATGAGTTTCCTCAAAGGACCACAAATTCCTGATAGTACACAAGGAAGAAAGCACTTGATGAAATAAGGACAATGATCCCCCGTGACATTAAAAGCTGGGGTCAGGGCAAGAATCTGATATTACATAACCAAGTACAAAAAATAAGTAAATAAAGAATAACCAAACCAAAAGAATAGTTTCTTATTGTACGAAAAAACAAGGACGAAGTAAGAATATCTTGGCATTTCATTCACCTGATACAAACTAAAGGCTTACCAGAAAGTTGTCCGAATATAAAATATTACTGAACAGTAACTACAGTGAATTACACCCTAGAACACCATGAAGATATTGAATCGATAAAGAATGAGTAATATTAACAATGTGAACCCCCCCCCCCTCCTTTTTTTTTGTTGTTTTTTGTTGTTTGGGGACCAACTAAAATAATGGGGACAGAAGTGGAATTTGGGGATCAAACTGTAGTCCCAAAATTTCAGGGGATCCAACGCCGCATGGGCTACTTGTGTCATACATTAATGTATTTGTACTTTCAGTTTCAACTTGTAGTAAGTATAAAATTTAAAATAATTGAGTTGCAGGCAATTAAGAGATGATGAGAACTTTCGCTAAGATAGTAATGATAAAAATAGAAGATATACTAACCATCATATATTATTCGTTGACTTCGGTCAGTCTGGCGTGACATGTATGTGGCCATGCTAGGGTTTAGAGCCATGTTTGTCTTCGAAGCTGAGTCCATTGGTTTATCCTGAAGAAGCATGACTTTAGACTATTGGTTCTTCAATCAACATTAGATCCTAAAGACATTGATTCAATTATCAAAACAGGAATCCTATTTATGGGATGCAACACAGCTAAAGTGTTATCACCACCATCATCATTGACAAGACAGTCAAGTTAAGCAAGTTGAGAGTACTCAAAGGAACTAATTTTCGTATAATGTACCTGTTTGGTCACAAACAACAATAACATCAATGAGGAATTTACTAATATCCCCAAAATAATATCATATGTGTATGTTTGTGAATTCGGAGAAGCTTGAATCAATTCTAATGGACTAGATGTGAAAATATAGAACCATTCAGTAAAATATGGCAGTATCGGCTATCGGATATGCCTCCTATTCACTTACCTTTCTGTTATGGACCTTCTTTCCCAGATTGTGGTCTTCTGATTTCCTCCGCTTTCTCTGTGAAAAGGTTTTTGTCAGTATTTTAAGCTTCCATAATAGGACAATACAGTGCAATCACAGCATAACCACCCATCTCCCAGGCATAATGATTAATGGATTACGTTCACATGGTGCAAATTTTTCATTTGTTGTGGATAAAACTTCATCTACAACCCTAACATATAATCTAACCAACATGAGATGAAAAGTAACTTTCTACTACCGCAGTTGGCAATGGCAATTATGGCCACAACGCCGCTACAGCAACCATATTTGACCCAACTGCAAGTTCCATCAGCTATATTCTCTAGAAGTGTTATCCAATTGCTGGAACTGCCACCATGACTACGACCAAAATCTAAATCCCTGCCTTTAAACCACTGATAACTTACGTTGTCATAAAAATTTCTTGCATATCTAGATTTTCATAGTCATTGCAGCTATAAAAAACTACGGTAAATGAGGAATTGGGTGGCAGGAAATGAGACAACTAAATTTTGAATAGCATGAAATAATCACAACATTTTCAAGAAAACATAATGCATTGCAAATTTCAAATTTTCTTCTATACCCATGTTCAGCATAGGCATCACTAATAATGCTCAAAATACAAATATTGGAGAATCTGTTGAAAGAAAAGGTGCTTACTGTCATCCATCTACACCTCAAAGCAACATTGCGAACAGTTTTATCAGGCAATGTGGCAGCAATTTTTATGTACCTCATTATACTTGGCTCATCGGCATATCTAGTGATAAAACAGAAGAATCAAGAAAACAAGGGTTAGGAAACATAAGACTAGAACAAGCAAGACAATACTAGCACAATGACATAAGCATACTTTACAATAATGAATGTAGGACGACGAATAATGACTCAAATTCCAATTGGAACCCATATTTAGAAATTGAAGACAGGGTTGTAATAAGAAAAACAACACATGAACATCAGCAAATAGAATGAGAGGCATCATGGTAGGATGACAGTATGCATACACAAGTCGCTGATACAATCATTTCATCCCTAATAACAACTTAGAAGTCTCACCACCGAAAACTATTTTCAAACCGAAATGATCTAGCAGCAAGTTACTATGCATCAATGTGACATATATTGAGGGGAGGCGGGAAGCTAAAACTAATTATCCACAACAAACAACTTACCTTGCAAGACCCTCCTCCAATTTGTACTGCTCATCAACAGACCACTCAACAGCCAATCCTGCGTCGTGCTTCAGCCCGGGGACCGAATCAAGAAGCAGCGAGGAGCCAGATGAATTACCAGCTTGACTTATGACAGGGTTGCTGGTGCTACTAATGATGGATGAATTTGGAGAATATATCATACCAGAACTACTACTCAACCCAAAATAATTTCCCATTGGAACCATCTCAGACAAGCTATTCATAGCACTAGGTTGAAATGATATTGCGTGCCTGTTCAAAGCAGAATCTAAACTTTCACTGTGAAACCCAGCGTTTGACTCTGCTGCCATCCCTTTATAAACCCTTTTTTTCCTTTAAGAGTTGTCTCTAACGATTTACCCCTAAATCACCATAAGCTACAAGTAGTAGCTAAAAGCATTTTCATACAAATAACAAAGTCTAAACCAATTGACAAGTTCAGGGTATCTATCCAAAACCAGAATCATTTATATTCCTCACAAAAAAAGGAAGGGGAAAAAGGAAAATCCAGCAAAAATTACAGCTCAAACACCCAGCAGAACAAAAAGGTTGTTCATCAAACTACCTTACTTCAAACACATACCAGATTCATCAACCAGGAAAATTTTAAAACCCCACGATTAAAAACACTCAAAAATCGAAACTTTAGCTCCAGAAACTCAGAAGAGTGAAAAAAAAGAGAAAGGTAGAGCAACCCACAGAGAAAGGCGATGGCTGAAGTTGAAGTCCCTCCCACAGAGAGAAACCCAAATCAGTGGCCTGCAACAAAAAACGAAAAAGATGAAAACTTGAGCTTCAAAGGAGTCAATTATGGAGCAACAAAGGTGCTGCAAAGGTGGAATGATAAAAGCCCTAAGCAACAGATGGAAGAAAAAAATAAAAATTGAACGTGTCGAAACAGAACATGGGGAAGTGGATAGAGAGAGAGAAAGTGATAGAGAGAGAAAGCTGTTACCTTTCCGACTGAGAGGGCTAGTTGGTGGTGATGGGTGGCTTTTGTGGGTTTTGGGGGTTTTCTCTCACTTCAAAAATGCTATTTACTGAATCACTCACCATTTGCCATTTGATACTTTCTGGGGTTGCGGGGTACCCTTCTTTCTTTCTTTCTTTCTTTCTCTGCTTTGTGACACACTCAACACTCTCTCTCTCTCTCTCTCTCTCTCTCTCTCTGTATCTCTCTCTCAGAAGAGAGAGACAAAGAATGGCTTAACAGCTCCACCAATAAGGAAACAGATGAAGAGAAAATAAAGTAAGCAAAAAAGTTTTTATATTTTTGCAGAAAAATAAAAAAGATAATAATGGATGGTTGTGGATCTTGGAATTCAGCAACAGTGCGAATCCCAATAAGCATTTGATGCTAATCATTGTGGAGTCCACCTCTGCTTTTTTTTTGTTAATTTTCCCCCTTTTTTTCCCTATCGAGTGTGGGATTAATAGTAGAATCACATAACACATATGGTAAAAAATATTTAATTTTTAAAAAACAATTTGTTAATTATCAATAATTTAACAAATATTTGAAATTAAAATATTTTTGTTATTTTTTTAAGGGAAAAGAAAAAGAAAGGAAAAGACAGAAGCAAGAAGAAGTAGACATAAGAGGAAGTGAAGCTATATATGGAGGTTGGTCAAAGTGGCAATGATCATTGTATAAGGTCTTACTTGCACTTCCCATGTTAAAACATGTGCCCTTTCACTTCATTCAACTTGGAAGAAATTCAAGCATGGAATGTGTGCTAGTGCAAGTGCAACCCAAAGAGGGAGGAGGAGGGTCACAACCAATACTTTTATTAGTTTTAGGTGGGGGAATCATTATACTTTTTAAAAAATAATTGTATTTGTTTAAATATCAATTTTATTATATAAAAAAATTGTGAGAGAGACAAAAAGATAGTTATTAAATACAAACACTTTTATTTCTCTTTGTAATAGATATAGAGTATTAAATTAAATCATTAAATTAATAGTATTTGATTTGATATTTAATACATTAATGGTGTAAATTCAATAAGTTGGTACCAAAAATTAAGATAATAGGTAAACATAAAATATAACAATATAAGACTATATGTGTTGGTGTTTATTTTTTCATAGCGTCTTTTAACTTGTCTGATCAATAATTATTTTACTGTAAATTTGAACTTTATTTTAGAGTTTAATTTTAGCCAATAAATTTATGCATGCATAATGTTTTGGTTCTTTTAATTTATTTAGATATTATTAGTTTAGATAAAAAATTAAGTTTGATAATATTATTAATTATCAAATAATATCTATTGAAAATTTAAGAAAAGGGAGAGAGGACAATTAGTAGATCCGTTTACAACAAAATCTCATACAAGAATAAGTCAAACTAAAAAAGAAGTACGAAAAAGAATGAATCCCTTTAATACTATCCAAAAAAAATTGACACTAAAAATATTTTTCTTTAAATAGAAATATATCTAAATAGGGTAGTTTATTTAAAAAAATGCACATAAAAAAAATTGAAAATTTTAGGCCATCCTTTCTCTTACCTTAAGTAGTACTACTATCCCCATGAGCATGCTTATTTAGGAAAATTCCGAACATTAGTGTTAGTTGAGTTACATAAGTATCACATTTTAGGAAAAGAATCAGATCTCTACAATCTTGACAAGTAGTCACTGCTATAGTATCCTGATATCAGTTCTAATTAAATAATTCATTCATTCATTCATTAACTAACCAATAATTTTCAGTATTATTATTAGTAGTAGTAGTAACATTATTTTATATCTTTCAATAACTAAAAATAGTAAGTAGCACTGTTTGGCTATAAAGTTTAGAGAAATGGTCTAAAAATATTTAGCAAATAATAATGGCAGGCTAGGCTATGATATGGCATGACTAAATAGTTGATTGGTTAAATTAATAATGCTAGCTTGAAAATTAAAGAGGCAATATGAATCTGAAAAAATGTATTGGGTCCAAAATGAAATGGGACCCCTAAGGTCTTGGAAGGGTATTTATTAAATAATAAAGGTGACAGCATCGCACCAATCCACCCACTCCTCCCACTAGAATCCGTGACAGTGCTGTCAATGTTCATCTTGGCATTTACCTACATCCATCCTTCTGCCACTCTCTCTTTCAATTCAATCAGGCCCTTCGTTTTCCTGCACTTCTAAATTTTATTAAACAAAATATGTTCAATTATTTTAAATAATTCATACAAAATTTTATAATAGTAATTCATTAATATACAATTTTTAATTTAATAATTTTCATGAAATCATTTCTTCAAACACTTAAGTTAATAGTAGGACAGATTTACATTAATATTTATATTTTTAACATGACTTTTTATGTAATAAATTTTTTTTATAAATTCTATATATGTTATTTTTTATTTATTTTATGTTATTTTTTTAGAACAACAGCAGATTAAATTTTAGATTTTTTATCATAAAAATTTTAATACCATATTATGTGAAAAATATTATATTTTGGAAAAAAATGTTTTAGTATAAAGTTATTTATTCATAATTATACTAGTATTTTAAAAGCATTTGTTGAAAAGATCACACAGCAAAAAATACTAAAAAAGTTAATATTTTCAGTATATTTAATATATCAAACTTTTTGTTTTCGAAAAAGCTGTTTTGTTTTCATACAATCCTTATTTATTATTATTTTTTATATGGGACATGTTATTTATATAAGATTATTTTATGCAAAGATTACGTATGATTTTGGTCTTTAAAGTATAAGTTAAATTTTTTTTGTTTTCAATTTTTTAAGCATACAAAATTGTCCTTAAAATTTAAAACCAAATTTTAAAATTGTCATTTTTATTTAAATATTAAAATTGTAGACCAAATTACTCATAACCAAAAAATTATAAAATAAAAAGAACAGGAAAAAAAAAGAGAAAGAGAATATTTCAATTCTGCGAAGGGGGAAGGAAAGAAGAAGGGGAGAGGAAAGAAAAAGAAGCTGTCCATGACACCTCGGCTTTTGCCGTCACCTCGATACGATTTTGATCCTAAGGTATAGACTATTTTAAAACTAAATTAAACCTTAAGAACGAAATAAATTTTCAACCTATATTTTAAAAACCAAAATCGTACTTAAATTATCTTACGTGCGTTATCATTTGAGCTATAGCTCGTTGGGATTATTATTATTATTATTATTATTATTATTATTATTATTATTATTATTATTATTGGTTAAATTAAGTGAAAAGTTAATATGTGGTAGAATCTAGGTATTCATTCCTCGTTTCGAACCTAACGGGTGGCTTTGGTTTGGCTTCATGCAATCAGAGAATCTCATAAAGAGTGGTGAGATGTAAACATGTACTTACTTTGACCGTTTGGTTAGTTGATAACTGTCACTTATCAACTTATCATCGTCACAAGAATATGTGTAATTGATTATAAACTTACAATTGAAATTGATCCAACTTAACCATATACCCAAAAAAACAAACAATATTTTGCTTCCTTGGTTATTATTTTCTATATTCATTACCAAACTTTATGTTATTTATTTAAGTCTATTTTTGTTGAATGTTTAAATTATAGAATACATGACGGTGGGGGTAATTTGAAGGGGCATGAATTTTAGTAGTAATATTATTTGAATGGAAATCCATGGTGTCCCACTAAGTATTAACCAGATTGGTAAGCTCTAGGGATTTTTTCAGGTAAACTCATTTTCAGCTTTTAATTTTATTCTTATAATAACGAAAGAAAAACACAGCTATTTCTCCCTTTGACACAAAAAAAGCCAACACATATTCGAAGTTTTTATTCTTAACCAACAACAAAGCATTTTTCCGTTTGTCACAAAACTACGAACAACTTGGTTTTCAATTTGCATGTGTCCCTATCCTTATCCAATATATATGAAATAGAATATAGAATATAAAATACGTGTATGTTAGCAAATCATATACGAAATATTGTAAAAAGTAATAAAAGGAAAAAAAAAAGAAATTATCATAAATATTTAACCAGAAAGAACTGGAAAGAAAAAAAAGAAAAAACTATATAAGGAACTAATTTTTAATTAATCAATATTAATCAATTTTTTTTTTAGGATTTATAATGCATGATCTAGAAATAAGGATTTATGATTGATGATTTAGAATCTAAAATTTAACATAAATAAAATAATTTTAAAAAAAATTAATTACTTAACATTACTTAAAAAAAACTCATCCTATAATTAAAAAGAATGTCATGATGATGAGAAAACATGCAGAGAAAAATATTGTGACAATTCATTATTTTTCGGCTAGTTCCTTAATTATATTTTAATTTGGATTGTTTCGGTTCGCTCAAAAATAAAACTTTTTAAACATAAATGAAATTATTTAACTATATTTTTTGTGAACACATGCACTTTTAGATGTTCATTCATTATTATAAAGAATTTCAACCAAAAAAGATCGTCAAATGTTTAAATAGATAAGATATACGAACACTTAAAATAGTTAGAAAAAAATATATTCAAATATTATTTTGTTTTTGACGTTAATTTTCCCTCGTTTATTAATCTAGAAGATACATCGTATATATACAATTTATATAATGAATTGCAAAGACATCTTTTTAGTTGGTTCAGCTTAATAATTAATTATAACCTCGATTTGTTCTAAAATAATTGAGCTGTTAATACCGAGCTGTGATTGATGGATTAATATTCTGGCACACGTAACAATTTTTTATCAATAATTGTTATTAGTACATAATTGTTCCCCTTTTAGAAATTGGTGAACAATCTAAAAAACCTTTTTTATATTTTTGGTTATACAAAAAATATAGCTTCGTCCTTTATGAATTCTAATTAATTAATTAGCAAAGACATACAATACATGACAAACAGAATTTGATACTCATCATCAATCTTTTCATCACGTCTTCCATATTTTCATTAAAAAAATGATGTTCTTCATATATAGATGCATCAATTTCTAGGATAAATTAAATAATCAGTCAAAAACCAGCAATTGATTTTTATTATTTTATTTTCCAAAAAAAGAAAGTAAAATATTGTTTGATATTATATAATCCGAGTCCTAAATGAAAAAAAAAATTGTCGGTACGAAAGTTGAATGGTGCATTATTGTGTTTTCATATTAAAAAAAGGAATTTTTTTCTGCCATATATACACGTCAACTTAATGATACATATTCATGTCCTTAGTTTTTCTATAAAATATCTGAAATTTTTTGTCTATTTTTTAAATTGAATAGACTAAACTCATTTCAAAAGTTAACTTCGTTCTAAAGATAAAAAAATATTTCAATACTTCTTGTAAAATCTCTGAATACTATTTTTTTAGAAATATAAAACTTGTAATACACTAATACCTATTCATCAGTTTCATTTATAGATGAGATTTTTTTTAGAAATATAAAACTTGTAATACACTATTTGACCCTTTACATTTATTAAAAAAGGAAAACAATAGATTCTTAAGAAATAATTCATCAGCCATTTGATTTGATCTTTTTTAATGTAGTTAACTAATTAATGGGTTTAATTTTAGTTCCTGGAGAGATTTAAAGTGATTATCATGTCTTTTATATATTGTTCTATGAGATAAGAGATATGATTCTCTTGTAATTACCCTTCAAAATAAATTGTAATTATTATAATAATTTTTTTATTGTCTATAGTATCCCCTAACTTGACAGACAAAAGACTAATCTGCTGCAAATATAAATTCCATTTAAGAATCTGGTCAATGGGTTGTTACATACACAAAGCGAAATTCGAACGCCACTTGTTTAAATGGAGAGAAGGAAACACTATAAATACTTGGAATCTTTTGCAATGGCAGTGATGAATCTTTTGAGTCTAGAAAATGAATGAATCTCTTAAAAAGTGCATATACTCACAAAGAACAAGAAGATTAAGAATCAAGGTGTTTACAGCATGAGTTTTCTATCACCTAGAATGATGGATTGGAAAATCAATAACCAATAATTCAAGGAGAAAAATCAGCATCAAAAGCATAGGTTTCAATCAAACTATTATTAACCACCTACCTAAAAATAAAAAAAGAAAAATTTGACATCATATGCTCAAGTGTTCTTCCCTTGGAAAGCTTTGAACTGTATCTGACCATCTACCTGGTGAATGATCACTACTATTTGATGATACCTGAGCTTCCCCTCTTGTGTCTCTTATCATCTTCAGAACTTCCCTCATCGACGGCCGGTTCTCCGGCACAAGCGAAACACATGCCATTGCAATGTTCAAGAGAGCTTGAAGCTTCTCTTCGGATGCTTCATTGCCCGAGGAAGGATCATCCCCGGACTCTGTCTCTTCCTCACGAACCGATTTAACCCATCTTGGTATATCCGAGCCGTGTTCTTGGACAAGGTCTTGGAAGGGAGTTTTTCCTGTTAAGAGTTCCAGGAGAAGGACTCCGAAGCTGTATACATCGGCCGGTTGCGTGTGAGACCTCTGGAAGCTTCTGCATTCGGGTGCTCTGTAGAATAAAGAGGTGGCACTTGGTTCATCCATTGAGTCAGGGTTAAGGAACATGGTGAGTCCATAGTCAGTAAGACAGGATTCGAAGTCCGAACCCAACAAGACATTAGAAGATTTAAGGTTTCCATGAGTTAAGCCAGGGTTTTGGTGGATGTAGAGTAGGCCGGTCGCGAGATCTTCGGCGATTTTGAGGCAGGATGTCCAATGAAGAGGCTTTCCTCCACCGGATGTTTTTGATCCTGCATTGTTACATTCATCAGAAGATTAACTGAGGAAGATAATAACAAAGTAATTACCAGAAATCTAGAGATGAAGTTTACTAATAATAATGCAGTATTAGAAGTGTAACTTGCCTTAATTAATCCTAAGTAATCACAATTACAAGGTTAAATAGTCCTTATTTTTCCGTTGTACATAGTATGATATCTTGATTTACAGTTCTCTTGCTTTATAAGAAATGAACAAGGGGGTTGTTCTAATTGGAATAGATTGTGATACAAGGAACATATGCTTTTCCCTCAAATACTAAAAAACCCTTTTTAATTTCCTATTACAAAATTGGTATTGCATTATCAAGAAGAGATAATATAACAGCTTTTTAACAGTTATGGGAACACTTGCCTTTCATCTTTTTCTACATAACATGTTTTAGAAGGGACAATGACAGAACTAAGGTTCTTAATTAATTTACTATCATGCTCAACAACACCAATGTGTAAACTAGGCCTTTATTATTATTATTATTAGCACAGAGGCCTTAGCTACCAATTTATCATGCTCTTTTAAAATAAAATACTAATTAACAGTAGTAACAACTTAGATAAACTACCAAAATATAGTATCTAAGAGTTTATATCACTAATGGAAAATAATATCAAAAGATATGAGCAACAGATAAACCAAAAAATGTTTAGAAACATAACAAAAAAATAAAAGTACTTCTTTTTTTATAAATAGCAATCAATTTTTGCATTTGCTATATAACATCTACAATGGATCTGAATTTTTGCAAAAATATTTAGATACCTATTTGGAAGGTGCATGCAAATATCAGCAGAATTCTATCTCTGAACCTCTTTTTTTTTTTTTAAGTTCAATTATTTACAGAAAAAGGGAAAAAATCACTTGAATACCAAATTTACAAATGAAAAAGTTACTTTTCTAATATGATTGCAAAAAGTACATCAAAACTCGATCTCTAAAATCCTTTATATATTATATTGTTTTTTAATCACCTTTTAAATTTTCTGAAATTTATTTGTTGTTACATCTTTCAGAGATATTTTGGTCAGTTATATCAACTTTCAAGAACCAATTCAGTAGTTTATCTTCAACAACTTTAAAAAGCAACAACAATGAACCATCATAAGATGCATCTATATTTGAACAATAGGAAAGACTCAATATACATGGTTTAATTTGTGACACCAATGAAAGTTGGGATTAGATAACTGTAGAAGTAGATGTTCATCAGGGTGGCATCCAATCTAATAATAACACTATATAGCCTACCAAAAAAAAAAAAAGAAAAGAAAAGAAAGAAAGACTCGATGAAAATTCTCTTTAGTTTTTCAATGGTTGAATGGGACAGCACTAACATGGGGCCAGAATCATATAAATGAGTTGTCAAATAGAAAGCACAAATCTTTATAAAGTCTGAAATTATAATAAACAGTTGGAGAGGGAAAGCAACACCTTGTGTCCCTATTTAACTAAATCTAAGCGAGAGGGAAAGCTTTTGTGCCTAGATATCATTGGATATCAAAGGAGGCCCCCCATTATACACCAAAAGATAATAAACTTTTAGGTCCTTCTCATCAAACCCTCCTTTTCATCCTTGAAAAATACTTACATTATATATCATTATAATTATAATTGTTCTATCATTATATAAATCACCTTCCCACGCATGCAAGACCACATATTCCAATTTCCAACCCACTCTTGTAAACCAGAAATACAACATTGGAACCACAACAACAACAAAGCTAACTAGTCTAGGAACATGATGCCCCAAGCAATAATATTACCAACCCATGTGGAATCCTATGGCTACACCAATACAATCAATTCTAATATAGTGTTTGGTAATTACAATCTAATAGATAAACACCAACACCTTTACCTTTACCTTAAAATCATATCAATATCAATGTTGTGGCTCCACTAATTTATAAGAATTATAAATTGGCAAGAGACATGGAAAGACCAAGAAGAATAATCAAAGCAACAAGAAAGCTACAAGTCAAGCCAAATCCAACATTAATAAATAAATAAATAAATAATAGTGATTGAGAAGAAAACATGAACATACCATGAATGAGAGAGAAGAGGCTGCCATTAGGGAAATAATCATAAACAAGAAGCCTTTCCTCCTTAGCCTGAAAATAAGCCCTAAGTGGGACCAAATTAGGGTGCCTAAGCCTACCAAGAACTTCAATATGTGCCTTAAACTCATCCAAATTAGGGTACCTAGCATCCTTCAACCTCTTAACAGTCACAATAAACCCTGATTCCATAACTGCCTTATATGTACTTCCCATAATGCCCCTCCCAAGTGTCTCAGCTGAAGCCTTAAGCAAATCCTCTAATGTGTAACTCATTTCCCTATTATCCCCTGCTCCTAAGAATAGCAACTTCCCTAGACCCTCACCTTCCCATGCAAAACCACCTTGTTTCCCTTCGTTGTTACCACTGCTGCCGCCGCCGCCGCCGCCGCCGCCGCCGCCTCCGCCGCCGCCAACATCTTCAACTTCCTCCACACTTCCAACCCCATTTCCTTTCCTTCTAGCTCCAGCACCTACCCTCTTCCTACGGTTTCTACAAATGGTGAAGAAGACAAGAACCAAAATAATGAGCAACAAAACAACACCACCAACGGTTCCTCCAATAATCTTGATTAGTTTCGTGCGGTTCGATGATGTTTTTTTCTTTGCTGTTGTTGGAACCGTGGAGGAACTTGGGCTCATAGAAGGAGGCAAAAGGATGTTACTTTTGCATGGCACGTGGACTTGATCGCCGCAGAGATTAGTGTTGCCGGAAAACGAAGAAGCATTGAACCGTACCAATGCCGGAGTCGCCGGGATCTCGCCGGAGAGTTTGTTATTCGAAACGTTTAAGTACCTGAGACTTGATTGGTTGAACCCCGGGATTTTCCCGGTGAACAAGTTGTCCTCCAAGTAGAGCATGTAGAGTCGCCGGAGATTCAGCAACGACGCCGGAATGTCGCCGGAGATTCTGTTCCCTGACAAAACTATGACTTTTACACGATGGAGGTCGGAAACAGAGGCCGGAAACTCTCCGGAGAAGTTGTTGTCGTTGAGGAAAATTGATTTGAGGTTGACTAAGCTTGAAAGTTGTGGAATTTGACCAGAGAGTGAGTTCCCTTTGAAGCTTAGAACTCGAAGCTGATCCAAACGGTTCAGGATCTTCGATTCTAAGGTTCCGGTGAGGTTGGAGTATTCTATAACAAGCTTTCTTACCCTTCCATTGAAGCAGTCTTTGACACCTTGCCATGTGCAGACATCGCTGCCTGGTCGCCATGGAAGCTTGTTGTGTGCGTCTATGGAAGATTTCAGTGCCAAAAGCGCTTGGGAATCGTCCTCTGAGGTTGCAAGTTGAGAGAGAAAACAGAGAACAGAGACGAAGAAAACAGAGTAGAAAACAGAGGATCTTGTTCTTTTTCTTCCCATGTCTTTCTCTTTTTGTGTCTTTTGAAAAGGGAAATGGAGGATGAAAAATGGGACAGCACAAAGTTTGGATCTTTTTCACCAGATTCGGGTCCTCATAATAAATATCGACAAATTCTTAAATAATGCACAGTGTTCACTGACCAAATAAGAGATCTTTGATTTTTCTTTGTTTCCTGTTTGGTGTGACTTTCAGTCAGATCTACCATTGTTGCTTCAAAATGTGAGTTCAACACTTCAACCCAAGCTATTGACTACACTAAAGTTGAGATCTTCAGCTTCAAAGAAGAACAAAACTGTGAATGTGGAAGTGGAGGTGAAAGTGAAAGTGAAAGTAAAAGAGCTCTTCTTTCTCTGAGGATCCATAAAAATGGAGACACTTAATGTGGTTGAAGTGTTGCCTTCTTGGTTTCTGGAAACTATTGTTCACGGACATGGAACACTATGGCAGAACTCTCACGTGAAAATCATCTCACAAATTAACCATTTTTCTCTTCTTTTCTATTTTCTATGATTTCTATATTCTTCTCAATCTGCGCTGCACCAACACCAACACCAACAACATTATTTTTTTATTGTTAACCAACAAAGCAAGCAAAACAAAAACAAGTGTGCATTTATTTATTGATACAATTAGTAGTATATATGTTGTACATTAAGAGAGACAAATAAGACAATCACAATTCACACAAACACCATGCATATATTAATTGGAGTACAGTGTAGTAGTAGTAGTAGTAGCAATAATAATAATAATACTTACTTTCTTGGGTTGCTCATTCTCATGGATTTTGGCAATTTGATAACTTTGCTGAAGTTATGGGAGGATCCAATAATAAAACTCTCCTTCATTAGAATCATTGCAAAACACACTAACTAGCTACCACTGAATGGAATGAATGAATGATGTAGGCTCTAAAAGGCTTCAGCTTTTTAACTTTTTAACTTGTTTTGGAATTGGGTCAAAAAACAAAAAGCAACAGTAGTTTGTGGCAGTAAAACTGAAACACACATGGTGCAAGTGCAGGTTTTCCAGCTACTATAATTTGATTTGAGAAGTGTGAGGATGGTGTTTGTGGTAATAATTTGAGAGAGAGAAAGGAAAAGGAGGGGTTTATGAAATGATGCTTCTATGAATGTATTATTAGAGTGTCTGATCAGAGAGAGAAAGAAAGGACAGAAAAGAACATGCTTCCCTTTCTTTCTCTCAACAAAGACCCCTCTCTTTCATCTCAGGAAATTGGTGAGCGAATTGAAGGCAAATCAAAACAGCAATAAATAAATGGTTTTTCACCAAAAAAAGAGAGGAAGAAAAAACCATGAGCTGCCACGTGTTGCAAAGTAATGGGAAGTGTATGTGACAATAATAATAAAGAAGTTGAACTCGTGTTCAATCAAACTTAGTAGTGATCATTGACTCAATGACCCTTGCCAGCTGTCACATTTTGTTTCTTTTATTTTTTGGATAAATAAAATAGTGCAAATGAATTTACTTGGTGTTGAAAATTGAGATGCTAATAGAGTATAGGAAATTTTGGAAGAAAAAAAAAGAAAAAAATGTGGGTGTGAAGTGAGAAGGGTCATGGGTTTGTGGTTGTGTTTGGTTGACTCGAGACAGTTGCCGAAAATGTAGGTACTACACTATTGAAGAAAAGAGACCATGCGCTCGTATATTTTGGTTCTTTCAAAAGCTCGTACATAAAAATATAAAATTATATTTTGATAAATAAGATATAAATAAAAATATTATGTTTAAAGATATTAAATTAATATATTTTTTATTTATTTTAACAAAAAAATACAAAAATATTAATGAATTATATAAAAAAATTTATTATTCTTATTAATTTTTTATAATTATACTTTTTATTATTATATTTTTTTATAAATTTTTTAAATAAAAAAAGAATAAGGCAATGAATTATAATTCAAATAGCATAATCTTTCTATAATCATTTAAGAAATTGTAAGTTCTAATTTTCTTATTTTTGGTAAAAATAAAAAAGAGAATAAATTATACTTTTATAATTTATTTTAATTTATGATAAAATAAAATACAAGAACACTCATTTTTGTGTTAGTGTCTTGTCTTATTTTATTCCCAAAATCAAAAACTTTTTTTTTCCACAAATTATAGTCACCAGATCCATGTGATTTGCGACTGCCGAAAATTTTTAGTATCAAAGTCATTCAAAGTGTCCATGATTCATGTTTAGATCTATTGAGATGGTAAATAATCTTTTATATTTAGTTATTTCTTATTTGTGCATTGTTGCTATTGATTTTACATACAGTAAATTAACACATTACACGTTTACACATAATCAATTCACTCAATTATTGGAATCATTAATATTTATTTTCCTTATTAGTGTAGAAAAATTGATGTTATGAGGTTTATTTCCTTTATAAGGTTTCTAGCCTTAATGTTTGCTTAATATAGGACATAAACATAAGAATAAATAGACATGAAAAAATGTTTAAAATTTAAGAAAATTACAATTTATTGTTTGGCAAAAAATAAATAGAAGAAGCTATTTTGTGTCATATGTTAAATAAGTTAAAAAATATTATGCATATTAAAAATCAGTCATTATTATTATTTATTTATTTTTAATATATATATTTTATATTTACATAAAAAGAAACTAAGAAAGTACCACTTTTAGGAATAATCATTGATAATAATAACTAGACACAAAGCTTAACAATCTGTGTAGTTATGTGAGACCCATTATTATGATGATGATGTATTGGATTCACTTGAAGGTGGTGAGTGAAAGAGTAATTGTTGTTGTTGATGAGAGGGTGATTGATTTCCAACTTGTAATCTCCATGGAAAAGAGAAACATGAATGAAGCCATTGTGATCAGTGTTTGCTGAGAATGGTTTGAGGCCCCATTCATGAAGAAGCTTGTCCACAACAACACCTGCAGGCAAGTTGTTGAAATTGTTGTCTGTTAAACAAAGTCTGTAGCAACCTTGTGGTGATCTTGCTGTCCACATTATAATTCCTTGGACACCAGGGTGAGAGTGTGCTTCTCTTAGAACTTGTTCAAAGGATTGCACCTACACACAAATTCAAATGTATTAATTAAGGTTGGTTAAAACATAAAATGAAAAGATACCACATTCAACTCAAAATCTTAAAGTGTCTAATTAATGGGTCTCTCATCTTATAAACTCCTCACACTTCTTTATTTTTTTTGATGTGTCACTAACTTCATGTACTTCTGACACTTGAGACATTAACAATAATGTTTAGAGTAGTAAACTTTACCTGATTATTTTGGGGTGAAACATCAATTTCTGTTATCCAAACTGGTGAACGAGTGGCAACAAGTTGATCAATGGAAGCTCTCATGTATGGCAAATTAGGAGGAAAATTAGGAAAATGTGCTTCAAGGCCAATTCCAACAACTCCTCCTCTGCTCTTAAAAGTAGGATAATTTTGAATCTGTCTAAGCTTCTGAATATACCTTGCAGGATTTGCTGCATTATCTCTATTATCCTCAATTGTATTAAACTCATTCAAGAACAATGTAGCACCACCATCAATCCCATGAGCCACACTGAAAACCTTAGCTGAAAAATCTTGTCCAAGTTTACTCTCAAAGAATGAAAAATGCATGTTCTCATTAACAACATCCCAATGAATAACTTGGCCTCTGTATCTTGAAACAACAGATTGAAGCCTCTTTTGCACTGCTATATTGAGTTCTTGTGGTGAAAGTGAAGGGACCCAACCAGGTTGGAATTTGGGGTCATCCCAGAATATGTTGTGGCCTCTAACAGCAATGCGGTTTCTCCTGGCAAAGCCTAGCATCGCGTCCGCGGCCGAGTAGTCTTCCCGGCCCCGGACGGATTCTGTGCTGTACCATTTCATTTCATTGGTGAATGTTGTGACTGTGAACCTTTGGAGGAACCATTTTTGGTATGCAGGGTTGTTGAGAATGGATTTGTCTATTGCGCTTCCAAATGGGAAGCGTGCCCTTGTTTGTTGAAGTGATACACTTGCATTCCTAAGAGGCTTTCCTTCTTTATCCAATATTTGGATTGATACCTTTCTCTTTCTTGCCTGCCAAGTTACACATTTTCAAGAACAAAACAACTTAATCTCATATATTTTGTGGCAAATTTGGGGAATGTAGCACCAATGATGGTTCGCAGAGTGTTAAACTATATTTTTCTTTCTTGTTTTCATAAACTGAACTAGATTTAGACTCGCGCGTAATGCACGAAAAACTAATATTATGAATTTTTGTATATTATTTTTTAGATAGTTAAAAATAATATATGAGTTTTTATTTCATAATTAGTTATAAATTAATCTGTATAATTCTTATAACAAAGAATTATATCAATAAATTCTATGATAAGAACCATGATAATTAGTATTGTTGTATATGTATTTGATTATTTGTAATTGAAAATTGTTATTATTTTTGTTATTATTGTTATTATTATTACAATTTTAATATAAAGTGTTAATTGCATTAGCCGTTACTTTATTATAATTTAAATGTATAATGATATGTAGTAAATTTAATTGATTAAGGGTATTGATTAAGGAAATAGCTTTTTTAGTAAAAATTTAAAACTGCATAATACATGAATTTTTTTTTAATAATTGTCACCTATTTAAAATAGTTAATATTGCATAAAGAAAAATAATTATATGACATAAAATCCTTTCATACTAACTACGTATTAACTTCTATATAATAAAAATATATAGATAAACAAAAACAAAAACTATTAGCAAAACAATGTTTACCTTTTCAATATTGTAATCTTGATGAGACTTCCATTCCTCTTCTGTGAAGGGTTGTAAGGAAACGCTGTCCACCCATATTTCCACATCAGTATTCTTGCTCTACAATACACAGTTCAGCATTTTCAACATCAAATTAAAAAAAATAAAAAATAAAAAATTAATATCTGTTTTAAGAAATTTAAACAATAATATTACTTCAAAATAGAGTTTAGCAATTCCTGATGTATCTGTTGTGAGACCACCCTTTATCATAGACCAGCAATTAGACTTAGCAATTGTGGCACCAGCAAATTTTATCCCTTTCCTTGTTTTAACCATTGCTGTTACTTCAACATTATTTCCCTCATTCACTTGTATCCAAGCTTCACCAAGAACAAAATCAAGTTAATTAATTTCTTGATATTTCATTAATATAAAACCAAGACAATTTATCTTAGTACAAAATTATTAAATTTACCAGATAAAGCATAGTGCTTGTTCTTTTGCAAGAAAACCTTCTGGGAGACACTATCATAAGTTTGCTTTCTCTTATGTGCCACAATGTATTTGTTCCCTAATGATTCTCTATGTTGTATTGCTGATTCACCAAATTGAATCCAACCTTGTGATCCATTATTCAGTTCTGGGTTTTGGATGATTCCTCCATTGTACTGTGGCTTATGAGGGTGTGTCAAACACTGAGGTGGAAATTGAAAACATTAGGACCCACATAATTAAAGTTATGTGTAAATGTAACAGTGACATTAACAGTAAGGTCCTATCCTAGAAAATATAAAATAAAAAAAAAGGTTGTTAGAGGGAAGGACTTAATTACTTCAATGCTGACAGTGTGATCATAGGATAAAGCTTCAGCTCCAAAACCTAGTGTTGTCATATTCAAATACAGTATAGTAGTAAGTAGTTTAGTACTTTAGTGCTATGTATTTTGACTTAACATTAATATATGTTCTTTAATTAGTAACATATAAGAATTAAGAGGAAAATCAAATACATCACAGCATAGCAGAGCTTTGATTGTTAGGAAGTACAGCTGAATTGAGAGAATAAACAATTATTAAAAGAATAATAATAATTGAAAGTTGAACACTGTAACTAGGATAATAAAATAATAGTAGTAGTAGTAGTAGTAATATTAATAAACCAAAGTCTTTTCGATTTGCTGAAGAGTTTGAGTGACACTATTTTGATTTAAATTTTTTTTATATAATTGAATGTTTATGATAGAAATTAAATCACTGATGAAACGACATAAAAAAAATTCTAACATTTTAAATGAAATAATCATCTAATAACTACTATACGAATCTTTGATGTTTGAGCACGTAATTATTATTATTTTTTCAAAGAATGCAAGTATTTAATTAATTTATTTTTTTTATAATAACCAAGAAGCAAAAAGCGATGGAGATGTAGTAGAAAGAAATAACTTTACAATGATTGACTTAAATCAAATAAAATCAAATTTGATTTTAATAATAAATTGGATACGTAATAAATGATTTGTACATCGATTCAAATCAGATTCTTTTACAATTATTCCAAATATTTACTAGATGTACAAACAATTTTTTTTTCTCAATTCTCTACTCTCTTTTAAAAAAAATTTAATTATTGTGTTGATCTTATAATTTTACTAAATTTTTAATTAGGTTTTTATATTTTTTTAATTAAATTTATATATTATTTTTAATTTTATAATTAGGTTATTTTTATATAAAAATATTAAAATTAACAGAATATTTTTTATAAAATACATGCGGTTAAAAATCTAATTAAATTTTAATTATAAATACCTTCAATTTACGAAAAAATATTCAATTAATTCTAACATTTTTTATACCAGAAGTGACCTAATTATAAAATTAAAAGCATTGTAAGGATCCAATTGAAAGAAAAAATATATAAAGACCTCACTTAAAAATTTGATAAAACTATAAAAATCAACAGAATAACTAAACCTTTAAAAAAAGGAGCTATATATGTCAAAATAAAATATATAATTTTATAAAATATACTGAAATTGCTCTAATATTAACATTTTAACTTATTTTTTTCAATTCATATGCATATTAAAAAAATTAAAAGTATACAAGACTCCAACTAAAAAGAAAACACGTACGATAAGCATTTAAATAATTACATTGAGTTAAGGGAAGAATTCAAACAATTACCTTTTGAGAGAGATAAAAGTATAAAAGTAAAAAAATAAAATAAAAATATTAAGGTGAATGCTATGGTATCTGAAAGATACTGTCTATTTACTAAAAAAGGTTAAAAAATAATATTTAATTTAAAAGATATAACAATAAATAATTTTTAAAAAATCAAAACTTACTATAAAAAATAAGTTAGGTAAAATTTAGGCACTAATTCATAGGCACCATAAAATTGGCCAAATATTAATCAGCAAACTCATTATGATGGTATTGATATGTGTTTTAATTTAATTTTTTTTTTAAAGAAAATTATATTGTGCTCAATAAAATCACTGATAATAAAAGATTTAATTATTTTGTTAGTTTTTATAATTTTATCAAATTTGTAATTAGATTTTTATATATATATTTTTAATTAAATTTTTATATTACTTTAAATTTTATAATTAAATTTTTTTTAATGTAAAAAAATATTAGAATTAATTGAATATTTTTTTTGTAAATTAAAAAATTTTTAATTAAAAATTTAATTAAATTTTTTATGATATATATTTTAAAAAATATTTAATTAATTTTAATATTTTTAACATAAAAAAATTATTTATAAAATAAAATATAATATAAAAATTAAATTAAACAAATAAAAATTTAATTAAAAATTAAGTAAAATTATAACAACTAACAAAATAATCAAACCATAATAAAATTATGATAACGGTGATGTGAGGTGATGGTGACAGGCGTAGTCATATTCATATGGTAATTAAAGCTTCAATTTGCGTAGGAGACAAGAAAAACAAACCTGCAAAAAGGATGATGCATAGCAGAAGAATAAGACTCAAGTTTTTGTCTCTCTTCATCATACGCATGTTTAATTCGCTGCCTTTCTTACTCTCTAGTCTCTTCTCTTAATTATGAGGCTCTAATAATCCAATGTGAATAAAATAATAAACAGAATTAAATAAATTCGAAAAAGCAAAGCATTATACAAATAAATTTAAATAAATAAATAGGAGAGAGCTCCTAAGAAGATTATACCATACCAGGATTGAAAATTTGAGTTGGTAGCTAGTGATGAGTGATGAGTAGTGAAGAGTGAAGAGTGATTTCACAAACTGTGCCAAAATCTTTTGTTCCTAAGCATATATATATTAATAAAACATAAATAATATGGTGCATTTAAGTGAAAATATGTAGATTTTGTTTTTTGTTTATATATTTTAGAAGCGTACCATTGTTACCCGGACAAAGTAAATGACATTTTGACAAGATTATAATGATTTGAACAATAATTTGAACGATAATATAATTATTTGGATGATTTGAACGATATTATAAGATTACTTATTATAATTTTTTATATATTGGTAAATAAATATATAATATTATAATTATTTAAATTTATTTAAACAATATTGTAAGATTACTTATTGTGATTCTTGCCATATTAGTAAATAAATATATGATGTTATAATTATTTGAACTTGATATTGTAACGAAGAAAATATTAGGCAAGTATATGTAGTAATTTTTAAACATAGCAGTAAAAAAAGGTAGGATCGTATTATTCTTTTGAAAAAGAGAAAAATATTTGTTTGCATTATTATTTTATCTCAAAAACATGTTCACAGTTATACATAATGAGCAATGAATCCTTCCTTGTATGTTTGTCATAGTTGTTTATTTAGAGAATTTATACATAATTTTTATTCTACTATATATTTTTTTTTTCATACATAAGGATTATTATCTACGATTTTATTAATAGTATTGTTCATATCTTGGTCCAAAGCTAAGACCCAAATCCAAACGATAGGCCCAACCCACAAGGTTGAGCCTCACAGTATACCGACCTTCCTCTAAGAAGTCGATGCTCCCCACGACTCGCCCAAACGAAGTCGGAAGCAGAGATTAGCTGACAGATAATAACTGCCCCTAAAATCTCTCGATCCACTTCCAGGAGCTATATCGTAACCTCTCTAAGATAAAGGAACGGTTATCCACCCTAAAAGGTGGAACTACTCCAATGGTGGTTATTGGTTCACTACTATAAATACACTGACACCCCTCAGGTATCTCTAAGTTCCAATACTCTCTAGACCTGCTCACACCCTTGCTGACTTAGGCATCAGAGCGTCTTTGTAGGTACCACCCCCCATTCTCTCACACTCGCGAGTCGGACGAAGGCCACAAAGGCGCGAACCCGCTCGAAGGCTTCCTTCCTCAGACGATTGGGCCAACCTACCGAGTCCAGCCCATTAATCTCCGATTACCCAACGTAACAAATATAAAAAATTTAGACTCAATGATAAAAAAAAATATAAAAAAATAAAAATAAAAATTATAAAATTGTAAAAAATACTGTCTAAGTTTAATAAGAGCAAAACTATTTACGATTTTAATGGATAATAATATTAGTTGATTATTTTTTTAAAATTTTTAAATAATATTAAATTTATTTTATAAATATTAATAACTTATATTTGGGTTTTTCTTAAGTGTGTAATATATATAACTTTATCCGTTTAATTTTTTTTTAAATATTACTGATATTAAAATAAGAGTAAAGTATTATTTTTGTTTCCAACATTTGAAGTAAGTCTTATATGTGTCCCTAACGTTTGAAATCGTCCTATTTGTATTTCTAGCTAATATTTATAAAAATGATTTAATATTATCCTGCCGTCAATTATACTAATAAATCATATTGTATTTTTTAATTATTCTCACTTGGATGTATTCGTTCTCAATTAGGTCTCACTTTGATGTGTTCGATTTCAATATTGTATTCACTATTTGTGTTTATTAGGTTCAATTATGTCCCTAGAAAAGTGAATTATGTAAATGTCACATGAATTAGTTTCAACTTTCAACTTTTGATGAACTATTTTTCGGAGTGGATTATCGGTTCTGTTCCAGATATTTGTATTCTAATTTCAATAAAAGATTTTCAAAACTCAAACTAAAGCTCATGATGTGTAATTGATGACATACAGGATAATATTAAATTACTTTTACAAATATTAGAAGTACAAATAAAATGATTTAAACGTTAGAAACACAAATAAAACTTACTCCAAACATTAAAAACAATACTTTACTCTTAAAATAACTATTAAAAAGACTCTCATTCATAATTCACAAGTTATAAAAAATCTACACCAAAGAGTAGAAATGAACTGTATAAAAACTCTTAACATTACTTTGGTTAATCATCAATTAAAATCATTAAAATTTTAACTTTGATTTTCTTAGAGATTATGAAGGTATATATCTATGTTCTTTTTAATTCTTGATAAGGTTGAAATTAACTTCTAAATCTATTTTCTTTTGGTAAAAATATGAGAACTTAATAATTAGTTAATTCATTAATATCTTTTTATTAAAAACTAGTGATTGATGTCATTGATGATATCGATTATGAATTGGAAGATATTTAAATACCACGTGAAAATAATGGTCTAAACACAATGGATAGAGGAGGCGGTATCGGTATATTTTTTTTATTATATTTAGATACAAAGTTAAATCTCATCAATAACGATTATAATTATCATTTAGATATATTAAATTTTGAAATTTATGTATATTAATATCTTCACTATCAGATTTATAAAAAAATTTTACATTCATGTAATTTTTTTATTCAAGTTATTCAAGTAATATTTTTCAGACGCGCCTCTTTCACTCTCTCACTCATTTGTCATATACGCACCTCATATAACGTAAATCTTATGCTGCGTGATAAACTTTTGCTCAATGCAAACCTTCTGCTGCAATCTAAACCTTGTTCTCTTCTCGCATTTTCGTTCTTCAACGTAATAAGATTTGTTGTTCTCCTCTGTTCGCGTTTTCTTTATTGTTCTTTTTTTTCTTCTCTGCTCACGTTCTTTATTATTGATCTGCATTGAATTCAATGTAATAAGCTCCGTCGTTCTTCTTCTTCTTCGATCTTCACTCCTGAATCGAAATAATGAATGATTCAACTTCAAATCAGTTGAATGAGAACGATTTGGTTTATCCTTCTGAAACGAATCATGCTGATGAAGTTTGGATTATTCAATTTTGAATCGAATTGAATGGAATGCAATTGTTAATTTTATTTGAATTGAATTCAATGGACGTAGGTGTTTTTGAATCTGAATTGAATTAATAATATCTAAATTGTAGATAGAAGTGTTTTGAATTTGATTTTATATAATGGAATATATTTGTTTCATCATGAGTACGTATTTCGGTTCGGTGTTCAGAAAGCTGTTTGATTTTTATTTTATATTTTGGATTATGTTTCGTTCACTCAGCACTATAGAGTTATTTCACCATGAGTACGTATTTCAATTCGGTGTTTAGAAAGCTTTCTGCTATATTGATATATGCAATTTTTCGGTTCATCCAGTGTATTAATTTCAGTTCACTGTGTTTTTTGGGGTTCTTAATGTCTTGATAAATACCCTGATTCCATTCATTGTGAACCTGGAACAAAACGTCAGCCAGACAGTTCCAATAGATATATAAATTAACGTCTTAGACCGACGGGACAAGGAATAATCCATCTTGAATCAGATAAAAATATTAACATTAAATATATACATTGATATTAAGATTAGATATATAGATTAACATTTACATTAATATTCACATGAATACATTGAAAGAAGCATTATTTGCTTTTTTAAATAAGTAAAACAAAATATTGTTAATTACAACCAGTCAATCATAGTATATCCTATTTACTATATAAATCCCCATATGTGAATTTACAATAAGGGTTGGAGAGGGCAGCAGATAGCTTTGGGAGTCTTGTTACTTCAGATGCCCGAATCACTTGATCTATGATTTTGTTCATTTCACGCAATAGAATATTCAGACTATATTCGTGCCTGAAGCCATCAATCTATTCCTACATTTCAATTGAAAGGAAATTAGTTACATATGAAATGAACCCAACTGAAATGATAAATGTCCCAGCCCACTGAATCGAACCCCCTTGATGCACTGAATAAAACACACTGAATAAAATATGATAACTAATAAAACAACTAGAAAAGCATTGCTGCATGCAATCAGAATAACCCTTAATCCTGAACACACTAAATATCAAATGAATAAAAATTACCAAACCCACCGAATCGAACAACATTCATGTGGTGAATAAATTGTTATACACTTTCAATCATCAAGAATAGTATTTCTCCATGCAAATGAAGTCAACTCAACAGAGTAACAACCAAGTTGAAATTAACATATACTATCTACTCACATACACTATCCACTGAACTGAATAAAAATAAGAATAAATTTCATTCAAAATCCTAGTTATACTATAAAAATGCAATAAAAATAACCCTAAACCTTGAACACACTAAATATCAAGTGAATGAAAATCACCAAGCCTACCGAACCGAACACAATTCATGTGGTGAATAAATCGTTATAAACATTCAATCATCAAGAATAGAATTTGTCTATGCAATAGAAGTCAACTAAACAGAGTAACAACCAAATTCAAAGCCCTAGTTATACTATCCACTGAATTGAATAAAAATAAGAACAAATTTCATTCAAAACTCTAGTTATACTGTAAAAATGCAATCACAATAACCCTAAACCCTGAGCAAAATAAAAGAAGGTCACCGAACCGAACAACATTCATGTGGTGAATAAATCGTTATCAAATTTCAATCATCAAGAATAGTATTTTTTCATGCAAAAGAAGTACTGAATAGAGTAACAACCAATTTCAAAACCCTATTTACACTATCCACTGAACTAAATAAAAATAACAACAAATTTCATTCAAAGCTCTAGTTATATTGTAGACAATACGTCGATCTACTAAACGAAGCAAATCAATCTAGTAAACCTAAAATACAACTAGGAGAAATGCGACATTGCAAGATTTTAAATGAACAGTAATTTTTCTCATACCTTTGTTAGTCTTTGTTGCTATTTTCATTCGTTTTTGCTTGTTCGTGGCAAAATCTTGTCGCGATTCTTCTCCAGTAGTGGTTTTTGCAGAGAATGTGAGTGAAGTTTGAGTGATTTTGAGAGAGATTCAAAGAGAAGGAGCGGTTTCGTGTAGTGGTTTGGCGTTGAGGAAGAAGTAACGTTTTTTCGTAATGGACGCGAAGTAACGAAGAATTTTCGAGCGCGTGTTTTCACTCATCATTAATGCGCGTGACTCTATTTAAATTTTGGCCAACTTGAATACATAGATACATAGATGTGTGTAGCATAACTGTTAAATTTATCCTAAAAAATCTGTATTAATTTATTTTTTTAGTAAACTATTTTTAATTTATGTCAATCTAAAATTTTATATACTAATATTAAGATATTATTGTTTCAAGTGCATATTTTGAATACATCAAATAGTTATGTTGAATTATTTTTTAATAATTTTAAATTATTTACTATTTATTTGAAAAAAATTTACATAAAAATGTTTTAATAATTTAATGTTATTTCATATCATTACAGTAGTATTTAATGACAACAAACTGATGAACTATTATTTCGAGTTTTCGACAACATATTATAGATATGTTATTTTCAGTTATTTATTTTGAGCAGATTTTGATCTATTTTTTTTTTTAGTAAAACAACATTTACATATTTGATTGTCAATTTAAATATTATTCAATGATTTAATTTGACATTGGGCATACTTGTCTGACTTATTGGACAAAATAAATTAATAAAAAAATCAATATCTATATATTCGAATTCATATCCTTGACACTAAGATTATAAAGAAAAACAAAACTTATCATATAATTTTATTGTTAATCAAATATATATATATATATATATATATATATAGATTATTTCTTCTATTTAAAAACTTGCATTTGTTATTAATATATATATATATATATATATATATATATATATATATATATATATATATAGACTATTTCTTCTATTTAAAAACTTGCATTTGTTATAATTAATATTAATTTTAATTATTAAATAATTTAAAATTATAATTTTAATTTTATCACATGCATGACTTGTATTATTATATTTTAGAACTATTTACAC
The DNA here is from genome assembly GCF_003086295.3 of Arachis hypogaea. Lineage (NCBI taxonomy): Eukaryota > Viridiplantae > Streptophyta > Magnoliopsida > Fabales > Fabaceae > Arachis > Arachis hypogaea. Next base: position 5,638,762 of record NC_092038.1, read on the forward strand.
ATTATATTTGGAAAATAACCAAAATATCTTAAAATTTTAGGATTAATAATTAAATTAGATCTTGAACGATAAAATGTTATCTAAATTTATCTCTAAAAATTTTTTATCAATTAAATTGATATTTTAAAAATGACAAATCAATCATATTTGTAATTCAATCACTCCATTAATAATTTTTGTCAATGATTACAAAATATTAACTAATAATATGCATGACACTTAACATATCCAATTGAATGCTAATTAAAGATGTTTATGAAAATCTATTAATTTAGTTGTTAGGTCACGTTAGAAATATGATTTATGTTGTAAGACCTCGAATTTTTATATAATTAAATAATAAATTTGTTTATAATTTATTATATTTAATTAAGATTATACTTTAAGAGATTATATATATATATATATATAAATTAAATATTTTTTTATTTATGATTTAAAATTTTAGTAATTGAATAATAATAAGAATTTTATATGCTTTAAGTTGAATAATAAAATTTTTAACTTTATTTCATGATTAAAAAAAATTAATTTTTATTATCTCTAATTATTGAAATTGATCTGATTTTGGAATTGAGTTGAAAGGAGTTTGAGAAATGATTTGGTTGGGATCTAAAAGGATAGCAGAAATCTTAGAAGAGATGCTACCCAAATTTTTATAAAATTAGATTTTGTTTGAAGTGCTTGTTAAAACGCTTTGGATATTTTTAAAAGATTATATAATTTGAAAATGGTTATGTTTTAAGTTTTGCTTTATTTAGAAATAAATGAATTGTGGTTGAGGAAGTGCGAAAATGATGATTTGTAAATGAATGAGATATATGATCTCGAGTAAAAGACAGTGGCATTGTCCACTTGTTTCGGGAAAGAGATGAGGAATAAGAATGATGAAAATTGAGTTTGAATTATAAAATTGAATTTTGATTGAGATATATGTGATCGGGTAAGATGCAGTGATGTTATCCACTTGCTCCGGATAAGAGTTTTAGACCTCGGGTAAGATGCAAGGGCCCAGTTTTATTGCCGCTTGCTCCGAGTTGAGAACTGAAACACCACCTGGGTAAGAGGCAGGGTGAAGTTATCCCATGCTCTAGGTATGCGGGTAAGATGCAAGGGTTGCGGCGTTGTCCCACTTGCTCCGTGTTTGGTGTTTTGTCCAATGGTTAGCTACCAAGACATGTCGGGTTGGCTGTATAACCGACAGATGAGCTCATTAGCCATAGGACAGGCATGCATCATATGCATTTGTATGCTATGTTTGGGTTTGAATTTGTTTTAGTTTGCCTAATCGCTAAACTGTTATTAACTGCTATTTAATCTATTTACTGTAACTGTTATCTATACCATTATTTCAATTGTCTATTTTGCCTGTGTTTGTTCCTGATGTGGTACTTTTGAGATTGAATATTGATGATGAGATGATGATTGTGTTAATTGATTATGTGATGGGTTGAAGGCCGTGATTGGTTTCTGATTTGATTGGTTCTGATTGCGATATTAGTAAAATATGAAAAATCAAGCTGGTTTAGCATAGACTTAATGAACCTATGCTTGGAATATGTTGGTTATTCATACCGTCTAGGAAACTGATTAAGATTTTCTTATAAGAAAAGAAAGGTCTTAGATTTCTGAAAAATTAAATATTGTTTCTTTAAAAAGATTTTGAGTGATTAGTTGTTGATTTTTAAAAGATTCATAAGACAACGATAATCACTGAGTTTAAAAATAGTTTTCTTATTAAATATCTTCTTATGACAATTTTGAAACTCTGTGATGAGACCGTGTGGGTAGGTTCTCACCCCCCTACAACTTTACTGTTTTAGGAATCGGATGAAGGAGCATTATGAAGAGTTTTACTGCGTTTTGGTTTATATGATGTTGTATTAGTTAAATAATTTTTCTTCACTCGTCTTTGTTATTATAATTTTGTAAGAGGGATAGGAGTTGTATGTTTTATATGTATATTACATTATAAGCTATTATGTAAAGAGTCTTGTATATGGATCTATGCCTGTTTGCTTTTTTTTTAAGATAAAATATTTATTTTCGGTTTTCAAAAAAATCAGCGATACGATGTTGAGTCAAAGACTCCTATTTTAATGATAAGTATATAAAGTAGTCGTAATACTTCTTGCTATCAGAGTGGCGCAGCCGGAAGCGTGACATTCTGGTTATGAGGGTGTTACATATGTAATTGGAGAAATAAGTTAAATTAATAGATTTTCATAAACATATCTGGTAAGAGTCTAATTAGACATTTAGACAAGTCAGGTATCATGTATGTTATCAATTAATGTTTTATATCATGAATTGTAGACGAAAATTATTAATAGAGTAACTGAAGGACAAATTGATTAATTTATAATTTTTAACGAACTAATTTGATTGAAAAATATTTTTAAGACGAATTTAAAAAATACTCCATCTTTTAGACTACATTTGGTTATAAGGACACGACAAGATACTGAAAATAAGACATAAAAAACAGAGACACAAAAATTAGTATTTGTATATTTTATTTAATAATAAATTAAATATAAAATATATAAATTATGAAAATATAATTTACTATTTTTTCATACAAAAATTTTAGAAAAAAATATAATAATAAAAAATATAATTATAAAAAATTAATATATATATATAAATAATAAAAAATAAAAAATAAAATATATTTTTTGTTAGTATTTTTATCCTATCTGACATAAATAATATAAATTATACTAATTCAGTGTTTCAAAATATAATATTTATATCCATATTTTATATATTAAACATAGATTTTATATTTCTTTGTTCTTGTCTCAACGTCCACTGCTTTTTAACAACGCGTGGACTAATTTGATTTTATTTCTTTTGTTAACGGAATTTTCTTTTCTTTTTTTTTGGTAGTTTTTGGTAACCGAATGTTGATTCGTGTTCTACCTACCTCATTGTTTTGGGTCAAAGTCTTTCTTATTTGTTTTGGACGGGGTGGCAAAGTCTACTAAATGGACTAGGATCCTGTCAAATGGGCTTAGAGATTTGGGGCAGATTGTATTTAACCTCAAAGACTAGGGATAATCAACCCGAAAAGGAAACAGTAATATAAGTAATACATGCGTTACCCAAAAAAAAAAAAAAGTAGTACATGCCTATCTAGTTTGCTTTCTCTTTTGGGCAAAGGGCCATTACAAAAAAAATAAAAATAGTTATTTTAAGTTTTCAACAATTTAAAATCATTAAAAAAGGAAGTTATGTATAGTCGTTTGCCAACCTAATCATTGTTCAGTTCTGGATTTTGGTTGCTTCCTCCATTGTGTTGTGGCTTCAGTTTAACACACACTAATCAAGATTATGATGGAACATGAGGAACTAGAGTTAGAACAGTGTTAAGGCACTACAAAATATAAAATAAAATGTTAAAGGGAAGGCTCACTTCAATGCCGGGAAAATAATCATATTTTATAATAGGAGTTATTTATCTATTTTTATCTATTTATTTTTATTATATAAAAATTGATATCTAAATTTTTTTATATTGTGTTTAAGTTATATTTTTTCTTTTAATGATGTCATATCAAAAAATTTACTTACTTGGTAAAATTTAGAAATCAACTAATTATTTTTTAATAAAAAATTTAAAAAAAATAAAAATAAATTATCTATTATTATTTAATTAAAATATAAAACATTAATTAAACACAATAAATATACATTAAAATTATCATAATAATAATAATTATAAATATATTTTTACTATTATATTATTTAATTTATACATTATGCTACATAAAACACTTACTACTTTTTATTTTTTAATCTCTCATACCTATTAACAAAAACTACTTCAAATAGGTTTAAATTTATCACATTTTTTTTATTAAATACATTCAAATATATCATGATTATAAAATTAATTCATAATTTTATATTTATATTTTTTGTATCTTTCATTCTTATTATTTTTTCTTATCCAAGTATGTAAGTTTAACCTTTACACATCTCCTTATTATATATATTCAAATATATCATGATTATAAAATTGATTTATATTTTTTGTGTTTCTTATTCTCATTCATTTTTAAATTTTTTTCTTTAATTATTTGTAACTCAAAGAATATCATATGAAAAGATAAAATATGACAACTAAAATAAATATAAAAATAAAAATAACAATGTATAACTCTAATATAAAAAGGTCTATGTAACTATGTCTTTTTTAAAGATAAACAAATTTAAACTTTTAAAATATATTTTAATTTATATTACATTTTAATTGAATAATTATACAAATTATCAAATAAATATTCTGTAAATATTTTAAATATAAAATAATTTAAATTTAATATTAAATTTAAATTTATATACTATATATTTTAATTAATTTACCTCTTCATATTTGGTGTGACTTTTACTCTAGTTTAAATAAAATTATTTTTCGTTTGTTTGATGTATAAAATAAGACATAAACATAAAAAATATATATATATATAATATTTGTGTTTATGTGTGTTTGATAAAAATAACGAACAAGACATATAAATATTTGAAAAAAATTAAATTATTCTTCATCTAAAAAAGATTTGAGAAGATAAAAATAAAATTTTAAAAAATTTAAAAATTGAATAAAAATAAAAAAAAATAAAAAATTGGTGTCTTTCAAATTATGTTTTAGTATCTCGTCAAATTAAAGATAAACAAATTTAGTATATTTGTGTTCATTCGTATTTTCTCATATCTTTCAAAAATATATATCTTATTGAATCAAACAACATATGTTACTGTATCTGTGTAGGGCTGCACGCGGATCAGATCGGATCGGATATAGCCTAAAATTCTATCCGATTCGCACTGTATTCATCGGATCGGATTGGATACGATATCCGTAATTTTTTGGTTGGATCCGATCCGATCCATGCGGATCAGATCGAATCAGATATCGGATACATTCGCATAATTAAAAAATAATAATTTTAAGATTTTGTTTGGCTACTTTTACAAAAAATTATCTAGAAAATTCATTTTCTATCTGTTTAAACATATTTACTCCTAAAATTTTATTAATAATAGTTCTTTTGAGTAACAAAAACAAAATAATAACACAAGATTTAAGTTTAATTATTCTAAATTGAAGTACAACATAAAAAATTAAAAACAAAATATCATAAAATTTATAAAATAACACACTAAAATTCTGGGTTTACTTTCTTAAATTATGCTATTTATATGTAATGTGGAGATATGCGGATTTGCGGATCGAATCCGTGGATATCACTGCTGAATCCACAATCCGATCCGACCATAGTGCAGATCGAATCCAATCCGATCTAATGACTCTGCGAATCGGATAATATCTTCAAAATTCAGATTGGACACGAATAATTACCGCAAATATGCAGATATTATCCGATCTATGTGTAGCGTATATCTTTATATCTGTATGAACATCAAGGAAACACCGTGTAAAGTCTAAACACGAAGGTCTTGGCAATTAAATTGAGTATTCTATTTTGATGACGTGTTGCTTGATTGCTTTGTTATATGTTTTAATAGTCAAATTAAATGCTATCAGATCGATTCACTTAAGTGGGATTGTTGTATTACGAAAATTAAATAAACAATGCTAAATAGGGAACATCTAAGTTGAAACTACTATGACAATTTAATTCTTAATAAGGAACTCAAATTCGAGTAATATTTACATATTAAAAAAATAATTATTATTTACATACAAGTATTTTTTTTATATAAGTTATTTATATTTATGGATGTACGTTTTTTTTGACATTGTTTTTTTTTTATTCTTTTTTGTTATGATCGTCACCAACACCACCACCACTTTCTACTTTTTTTTTTTTTTATTAGAATTTTTTTTCTTCTTTTTTTTCCCTCTATCATTAGTTATTTCATTCTTGAAAATAATAAATAATTCAAGTTCAGACAATTGAACCAAAATAAAATTAATTATTGTTTTGAATCCAATCAAGTAGTTAATGTGTGATTCGATTCTAATTAATTTTTTCGTTAGTAGTTTATGATTCTATAGGTAAATAATATTTCATCGTTGATAGTTTGAATTGAATGTAATGTAAAAGTTCTGTATTAAAAAAATATTTTCTGTATTTATAGCAAATTTAGATGTAACACAAAGATATTTAGGTGTAACATAAAGATATTTGAGTGTATTCTTTAAAAATTTTCAATGTATGTGTACCGATAAATTCTACATAAATTCTGCATAATTCTACATAATTCTGCATAAATTCTGCATAATTTAAAAATTCTTTTTTTATGGAAATCGTTGAGTAGCCACGTGTAACGTGTTAATATACTGGTATAGGTGAGTGTCTTTTTTATTAGATTTGACTGAATTTGTATAATTTATAAGGCAAAAAAACTTGTATATATAGTAGGTTTGAAGAAAAAAAAAATCAAAACTTAATAGTATTTAATTGTTATGCCAACAACCTACAAAAAATTATACAGATACTAAATCGTATATTGTTATATAATTAAAAGTAACTAACTTTTAAATTTATTATTAAAAAATTATCTAATTATATAAATTTAGTTGAATAGTTATATAAAAATAATGTTAACATATTTAAGTGCATTAAAATAAAACTCTACTCATCTAAGTACGAAGATAGATATACGTAACAACATTTTGTACTTTGTTCGTGCAATAGAAGCAAAGTGTAATCCTGGTTAAGCTTCAAATATACGTTTGGACAAGAACCAACACAAACCTGCAAAATGAATGAGGATCAAACAGGAAAATTTTCAAGTGTACGTGGTACGGTGTTTTAGTAATTTTTAACTATAATTAAGATCAACGATTAAAAATCACTAATACACCAGTACGACGGTACATTTGAAAATCTTCTCTGTTTATATATATGAGCAAATAATATGTCTTGAGTGTATGTCACATTTTTTTTGACAGGTAAAGTAGCAATATCATTCATGAATAGATCTCAGACGTTCTAAACAGGCTAGATTATATATTTTTTGGGGTGCTTCTTCCATTCACATTGGATTTAGAGTGATAAGAGTCGTATTTATTAATTCATGAGCTACTCTATTACCATTTCTCTTAACATGTGAAAATTCAACCGACCTAAAATTAAGAATTAAATGCAAACAATCAACAATAAAAGGCACCATAGAATTCACCATAAAAATATTGAAATAGTTGCCACATTAATTTGACACCATCAATGGTTCAACTATATATTCATAAATATTACTAATCTTCATATTGTATAACACGATATATAAAATGAAAACGTGACATAATGATTGTGGCAAACATATTTCTTTTTTTAAAAAGCAAAATAATGTTGGAAATGTACTAGTACTACTTGTTACTTATTACAAGTTGAAGCTGGGTACCTAATTAATTTTACGGAATCATTTTCATGTGACGATTATTTTTGCAAAGCACAACATACTTTCATTTACGGTGTTGGGTAGTTTCCTGAAAGTTAAGTACATTTTAAAAATTTCCCTAACTTACAAATTCCCCTATATTAATTCCATACATTTTAATATTATATCATTATAATAATCACCATTTTCATAGTTACTACTATCATATAATGGTGAACTTCAGGAATTCTTGCAAAATGTATAGAAAATGCTAGTATACTTTTATTATAGTTTTTCCCCTTCTAATTTTATGTTATATTTTTATTTAAATTAGTAACATTAACCAATACTTAAAGAGATTTGAAGTATTAGAGTATATTAATAAATTAATTTAATCTGACGGAAGCCTAATTGATCAGTAATGTTACACTCTTTGACCTATTGTATAAATATAATCTCGAAAAAAGACTATGAATTAAATTTATTTTTAATTAATAATCGGTCAATATTTGTTTTATTTTTTAAATTTTACTACTTTACTATTTTATAGACTAGTATTTATTTTTTGAATTAAGATAGATAATTATTTTTTTTATCAATATCAACTAATTATTTTAACTTTAAATTCTAAATCTTAAATTTTAAATTCTAACACTCAACTCTAAATTCTCTAAAAAAATAAGATTAAAAAATAGTTATAATAAAGATTAACTAATGTTAATTAATTAAAAAGTAATTCTTATACTTATTTTTAAAATTTGTGTGAGAATATTTATTTCCATCAGCAATATAGTTTGATAAATAATAATTATTTTTTGGTTTAATTATTTTATAAATTTCTATAGTTTAATTGAATTTTTAATTAATTTCTTACATTTTTTTGTTTTCTTTAATTGAATCTCTATACTATATCAGAATCTATATCGTAATAAAAATGTTAGAATTAATATAATATTCTATTAAACAAAATAAATATGTTTAATATTTAACTGAATATTTTATATAGATTAACAAAATATTTTTTATTATCACGATAAAAATCTAATTACAAAACTAGATATGATATAAGAATTTAATTAAAAAGATATAAAAATTTAATTAAAAATTTAATAAAATTATAAAATAGAATAATTAAAACTTATTTCTTTGTTTATGAAATTTTGCTTGTGGCCGTTGCGCTTTGCGCGTTATGAACTAAAAAACTGCAGCATAAGACAGTAAAAGAAAACCAATAGGATGGTGACACGTAAACACCTAAAACGCGGTACAGCAGCATCAACGAACCAACGGAGGCGCATGTGTACCATGATCTGGCGAAGCAGAGGATCAGTTCCGCGGTTTTACGGCGCAAAATTCTGACAAGTCAATTCTCAACTCTCATCTCATTAGAGTCTCAGTTTTGAAGAAAAGCAAAAAAGAGAGAGACTACGTTTCTTCATTGCAGTTTTCACACAAATCATTCATAATTCAAGGGTTTTCTTCTTCTTGAGATTACAGAGATCAGAGAGATTATGGGGGTTTCGGAAAACTCGACGGGTTTGGCTTTGGCGTTGGGTTCCAGTGCATTCATTGGTGCTAGCTTCATCCTCAAGAAGAAGGGTCTCAAGCGTGCTGCTGCCACCGGCACTCGTGCAGGTCTTCAATTCTATGCTGATTCCACCTAGTATTACCTATTCAATTCTAAAATCAATTTGGGGATTCGGATTTTTTTTTTAATTATGTTTTTTCCCAGTTGTGTCTATCTGTTATTAATTGTCAAGGTTGTATTTTTAGATCAGATCCATATGAAACCTAATGCTAATTTTCTGGTGATAGCATTATGTTTACATTATAATTTGAATTTGTTATTATTGAAATTTGCAGGTGTTGGTGGTTATACTTATTTACTAGAGCCACTTTGGTGGGCTGGCATGGTTTCAAGTAAGTTTTGGAGGAACCTTCCTATTTTTTCTTTTTTCCCTACTTGGTTGTGTGTTTGAGAATGAGACTGTTTGATTACATCTGGACACTGAAACAACTTTGGTGCAGTGATTGTTGGGGAGGTAGCAAACTTTGTGGCTTATATTTATGCTCCGGCAATACTCGTTACGCCGCTTGGCGCGATCAGTATTATTGTCAGGTACATAGATCTCTAGTCTAGCTAAAATGCTAAGTAGTTAATTGTTTTGAATGCTGTGAGTTGTGACTATTGTTGGTAGAACTAACATATTCAGTTCTGTGCTTGTAGTGCTGTTTTGGCTCACTTCTTGCTGAATGAGCGGCTTCAGACGATGGGGGTATTAGGATGTCTGTCCTGCATTGTGGGATCAATTGTCATTGTCATCCATGCTCCTCAAGAGCAAACTCCGACTTCTGTCCAAGAAATATGGGATTTGGCCACTCAACCAGGTTGCTATTTACTCCTGTTTACATTTTGGTATTAAGATTCCTTGCTTTACTGTCGGGTCCATTAACTTATGTCATTGATGTTTTCCTTTTTTTCAACAGCATTTCTATTTTATGCCGTGGCAACAATTTCTTTAGTTTTGGCTTTGATTTTACACTTCGAGCCTCGCTATGGACAGTCTAATATGCTGGTTTACTTGGGAATTTGTTCATTAATGGGCTCATTTACGGTAATTATGTTTTGTGCCGATCACATAAATGGAAGTTTTATGTGGATAATGTAACACATGAACTAACGGTATATTGCTCTTTTCAATTTTGAATTTGCAATGATGTCAGGTTGTGAGCATCAAGGCCATTGGTATTGCAATAAAGCTAACACTTGATGGAATTAACCAAATAGCTTATCCTCAGACTTGGTTTTTTCTCACAGTTTCAGCAATATGTGTTATCACACAGCTGAATTACCTTAACAGGGTGAGTACACAGTTATCCAACTTTGCTGATTTGGCCTGCCTGGGATGAGTTATTTATTGTTCTTTATTCTAGTATGGTTTCCCTGGACAACTCTTTTTTCTGTTATAGAGTTGTTTCAAGAGGACACCTCACCGAGCAGTATCCTAATTCCTAAGTGTTTCTTTTAAAATGTTTAAATTAAAGAAGAGCATTGTATGCATCACTTTTGTGTATACCTTACCTTGTACGTACATCTTCCATTTTGTTATAAAAAGTGACTGATAAGAAGTGAGAAAAGATAAGGTGTACACTTAGTGGTGTAACTAGTTATGTTTAGTTATAGCTTGTTCTCCATGGTTGGCATCCCACTGGTATCAATCTCGTTATCATTTGTTTATGGCAAAAAATTTTGAGCATATTTTCACTTTCCAACTATATTTCAGGCACTGGATACATTCAATGCAGCTATTGTTTCCCCTGTATATTATGTTATGTTCACAACTCTCACCATTATTGCCAGTGCAATAATGTTTAAGGTATGATAATATCATAACAGATTCATATTTCTGTCTCTCGTTATGACTTTGCAAAACTTTTTTGTTGTTGAAGACCATGATGTGATGTGATGAGCTTCAGTACTCACTTTCATGGAGCTTCCATGCAGGATTGGTCTGGTCAGGATGCTACCAGCATAGCGTCTGAGATATGTGGCTTCATCACCATTCTTTCAGGAACAATGATATTGCATATTACCAGAAAACAGGAAGAGTCCGATATGCAAAGTAATGCATGCCAATTCCCCTTTGTTTGCTAACGAATTTGTTGATTGCCTTATGCTGTAGAGTAGTAACTTGTCTATTTGATTCAGGGACCTTAAAATTCTACGTTGGCGAGGATTCAATGAAGGGCCTTGAGGATGAACACCTGATCCTTATACATGGTTCGGATTTTCGGGAACAGTGACTTTTCCTGTGAGGTTGATGTATGGAGCAAGTTCTATGAATCAGCAATGGAATAACAATTTGGACACAGCCCAGCTCATGATACGATGCATTTTGCAGCGAGCATTGCATTCATGTCTTTGATCTTGGAGCTTGAATTCAAGCATCCCGGAGTGCTAAAGTTTTCTGACCGTTTCTCCACCCTCCTTGGAGTGATCTCAAAATGTCTGATGCGGTGCAGTTCAACGGCCGAAATGGGGATTGCTAACTCGTCTCAAAAAGTTTCAGATTTTTGAAGTGATATCATGCTATGTGATATAATGTCCATAGTAGCCTGTGTAATTTTCCCTTTCACAATTTTGGTGGTAGGTCAGCACTTGTTTATGTATATATTTTTATACTTTTTTCAATTGATTATTGGATTATGTTGATAATTTTCCTTGGTGGTGGCAAATAATAGTATCAGTTTGTTTCGTTGAAATGTTTATTAAGATCTTCTGCAACAAGAATCAGATTGTTTTTTCCAATCATTATTGTGTTTAACACGTTAGATTAAGCGCACTAGGAGAGGAAGATGACATATCTAACATGATGGTTGACTCAGGAATGTGTAGAAGAATCTACAGTGGTCTGAACAAAGTGTGCCTAGTGGATTAGTGGTGACGCATTTAGCGTACGTTAGGTTTTTGCATTTTTTTCATAAAATTCTTTTTAGTGTTGCTTCGATTCTAAGCTAACTTACGCATATTGTTAATCTGCATATGATTTATACCTTTGTCAAAGGCTTTATTTATTTATTTTATTTTGAATTAACCATTGTAAGCATGGGCGAGAAACCCGTCTCTCCATAAAATGCTAGGTGCTTTTATTCTTTAAGATAAGGAGAAAAGCTTGAATCTCTTAAAAAAATTACAATATATGATGAGCTTCATAAGTTGAAAGACGATACAACATGATGGAATATTTTGTAATCTAAATAACGTAGCTGATTTAGCTAACATATATATGTCTTAATGTATTAAATATGAAAGCAATTGTTAATGCATTAAATATGAAAAATTTGTATTAAGAATATAAAAAATTTGAAGTTTCTAATTTTTTTTAAAAAAGTACATTTATTGAAGAAAATTTTTAAAAATATATACTTTAAGCAATCTTAACAGGCATCTTTATTTTTTTTTTCACAAATTATATCTTATGAATGATATTTTAAAAAGTTTTATACTAAATTTCTCTCACATTTTATTATATAAAAGATAAGAATAAAATAAACTAAAATATAAAAAATACAGAAGAAGATGACAATAATAAAGGCTAATTTTTTTTCTTTATATATATAAAAAAGATGAGTTATATATTCAAATATTATAATTTTTTGTATTTTTTAAAATTATAAAAAATATACAAACTAGAGGATTCAATTTCTGTATTTCGAATTTTTTAATTTTTTTTAAAAATAGAAATTAAATGGTCCGATTTATTTACCACTTAGAAATTGAATTTTTTTATTTTTGTACTTTAAATGACATATTTAAAATTAATACTTTAATAAATTATAATCTAAAAAAAATACTATGGTTCATTCAACATAAAAATAATAAGTTGAATAGTAAAAACAATAAAGGATCTTTATCCATATTTAATTATATACAAAGAGAAGAGTAGTAAAATATATATATATATATATATATATATATATATATATATATATATATATTAAATAATAGAGCTTAAGATTAGTATGGTTATGGTAAGCTGTATATTTTGTTTTTCAGTTGAATTTGCAGATTGTTTTAGTCCAGAACAGTTATAACTTGGCTAATCAATAAAGATTAACGAAGTTGGTTAAAACAAAAAAAATATTTTATAAAGATTTGTTGTTTAATGAGATAATCATGTGAGATCAGATAGGATAACCAATAACCAATACCAAATTAACTTAAACCTTGTCTGTGAAAACTTTTTCCAAGAGAATATATATTCTTTTTTAAAAAAAGATAAGAAACTAATCTGAACCGTTGATAATGATGACCAGGCATGGTGGTCCAAAGTCATAACTTCCACCGTTTGATGCATATATAATGATGTCCCTCGCACCTCCGTTTTCTCCACCGAAAAAACGCAAAACCTTTGTGCTGTGCAAGCAAATCAAGAGAGAGAGAGAGAAAGAAGAAGAAGAAGTTGAGAATGGCGGCTACCGTTTCTGCGTGGTCGAAGCCAGGTGCGTGGGCTTTGGATTCTGAGGAACATGAAGCTGAGCTCCTTCAACAGCAAACTAGCAACAATAACGAAACTGCCCTCACCGGAAAACCACTAGCCGACTTCCCATCTTTGGCCGCGGCGGCCGCCGCAAAACCCAAGAAGAAGAAAGGCCAGACCTTTTCCCTTGCTGAGTTCACTGCCGCCAAAACCGACTACCAAGATCCCATCGTGCTCCCCACCGGTCCGCGCCAGCGCACCGCCGAGGAGCTCGACCGCGACCGCAACCGTCTTGGCGGAGGCTTCAGGAACTACGGCGGTGACCGCGCCAACAGAAGCTCCGGTGGTGGTGATGATTCCTCCAATTCGAGGTGGGGTTCCTCTAGGGTTTCTGACGAGCCGAGGCGGAACGGTGGGTTTAGGGATTCGAATCGCGAATTGGCTCCTTCCCGCGCCGACGAGATTGATAATTGGGCCGCCGCGAAGAAATCAACGGTCGGTAACGGTTTCGAGAGGAGGGAAAGGGATAGAGATAGGGAAAGGAGCGGTTTTTTCGATTCCCAATCGCGTGCTGATGAATCCGATAGTTGGGTTACGAACAAGAGTTCTGTGCCGTCAGAGAGTCGGAGATTCGGTTCCAACGGCGGTTCTGGTGGTCTTGGGTTTGAAAGAGAGAGGAAGGTAGGGTTTGGGTCTAGCGGCGGCGCAGATTCTGATAATTGGAACAAGAAAAAGGTTGAATTTAACGGTGGAAGTGAGAGGAGTGAGGGTGGTGGTGGGAGACCTAGGCTTGTTCTGCAACCTCGTACATCGCCTGTGAACAATGAGAGCCAGGAGGGTGCTGGTAATGGTAATGGTAATGTGGTGAAACCAAAGGGTCCGAGCCCATTCGGCGAGGCGAGACCGAGGGAGGAGGTGCTGGCGGAGAAGGGGCAGGATTGGAAGAAGATTGATGAGCAGCTTGAGAGCATGAAGATTAAGGAGGCTGCTGAGAAAAAAGAGAGTTTTGGAAAGAGGGGTTTTGGTTCTGCCAATGGACGTGGTTCTAGTTTGTCTGAAGCCAGGGCTGAGCGGAGTTGGAGGAAGCCGGAATCCGAGACCGAGAGGAAGGCAGAATCTGAGACCGAGAGCAAGCCGGAATCTGATGATGGTCGTCCGAAAAGGTAAGTCATTGATAGAGTAAGGTATCAACCAAGTAGTTGTACCTTGGTCAAGGCTTTAATAGTTGTTTGATGATGTGATTTTGGAAATTGGCATACTTGTTAGTACATCTGATAGTGCAGTTAGGTACTTTAGTTTTAGGCTTATCTTGATTTTGATGATGTTGATTGAATAGAACACAGCCTCTGGGGAAAAGAAAAGTGGAGAAGGTTGGTAACAGTTAATGAGTTGCTTCTTGTCTGCTAAACCAATTCAGTTGTGTGATATGTTGCTTCTTTATCATCTAATACCATTGAGGGAAGAAGGTGCTTATGATAACTTGAAAGTCTTTCTTTACTCCTCCTGCATTGTTTCTGCTACATTTGCATCATGCCACTCATAGTTTTGCATTATCTTTAAATTTGATTATTACCACATGGCACATAGTGGTGCTGTCTCTCATGGAGGACAACTCTGCTTGGTTGAGACATCTGAGGAAGATCTTTGGAGTTTCCGTTTTCTCCATATATACCATTTTGACATTGTTGACATGTTTTCTTGTGTTAATGCAGTGCTGATTCTGAGAAAATGGAGGATGAACATGTTGAAGAAAACTGAGGAGCTGTCAATTTTGTCCCTGCTGAGTGATAACAGTGTTGGAAAGGAAAAAGGAACATTGGATATCAAATTTTTTTGTTTACCATTGAAAGTTTTGTTCTGAACTTGTGTTTATTATGAGACACTGTACTGAAACTGTTGAAAAAGATAATTTTAATAGGTTTGCTTTAGGTAGTCTTTACTCTCTAGTATTTAATTTATGTCTATGTTGGTAACCAAATTTGTCACTGTTACTCTGGTTGTCTCACTATTTTATAATATGTACAAGTTTTCTATTGGTGGTGAAGTGCCGTTTCTTGTATTCATGTTTGTCTTCCACATCCTCCTCTTCCCTTGACTGCTGTTCGTGTTCACCTGCCTTAGGACTTAAAAGTGAAAAGGGATGTTCTTCTGATAAAATGAATTTTTGATTTGCAAATTATATTCTAAACAACACGAAGAGCTTCCTTTTTTATAAGATTAGTTTAAGAGTGAATTGATTTATAGTTTCAAATTACGGTTTCGCTCAAACTATGGTTTTGAGAATAGAAATTATGTCAAAATGCAATTTCATATAGTTTTGTTAAAAGAAGAATATAGAGTAACTGATGTAAACACATATTTCATTCCATACACATGTATAAAGAAGAAAATATGAATTTGTGTATTATTCTTTCATCTTCTATCATATGCTTGCCCAGGGCCATTTTTGGGGCGGCCAATGAATAAACATGAGAAACAGAAACAGTAAATAGTTATTTTGGCATTCGAAAATTTCTGTTTTTGTTAAAATGGACTCTTAACATTTATTTTTGACAAAATAAATCCCAAAATATATGCACAGACAAAATGGCCTCAACGTTAACTCCACTCTGGATGTTAACGGAGATGTCTAGGTGACACATTAAGTGTTTACCTGAAGAGTTAGAGTGATATACGTGGGGTTGATTTACACTTTAACCTGAAATTGAGTAGTTGGTGGAGCAAAAGTGGAAAAGAAATCTTCATTGAACGACGTTTCTATCTGCGAGAACAACTATGAGGACTGCACCAAAAGAAGGGAAAAATTATTTGATGGAACCTGTTTTTGCTGTTAGGAGGTAGTGATGCTAAAATTGAATACTCGGGCCAATTTTGGGGGATGGTTTTTTTGTTGTCTTTCTTGGTAGGTATGTTGTTTTGAATGATACCCATTGAAATAGAGTTTGTGATTCTTCTTATTTGTTGAATCTTTCTCTTTTTTTCTTTCTATTTTGATAGAAATTGAACATAGGATGTGAGTATTTTGTTTGGATTGATGAATTAGAGGGAGAGATTAAGAAAATTAAACTGAATGTTGGAAGGAGCGAAGGAATGGAAAGCTTGGACAATGAAAAAATTCTAAGACACATAGCTATAAAGTCATCTGTGATTGAAGAGCACGTAAGGAGGATAGAGACTTTGTTATTGTTGCTTGTAATTGGGGTAGCTTTGGTTATATTTATGAACATGTTCTCATTATTTAGGTAGTGATAATATTATTGTTGATGTATGATGGTTTGGATATGCTAAATGCTGAAATTATATCCAAAAGGAATATGTATTTCGGCACTGCCCTCTGGAGAAAAGGAAAAGTGGAAAGGGTTGATAACAGTTAATTGATTGCTTCTTGTCTGCTAAACCAATTGACTTGTGTGATATGTTACTTATTTAGTTCTTTATCATCTAATACCATTGAGGAAAGAAGGTGCTTATGATAATTTGAAAGTATCTCTTTACTCCTCCTGCATTGTTTCTGCTACATTGTAGTTTGCATCATTGTATTGACGTTCATAAGTTTGCTGTCTACATAGAGGTGCTGTCTCTCATTGAGGAGAACTCTGCTTGGTTGATCCATCTGAGGAAGATCTTTGCTCTATTTTGGAGTTTCCATTTGCGCTTTATATACCCAATTTTGACATTGTTGACATGTTTTCTTGTGTTACGCGGTGCTGATGCTGAGAAAGTGGAGGATGAACAGGTTGAAGAAAACTGAGAAGCTATCAATTTTGTCCCTGCTGAGTTATAACAGAATTGGAAAGGAAAAGGAACATTGGATATCAAACTTTTTTGTTTATCATTGAAAGTTTTGTTCTGAACTTGTGTTTATGGTGAGACAATGTACTGAAACTGTTGAAAAAAATAATTTTGATAGGTTTGCTTTAGGTAGTTTTTAGTATTTAATTTTAGAGAAAAATTCTGCAACCAAACAAAATAGTTAATCAAGTCTAACTAAGTTGTTAACTTGACTTCTTCTTCTGTACATCCTACAGTTTTCTCTTTCGTTATAGTCGTCACTGTAACCACCATCACCTTCTTCTTCTTTTTTTCATTTAAATTTCTTCTCCTCCTCCATCTTCATTGTCATCATCATTATCATCATCTTTTTCTTGTAAGTAATAACATTCATTCTCTTTATAGATTTTGCAATTATTTTGCTTACTTTTGCAACATTATTTGCATATTTTTTCATTTATTTTCTTTTCTACCAAAATTTGTGAATCTGCAATTCAAGTCTTCATGAAATAAAAAATTCTTAATTCTATCACATCATTTAGTTGGAAATTTCGGTGTTAGAATAAAGATATTTTAGTATTATTCTTTAGAAATTTATGTGCTTTATATATCAGATATGTCGTTTTCTTCTTATGCGTAAATGTCACTATTCATTCACTTTCAAATTTTTACACTTGTTCTACTTAATTTCGCTATGTTATATAATAAATTTTGATGTTATTTTTGTTTATAGCAAGAATTTAATACAATAAGTGTGAACCTATATTTATTTAATTAAATAAAATTACAATACAATATAGATATATTCATTTAAGTTTAATATGAGAAGTAATGCTTCTAAAAGAAAAATAAAGAACAACAGAAGAAAAAAGAAAGACGAAAAAATAATAAAAAGCAAAAAAATGCAGCATTAAAAAAAGATATTTTTATATTTTTGTAACAAAATTTCTATGTCAAAATTAAGTAATTTCTATGTTATTATTAAAAAATTTTGGTACTATTTTTTTAATAATCTCCTTTTACTCCTATTTCATTTTCTCATAATTTTTTTGCTGAATAAAACAAAAAAAAAAGAAAAAATAAAACAAAGAAAAAATAATGCGCGAAAAAAAGAAAAAACACAAAAAAAGAGAAAAAATGTGTGATTCCATGCGACGATTGTGGAAGTAAATTTTGTTGGATTTAGATTAATTTGAATTATCAAAAAGACTTAAATGTATAGTGAATGTTAATCATCTGTCTCAAGACCTAAAAGTGAAGAGTTGTCTTCTCATAAAATGTGTAATATTTTTATTTTTAATACCTCATGATCGTATTAAAGAGTGAATTGATTTACAATTGCAAATTACAGTTCTAATTAAATTATGGATGAGAATATAAATTATGTCAAAAATGTAATTTCATATAATTTTGTTAAAAGAAGAATGATTTGGTAACTGATTTAAACACACATTTCATCTGATACACTGATACACATAATAAAGGAACAAGTTGTGTATTATCCTTTAGTTTGTTTACACAATTTGTCTTTCTACAATGAGCTGAAGTGTGAGTTATTATATTATTCCTCTTTTGTATTTCTCATAAAATTTCAGACTTGTAATTTAGAAAATGTGGATTTTTTCTTACAAGTAATAATTATTAATAGATTTATAATTACAAATGGTTGAAGTAATATAGTTACATTCTAATGTTTTTGACGGTTTAGTGTAAAATTTAGGTTTAATTATTCCGTTGGTCGTTTCGTAAAATTTTTAATTGGGTCTTTACATTTTTTTTCTTTGAATTGGGTATTTGCATCAATTTTTTTTTTCAATTAGGTCCCTTTTAGTAGTAATTGGCTTAATTGTATAGAAACCTGATGGTTCTGGTTGAACTTGAGAAGGGGGGTTGAATCAAGTTGGTTTAAAATTTAGAGTTATAAATTCTGTTGCAGTGGAAGCTTGAGTTGCAGGAGATTATTTGAAATAGTCTCATATTCAGAACAGTAAAGAGTAGGGAAGAGAAGATGAAGACCAGCATATATCCTGGTTCGGATTCTTTCGTGCAATGAATCCTACATCCAGTCTCCACCACAAATCATGGTGGAATTTTCACTAATCATTCACAGATTACATACACCAATACTATTGAATTTCACCCAAATTCAACTAGTATCTACCCCCTAAGCTTTCACCACCAAAAGCTTAGCTTCCCATAGTGCTGACCCAACTAGGAAGGGGAATCAACCAGATTCAATTTCCCAAGTGCTAACCCAACTTGAAAGGGGAACTCATCCTAGTTCATAAACCCAAAATACATCAGAAATCAGTGGCTATTTTGCATCACTCTTGCCTTTTCTCTCTTGGCTTTTGATCCTCACACAATTGCCTTTTTTCAAAACAGAAAATAACGCAAGACAGCCATAACACAAAATAAGAATTAAGCTTGAGTAGAAGAAAGAGATTCCAGCTCTATGTTAGAGAAGGTGCTCTGAATATGTGTGTGCTCTCTTTCTTGCCTTCAGTAGATGAAATGAAGCTCCTATTATATCTTCAGCTAGGCTTCATTGTAGCTTCTTCCTCTTTTCTTTTCCTTGCTGCCCGTTGGAGTGGTCCTTGATGGCATGCAGTCCTTTCTTCATCCTGCTCCACTTCCCCTGCTGTCCGAGGAGCTTCCACCACTACCTCTGCTGTCCTTGGTGTTTCTTTCTTCCTTGGCATGTTCCTCTTTTCCATACTGCTCCATTTCCTTGCTGCTACTCTATGCAAGTTTGTGTTTTGCATAACCACGAACCACAGCAGTGCTTTGGTGATGTCCTTGGGTTAGTGTGTGTGCCCTTGTGTCTTTGCTTATTTTTACAAAGCTACACTTGTCCTTGCATGAATACAGCTGTCCTCATATTGCTTTTATCAAATATATGCATAATCATTTAATGTTGCTGAATGGTACTATGAGGAAATTGTTGGACTTGGTTACTGCACTAAGGAACAATGTGAGCTGCTTTTCTATTTGCTGTGATGGGCTGATGTATCAAATGCTTGTATACTTGGGCCTGCCACAATAAAGCACACATTAAACAATATTGGGATTTTAACCCAAAATAATGTTTGTCATCATAATATAACCCAAAATCAAACTAGGCTCAACAATCTCCCCCTTGATGACAAACATGATAAACTAGGAAAATTAAAGACTTAATTTGAAAGAGTTAAGAACACTTCCCTTTGATGGCATTCGGTTTGTGAGTGGCTCCCCCTCAATACCAGAATTATTCCCCCTTGATCATGGCTTCTATCTTTACCTGAACAAATCTTAACAAACAGCCAGGACCAAAATTTCCAAGCAGTATATCACAGTAATAGTGACATAGAGCAATTAACACTAGGCATAATACACAGGAATTAACAAGTTACTTAGCAGCATAAAGTATCATTGTTCTTAACTATCACTATTAATCCCCTAAGCCAAACTAACATTCCCTTTCTTTTCTCCCCCTTTTGTCATCAAGGGAGGGAAGGAAAAACCTGCACAAAATTTGTTAGTGGCTGGTGCAAAGAGTTCAAGTAGCAGAGTAATTTAAGTCTGTTACAGTCATCCAAAAAAAATAAACAAGTTCAAAACAAAACAAAAGCAAGTCATAATCGCAGATGAGATAACAAGAAGCTAGGCATCAGAGTTGGATTTATCAGAGGTTCCATCGTCCTCCCCCTCATTGTCGGAAGTTGTGAGGCCAACCTCGATGTCCTCCACAAAATCTCTCAGAATCCGAATCCTTCCCTTAGTCTTTTTTAGAGCATTTTCCTCCAAAACTTGATTCCTTTTGCACTCAGCACCATGGTGGAGAAGAAGATCTGTCAGATTGAAAAATTCTTCAAGCACATTTTTCAGAATGCGTGTCATGGTCTTGACTGTAGTGGATGTGGAAGGGGGAATCAGAGGATCCTCATCAACAGAAGGAACATCAGTACTGTCATCAGTTTGGCGACGCCTAGGAGCTGTTTTCTTTACTGCACCACCTCCTTTGATATATAAGTTACAATCTTTAGCAATTTCAGCCCCAAAATCAACATTGTAATATTGAAAAATTTTTGTAAGAAGCATGTCATAGGGTAAAGCATTTTTGGTACTGATACACGCATGCATGTGTCTCATAAGCAAGTAAGCAAAAGAAATAGGAGATTTTGAAAGCAATGCATACAAAACCAGTGTGTCACAAAATGAGACGCGTTGAAAAGAACCGCTCTGAGGCAAGATGACATGGTTAACAATCCTGTGCAGCTGGGCACGGACTGGACCAAGAGGCTTGTGAGTAGGAGTGTTACCTTCTAAGAGAGGGATATTGATGCAGACAGTGCTTAGGGCATCAAAATATGAGACATTGAGCGTATCGTCCCACTTACCAGAGGTGTAGACATCAGGGCCTTGGTCTTGGTAATTTAGGGCTTTGCCTAGGTGATATTTGTCAAGAATGATCACTTTGCCTTTAACAAAAGAGGCGATTCTCCCTTCTTTGTAGGACATGTTGCTATAGAACTGTTTTACCAAATCAGGGTAAACTTTCTCTTTGATGGACAATATGGATGTCCAACCTTGATATGCAAACAATGGGGTAAAGTTCAGGCCTTTCCTATGGAGTTTGTCAAGATTGACAAGCTTCGGGGGCAGAGTTTACGCTCGTAAACATCTTTGCAGAAAAACAAATAGTTCATGAGAGATTGGAAACAGAGACGATCAAAAGACTCATGGGGAAAATCAGCATAGAAAGATTTGTAGGCAATGGGGTTTGACAGCTTAGGTTCAGACACAGAACAAAGAGGGAGGTCAATGACTGTACCGCGAGTATGGCGACTCTGAGTGTGGGTTGTCTCTTCGTCTTCTTGAAGAGGCCTCTTTCCTCTGGAAGAGCTGGGTTTGGATGAGTTCGGTGGAGAGTTGGTTGGAGGAGGAGGTGGAGAAGGACGAGGAGCAACGCTAGGTCGGTGAGCGGTGGTCTTAGTGCGGGCCATGTCAGGAGAAGGGTTTGGTGGTGGAGATGGTGAGAAATGAGTGGGGGAATGAGAGGGAGATGAGTGTGTGTGATCAGAACGGTGGGTGCCACTGTGGGAGCCTTTGTGAGCAGCTTTCTTCTTTCGTGCCATTTTATAGAGCACAGATTAATGAAGATGAAGGAAGTGAAGATGGTAGTGTGAAGGGATGCATGTAGTGGGGAGTAATTATAGGCTTGAGAAGTGTAAAGGTTGCACCTTGAAAATATAAAAATCCAATCTTGGGAAAACGTTTTGAAAATTAAAGCTGTACTTTCGTACGTTTCAGATAAAAACAAACAAAATAAATTTTAAAATAAATGAAAAAGGCAACCTTGTGGAAAGGACCAAACTATATAAACATTTAAAAGGAGGCCCAACTGAACCAAAGAGTAATTAAAAAAATGAAGGTAGTTCAGTGCTAAAAATGAAGCCCAAATCATTTCGAAAGCCCACTTTTCATAAAAGCTTAAACAAAACTTGTTTCAAAAAAAATGAAGAAACCCCAAAGTATTCACTAAAGAAAAAGCCCATAGTTTTGAAAACTGTTTTAGCACATGGTGTCCATCTTTCATCATGGTCAGATTAGAATCTATTAGCTCCATAATAACTTAGTGAAGTTTACTCATCATCTGCCAAATAATCTCAACGTGATTTATGAGACAAAACACAAAAGATCTCATTATCAGAAAAATTAAGAAAACAGAGATGAAGCAAGAATGCCCAATTCAGTTTGCAGCTTACAGAACCCCTCTTCTATCAATAGTTTGGTGAAAATATCTGCTAGCTGACCTTCAGAATTAACAAACTGAATATCCAAATTTTCATTTTGCACATGTTCTCTAATAGAATGAAAACAAACTTCAATGTGCTTTGTTCTTGAGTGCAAGACAGGATTTTTGGAAATGTTAATAGCACTCATGTTGTCACAAAATAATGGAACATTAGAGACATTCAGTTTATAATCAGCTAGTTGAGTTTTCAGCCATAATAATTGAGAGCAACAAGAAGAGGCTGCAATATACTCAGCTTCGGCTGTTGAAAGTGCCACAGTAGCTTGCTTCTTGCTAGACCAAACAATGAGGGATTTCCCAAGAAAGCAGCACATGCCATTTGTGCTTCTTCTATCAATCCTATCCCCAACAAAATCTGCATCACAGAAACCCACTAATTGAAAAGAATCAGTCTTAGGAAACCATAAACCATAGTTAGTGGTACCAAGCACATATCGGATGATTCTTTTGACAGCTGAGAGATGAGATTCCTTAGGCTTTGATTGAAACCGTGAGCAAACTCCAACACTTTGGATGATATCAGGCCTTGAGGAGGTTAGATACATCAAGGATCCAATCATCCCTCTATAGCATGTCTCATCAACATCTCTACCATGTTCATCTTTATCGAGCTTGATGTTAGGATGCATGGGGGTTCCCATAGGCTTAGCACAGTCCAGCCCAAACTTCTTGACAAGTTCCTTTGCATATTTTTCTTGATGGATGAATATGCCTTCTGCAGTTTGCTTGATTTGCAAGCCTAGGAAGAAATTGAGTTCTCCCATCATGCTCATATCAAATTCATTGGTCATAAGCTTAGCAAAATCTGCACACAAATCCTCATTAGCCGAACCAAATATAATATCATCAACATAAACTTGCACAAGAATGAAATGATCATGATAATTTCTAATAAATAAAGTGGTGTCAGTGGCTCCTCTTTGAAAGTTATTTTTCAACAAAAATGAGCTAAGCCTTTCATACCAAGCTCTAGAAGCTTGTCTTAAACCGTATAAGGCTTTAGCTAGTTTGAAAACATGATTAGGAAAAGTTTTGTTTTCAAACCCAGGTGGTTGAGCCACATAAACCTCTCTATCTATTATGCCATTGAGGAAAGCACACTTTACGTCCATTTGGAACAGCTTGAAGCCACAATGAGCAGCGTATGCAAGGAGCAATCTGATGGCTTCCATTCTAGCTACAGGTGCAAAGGATTCATCGAAATCAATCCCTTCCTCTTGATCATATCCTTGAGCGACCAATCTTGCTTTGTTTCGGACTATGGAGCCATCTTCACCCAGCTTGTTTCTGAAAATCCATTTAGTGCCGGTGACTTTCTTTCCATGTGGATTAGGCACCAATGACCAGACCTGATTCTTCTTAAATTGCAACAATTCCTCCTTCATGGCCAACACCCAAGATGGATCAGCAAGAGCTTCTTGGATGTTTTGAGGTTCAATCTTTGATAAAAGAGCAATGTTGTTGGATTCGGCTCTTTTCAAAGATGACCTTGTTGAAATACTTTTGGAGGGATCACCAATTATGAATTTCTCAGGATAATTTTTCAGAAACCTCCATTCTCTTGGTCTTCTTGATTGGTTTGAGGATTCAGGTTCCTCTTGATCAACAATGACCTCTGCATCAGTATTTTCTGCAACAACAGGAGATAATTCCAAATTGTCTCCTGCAGAATTGGAATTTGCGTTGCTAGCAGGAGCAGCTTCATGAGAATCAGAATTATGTTGTACTGGCTCATCGTTCTTGGGGAATTCAGCTTCAAAACCTGGACTATCATCTATGCAAATACTAGGAACAATGTTAGACTCACAAAATGTGACATGCATGGATTCCTCAACAGTTTTGGAGTTCTTGTTATAAACTCTATAGGCCTTGCTATTTGTGGAATATCCTAGAAAAATGCCTTCATGTGTTTTAGGATCAAATTTTCCTAAATTTTCTTTGATATTCAGAATGAAGCACTTGCATCCAAACACATGAAAATAGCTGAGATTGGGAGGATGCCCTTTCCAAAGTTCATATGGTGTTTTCTTTAAAAACTTTCTAATGATAGTTCTATTTAAAACATAGCAAGCTGTATTCACAGCTTCAGTCCACAAGAACTTAGGAATTTCATATTCACATAACATAGCTCTAGCCATTTCTTGTAAACTTCTATTTCTTCTTTCCACAACACCATTTTGTTGAGGTGTTCTTGGACAAGAGAAGTTATGTGATATGCCTTGGTCATCACAAAAAGATTAAAAAAATTAATTTTCAAATTCTTTACTATGATCACTTCTAATTGAAACAATTTTTAAGCCCTTTTCATTTTGAACCTTTTTGCTGAATTTCTCAAAAACTGAAAAGGCTTCATGTTTATGAGCAAGAAAGAACACCCAGCCAAATCTAGTATAGTCATCCACAATTACCATGCCATAACTCTTTCCTCCAAGACTTTGAGTCCTAGTTGGTCCAAACAGATCAAGATGTAACAACTCCAATGGTTTCTTAGTAGAGACATCTTCCTTAGGTTTGAAAGAGGTTTTAATTTGCTTTCCCATTTGACAAGCATCACAAGTGATATCCTTATCAAATTTTATATTAGGAAGACCTCTAACTAAGTTTCTCTTTACAAGCTTAGAGATTTGGAACATGCTAGCATGTCCTAACCTCTTATGCCACATCCATTTTTCATATTCCATTGAAGAGAAACAAGTAACATTTTGAACTTTTAGATCATCTAGAGTGATACCATACACATTGTCACTTCTTTTGGCAACAAATAGAACAGTCCCTGTTTTCTCATTTATGACTCTACAATCAGATTTCCTAAAGGTTACAGCATACCCTAGGCCACACAATTGACTTATGCTCAATAGATTATGCTTTAACCCATCAACTAAGAAGACACTATCAATGCAAGTTGAAAAATCTTTGCCAACCTTACCAATGGCAATTATTTTACCTTTACCATTATCTCCAAAAGTGACAAATCCTCCATTATATTTGTTGAGTTTAATGAAGAAAGTATCCCTTCCGGTCATATGCCTTGAACATCCACTATCAAGATACCACATTTCCATTTTCTTCTTGGATGCAAGGCAAACCTGCATTTTCTTTAGCTAACCTTAGGTATCCAAATCCATTTGGATCCTTTGATGTGAAATCTTCTTGGTTGCCCAAGAGCATTAAAATCATGAACAACTTTATATAACTTACTATCATTACCAAAAGACCTAAGAAAGATGAAACATTGAGGAGGGTCATGACCATTTCTATTGCACTTGTAGCGTTGATTTTTGCCCACTGATTTCTGGGGTTTGCTGAATCCTTTTGGTTTGAAAAACTTGGAAGAAGATTCAGATTTTTTAAAGTTTGGTTTGAAAACTGATTTATTTTTCTCTATAAAACCAAGTCCAGATTTTTCAGACCCAAACCTTTGACAAGCAAGTAGTTTGTTCAGATTTTGGGAACCTTGAACAAACTTTGCTAAGTCTTCATTCAAACTTTTTATTTGTTCATTCAGCTTTTTGTTTTCAAAAATCAAATCAGTGGAGGCAATAACTTCATGCTTGAGTTTGAATTTTTCTAATTCAGTTCGCAAGGCAATGTTTTCTTCTTTTAAAAACTTTTCATTATTATTTTCATTTGCCTTAATCTTTTTCAAAAGAAGATCATTTTCTGTCCTCAAAGCTTCATTTTCTTTCTTACATTTAGCATACTTATCCAAGAGTTTCTTAGAGTTCACAGAAATGTCTTTGATAATGTAGCGCAGTTTATCAATAGATAAGTCAGAGAGATCTACCTCATCTTCATCATCATGATCTGCCATCAGGCATAGTTGAGCTTCTTGACCTGAGCTTTCTGAGCTGGTGTCGTTCTCCAAGTCCTCCCATGTTGCCATCATCACCTTCTTCTTGTCTTTCTTGAATTTTTCGCCTTTCTTAAGTTGAGGGCAATCTGACTTGAAGTGACCAGGCTCCTTGCAGTGATGGCATGTGAACTTGACTTGATCTTTCTTGACATCTTTGGGTGAAGAGCTTCCTTTGCCTTTATTTTTGTATCTTAGTAGTCTTCTCATTTTTCTAGCAAAGAGCACCATTTCTTCATCTGAGAAACTGTCATCAGATTCTTGTACTTGGGCTGTCATTCTTGATTTTAGTGCTATACTTTTCTTTTTGTCATCTTTGTCTTGAGACATGTGAGTGGTTTCATAAGCCAGCAGCTTGTCTCTCAGCTCATCATAGGTGATTTTGATCAAATCATTCCTTTCAGAGATGACTGTGCTTTTCACTTCCCATTTCTTAGTAAGACTTCTCAGAATCTTTCTTACCAAGGTTTCTTCGGAGTAGCTTCTTCCCATGGCGTCCAGATTGTTGATGATTATCGAGAACCTTTCGAACATTTGATCGATGCTCTCATCTTCCTTCATACTGAACATTTCATACTCCTTCATCAGCATGTCAATTCTGGTCTCCCTTACCTGCTTAGTGCCTTCATGAGTGAGTCTGAGCTTATCCCAGATTTTTTTCGCTATTTTACACCTTGACACTTTTCTGAATTCTTCAAAGCTGATTGCACAGTGCATCAGATTGATTGCCTTAGCATTGAGTTCAACCTTCTTCTTTTCTTCATCTGTCCATTCGTTGTCCTCCTTTGCCACAACTTCTCCATCAGCATTCTGTTTGGTAGGAACGTCGGGGCCATTAAGAATGATCTTCCAGATGTTGTAGTCAATCGACTGCACGAAGATTCTCATTCTCTCTTTCCAGTAAGAGTAGTTGCTGCCATTGAAGTAGGGAGGTCTGTTATTGAACTGTCCTTCAGTGAGAGTGAAAGCCACAATGTTGGGATTCATGTTGTTGGCCATGGATCTTTACTCCAAGCTGTGAAGCTTGCCTTCTTGAGACCTTGCTCTGGATACCAATTGATGGTTCTGGTTGAACTTGAGAAGGGGGGTTGAATCAAGTTGGTTTAAAATTTAGAGTTACAAATTCTGTTGCAGTGGAAGCTTGAGTTGCAGGAGATTATTTGAAATAGTCTCATATTCAGAATAGTAAAGAGTAGGGAAGAGAAGATGAAGACCAGCATATATCCTGGTTCGGATTCTTTCGTGCAATGAATCCTACATCTAGTCTCCACCACAAATCATGGTGGAATTTTCACTAATCATTCACAAATTACATACACCAATACTATTGAATTTCACCCAAATTCAACTAGTATCTACCCCCTAAGCTTTCACCACCAAAAGCTTAGCTTCCCATAGTGCTGACCCAACTAGGAAGGGGAATCAACCAGATTCAATTTCCCAAGTGCTAACCCAACTTGAAAGGGGAACTAATCCTAGTTCATAAACCCAAAATACATCAGAAATCAGTGGCTATTTTGCATCACTCTTGCCTTTTCTCTCTTGGCTTTTGATCCTCACACAATTGCCTTTTTTCAAAACAGAAAATAACGCAAGACAGCCATAACACAAAATAAGAATTAAGCTTGAGTAGAAGAAAGAGATTCCAGCTCTATGTTAGAGAAGGTGCTCTGAATATGTGTGTGCTCCCTTTCTTGCCTTCAGTAGATGAAATGAAGCTCCTATTATATCTTCAGCTAGGCTTCATTGTAGCTTCTTCCTCTTTTCTTTTTCTTGCTGCCCGTTGGAGTGGTCCTTGATGGCATGCAGTCCTTTCTTCATCCTGCTCCACTTCCCCTGCTGTCCGAGGAGCTTCCACCACTACCTCTGCTATCCTTGGTATTTTTTTCTTCCTTGGCATGTTCCTCTTTTCCATTCTGCTCCATTTCCTTGCTGCTACTCTATGCAAGTTTGTGTTTTGCATAACCACAAACCACAGCAGTGCTTTGGTGATGTCCTTGGGTTAGTGTGTGTGCCCTTGTGTCCTTGCTTACTTTTACAGAGCTACACTTGTCCTTGCATGAATACAGCTGTCCTCATATTGCTTTTATCAAATATATGCATAATCATTTAATGTTGCTGAACGGTGCTATGAGGAAATTGTTGGACTTGGTTACTGCACTAAGGAACAATGTGAGCTGCTTTTCTATTTGCTGTGATGGGCTGATGTATCAAATGCTTGTATACTTGGGCCTGCCACAATAAAGCACACATTAAACAATATTGGGCTTTTAACCCAAAACAATGTTTGTCATCATAATATAACCCAAAATCAAACTAGACTCAACAAAACCAAAATAAAAAAATTGGTACAGGAACTCAAATAAAAGGAAAAAAAATATAAGAACTCAATTAAAAAAAAAATTGGTGTAAGGACTCAATTAAAAGGAAAAAAAGTATAGGGATCTAATTAAAAATTTTGCAAAACTGTAGGGACCAATAGAATAATTAAACCTAAAATTTATAATATTATTTAATTTTATGAATTTTTAAGTATTTCAGCTACAAATACAAATATATTTTAATTTAAGATTCAATTATTTTAAAATAAAATATGTTAAATAGTTAAACTACTAACACAATTAAGGTATTTGGTAATATTAATAGAAATATTTATAAATGAACACAATCTACAAATAGTTTATCTGTTATTCAAAAAACTTTCATCAAACCAAGTCTTCTAGACTATTTCTTTATGTTGTGTTTAATTACAGCCAGAATTAAAGAGAATTGATTAGTATTGTCCATCTCACACCTCACCTCAGATATTTTTTGTGAATACAATGAAACCAGAAGTGTAGCCAAAATGCGGATGCAACATTTCCCTGATGAATAAAAGGATTGCGGGCTATTATTGGACATGTTCAATTGCCAAGAACTTGTGCTGCTGAGTTGAAGAAGTGGCGGTATACATCATTGTTGGGTTAAATTGTTCCACATCTTCCTTATATAGCCACCGGTAACCACAACTCTTCAGTTCTACTTCTTCTGGATAATCACTCATGATTGCCAATTCAATGCTATCAACATCAGATGCTCCTTTTTTTAAATAACTTACAAAAAGATTAATGAAAACTTCCCGGGAGAAAAATACTATCAGCATATGATCTAATTTAGTTGTGATCGAATCTTTCTCAAGACGTATTGGAACAACGGGATAAATGCTCTCATGCAGAGGTTTAGAGCGAAAACCACAACCTACAAGCACTCTACTCCTACGTTTAAGCAATTGAATTGGAGCATGATGTACAACAAATGTTACACAACAAGCAATGCCAATCCAATTATTGTCATCCACAATGGGAAAAGGATCCAGGCTCACTGAATTACCCGTATTCTGTTTGTTGAACCACCTTGGAATTTTATTCCCTGGAATAACAACTTGAATGATGCATTTGAGTAAAGAACATTGCATGTTCACCTGCCACCATACAAGTTAGGTATGTGTAACAAAAAATAAGTTCATAATACACACAGAAAAAAGAAAAGCAGGGAATTGAAGCTGCCACCTCAATCACTTTTATCATCCATGAAACTACTGTGAGACAACAACCTTCCATGTCACTTAAATTGGGGCAGTTGAAAACATATAATCCTCCATAGTAACAACTTTGACGGCTAGCTCCTCCTATCGGCAAAAGGGTACTTGACAGCCACTTTAGATTGTTACAGTACTCCAAATTCAGCTCCCCTAGCTTGGGAAGTTCTTTGATGCAATGAGGTAGCGTAACAATATTGTTTCCCCCTATGTTTAAGCTTTCTAAACAATGTAACTGTCCAATAGCTTCAGGTATTTGAACTAGATTACAGAAACTTATGTCAAGATATGTCAAAGCTGGAAAACGTGACAATGAAGGCACCAACAAATCAACTGAACTGGAAAGCCTTTTAGAATAGAAAAAATGGAGAGGTCTTGTAAGAGTTTTGCATATGGAGGATGTCATGTGGCTTTGCACACTTTGATCTGTATTCAACTGTTCGCTTTGTCTTGGTTTCTCTAACAACTGATATCTAAATAATTTTGAACAGCCAGACAGATTTAAATGTTGAAGAGAATTAAGATGAAATATGCTATTGGGAATACTAACAAGACTTTTGCAGTTTTCCAGATTCAAGAAACTAAGCTTTTCTAGAGAACCAACGGATGCATCAAGGTGAACAAGTTTAATACATCCTTTAATATCTAAATGCTCAAGATTTGGGGCTTGAGATAAATTTGGTATCTTTACGAGATTTTTGGAATGACATAGTTCTATGTGTGTCAAGTTATGTAGATCCTGCAACGAAACAAAAAAGGGGCCAATAGAAGAAGACATCATATTATAACTACATTTCAACTCATTGTTAATTTAGTGAACAGAAAAGAAAACGAGTGAGAAATTTTTTTCCTTGTTTTCATTCAAATAAAATCAACATAGATAAAGGCAATGATATCTAGCATACCTTTGTTCCCTCCCAGAGTTCTTTGATATTGCTATGATATAGGATTAATTTAACGAGTTTATTTGGCTGAAAGCTTGATGGCAAACATGTGAAAGGGTATTTTTCCCAATCAAGATATCTCAACTGATTAGAAAGAAAATCAAGACATCCTGAGAAATTCACTTTTTTGAGTATGAGTAATTTAAGGTGGTTCATTTGTGATAAAGCTTCAACCTTCAATGTTGCCTTTTTTGACAACTCTTCCCTATTTTTGAGAGATCTTGGCAGAACTATGGCTTCAAGGTTCTTCACTGCCTGAAACATTAGACATTTTAAAATTGCTTAGGATTTTTAAAAAATTGGTACGAAAGAACTATAATTTCAAACATTTTTTACCTTGTTTTCCCACAAGACATCACTTAGATCCCTATAGTTCCATAACCTGCTCCACTTTCTTGGTTCATTGGGTGATTTTTCTCGAATAATACTTCTACCCAACTCTCTCAACAAATCATGCATAACAATGTAATACCGACTGCAAGTTATGAGTGATTTGTCAATGAGAATTCTTATACCAATCTCAGGATG
The DNA here is from genome assembly GCF_003086295.3 of Arachis hypogaea. Taxonomy (NCBI): domain Eukaryota; kingdom Viridiplantae; phylum Streptophyta; class Magnoliopsida; order Fabales; family Fabaceae; genus Arachis; species Arachis hypogaea. Next base: position 5,670,566 of record NC_092038.1, read on the forward strand.
AAATCTTCGAATACGCAAAATATCTTTTACATAATCTTCTTCATCATCGGGAAAGAAACAGGCAATATCAAGAAATATTTCTTTTTCCGGATCCTCAAGTCCATCAAAACTGATTCGAAGTACATCCATAATATCTTTTGTTGGAGTTTCTTTCAGTCTAACCAATGCACTACTCCATTCAGAGACATCTCGCCCAAACAAAAATGAGCCCAATACTTTAATTGCTAAAGGAAGTCCATTAGCATATGCTAATGCAGAATCTGTCAGGCTTTCATAATCTTTTACAACATGATTACATTTGAAAGCTTTTCTGCAAAACAATTGGTGAGCATTCTCATCATTTAAGAGTTTAACTTTATAAACATGATCCACTTCATACTCTCTCAATATATGCTCATCTCTAGAAACTATGATTATTCTACTCCCTCTACCGAGCCATTCCCGTTCTAAAGCCAACTTCTCCAACTGAATCTCCTTATCAACATTATCCAGAACTATGAGAACCTTTCTATGGCGTAACCCAGTTTGAATCAGATTATTTGCCAATGAAAGATTCCACATCGAAAAACTTTCTTCCATAAAAGCTTGACAAAGAAGTTGCTTTTGCACACCAAGTGGTCCATCATGTTTGTAAGTTTTGCTCACATCATCTACAAAACATGAAACATCATATTGGTGAAAGATCTTTTCATATAAAATCTTGGCAAGAGTTGACTTTCCTATGCCACCCATTCCACAAATTCCTACAACTCGAACATCATCCTCTGAGTCCAAAACTAGAAGCTTTTCTAGTTCTTGCACAGGGGAGTGAATTCCAACTATATCATTAGATACACTTGATGATGGTTTGAGACTCAATCTGTTGGTTACCGCTTTGACAATTTTTTCAATCTCAGCGGATTGTGACCTAAAAAGATCAAGAGAAAAAAAGAAGTGGAAAACTCAAAATCCTCACATAAGACAGCACAAGAAAATCTATATATAAAAGTGGATGATCCTGCAACCATAATTGTTCATTGAAATATTTGAAATGTCTTAATTAATGTTAAGAGTAGACAGCAAAACATAGAACTGGTTACTCACTTATCCTTCAAATCCCAGCCAGAGAGATTGGCTACTTGTGTTAGAGCTCCCCTCCATCTTTGCACTTGCTCCATCATCTCTGTATCACCTTTGAATCTTTCTTCATGTTCCACAAAGGCTTCTTCATAGTTTCCACTTTGCTTTCTGACCTCAGATGGACTCACATCACAGAAAACAGGCAGAACACGGTGTCCCGGGACTTGAATGCAATCAGCTATCTTTGCTAGTTCTTGCAAGCACCATGTGGAGGAAGCATAATTCATTGAGAAGACCACAATCAGAACCTGTGATGCTTCAATAGCTTCCAGAAGCTCTTCTGATATAAGTCCTCCTTTCTTGAGCTTAGTATCATCCCTGAAGGCAACTATGCCGTGTCTGCGGAGAGCAGCATAAAGATGATCGGTGAAGTTGTTGCGAGTTTCGCCTCTGAAACTCACAAACACATCATATTTCCAGTTCTTCCTATGAGACAAGGTGCTCTGGATTCTCATGCAATCCATTGTGTAGTGAATATACTGTGTGCACTGTGAATATACAATGCAATATAGATTAGATTTTATAGAAATGAGATGCATACTGAGGACAGGGTATATATATTAAAGTCAATGGACGTGTTTTGGATAATTGATAGCAAGTTCAGTTGAAAATTATGCATTGAAGATTTGAAGCATTGAGTAGTTTATTATGAACAAAACAAATCACTTTCAAGTGGCTCAATAACGTGTTAACCTTTCTTAAATTCCAATTTGACGCGCATTCTTTCAATCATTTTTCTCCAAATCTATGTCATGATTTGCTAAGCATTTTCTGAATGGCACGCACTAATCTTTTGAATGATACATGTTTGGTTTATTGATCTTAGCAGGGGTCTTCTTCTCATTTTCTTTTTATGACTCAGAGAGATGGATGACTAACGAAATTGACGAGTATTTGCATGGAAGAATCTCATGTACATCAATTGTAACTTGGTAACATGTCTGGTCTCTAAGATTAAAAAACCATTTCAGGTACAGCAAAAAATAATCATTTTTGTTTATTTATTTAAATAAAAGTACCCTGAAAATTGTGGTAACGCTCGGAATGAGTTATTTGATTTTGTTTGTGAGATACTAATTGGCAAGCTGGCAATAAAGTAATGGAACTTGACAGTAGCAGTAGTTGACACTATTTAAAAGCAGAAGAGCTCTCTCTAACATACATGTGCCTTCAAACATGGCCGCATCCATGCTTTCTCTTTCTCCTCTCCTCTTCTTCTTCCTCTTCTTGGTCTCATCTGCGATTTCTCATTCCAGAGCAACAAACGCTTCGGATTTCAGAATCGTCGAAGCAACCGTTGAGGAAATCCAAGCTGCGTTCTCTCGCAACGACCTAACCTCGACTCAACTCGTTGACTTGTACCTGCAGCGGATCCAGAAACTCGATCCGGTGCTCCGCGCCGTACTGGAAGTGAATCCGGACGCACGCGATCAGGCCGAGCAGGCGGATCGGGAGAGAAGAGGCGGGGAGGTGGTTGGGGCGCTGCATGGGATTCCGGTGATGCTGAAGGACAGCATTGGGAGCCGGGACAAGATGAACACGACGGCAGGGTCGTATGCGCTGCTGGGTTCGAAAGTAGCACGTGACGCGCACGTGACAATGAAGCTGAGGGAGGCTGGTGCGGTGATTCTGGGGAAAGCTAGTCTGTCCGAGTGGTACAGTTGTCGGTCTCCGGAAGCGCCGGAGAATTGGTGCGCACGAGGTGGATATGCCACTGTTAGTACTCTGCTCTTTATCCCTCTCCTTTTCTTATTTTAATTTTATTTTACTTTTCTCGAAACTTTCTTGTTTTTCAAGTAAGCCCGAATATTTAGCAACTTTTTGTTTTTGCATATTTTAATTAAAAACAAATTTATTACACTAATTTTTCAAGTACTTAGGACTGACAATTTTTTAAAAAAAATGATATTTAAGATATAAGGTTTTAATTTAGTAGTTATATTTTTTAAAAAATTACAAACTAAAAGGTTATTTAATGATGCAGAAGCATAACAATTATATACGTATTTGATTAATTTAAGTAAGTATAAAATTTCAACCTTTTTTTAATTAAAGGCAGCAGTATAAACATTTTATTTTATTATACTATATTAACTCATTTTAAATCAAAACTGCTAGTAAGAGTTCAATAAACGTAAAATGGAAACAAAAATTATAGACTAGTGTTAAAAACTAAAAATGTAGTCCTGTTATATTCTGTTGAATGGACGTCAATGATTGGCCATGATAAGAATCCTATATATTCTATTTTTTCCATTTTGGGGTAAACTAATGTTAAAGATATTTGATTATGCTCCCAAGATATGTTAAACTAAGGTTGAAATTTTTTTTACGATCAATGTTTAAGGCAATTGCGCTATGGTTGCTTTGATTTAAACCAGCATATCTATCTGCAGTTCTCTGCAGTTCAGGTTCAGGATAAGATCATTTCAGTGGGGACAAAAATGTAGTCATAATTTATGTCTTAATGTAATGAGCAGAATCCTTATGTGGAGGAGGGACGTACATGCGGATCTAGCTTTGGATCCGCCATTTCAGTGGCCACCAACATGGTTGCAGTTTCTCTGGGGACTGAAACCGATGGCTCTATTATCTGCCCAGCTGACCGCAGCTCAGTTGTGGGGATCAAACCCACCGTTGGACTCACCAGCAGGGCTGGTGTCATACCGATTTCGCCTCGTCAAGATTCAATTGGGTAACAAATTGCTTCATGTCTCAACAAATGTCTTGGTAACTCATCTCTTTCTTGTATGAGCAAACAATAAACATGAAAAAGAATGAGTTATCATATCACTAGTCTTTTTATGTCTGAAAATGTGTGTTTTTGCACAGGCCAATATGCAGGACAGTTGCAGATGCAGTTCATGTTCTTGATGCCATTGTTGGGTTTGATCCCAGAGACTATAATGCTACAAAGTCAGCAGCTATGTTTATACCTCAAGGTGGTTACAAGCAGTTCCTCAGGAAAGAAGGCCTCAAAGGAAAGAAACTTGGTGTTGTTAGGAATCCATTTTTCACTCCTTATAATGGATCCAACGTCATTTCTACCTTTGAGAATCATCTTAACATTTTCAGGTAAATATAGAATGCATAACACACCCACACACACAAGTGATTGATCATATTTTACATTAACACCGATGTTGTGGTGGTTTTCGCAAATCTAAGGCAAAGAGGTGCGACGGTGATAGATAATTTGGAAATAGAGAATTCAAGCATCATTCTTGACCCTTTCCAAAGTGGTGAGACATTAGCAATGCTGGCAGAGTTCAAGTCATCCATCAATGAGTATCTGCAAGAACTGGTTTATTCTCCTGTGAGGTCGCTGGCTGAGATTATTGAATTCAACATCAAGCACCCTGATTTAGTAAGTGTGTAGTATGATTTTTACACAGACAATAGCATTGAAAGGCCATTGAGTTTTAAAGCATCAAAATATAGACCAACTTGATGTTGGTTTAGAATGCTTAGTTTGATTTGGCATTAATGAACTGTTTTTGCTTTATTTCTTTTGTAGGAAAAGACAAATGAGTATGGGCAGGATTTGTTTATTGCATCAGAAATGACAAATGGCATTCCTCCAATTGAGGCATTGGAGATGATGGAGCAATTATCACAAAATGGGTTTGAGAAATTGATGAAGGAGAATGAATTGGATGCATTGGTGACTATTGGATCTGATGCTGCCACGGTTCTAGCAATTGGAGGGTACCCTGCAATCACTGTTCCAGCTGGATATGATAGCAAGGGAATGCCATTTGGAGTGTGTTTTGGAGGGCTAAAGGGAACAGAGCCAAAACTCATTGAGATTGCTTATGGCTTTGAACAAGCTACTAAGGCAAGGAAGCCTCCCCCTACTTTTCATCTACTCAAGACACTATTTGAAGATTAATTCTTGTTTTCATATGTTTAGATCTGATTAATTGTAATTCAGCTTCAGCAGCATGTTTTTAGTTATAGGATGCTCAAGTGATTCAACTAACACTTCCATCTAATGTGAATTGTAATTTAATTTAAATATACCAAACTGCATGATTTAGAACACTGCACAAAAATGAGTTTGTTAATTAATGGTGGGGATACAAGAGTGTTACAACTAATCGACATACATGCAGAAAGAAACAAAAAATATGGCATTGCTCTACCAAGAATCTTGAGGATGATTTATCCCTTAATTGGGTCCAAAATGTTTAAACAAATCACTGCATGTACATTATATTGTACCTTCTGTCTCATTTCAATAAATTAATTGCCAACTAAAGATGAAGATACCAACTTCAGTAATGAAAAATAAAAAATACATTATATTACCCACTCTTAAATGCCGGCAAAGGAAATGAACTAGTCAAAATTTTGTAACAAGAGCAACTATGGTCCTGAACTTATAAAAACATATGTCTTCCAAAGTTCAATATTTGAATCTACTCCCGAATATTCTGACCATGGCCGGATAATTAAGCAAAATTCCACATAACTAACAACCTAGTGCTTTATTTATTTCCATGAACTCTAAACAACTAAAAATAGTTGAAACATATTATTCAAGTACAATTTCTTAATTAAATTTGCAGTTTTAAGCTTATACTATAAGTAACGGTGTAACTAAACAATGGTCATTCATGCAAACAACTTATCACTTGAATGTATAATCATTTGACTCAGTGCTGAGTTTCATGGCTACCATAATGTCACTAATTATGTCTATACTCTCGTTCATGTTGATCATTCTTTTGAGATTATCAGAAGGGTCATACACCATAAAAGAACAACAATTCTCTATCAAAGAAGCAACCATAAGTGAGATTCAACTTGCATTCAGGCAAAACAAACTCACCTCAAGGAAGTTGGTTGAGTTTTATATAGAAGAAATCAAAAGGCTGAACCCAACTCTTAAGGGGGTCATAGAGGTAAACCCAGATGCATTGTCCCAAGCTGATAAAGCTGACTGCGACCGAAAAACTAAGTCACCGACAAGTTTGCCTGCGCTGCACGGTATTCCAGTTCTGCTCAAGGATAACATTGGAACCAAGGATAAGCTGAATACTACAGCTGGATCTTTTGCTTTGCTTGGTTCTGTGGTACCTCGTGATGCTGGTGTGGTGTCGAAACTAAGGAGAGCCGGGGCAATCATATTGGGGAAGGCCAGCTTGAGTGAATGGGCTGCCTTCAGGTCTACAAAGGCTCCTAATGGTTTTAGTGCAAGAGGTGGCCAAGGAAAGGTTAGTCATAGCACTTGTAGCATGAAAAAGTTGCAATATGTTATAAGAGTTTTAAGAAATTTCCTTAGCAAAACATTTTACTTTTCAGATTGAATAGGAATGCTGACATATTGACATTATTAATATCATTTTTGTGTAATGTTCAGAATCCATATGTTTTATCTGCTGATCCATGTGGGTCTAGTAGTGGATCAGCAATATCAACAGCTGCTAATTTGGTGACAGTAGCACTTGGAACTGAGACTGATGGGTCAATTTTATGTCCATCAAGTGCCAATTCAGTTGTAGGCATCAAACCAACAGTTGGTCTCACTAGCCGGGATCAAGTCATCCCGGTTTCGCCTAGACAAGATACTGTTGGGTAAGAACAATTGTTGCATGTGATGGTTAAGATTATGATCTCTTGAATTGAAGCAACCACTCAGAGCATTAGCTTGTTACAATTCATTATATTATTCTCTTTGTTTCAAGATCGTAGGCACATTACTTGACAATTATGAATTTGTGTTTGAACTTGTTGCCAGGGCCATTAGTAGGACAGTATCTGATGCTGTCTTTGTTCTTGATGTAATTTCTGGGATTGATTACAATGATCCAGCAACTACAACTTGGTCTAAGTATATTCCTCAAGGTGGATTCAAACAATTTCTTAATCAAAATGGGCTCAGAGGGAAGAGACTTGGAATAGTAAGGAACCCATTCTTTGGCCTTTTAGCCTCTGATGTGGTTCAACACTTTGAGAAGCATTTTCAGACCTTAAGGTAAAAATTAATATAAGCTTTAAATGTTTAATTTTCAAAATATTTCATTTTCTCAATCAGTACACCTACCTAATGAAAATGTATATATAACATGAAAATTGAAGACATCAAGGAGCAGTTGTGGTAGATAATCTCCAGATAACCAATATCAATGATATCTTAAATGTGACCAAAAGTGGTGAGGCAGTAGCACTTGCTGCTGAGTTCAAACTATCCTTGAATTCATATCTCAAGAACTTGGAGGTTTCGCCGGTGAGATCCTTGGCGGATGTTATAGCCTTTAACCAAAAGAATGCAGATCTGGTATGTATAATCAAATGTTTCCTTCATTGACAAAACTTGATTAATTTTATGCAGAACATCAAAGTTCACAATGATTAACTCTTGTATTCAAATAATTACTATTTAGGAAAAGATCAATGAGTTTGGCCAAGACATCTTCTTGTTAGCCCAAACAACAAATGGAATAGGCGCGACAGAGAAGGCGACACTGGCCAATCTAGCAAGACTATCAAGAGAAGGCTTTGAGAAATTGATGAGTGATTATAAACTTGATGCATTGGTAACACCTGGTTCAAGTGTTGCACCTGTGCTTGCTATTGGAGGATTCCCAGGAATAAATGTGCCTGCAGGGTATGATAGTAAAGGTGTCCCATTTGGAATAAACTTTGGTGGTTTGAAAGGATCAGAATCAAAGCTAATTGAGATTGCATATGGATTTGAACAAGCAACTAAAGTCAGAAAGCCCCCTCCAGTTTAACTTGCAAGAACAAGACAATTAACTGTTGAAGTTCTTCAATACTTTGTCATACATGTTGTCAATTGCCTCATGAATTATACTGTTGTATAACTATAATGTCTTCTTGTGGTCCTATTTGAGCAAATTTACGTGTAATAATGAATCTTAGCTTCTTCACTAAAGGGAGTGTTGTTTGGTTATCTTTCTTAATACAACTATTCTTTAGCTAATTCAAATTCTAAAAAAAAAAAAAAAAACAATAATTCTTTGCTACTTAGCCCAACTAATGAGGTTCTTAACCATGATCTTTCGAGATTGCCCATTGTACTTCTTTCTTAAATATTAAGATTGCTGGATTTTTATAGGCCTCTATAGGTCTTTACTCGTATATCATATTGGTTTAGGTTATTTATGGGGACAATGAATAAACACCATTAATGCTAAAATAATATTTTTCATTTAAAGGAAACTAATAAACACTTTCCACTTTTGCCAATACAACATTTTAATTTATTTCATGAATATAAATATTGCGAGCTATTGGTATTATGAGGTGAAGAGTTGGCGCTATACATCCTCTATGGGTTTAAATGTTCCAAATCTGTCTTAAATACCCTACGGTACCCATAACTCTTCACTTCTACTACTTATTCTGGATAACGAGTCAATGCAACCAATTCAATACCATCAAGATCAGAAGCTCCTTCTTTTAAAACACTTACATAATTATTAATGAAAACTTCCCTCAATAAAAACATTAGCAACATATGATCAAATTCAGTTGTGATCCAATCTGGGGCAATGGAACAAACGGCCTTATCTGGATTACGACAAAAACCACAACCAAATAGAATAGGAGGATATTCAGTTGGAGCATCATGCACAACAAATGCCACACAACAAGCAATGCCAATCCAATTATTGTCATCCACAATGGGAGATGGATCCACCTTCATTGAATTACCTGTATTCTGTTTGTTGAACCACCTTGGAATTTCAGTTCCTGGAATAATAACTTTAATGGAGCATCTGGGGAAAGAGCATTGCATGTTCACCTGCCACATACAAATTAGGTATGTATAACAGCATAAGTTCATACCATACAGAGACAAAGCAAAATGGCAAAACAAAGGAGGACTAAAACTCACTACCAAAATTATCAGATAAAATAATGCGAACTGATGTTCAAAAAATATGATGTGGTATATTAAAAATCAAAACTTGGTAATGACATACGTAGCCATATCAGGTGTACTAATGGCTTTTGAGGGTTAAGGAATAAGCAAATAGCTTATCATCCAAACCCATATACAAATAAATTAATTTCTCTACAATGTTAATATTTTCTTCTATGAAAAGATACAACTTAACTATTTTTGTCTCTCCCCAAGAAACTCATTTCCTACAGAGTCATTCAACTAATCACGATGCACTTGATCCTTCATATTCTCGCCTAATGATCTCCATCACGAGCTCATTCCAGGTATCCACGGGGCCTGGCATGCACCAATGCAAGCAATCCTGCGGTGGTGGCCTTCCATCCGGTCCACGCTTTGTGATCTTATTTGGATCAGTGCTCCTGTATGGACCAGGATGGCCATCATGCCTGTACTGAAAAACTTCAGTGATATCCATTAACTTCAACCTTGATGCATTTGTTGCATTCTGCATAGCACGGTTGAAACCATTAACCTGTTGTGCATGCATGACATTTGTGAATTCGTTTTCCACCAGTTTGCCCGGACCAAGAGGCTTCACCTTCCCCGTGCATGATCCACCCGTGTTCCAGGCACCACCCTCGTAGTGATCCGGCGAGTAAGAGCGCACAATTGTAAGCCCCTTGTAATTTGGATGCGCAAGAATGGAAGTAAGAATCGTTTCAACAGATATACCGTATGCTTGAATACTATTAATCTTCATTTTGTCCCGATGAGACTTGGGCGGCGACCACAACTGCCCGCCCACAATCTCGTTGTTTAAAATGTACACAGACTTCTTGGCAAACCAATGACCGGAAGAAAGAACAACCACATCAAACATTGGGAGGAATTCCATCAACTTCTCATCCGGAGCATCAAGATGGAGCTTATCCACACCAGCCTCGGCATAATCAAATGGCTCAGGATAATGTTTGACAAGCCACGAAGACCACATCCGCGCAATCATTACAGATGTGGACCTGAAATAATATCGTTGCATGTTACGATTTCCCCGATTCTTCGGTACCTCTACCTGAAAGTATCGTTTTATAAGTTAGCCTTCTCACTATGCAAAATGAATGCACATTATCATGGACCCTGCAAAAACAAGCACGCATATAATGTACGTATGCAAGTATAAAGTAAATTCTATGCAAGGAAACCGTTGAATTTGATCATGAACATAGCATGGTGCAGGTGCAGGTGCAGCTCAAATGCCACACGAAGACAATTCTTGTCCTAGTAGCCAGAAAGATACTTAAAATTAAGCACCCGTAATATGTGATAGATAACTGACTTCCTCAGATAATCCAGATCAATTAATATCCGTAAACTATGTTCAAAGGCTGATAGTAACATCACATCAGCTTAGCAGTTATATGACGGAATTGGTTCAGATCATCAAAATCAAATCAGGAGTTTATTCTGTTCACTAATGGTTCTTGATCACAATGACCACAGCACATGAAACTACTAGAGAGGATTTTCAGGGGACCCACTACTCTCTTAATCTTTCCTCACTCCATTACATGGCTGATTTTACCCCAGTGTCTTTTCCCTCCTATTTATACTAAATCCTAACTAATCAAACTCCCCATCACAAGGCCAAGTTCATCATCCCTTAGGTTTCTTTAAAGGATTATTGAGGTTCTTCCTTGAAACAGAATTCCTTTTTCTATTCCATGTCTTTAATTTGCTGTCTTATGAAGTGGACAAACTACGGTTTGTTATGTGTTTCTCGGGCTCGGCCAACCTTATATATCATAAATCTAATATACTAATATCAAAAGCAACCATGATAAAATAGAATGACAAATTCGCAAAACATTGAATTTCCCTGTTACCTAGGAATCATTTAATTTTCCATTCAACGCAGATACACAAGTTAAAAAGAAATAACCTGCCACAGAATACACAGCAATGATTCCATCTGGTTTCTTGCAACTGAATCTCCAATGAATGCCAAGGTCTTCCCTCTCATCAACTCCAAAAATTTCTTTGGATCAAATCTTGGGAGGTCGCACTGAGATGGCTTCCAGCGCCAATTCTCATAATCCTTGTCAGGCCTCCCATTAGCCTGACAATTTTGCATCTGTGTAATTACTGGGCATGTATCATTTCTATATAATGGTCCCAATGGATCGTGTATCCAGCTTCCATGGTACAAATCGCACTCTACAGAATCCAATCAGAAAAACCAATTAAACATCACCAAAGGTATACATAGTATTTCGAACCAAAATTATTTTGGGAAAAAAAAGGCTATATGACAGTCACAGTTTTGGTAATAAGATACAAATACTAGTTTTATTATCCTATCTCAACCTAAAAGATATCTAATAATTTTCACAAATCTATTGATTAACTCATAATTTATAATAGAAACAAAGATCAAACTAAAAGAGCGCTTACTATGAAATCATACTAGCATCAAGTTATACAAGTAAAAGCAAGGAATCTAATTTCAAGCCTTCATTATAGGAGTCATAGAAATATATAAATAGTAAGATTGCTACAGCCATCTTATTATACAGGGAAAAGAAAAAATTGCTTTTCTGGCTATACTATTTCATCTCTTTCTCCCCACCGAAACCTATACTCTATGATAGAAAAACTTTAATGTGTGAGGCTGTATGTAGTACATATGTTGAATACTAAATCTATATTCCCCTCATTAAGTTAAGTGGACACATAATAAACAAGTATTACACATAAATCACTTCATAAGCATGCTCCAACTCATAATAATAAAATTAAACTAATAATGAAATTATTGCTCCAATGTGTTCCCAAAAGAGGCGAAGAAAAAGAAACAATTTTATGTTGTAATTGATTATATAAATCAAAGAGTAATACAATAAAACAATATGATTATCACAACTGCAACCTGGATTAGCTGAACCAGCAGAAGATGCGCTATCTCGCTTCTCTATTGGCTCTGGAACTGCCTTTGATGTGGAATCACTAGATGACACGGGTTCCTCATCAGATGCACTGGACTGACTGGTCAAATCCACAGAGGCCAGTTCCTCATTTTTTACAATACTTGTATCATTACCAGCCACTGGCAAAGTTGCCGTCGAAACCATATCAACCTGTGAATCGAATTTAGAAGGCAATCTACTATTGACTGCATCCTTACTTCCATCAAATGAAGTTGAAGATTCTTGCGAATCAGAACCCGCTCTATCAGTAGATTCTATTTCATTCACCTCCTTGTTAACCGGAGATTGCTCTGATGTCTGCTCACTCAACCCTGCTTGTGAGTTTGAGTTACTATCAGCTTGTTCTATACTGCTACCACTAGATTGATCAGATGAAACCGTGGGAGAATCACCACTAGATTGATCAGATGAAACCGTGGGAGAATCTAGATCCAAAGATTGTTTATTATCAACAAGATCTGAACTTCTATTCAATTGAGCATCCTTAGAATTTTCATTTTTTGAAGGTACTGACACATCTACCTTTGCTGTATTATCTACACCATAAAAATGACTATGAACAGTGGATCCAATAGGGTATGATACAAGTCCCCAAGAAGCATAAATTAAGAAAACTGCAAGTACTCCTACTGAAACTGCAATCCACGAAATCGGCTTTCGATTCGAAGGAATTATGGAAGAGCCTTTAGATGTAGTACTCCAAGCCATGCCTTTCATCAAACACCTCCAAGCTCTATACTAAAAACTGAAGCATGAAAGCTTTCAAGAAGACCATAGACAAAATACCTAAATTTTAATCCTGAAACACAATGTTCAAGTGATGGGAATCAGATTCAGGTAACTACTGCTTGATAATGAGGTCAAACCTCATGTGCAATCCTGCCATAACAACCAACACACAAACGGTAACAAATTCTGACTAAACATGCAACAAGATAAGATAATTTTCCCTTTTTTAAAAAAAGGTCCAATTTTTCTCACAAAATTGGGATTTTCATAATAAAATTAAAAGGAAAAGAAAAAGTAATTTTGATTAACGGTGAAGAAAGAGCAGGAACCTTTATGATGGTGGCAAGATTCAATGTGATGGGAATTCGGAAGCGGGAAATTAATGCTGCAAAGAAACGCGCAATTTGATAGAATTCTAAAGAATTGCGACCCTGTTTGATTTGATTAGGATGCGTGTGCGGTTGAGCTTGGAATGGAATGAAACGAAACCAGATTTGAAAAAAAAGAGAAAAGATAAAAGAAAGTGACAGAGGCTCACCTCAAAGTTCAAACTCAAATCCATGATTCACAATCAAGCTTTGTCGCTTGTGTAAACTTAGTAATTTTCTTTTATTTTTCTTCTCCCCTCTTCTTCTTCTTCTTTTTTTTTTTTTTTTGGCCGGCTAAATATATTTTTTGAATTTTGATTTTTTTTTTCTTCAAATTTGACACAATCAAAAAACGAACAAGAAATAGTTGTTGACTAGTGCCAATGACATAGGCATATAGCCATTGTCCTAATGTCCCATATGCACTATGTTAATTTTGGAGAATCAATACTTTATCATCTACGGTTTGTTTTTTTTTACTTTTAAAAAATATTGTATTTTTTATGTTTATATTTTTTAAAAATAATATATGCATATACTCTTTTACGTAAAAAGATAATTAAAAACATGCATTAAAACTCTTAATTATTATTCTTATTTTATATAATACATATAAGAATATTGCTTTTTTTTATATGTATAATAATTTACATAATCCCATAGCTTATAGCACCTACACATGTGTTGGGAATAAAACATCATTCCCCCTTGAGAAAACACCTTTGACAGAGAAATAAAATAGACACAATCACAACACAAGAATTTAACGTGGAAACTCCAATTACCGGAGAAAAAACCACGGTCGTTGTCAAATGACAACCAGAGAATATCACTATGTGAAAATTGTTACAACACATAGATTTCTTTCTCTCTAACACCGGCACCCCAGTACACCCACACTCTCTCAAAGCAAATATCTAATTACACCTCACAACACTCTTTAATCAAAGAGTACAGAGGAAAAGAAAAATTAGATACAAGCTTAAAGTGTTTCCGACTGGTGCAAAAACAAATGGAGAACTTAGCCTCATATTTATAGCCTAGGTCACCCACTCCATTTGCTATCCTAAGAAATGTGGGACTAATTCAACCAAATCCTAACAATCTCCACCTTGATTGAAATACACACATCTTCAGCTTCCATTGTCAACACCGACAATTCTTTGCTGCCATTGTTTATACCGACAATCATAGTTCAGAGAACTATCATACTCCACCATGAAAGTATACTCACTTGGAATTAGACCACTCCAAGCATTTTGCCTTGGTACAGATCGAAACCTTGCTGAAAATTCATGGTGCAACTTCCAAATTGGCTTTTCCTGGAAGTTCTTCAGCCATCAACCTAACTCCGCCACACACCTTGCATCTCAACGCCAACCAATGCCCGTGTGCAATTTGTGGACCCGATTGCCACAACTTATCCTTATCCATGGTAGTGCGGCAATACCATGAGGATACTTCTTGTCTTCTAGAGAACATCATCTTTTCTCATAGAGAGAGCAACCAGAGATCTTCTCCTTCAACGCCTTATGCAAACCTGATTGTATCAACACATCCTTGACTTGTATTTGCCACAAGCCAAAATTGATTCTTCCATCAAATTTCTCTATTTCAAGCTTCACAACACTTGAATATCCTGACATTGTTGCAACCGTATACTGGAATAGTATAACTCAACTGTAAACTGTGCACTAGGAAGGGTCCCCAGGAAAGAGAGGTGGGTCACAATGGACACACTTAAATACCAAGTCTTTCCTTAGCCAGAACCTTTCCAATCTGTACTCTCACAGTGTCACACTGCCTTCCAGCAACAACAACAGCAACCAAAGAGAGAAATAAAATAGACACAATCACAACACAAGAATTTAACGTAGAAACTCCAATTACCGGAGAAAAAACCACGGCCGTTGTCAAATGACAACCAGAGAATATCACTATGTGAAAATTGTTACAACACATAGATTTCTTTCTCTCTAACACCGGCACCCCAGTACACCCACACTCTCTCAAAGCAAATATCTAATTACACCTCACAACACTCTTTAATCAAAGAGTACAGAGGAAAAGAAAAACCAGATACAAGTTTAAAGTGTTTCCGACTGGTGCAAAAACAAATGGAGAACTTAGCCTCGTATTTATAGCCTAGGCCACCCACTCCATTTGCTATCCTAAAGAATGTGGGACTAATTCAACCAAATCCTAACAACATGCTATATAGTAAATTATAGTTTGGTTAGGTAAAATTTTTAATTTTAAAAATAGTTTATAAAAATAAATTTTTAAAACATAATTTTTTAAAAATTGTAGTATTTATATTTAGTAAAAATACAAGTAACAACAAGTATATTTAATAAAATAATTTTTAAAATTTAAAAATATTATAATAAATATTAATGTAAAAATTAAATTTAAATAAGTACAAACTAATTTTTAAAAGCATCTCTAATTTTTAAAAATTTTAAGCACAAACACATAAATTTTTTAGTTTACCAAATATAAAACAAAATATTTGTAGCGAATACTCATATAAAAATATTTAAAATATCTTTTTTTAAAGATGCTTTTAGATTTTATTATTATTATTCAATGATATTTTTAGCAACAAAGTTAAAATTTAAATTGCTGTATTTTAATTTTAATTTATTGTTAGAAATATCACTGAATTAGTTTGTTTTTGCTAAAAATCATCGTTGACATAAATTTGTTACTAATTAAGTAATTATCATTATTGGACCTTGAATAATTTGTTTTTTTTGTTATTTAAAATTATCATTAAGATGAATTTTTTATGGATTATCATCAGTGAACTTTAAATTTATTGCTGTCTTGTTCAAATAATTACTTGATTAAATGTTTTTATTGCTAAAAATTATTATTGAGTTAAATTTGTTAGTGATTGAACTTTAAATTTGTTGCTAGAAATTAAATTTGATTGCAACAACATTTTCATGCATTGGCCTATAATAGACTCAATTCTTTATGTTAAATGCAATCTATCTATTCTTAATATATAAAAGTAGGTACATAGGTTTATCCATATTGTTTTTAAGTTATTTCTCTTTTTCTACTAACGTCATGTTAGCACCAACGCTTACTTGGCAAAATTTTAAAATCCATCACTCAAATCTTGCTAAATCATATTTTATTTTCACATAAAAAAACACAAAAAACAACTAAAAAACACAATAAAAACCAACAAATTAACTTTTTTCAAATCAATCCTTATTTCTAAAACAACAAAAACACAAATTAACATTTACCCCCAATAAAAAGCTCTCAAAACCAAAGAGCTTATTACCTTTCTCAAACCCTCACCCTCTTAGCACCTCTCCGTACCAAGATCTTATTTCCTCCATCCTCTTCCGGTCCCATCCTATTTCTTCCATCCTCTTCCGGTCCCATGAGCCATTATTTTTTCCTCAAAACAAATTGTACATCGCGATATCCATCTCCGGCGGAACCGCATTGCATAAATTGCAGAAACAGGACAAACTCCATTCCTCCTCTTGCGGTTTTTCTGTCAGAGCTCGATTCTGGGTCTTAGACCAACGTTACCATTCGGCGCCGCCAATGTAGGAAATTTGTCTCAAGTATCTTCCTAAGGATTTTCAACTTTGCCGTTTACTCTTCTCATTGTTCAATATCATTTTCAATAGCCCTATTTATTTGTTATAAATAATAACATTTTAATTGTGAACTCATTGCAAGTAGCACAAGTTTATATATTCCTCTTTTGTAAACGGTTGTCCAACACTCGCAACCAAAATTAATGTGCATTTAAAATTATTGCTCCCTATATACTATCGAGAGTGAACTACCAAACCGGCCCCTGTCCATTTCTCAAAATGACAACGCGACCCCTCACCATAAAAACAACCCATTTCGGTTCCTGTCCTTTACTTCCGTGACCCAATGCGGTCCTTATGGGTATTTTTCCGTCAACTCTGAACAGAAAATGCTGACGTGTAAGGTTCAAAAATGGACAGGAGCCTAATTGTCTCTAAATTTAAATTGGTTAGGGGTTTATTTGTCCCTATTCTTTAAATGATATTTTTTTTAAAATTTATTCATTATATTAATATTCTTTTTTTAATAAATTATTGAATATATGGTATAATAAGTACAAACTAATTAATAAATTATTTAAATTTAAAAATATTATTTATTATGAAACTAAATAAATAAATTTTAAATATAATTTTTAAATATATAAATAATAAATATTAAAATACGGTTAATATATTAATAATAATAATCCTATGATATAATATTAGTATTATAATCTAGATAATTTTCACAATAAAATAAAAAATAATAAACACATTATTTGATATATAATATTTTTTTTTGAGTTTTTCTCTCTTTAAACTAAATTAATAATTCTATTTGATATCTTTGTACTAAAATACACCATGAGTAGGCTACTAATATTAAATAAAATAAAACATAATATATATATTATGAAGACCATTTATAAACTCAACAAATTCAAAGCATCAATAATATTATTAATCTATCAATAATACATATTCTCATAAGATATAGATCCATAAAGATTATCAATATAAGAATAATGTGGATTAACTAAAATTTTATGTATATTAAAATTTAATTAAATGTTACATATATTTTATCCAAATCTATTTTTCAGCTAGCTAACTCAAATTCTAAACAAAAACTAATAATTCTTTGTTATTTACTATTTAGTCCAAGTAATGAGGTTCTCAACCATTATCTTTTAAGATTGCCCTTTGTACTTCTTTCTTCAATATTAAGATTGCTGGAATTTATAGACTTCTATATGTCTTTACTCTTATATCATATTGGCTTAGAATCATTTATGGGACCAATGAATAAACATGAAAAATAGAAGTAACAGACGCATTGTGCTAAAATAATACTTTTCATTTACAATAAGCAAGGAAACTAATAAACACTTTCCACTTTTGCCAATACAACATTTTAATTCATTTCACGAATATAAATATTGCGAGCTATTGGTCATCTTGAATTTCCAAAAACTTGTGCTTACGATTGTGAGCTAAAGAGTTGGAGCTATACATTTTCTCTGGGTTTAAATGTTCCAAATCTTCCTTAAATACCCAACGGTACCCACAACTCTTCACTTCTACTACTTCTTCTGGATAACGAGTCAATGCAACCAATTCAATACCATCAAGATCAGATACTCCTTCTTTTAAAACACTTACAAAATTATTTATGAAAACTTCCCTGGATAAAAACATTAACAACATATGATCTGATTCAGTTGTGATCCAATCTTTCTTAAGACGTATTGGAGCAACGGAACAAACGGCCTTATCTGGATTACGACGAAAACCACAACCAAATAGAATAGGAGGATATTCAGTTGGAGCATCATGTACAACAAATGCCACACAACAAGCAATGCCAATCCAATTATTGTCATTCAATATGGGAGATGGATCCACCTTCATTGAATTACCTGTATTCTGTTTGTTGAACCACCTTGGAATTTCAGTTCCTGGAATAATAACTTTAATGGAACATCTGGGGAAAGAGAATTGCAAGTTCACCTGCCACCATACAAATTAGGTAAGATTTGTATCCTCTAAATTTTAGATTTTACCTTAGAGGATAAATTATAATCTTTCTTACTGTTTATTTTATAAGTGGAACCAAGAGAAAACATGAGAAAAGAAAATATTTAAAGATGAAATATCACACTTTACTCTCTCAAATGAGAATTCAAAGGAGGACTTGAGACTGGTACCTGAATCATTTTTATCATCCATGAAATAACTGTGACACCACAACTTTCTGTGTCACTCAAATTGGGGCAGTTGAACAGAAATATTCCTCCATAGTAAAGTCTTCCATTGCTACCTCCTCCTATGGGCAAAAGGGTACTTGGCAACCACTTTAGTTGCTTACAGTACTGCAAGTTCAACTCCCTTAGCTTGGGAAGTTCCTTAATGCAATGAGGAAGCGTAACAATATTGTTTCCCCCTATGTTTAAACGTTCTAAACAACATAACTGTCTAATAGCATCAGGAATTTCAACTAGATTACAGAAACTTATGTCAAGAGATACCAAAGCTGGGAAACGAGACAAAGAAGGAACCAACAAACCAATTGAATTGGAGCATCTTCTAGAAGACAAAAAATGGAGAGGCCTTGTAAGAGTTTTGCATATGGAGGATGTCATGTGCCTTTGTACACTTTGACCTGTATTCAACTGCTTGCTTTGCCTTGGTTTCTCTGACAACTGATCTTTAAGTAATTTCCAACAGCCAGATAGATTTAAATCATAAAGAGAATTAAGATCAAATATGTTGTTGGGAATACTAACAAGACTTCTACAGTTTTCCAGATTCAAGTAACCGAGGTTTTTTAAACAGCCAATGGATGGATGAAGGCGAACAAGTTTAACACATCCTTTAAGATCTAGTCGCAAAAGATTTGGGGCCTGAGATAAATTTGGTATCTTTACAAGGCTTTTGGAATAACATAGTTCCATGTGTGTCAAATTATGTAGATCCTGTAATGTCAAGAGAGTGAGATAGAAAGGTAAGAAGAATCATAAGCCATAATACAAAGAAGGAAGACTACGTGTAATAATAGAAAAATGTTAAGGATTTGAGAACGATTTGAAGCTACTTTAGTTAAAATCAACATGAATAAAGATGGTGGTATCTACCATACCTTTATTCCCTCCCAGAGTTCTATGATGTTGCTGTGATGCAGGATTAATTTAACGAGTTTATTTGGCTGAAAGCTTGGTGGCAAACATGTGAAAGGATATTCTTTCCATTCAAGATAACCCAACTCATTAGAAAGAAAATTAAGGCATCCCGAAAAATTCACTTCTCTGAGTATGAGTAATTTAAGGCAGCTCATTTGTGATAAAGCTTCAACTGATAACTCTTCCCTAATTTCAAGAAATCTTGGTAGAACTATGGCTTCAAGATTTTCTGCTATCTGAAACATTAGAACTTTTAAAATTATTCAGTTTCTAAACATGGCAGCCAACAACAATATTCTCAATAACTATTTTACCTTGTTTTCCCGCAAGACATTGCTTAGATCCTTTTGATTCCATAACCTGCTCCACTTTCTTGGCTCTTTGGGTGATTTTTCTCGAACAATACTTCTACCCAACTCTCTCAACAGATCATGCATAACTATCTTCCATCCATCAACAATAGTTACGAGTGATTTATCAATGAGAATTCTTATACCAATATCAGGATGAAACCCTCGAATACATAAAATATTCTTTACATAATATTCATCCTCGTTAGAGAAAAAACATGCAATATCAAGAAACATTTCCTTTTCCATATCCTCAAGTCCATCATAACTTATTCGTAACACATCCATAATATCTTTTGTTGGGTTTTCTCTCAATCTAACCAAAGCACTACTCCATTCGGATATACTTCGGCCAAACAAAAAAGAACCCAATACTTTAATTGCTAATGGCAGTCCATTAGCATATGTTAATGCAGAATTTGTCAGGCTTTCATAACCTTCTATTACATGGTTACATTTGAAAGCTTTTCTACAAAATAATTGGAGAGCATTCTCATCATTTAAGAGTTGAACTTTGTAAACATCATCCACTCCATGCTCTCTCAATATATGTTCATCTCTAGAAACTATGATTATTCTGCTCCCTCTACTTAGCCATTCCCGTTTTAAAGCCAAATTCTCCAACTGAATCCCCTGATCAACATTATCCAGAACTATGAGAACCTTTCTATGGCATAAATATTTTTGAATCAAATTAGTTGCTGCCGAAAGATTGCATAGTAGAAATTCTTCTTCCATGAAAGCTTGACAAAGAAGTTGCTTTTTCACACCAAGTGGACCACAATCTGCATAAGTTTTGCTTACATCATCCATAAAGCATGAAATGTCGTATTGATGAGAGATTTTTTCATATAAAATGGTGGCAAGAGTTGACTTTCCTATGCCACCCATTCCACAAATGCCTAAAACTCGAACATCATCATGTGAGTCCAAAACTAGAAGCTTTTCTAGTTCTTCTAAATGGGAGTACATCCCAACTACATCATTAGATAGACTTGATGATGGTTTGGGACTCAATATGTTTGTTACCGCTTTGACAATTTTTTCAATCTCAGCAGATAGTGACCTAGAAAAAAAGAGAGAAAAACACAAAATCTTCACGACAGCACAAGAAAATGACAATAGATGAGACACCAACCATAATTGTTTAATAAAAGCTTTGAAATGTGTTAATTAATATTAGATTGCTGATCAAATTATTTCAAAAGAATAAACAGAAAACATAAAATTGGTTACTCACTTATCCTTGAGATCCCAGCCAGAGAGATTGGCTACTTGTGTTAGAGCTCCCCTCCATCTTGCCACTTGCTCCATCATCTCTGCATCATCTTTGAATCTTTCTTCATGTTTCATAAATGCTTTTTCAAAATTTCTACTTTGCCTTCTCACCTCAGTTGGACTCACATCATAGAAAAGTGGCAGAACAGTGTGTCCTGGGATTTGAATGCAATCAGCTATGCTTGCGAGTTCTTGCAAGCACCATGTAGAGGAAGCATAGTTGATAGAGAAGACAACAATCAGAACCTGTGATCCTTCAATAGCTTCCAGAAGCCCTGCTGATATAGGTCCTCCTTTCTCGAGCTTAGTGTCATCCCTGAAGGCAACTATGCCGTGTTTGCGGAGAGCAGCATAAAGATGATCGGTGAAGTTGAAGCGAGTCTCGCCTCTGAAGCTCACAAACACATCATATTTCCAATTCCTCCTGTGGCTGTGAGACAAGGTGCTTTGGATTCTCACGCATTCCATTGGATAACTGTGAATATGAATGCAATAAGGATTACTTTTATGGAAATGAGATGCTATATATATATATCGAGAAGTCAACGGGCTTGTTTTAGTTGAAAATTCTTGTATTGATTATTGACTAGTTTACTCTGAATAAAAGAAAACACTTTGAAATGGGAGATACTTTTTAGTTTTTACTAGAAACGCGTTAACCTTTATTAGCTTCAAATTTGACGCGAATTCCTTTTTTAACTCTCTGTGATGGATGGCTAAGATCTGTAAGGATCCATAATCAATGGCATAATTCGGATAATTGTTGTATGTGATGGTTTAGGGTTATGATTTCTTGAATTGAAGTAACCAATGAAAGCATTATTTGCCAGGGCCATTAGCTGTGTATGTTCTTGATGTAATTTCGGAGATTAACTACAAGTCTACAAGGTGGATTCAAACAATTTCTTAATCAAAATGGGCTTAAAGGGAAGAGACTTGGAATAGTAAGGAACCCATTCTTTGGCCCTTTTGCCTCTGATGTGGTTCAACACTTTGAGAAGCATTTTCAGACCTTAAGGTAAAAAGTAATGTAAGCTTTACAAGTTTGATTTTCCGAAATATTTCATTTTCTCAATCAATACACGTACCTAATTCAAATGTATATAAATAATGAAAATTGAAGAAAACAAGGGGCAGTTTTGGTAGATAAGCTCCAGATAATCAATATCAATGATATCTTAAATGTGACCAAAAGTGGTGAGGCAGTAGTACTTGCAGCTGAGTTCAAACTATCCTTGAATTCATATCTCAAGAACTTGGTGGTTTCGCCGGTGAGATCCTTGGCGGATGTTATAGCCTTTAACCAAAAGAATGCAGATTTGGTTTCTATAATCAAATGTTTCCTTCATTGACAAAACTTGATTAATTTTATGCAGAACATCAAAGTTCACAGTGATTAACTCTTGCTTCAAATAACTACTATTTAGGAAAAGATCAATGAGTTTGGTCAAGACATCTTCTTGTTAGCCCAAACAACAAATGGAATTAGCGCGACAGCAAGACTATCAAGAGAAGGCTTTGAGAAACTTGTGAGTGATTATAAACTTGATGCATTGGTAACACCTAGTTCAAGTGTTGCACCTTTGCTTGCCATTGGAGGATTCCCTGGAATAAATGTGTTTGCAGGGTATGATAGTAAGGATGTTTCATTTGGTATAAATTTTGGTGGTTTGCAAGGATCAGAATCAAAGCTAATTGGGATTGTATATGGATTTGAAGAAAGTCCCTTCCAGTTTAACTTGCAAGAACAAGACCATTAAGTTTTTCAATACTGTCATATATATAGTCAATTTGCCTCAATACTGTTGTTGTATAATGTCTTTTTATGTGTCCTATTTGAACAAATTCACGTGTAATAAACTAATAACAGCTTCTTGGCTAAAGTGAATGTATTCTGGTTCTGTATCAATACAGATATTCTTTAACTTTTTTCTGTTTTTAGCTAGTTTGTAACAATATCTTGCATACCTTGGGTTAGAATATACTCTTGTTGATGTTCAATATTTAGAAAATAACTTTTTGGAAGGGGTTAATAGGAATATATGATACAACCAGAAGTATAGACAAAATACAGATACAACATTTTCATTGAATTGCCAAAAACTTGCGCTTCTTATTCTGAGTTGAAGAATCGGCGCTATGCATCATTGTTGGGTTTAATTGTTCCAGATCTTCCTTACATACCCAACGGTAACCACAACTCTTCACTTGTATTATTTCTTCTGGATATTCACTCGAGGTGGCCAATTCAATACCATCAAGAGCACATCTTCCCTCTTTTAAATGACTTGTATAATGATCAATGATCTTGTCCCGGGAGAAAAATATTAGCAACATATGATCTAATTCAGTTGTGATAAAATCTTTCTTAAGACGTATTGGAAGCGCAAAATAAGTTCCCCCAGAGCGAAGACGAAAACCGCATCCAATATCACCAGCATGTTTGGGTTCTTCAGGCAATTGAGTTGGAGTATCATGTACAACAAATGTCACACAACAAGCAATGCCAATAATCCGATTATTGTCATTCAGAATGGGAGATGGATCCAGCTTCATTGAACTACCCTCATTCTGATTGTTGAACCACCTTGGAATTTCAGTTCCTGGAATAACAACTTGAATGACGCATCTAGGTGAAGAGGATTGCATGTTCACCTGCACCATACAAATTAGATATACAGAGAGAAAATAAAAGGGGAAAAGAAAGGATGAGAAAATGAAGCTGGCACCTGAATCATTTTTATCATCCATGAAATAACTGCGAGACAACAACCTACGTTGTCACTCAAATTAGGGCAGTTGAAAACACATATTGCTCCATATATTCCTGCATAGTGAACTCTTCCACTGGTACCTCCTAACGGCAAAAGGTTGCTAGGCAACCACTTTAGTTGCTTACAGTACTGCAAGTTCAACCGCCTTAGCTTGGGAAGTTCATTGATGGAATGAGGTAGTGTAACAATATTGTTTCCCCCTATGTTTAAATCTTCTAAACAACGTAACAGTCCAATAGCATCAGGGATTTTAACTAGATTACAAAAACTTATGTCAAGAGTTACCAAAGGGAAATGAGACAAAGAAGGCACCAATAAACCAACTGAATTGGCACGCCATCTAGAAGACAAAAAATTGAGAGGCCTTGTAAGAGCTTTGCATATGGAGGATGCCACACTTTGCTCGCTCTCTAACAACCGATATCCAATTAATTTCGAACAGCCAGATAAATTTAAATCACAAAGAGATCTAAGACCAAATACATTGCTCGGAATACTAACAAGACTTTTGCAGTTTTCCAGATTCAACAAACTAAGCTTTTCTAGACCACCAATGGATGTATCAAGGTGAACAAGTTTCACACATCCTTTAAGATTTATGTGCGAAAGATTTGGGGCCTGAGATAAATTTGATATCTTTACAAGACTTTTGGAATAACATAGCTCTAAATGTGTCAATTTATGTAGATCCTGCAATAAAAGAAAAGAGAAAGAATGGAAAAAATTGTCCTATTGTTTTCATTCAAATAAAATCAACATCGATAAGATATCTACTATACCTTTATTCCCTCCCAGAGTTCTTTGACGTTACTATAACGTAGGATTAATTTAACGAGTTGAGTTGGTTGAAAGCTTGATGGCAAACATGTGAAAGGATATTCTTTCCAAGAAAGATATCCCAACTCATTAGAAAGAAAATGCAGCCTGCCTGGGAAATTCACTTTCACTTGGCCAAGTTTGAGTAACTTTAGGCGACTCATTTTTTATAAAGCTTCTAATGACAACTCTTCTCTTATTTCATCATTTGTTGGCAAAACTACGGCTTCAACATTCTCTGCTGGCTGAAACATCACACCTTTTTAGAATATCAGATTTTTAAAAAATGTTAGCCAAGAACAATGTTTTAAATAACTATTTTTACCTTGTTTTCTCGCAAGACATTGCTTAGATCCTTGTGATTCCATAACCTGCTCCACTTTCTCGGTTTTTTGGGTGATTTTTCCCGAACAATACTTCTTCCCAAGTCTCTCAACAAATCGTGCATAGTGATCTTCCACCGATCACGGGTTATGAGGGATTTTTCAATGAGAACTTTTATACCATTATCAGGATGGAATCCTCGAATACGTAAAATATCTTTTACATACTTTTCAATGTCATTGGGGAAAAAACAGGCAATATCAAGAAATATGTCTTTTTCGTCATCCTCAAGTCCATCAAAACTGATTCGAAGTACATCCATAATATCTTTTGTTGGAGTTTCTTTCAGTCTAACCAATGCACTACTCCATTCAGAGACATCTCGCCCAAACAAAAATGAGCCCAATACTTTAATTGCTAAAGGAAGTCCATTAGCATATGCTAATGCAGAATCTGTCAGGCTTTCATAATCTTTTGCAACATGATTACATTTGAAAGATTTTCTGCAAAACAATTGGAGAGCATTCTCATCATTTAAGAGTTGAACTTTGTAAACGTGGTCCGCTCCATACTCTCTCAATATATGCTCATCTCTAGAAACTATGATTATTCTACTCCCTCTACCTAACCATTCCCGTTTTAAAGCCAACTTCTCCAACTGAATTCTCTGATCAACATTATCCAAAACTATGAGAACCTTTCTATAGTGTAACATATTTTGAATCAAATTATCTGCCATTAAAATATTGCATATTGGAGAATCTTCTTCCATGAAAGCTGGACAAAGAAGCTGCTTTTTCATACCAAGTGAACCACAATCTCTATATGTTTTACTTACATCATCCATAAAGCATGAAACATCATATTGATGAGAGATTTTTTCATATAATCTGCAAGCAAGAGTTGTTTTTCCTATACCACCCATTCCACAAATCCCTACAACTCGAACATCATCATCTGAGTCCAAAACTAGAAGCTTCCCTAGTTCTTGTAGAGAGAACTCCATCCCAACTACTATATCATTAGATAGACTCGATGATGGTCTGGGACTCAATATCTTGGTCACTGTTTTGACAATTTTTTCAATTTCAGCAGAATGTGACCTAGAAAGAACAAGAAAAAAAAAGAAGAGAGAAACAAAAATCTTCACACAAGACAGCAGAAGAAAACCTACATATATAAGATAATGTAATAGATAATCTATCAAGTATCAACCATAATTGTGTATGTGAAGAAATAAAAATCATTTTTTCTTTGTTTAAATAATGCAAGTTGAAAAATATAGATATTAGTAAAAGTAGCCTGTAAAAGTTGCATTAGTTATCAGGTTTGACTATATTGAAAGATAATATTAAAAGAGAATTACTTAGTAGAAGATTTTGGTTAGAGTGTTATTAACTTACAATTTATGAATTATACAAGTTGATAATATCATAAATTGTAGTGTAATTTCATTGTTTATAAATTAGTATAAATAGGTTGAGTTAACTTAATTTTGCATTCCACAAGTTAAGTAATGCAACAGGTGTTAAAGAGAAAATTATAAAATTTTATTGAGTGTTATGGCTCCAAATTTGTTTTATACATAGTCATCAGAACCGAACCGGTGATCAAATCAATCAGGTTACTGGGTTACTGGGTCATTGATTCAACCGGTGAGTCATTAGTCGAACCGGTCAACCCGGTATAATTAAATAATTTATCAAATTTAATTATTTTTTTATTATAAGTACTTTTATTTTGTTTTTATAAAAATAATTATTATTTTTAAATTTTAATACTTTATTAATTAGTTTATATTTATTTTATTATTATGTTATTATAGGTAAAAACTCACGTTGTTGTTTTCATGTGAAGTTGATATTTAAGAATCGTCAGATGATTTGACAAGTTTGACTAAATATCATCTAATAATTTTCAACTATCAACTTTATATAAAAACAACTGCATGTGAGTCTTTATCTATTTTTATATAATTTATTAAAAAATGATATTAATAAATATCATATAATCATGAAAGAAATAAATTATAATTAATAAAAAATTTTTATTTATCTTTTTAATTTGTATATATTTAATAAAATTTATAGTTAAATAAAATATAATTGATTTAAAAATGAGTGACTTTATAATTAAAATAAATTGAATATAAATAAAATAAAAGATTGCTATATATATATATATATATATATATATATTAATTCGTAAATAAATTAATAAGAGACATTGCAACTGGGTGGTGCAATCATCCTTGTTGCATTCGAAACCCAAGGTGGTTATTTTGGAAAAATTTTCAAAATTCATAAGCTATGACACTTGGCAAGACATGGAGCATATGGAGCACGGTGGAACGCAGGTGCGCCGATGCGACGTAAGTTTTCCTTCAACTGCCACTCGAGCAGTTCGGTCCGGTCCGATTTTCACCGATTCATTCTAAGTTTGACCGATTCGTACCGATTTTTTGTCTTGAATGGTTTTAAACTTGGATTGGACCGATGTGAGGTCCGGTTTACTAGTTTTCTGGTCGAACCGACCGATCTAGTCCGATTTTGACAATAATAGTTTTATATATATCAAGTAATTAGTCATTTTTTTATTAGAGAAGATATATCTTGTATTTTTTTATCTTTTGGTTATATTTGAATTGAGTGTTTACACCATTTAATTTAGTAGTAATAGCTATTGTGGGTGTATTTGGGACTTTGGTTTTGCATAAAATATAAAAAATTATCACTTTATATTTGTTAGAGATTTTGTTAAAGTAGAATACTTATCCAATTTTGTAAGTTTGATACATTATATTTTTTTACTGAAATATTTGGTATTTCATTTGTATTTAAGGTAAAAATTTTACACTGTCACGGGCCAAAATGAGTCATGACTAATGCTAAGAAAAAATAGTCTCCTAACAAGTCTAACAGACTCAAATAAATACTTATACATTTTTAATAAAAATTAAAATAATTAAAATTGATTGGATCCTGCCTGTGATATATAGAACATATAATATCTAGAAACTCGACAAATAATAGGTATCATTGCATATCGTTAGGCTAGCAACACTTTTGCTGGAGTCTGAGTTAGATGCATCTAAGTTAATGTCATAACCGTGGTTAACTACAGTTTTTTAATACGAGCCTTCCAAACCAATTCAAACCATATACTTTCAAATACAACAAATCTTTGATCTTTCAAATATATAAGGTATTTGTTAGGTGGGTAACCTGAAATAGTTGGATTAGGCTTGAAGGATTGGCCCAAACGTCAAGAGAAGGTGGTCTTCGACTTGTTCGCGTTCGGGAGCCGTCATCCTAGTTGTATGTTTGAAGGAATGGGGGTAGTACCTACAAAGACACTCTGATGCCTAAGTTAGCAAGGGGCTAGCAGGTTTAAGAGTATTGGAACTTAGTGTTACCTGAGTGTGTCAGTGTATTTATAGTGGTGATCCAATAATCACCGTTGGTGTAGTTCCACTTCTGAAGGTGGATAACCGTCTCTTTATCTTAGGGTTGTTAAGATATTGCTTCTAGAAGTGGATGAGAGATTTTAGAGGGCAGTTACTTATTTGAATAAGTGTTATCTGCCAGCTCATGTCGAGCCCGACCTCTTTGGGGAGGAGCCTATGTCTAGCCCGACCTCTTTCGATGAGGTCGGGTAAGTGGTGAAGGCCCATCTTTGGGTTGGGCCTTTTTGGCTTACTTGGATCCTAGACCATAGTATGGGCAAGCTGAGGCAGCCAATGAAGTCATTCTAGCCGGGTTAAAAAAAGGCTACAAGATGCAAAGGGAGCTTGGGGTGAAGAACTCCCTCAAGTATTATGGGCATATCGGACTACACCTCAGTATGCCACGCGGGAGAAACACCCTTCCGACTTGCCTAGGCATAGAAGCCATGATACTAGTGGAAGTCAACGAGCAAAGTCCAAGGGTGAGGTTCTACATTTCTTGGACCCCTTTTGCCCAGTTCACCGACTCTACATTCATACTGGCTACCAAATTTCTGAATGTAGAGTCGGTGAACTGGGTACCATTATCCGTGGTGATGAAATGGGGAATTCCATACCTGGTAATGATTTTCTTGTAGAGAAATTTTCGACTTCTCTGAGCTATAATGGTGGCCAAGGGTTCTGCTTCAATCCATTTTGTGAAGTAGTCTACTCCTACTATAAGGTATTTTACTTGTTCAGGCGTTTGGGGAAAAGGTCCGAGTAGATCTACTCCCCATTTTGCAAAAGGTCATGGAGAAGTTATACTAATGAGTTCCTCAGGGGGAGCGACGTGGAAGTTAGCATGCATTTGGCATGGTTGACACTTCTTCATGAACTCGGTGACATCCTTCTGCAAGGTCGGCCAATAGAACCAGGCTCGGATGACTTTCCTGGCCAAAGACCTTGCTCCGAGATGGTTCCCACAGATACCATTGTGCACCTCCTCTAAAACTTTTGTTGTCTTTGAGGTCGGGACGCACTTTAACAATAGTGTGGATATTCCTCTTTTATAGAGAATATTTTTCACTAAGGTGTAGTTTTGTACCTCCCTCCAAATTTTTTTGGCTTCTTTTTCCTCCTTGGGTAGGATGTCAAATTTTATGTATTCGATAAAAGGGGTTATCCACCCAAATTCCAACCCAGATACCTCCAGGACATCTTGTTTAGCCTCTGTTTTTGTGACAGAGGGTTCTTGGAGAATTTCCTAGATTAGGCTTCTATTATTCTCTCCTGGCTTGGTACTTGCTAATTTGGAGAGGGCGTCTGCTCTGCTGTTAAGATCCCGAGTTATATGTCTGACCTAGGTTTCTGAGAATCGCCTAAGATACTCCAAAGTTTTGTCTAAGTACCTTTTTATATTTGGGTCTTTAGCCTGATACTCTCCATAGATTTGAGAAGTCACTACTTGAGAGTCGCTGAAGACCACTACTTTAGTTGCACCGACTTCTTCGGCTAACTTCAACCCGGCAATCAAGGCTTCATATTCTGCTTGGTTGTTGGAGGCTGGGAATTCAAACTTCAGGGAGACCTCTATTTGGGTTTTCTCTTGGTTGACTAGTATTATGCCTGCACCGCTTCCGATTTTGTTGGAAAAACCATCCACATACAATTTCCAAGTTGTGGAGGCCTCCTCTTGATCTCCTGCGTATTCTGCCAAGAAGTCAGTTAGGCATTAGCCTTTAATTGCTGTCTGAGTTTCATACCTTAGGTCGAACTCGGATAGTTCTATAGCCCATTGAACCATTCTGCCCACAATGTCTGTTTTGAAGAATTTGCTTCATGGGCTGGTTCGTTCGAACTCTTATTGTATGAGTTTAAAAATAAGGTCGTAGCCTTCGAGATGCCACTACTAAGGCAAACGCAAACTTCTCGAGTTTTTGGTACCTTAACTCGGGGTCTTGTAGAGCTTTGCTGGTGAAGTATACTAGATGCTGCCCGACCTCATCTTCCCGTATCAGTGCTGATGCCACAGCCTTTTTAGCTACAGACAAATACAGGACGAGTTCTTCCCCGATTTTAGGTCGGGTCAGAATGGGAGGTTGGCTCAGAAACCTTTTGAACTCCTGGAAAGCTTCTTTGCATTCTGGAGTCCATTTGAACTGGCATCCTTTTCTTAGTAGAGAGAAAAGTGGTAGGATCTTAATGTTGATCCTGCTAAAAACCTGGAGAGAGCTACAAGTCTGCCATTCAACTGCTGGACTTCTCTTAAACAGGTCGGACTCTTCTTTCCAGGACTACTCTACACTTATCAGGGTTAGCTTCTATCCCCCTTTGTGTTAGCATAAACCCTAGAAATTTTCTAGCCTCCACTACAAAGGTGTATTTTGCGGGATTCAATCTCATCCCGTGCGTTCTTATGGTGCTGAAGACTTGTGAGAGGTCGGTCAAGAGGTCGGCTTCATCATTGGTTTTTGTTAGCATGTCGTCTATGTATACCTCCATTAAATTTCCAAGGTGAGGAGCAAACACTTTGTTCATCAGCCTTTGGTATGTGGCTCCTGCATTTTTTAACCCAAAAGGCATGACCACATAGCAATAATTTGCTCTAGGCGTGATGAAGGATGTCTTCTACTGGTCCGGCTTATACATCAGGATTTGATTATATCCCGAGTATGCATCCATGAACGACAAGTATTGGTAGCCCGAGCTGGAATCTACCAAAGTATCAATATTGGGGAGAGGATATGGGTCTTTTGGACATGCCTTGATAAAGTTGGTGTAGTCAACGCACATCCTTCACTTGCCGTTCGGCTTCTTGACTAGCACCACATTTGCTAGCCAAGCCGGGTATTTGACCTCTTTGATAAAGCCGGCTTCTAGGAGGGCTTGTATTTGCTCTTCGACCACTTGAGCTCGTTGAGGACCGAGCTTCCGTCTTCTCTGTTGGACAGGTCGGGATCCTAGGTATAGTGACAATTTGTGCGCCATGAGCGCGGGATCTATTCTTGGCATGTCAGAGGCTTTCCAGGCAAAGAGGTCGGAATTCTCTTGTAGGAGCCTTATCAGCTTCTTTCAAATTGGCTCTCCTATATTGGTGTTTTTTCCGTCCTCTTGCCCGATCTGCACTTTTTCAGTCTTCCCTTCGGGCTGTGAACGTAATTCTTCTTTAGCTCGAATTCCCTCGAGCTCAATGGTATTAACTTCCTTGCCTTTATCTCTCAAGTTTAGGCTTCATTGTAGCATTTTCTCGCCAGCTTTTGATCTCCTCTGATTGTTGCTATTCCCTCTGGTGTTGGGAATTTCATGCAAAAGTGGGGGGGGTGGATACCACTGCTCCAAGCCGATTTAGGGTCGTTCTTCCTATTATGGCATTATAGGCCGAGCCTACATTGATGACAATGAAGTTGATGCTTAGATTTTTGGATTTCATCCCCTTTCCAAAAGTTGTATGTAGGGGTATGAATCCTAGTGGTTTTATGGGTGTGTCTCCCAATCCATATAGGGTATCAAGGTATGTCCTTAACTCCTTTTCGTCCAATCCTAGTTTGTCAAACGCTGGTTTGAACAGGATGTCTGCCGAGCTCTCCTGATCCACCAGGGTTCTATGTAGATGGGCGTTGGTGAGAGTGCCCAGGTCGCCAGCTTGGTTCTCGTAGCCTGGCATTTACCTCCATGTTGATGTACTTTTCGGCTCTTTCGTATACATCACTCAAAGAAGTCGGATGCCTTTTCGAGATGGACTGAGAGAATGGACCTTCTCGGAGTCCATTTACCAGGCCTATGATTACTGCTTCTGTAGGCAGGTCTTGGATTTCTAGGCACGCCTTGTTGAACCTTTCCATGTAGTCTCTCAAGGGTTCTCCGATCTCCTATTTCACCCCCAGGAGACTAGGCGCATGCTTGACTTTGTCTTTCTGAATTGAGAAACGCATAAGGAACTTACGCGAGAGGTCATCAAAACTAGTGACCGACCTTGGGGGGAGGCTATCGAACCATTTCATCGCCCCTTTTGTCAAAGTCGTTGGGAAGGCTTTGCAGCGGGTAGCATCAGAAGCGTCGGCTAGGTACATCCGACTTTTGAAGTTGCTCAGGTGATGCTTTGGGTCGGTAGTCCCGTCGTATAGATCTATGTCAGGGCTTTTGAAGTTCTATGAAACTTTTGCCCTCATGATATCTTCACTGAACGGATCTTCTCCCCCAATAATGGGATGTCTTCTCGGTTAGCGCGAGAGCTCCTACCTCGGAGATTAGATTCTAATCTTAAGAGCTTTTCCTCTAGCTCTTTCTGTCGCTCAACTTCTCTCCTTATGTTTCTCTCCGCTTCTCTCTATCGCTCCAGTTCTTGTTCCAGCTGTTCTAACCATCCTTGATGGCCGTGGAGTAGCCCCATGAGATCGGCAGCGTGAGTTTGTCCCTCCTTTTCTGGTTCGTGTACCCCAGAGGAGATTCCTCTTGGGTCTTTCACACCTGAGGAACCGTCTCGGTGTTGGCTATCTGCTCCCTGTAGAGATATTATGGCTCTGTCATTGTTAACTACATCTTGATGTTCTTGCTCAGATTCAGATGCAGTATGTCCATCCTCATTCTAGTCGTCTGCCATTAGAAGGTGATCTCCTCAGGTCCCCGGCAACGGCGCTAATGTTATGTGGGTAACCTAAAATAGTTGGATTGGGCTTGAAGGATTGGCCCAAACGTCAAGGAAAGGTGGTCTCCGACTTGTTCGCGTTCGGGAGCCGCCGTCCGAGTTGTATGTTTGAAGGAATGAGGGGTGGTACCTGCAAAGACACTCTGATGCCTAAGTTAGTAAGGGGGCAAGCAGGTTTAAGAGTATTGGAACTTAGTGTTACCTGAG
This sequence comes from Arachis hypogaea, assembly GCF_003086295.3. Lineage (NCBI taxonomy): Eukaryota > Viridiplantae > Streptophyta > Magnoliopsida > Fabales > Fabaceae > Arachis > Arachis hypogaea. The sequence continues at coordinate 5,704,196 of NC_092038.1, forward strand.
TGTGTCTGTGTATTTATAGTGGTGATCCAAAAATCACCGTTGGAGTAGTTTCACTTCTGAAGGTGGATATCCGTCCCTTTATCTTAGGGTTGTTAAAATATTACTTCTGGAAGTGGATGAGAAATTTTAGGGGACAGTTACTTATTTGAATAAGTGTTATTTGCCAGCTTATGTCGATCCCGACCTCTTTGGGGAGGAGCCTATGTCTAGTCCGAACTCTTTCGATGAGGTCAGGTAAGTGGTGAAGGCCCATCTTTGGGTTGGACCTTTTTGGCTTACTTGGATCCTGGACCATAGTATTGGGTCAGGGTATGAATAGTATCAAATCAAATCAAATCAGATAATCCTTTTTCATCAGAAATCTTTTCCAATCATACTTTTTCAATCAAAAAAATTTCAAGCATATTTCACAATTTTAAAATAAGCGAATACCAACAAATACTTCAATGCTTCAAAAATAGATATTCAAGTAAAATTAAACCTTTTGGAATAACGCAAAACTTCATAAAAAATATATATAGTCTCATGTATAGTTCCTAAAGTATAAACTTCATAAAAACGCTCAATTTTAATAAATCAATTATTCTAATTAATTTAAAATCGTTCAAAGCAAATATAGTGAATATAATTCAAAGATCATAATAGATATATGTCAAAAAAATTATAGATGCACAATCAAATAATTATAAATCTAAAGCTTACTCACAATTTGGTCCCTTGAAAATACTGAACCCGGAGTGCCAAAATCCAAGGTGAAGAGGATTGAAGTATAATGGAATGAAAAGCGCAAAATTTGGATTGGGGCAGCAACAAGGTAGAGCTGGCGATAGTTTGAGTTAGTGATAGGAACAGTTTAGCTCCAACGACACCAACAATTCCAGTAGCAAGCAAGGTTCACCCGAACGACGACGGCAACGGTAACAGCAACGGTAATGGATGGTTCCTTCTTCTTTGCGTTTCTCTCTCTCTCTCTCCGCAAATTCCTCTCTCTTTGAAGCCCCAAATCTGCAACCGCAACGATGACAATAGCGATAGCAATGCTAGTAATGACGGTGATAGGAACAAGCTCCTCTCCGTTCCTCTGCTCATCACATCTCCTTCTCTCTCAGTCTCGCATTCCACCTCTCTCCTCATTCGTCTCTCTCTATTCCTCTCTAGCTCAACAGCGTCAACGGCTTTCCTTTGTTCTTCTCCTTCTCTTCTATCTTTCCTTTCCTTCTTCCACATTTTTCCGTCTCGTGTTCTCTCTTTCATTCTTTCTCTCTTTCATTCTTTCTCTCTCTTTGGGCCTCTATACCTTCGACAGCGAAGACAATAGCTACAACTTTCCTTTCTCTCTTTCCTCTCTTTTTCTCTTCCTTCATTCTCTCGCTGTTTTCCTTTTCTTTTCTTTTTTCATCATTTCAGATTGTGAGAGTGAGCAGAGTTGTGAGAGAAAAAAAAAATATCTAAGAATGATCTCACTGTCTTATTTATTTATTTATTTACTTTGATTATTACATACACTTTGTTCGCCCACTTTGTTTTCTAACTGTGTATTAGAGCTTTAAGTGAAATTATATGTCACACTTATTTTAAAGATGTCATTTATGAAATTTGAGAATTAAGATCTAACGATATGATGATCGCATCAACTTTAAAATGTGAAAAGTTCAGTATGATAGTTGTTTATACAACAAGGTGCGTTAGTATTGTGCTTGATATCAAAGAAAAGAAACCGGACTCTATAAAAAAAAATGACATGATGTAGGAAAAACGTCGATCAAAAAGCTCTTTTCACCATTCTTTTATTCATCGTAAATAATGTATAGCACGAGGTTGTTTTAGAGAAGACAGCTACCATATTTTGGACCAAGTATTTCTATCATTTGGTTTTGAGTATCGATATATTTTGTGTGTATTTTTGGGACCTAGTTTTGGGTAAAATATTACAAATACCATTATATACTTCGTTAAAAATTTGATTAAGATATTATCTAATTTTATAATTTTATTATATCATATTTTTTAATAAAATATTTGATATTTTGTGTGTGTTGAAAGTAGGACGAAAACATAGTTATAAGAATTGGATTGAAATGGTTAGTTTACCCAATAAACCAATAAACTAAAAGTATAGGCGATTATGTAATCGAATCGTATAAGAAATAAAACCGATCAAAATTCGGTCAAAGGCGGAAAAAACTGTTGAAAACCGAACAGTTTACATCAAATCGGACACAAAATCTAAGGTTAGGTTCCACAGGCTAGAGCATGGTCAAAACATTCTTTCTGTCATGCAAGTATTATAAACGTTTTCTCCAAAGAATTCCCATCAAAGGGTGAAAAACTAAAACAATAAGTGTTGTAAAAGTTGGGAATTAAACCCAGGCCCTATACAAGAAAAGGGAACTATCAACTACCAAGACTACCTTGTATATATGGTCCTTGTTTTGTTTTTATATTCTTATAATTTCTATTAATTCCGTTTTAAGTGAGATTATATTAGTAAGTAATATTATATAAAATTTTATTTTTCTCTTTTTTCATATAATAAATACTTTTTAATTTTTCAGTTTGTGTCAAATTTAGATATTATAATAGTTGTAATACTAATTATTTTTATGTCTATTTTTATATTAATTATTTTTAAAATTTAAAACTTAATTATTTTTAAAATGTTAATAAAAAATATGTATTTTAAATTTTAATTTTAGATTTTTTATTATTTTATTTTTTTATTTACGTGAAATTAAATTAACCGATTCAACCAATAACCTACCAATTGAATCAATAATTGAATCAATAATTCAGTGACACCTAACAACCTCATTAGTTCGATTTCACAGACTTAAAAGTTAAAAGCATAAATTTTATGCTTTCTCACGTTCGCTCGGTTTAGTAACAGATCAACGAAATCTTTGAAACGTCTTAGTTAATGTTAAGAGTGTTGAGCAAATTATTTCAAAAGAATAAATAGCAAAACAGAGAACTGGTAACTTATTACTTATCCTTGAGATCCCAGCCAGAGAGATTGGCTACTTGTGTTAGAGCTGCCCTCCATCTTCGCACTTGCTCCATCATCTCTGCATCTTCTTTGAATCTTTCTTCGTATTCCACAAAGGCTTTTTCGTAATTTCCACTTTGCTTTCTCACCTCAGATGGACTCACATCACAGAAAACAGGCAGAACACGCTGTCCCGGTATGTTAATGCAATCAGCTATCTTTGCCAGTTCTTGCAAGCACCATGTGGAAGAAGCATAGTTAATAGAGAAGACAACAATCAGAACCTGTGATCCTTCAATTGCTTGCAGAAGGCCTGCTGATATAGGTCCTCCTTTCTGGAGCCTAGTATCATCCCTGAAGGCAAGTATGCGGTGTCTGCAGAGAGCAGCATAAAGATGAGCGGTGAAGTTGAAGCGAGTCTCGCCTCTGAAACTCACAAACACATCATATTTCCAGTTCTTTGTATGAGACAAGGTGCTTTGGATTCTCATGCAATCCATTGTATGTGTGCACTTTGATTATGCAACAATAATAAGGATTAGTTCTTACGAAAATGAGATGCATACTGAAGATGGGGAAAGATATATATATATATATATATATATATATATACACTAGAAAATTTCATTCCTTTCCTCCTCTTGGAGATGTTAAAATGATATTTTCCTTCGCTCTATTTTATAAATATATATTCTCCTCCTTTTTTATTTTTAAAAAATCTTATCTTTAATCTATTTTAAACTTTTTGTATTAACTAATGTTAACTTTATCTATTTTTTTTTAAAAAATTATTTTTTTAAAAAATACCTATTAATAAAAATTTTATTATTTTTATCATTAAATTTTGCTTACCAAAATATTTTTTAATAAATTATTCTTTTATTTATTATATTATATTTTTAAAAAAATTTAATAATTATATTATTTTTTTATAAAATACCCTTCAATAATTTTTTAATTATTAAATGATAATTTTATCAAAATTTTCGTTAACAATTTTTTTATATTTTACTATTAATTTTTCGATATCTATACATATTATTTTAACATTAAATAAAAAATTTTAGTAAGATTATTTTTCAATATCAATATATATTAATTGTTATACATATTGATAGTGGTAAGATTTTTTTTATTTAATGTTAAAATAATATATATTGATATCAAAAAATTAATAATAAACATAAAAATAATTATTAAAAAATTTTTTATAAAATCATAATTTAATAATTAAAATTTTTTTGAAGGCTAAGTATCTTAAAAAAAGTAATTTAATTATTAAATTTTTGAAAATATTTTAGTAAAAATATAATTTAATTAATAAAAGAATAATTTATTAAAAGACATTTTGATAAATAAAATTTAATAATAAAAATAAAATTTTTGTTAATAGGTATTTTTTCAAAAAATAATTTATTTTTTCTTAAAAAATAGATAAAGTTAACATTAGTTAACACAAAAAATTTAAAATGAATTAAAGAGGAATTTTTTTAAAAGTTAGAAGGGAGAAGAATGTACATTTATAAAATAGATAGAAAGGAGTATTATTTTAACATCTCACAGAATAGGGAGTAAAATTTTCTCTATATATATACACCAAAGTCAATGCACGTGTGCTTTGTTTAGTTGGTGGTGGGGTCATAGTTTTTCTTGGGGGGAAATTTTAGTTTAAAGTGAGGCATACTTTTTAGTTTTTAATAGATCAGTAACGTATTAACCTCAAATTTGACGTGCACTACTCCTTCAATTATTGCAGATTTTTTTACGGGAGTGAATTTTTTTCGATAAAGAAAAAATGAGATGGTGTCAATTTTAATTTTTTATTTTTTATTATTCTCTCTTTCATATTTAATTGTGGTTCTACTTATAAAATTAATGGTAAGAGATCACACTATATTTTCTCAAATGTTAAAAAAACTGGAGAGTATCATTTCCTTTTTTTACCCCATCTTTTTCATCATTTAGTAAACATTTTCTATATGGCAGTACCAATTTTTTGAATGATACATTTAGTTAATTGATCTTTGGGGTCTTCGTCTCATTTTCTTTTTATAACTTTGTTTGATGGATGACCAATGAAATTGATGAGAACTTGCAGGGAAGGATCTCATATACATGCATCGTAGCTTCTTAACATGCTCGGTTAGTAAGAATTCATATTCAATTGAATAAAAAACCATTTCAGATAAAAATAAAAATATAAAAAAAAAAGAAGAAGAAAGAAAGAAAGAAAGAAAGAAAAGCATTTCTATTAGACATTTTACATTTTATGGTCAACTTCTCCTGCACTTGAATATTTTTTTTTAGTCCAAATTAAACCACTCAAGTCCTTTAGCAGGAACTCGACTAACCCAATCCGACTGAGTATTAACCGGTTTAAATGTTACTATGTTATCTCGCCTATAGTCACTTAGCGAAGTTAATTATTTGATCCAATGAGTTCTTATGATGCTATTTACTACTAGATGTCTTGGTCATCTTTTGATACTGACGTGTACCCCGATTTATTCGGCTAAGGAATCAGCACTGACTAACCGAGATATACTCGACCGAAGAGTCAGCTCTAAATAACCGAACATCTATAAAACAAATCAACACTCTCCTGCTGAGTCATCCGCACATCAGTGATATCTTCTATCCGTTACCCACAAAACCGAACAAGAGTCAAAGATACCAACAACGGCACTTGGCAAACAAATCGGAATTCCAACACAACTCGCACCTATAAAGCCAGGCCCCATACGCCACAAAAGGACAGGTCACAAAAACTCGCTCTGATATTATTCTTATTATATCTTATTACTCACATACTTACTTGAGCGTCGGAGTGCTTTGTGCAGGTGCTCCCGCCGCGGTGTTTCGACCGGCCGAGGTCTGCTTCTTATTCAGCCTCTAGACGACGTATAGTTCCACCTGAAATCTCAAGTGATCCATCGGGGCTTTATACCTCGGTTCAAGAAGAACAGAACATTTGGCGCCCACCGTGGGGTCAGAAAGTTACGCTAACCCCACTTTTTGTTTAACCACATATTGCTTTGTATTCTTCTACGTAGGATTTCACAGCTCCTATCCATGGCTGACAACGGAGTCTTTCAACCCACTCAGGCCGAACTCATGGCCCAGATAACTGACCTATAGGCAGAAGTAAAAAGACTTGCCGAGTTATCCACTCAGAATAACGTCAACAAGCAAGAGGACAATGGACACAACGGGAAAGGCAACACGAGCCTACTGAGCATCGACCCACCAAAGGAGAATCTGACCTTGGATAACCCATTTTTCGAGGAGATTACCAATTACCAAATGCCAAAACATTTTACACTACCTTCCTCACTCGAGCCATATAAGGGGATTGGTGACCCCCGGGCTCACATTAAGAAATTCCAGTCTATGATGTTCTTTAATGGACCTAAAAATGAACCTATTCTTTGCAGGACTTTTCCGACCTACCTTGACGGCGCGACCCTCCTTTGGTTTTCAAAATTACCTGAAGGATCAATCTATTCCTTCGAGAAATTGGCAAGAGCCTTCATAGACTACTTCGCGGCTGCACGCATTTATGTGCACGGGTCAGATTACCTCGGCACCATCCGCCAAGGTCCCCAAGAAAGCTTGAAGGACTATTTAACCAGATTCGCTGACGCAACAATGGAGATACCCGATCTAGATCCCGCTGTCCATCTTCACGCCATAAAAGCCGGCCTCAAACCGGGAAAATTCAGAGAAACAATTGCCGTCACAAAGCCGAGAACCCTGGAGGAATTCTGAGAAAGGGCCGCAGGGCAGATAGAAATTGAAGAACTCCGAGAGGCCAAGAAAGTGGACAGAAGGCAACCCCGAAAGGAAGAGAGCCGAACAATCAGATCAGGGGACAACAGAGACACCAGAAAAACGTTTAAACTTACACCGAAGTTTGACAACTACTCCAGGTTCAACACAAAGAGAGAAAGGATCATCAAGAAAATACTCAACGCCAAAATCATCAAACCCCCTGTTAGGGCCGGAAGCTACCAGGACCAACGATTCGTGGACAGGACCAAGCACTGCGCCTTCCATCAGAAATATGGTCATACCACCGACGAGTGCATCATAGCCAAAGACTTGCTGGAAAGATTAGCCCGACAAGGACTCCTAGACAAATACATCGAAAGCACAAGGCACAAAGGAGCAAAGACAGATCCAGATGAGCAACAAACTACGAGGAACAAAGAAACCGACAAATGGCCGAGCAATAATCCCCCAAAAGGAGTCATCAATTGCATATCAGGAGGATTCGCATGTGGCGGAGAAACAGCCTCAGCACGAAAACGAAGCTACCACACTATGCTAGCAATCGAAGGAACAACTCCACACAGTAACAAAGAGGTGGACGACCTTGAGATCACTTTTAACCAAGCAGACATATGCTCGGCCACACTGCATGCAGACGACCCTGTGGTAATTTCCATCCAAACAGGAGAGTTATTGGTAAGAAAGGTCCTTCTGGACCCAGGTAGCAGTGCAGACGTTCTCTTTTATTCTACCTTTTTAAAAATGAACTTATTTGAAAAACTCATACAACCCTCCTTCGGAGAACTAGTAGGATTCTCCGGAGAAAGAGTACCAATAAAAGGCTATATATGGCTAAAAACGACAATAGGTGAGAATCCATCATCCAGAACCCTCGATATACAATACCTGATAGTTGACTGCATTAGTCCTTACAATATTATTCTTGGGAGACCTGCTCTGAACATGTTCAGAGTAGTGATATCAACTTTTCATCTATGTGCTAAGTTTCAGGCACAAGACGGCAGAGTAGCAACAATCCACTCAGACCGACAACAAGCTCGGCAGTGTTATAACTCAAGCCTAAAAAGGTCGGATACGAAGAAGAAACAACACGAGGTCAAAGCAGTACAAACTATGGAGGAAGTCTTATCCCTGGCTGAGCTTGATCCCCGGGGAAATGCACAAGAAAGACCTCAACCAACAGATGAACTTCAGGAAATCCGACTGACATCAAAGCCAAAACAGGTAACATACATTGGTCAGGCGCTACAAGACCAAGAAAGGTCGGATCTCATAAAGTTACTACAAGCGAACTCTGACCTGTTTGCTTGGACCCCAGCGGACATGCCTGGGATAAGTCCAGACGTCATCTATCACAAACTTGCCACCAACTCAGCAAGCCGACCCATAGCTCAAAAGAAAAGAAACATAGGAGCAGAGAAATCAAAAGCAGCCTTAGAAGAAACCAGCAAGCTCTTACAAGCCAACTTCATCAGAGAAATCCGCTTCACCACATGGCTCTCAAATGTGGTAATGGTAAGAAAAAACTCAGGTAAATGGCGGATGTGCATCGATTTTACAGATTTAAATAAAGCATGCCCTAAAGATGCCTACCCCTTACCTTGCATTGATAAGCTTGTAGACAGCGCATCAGGTTTCAAAAGCTTAAGCTTCATGGATGCATACTCTGGGTATAATCAAATACTCATGCATCCTGAAGACCAAAGCAAGACAGCATTCATAACGGAACATGAAAACTTTTGTATCGAGTAATGCCGTTTGGCTTAAAGAATGCAGGTGCAACCTATCAACGCTTGATGGACAAGGTCTTCCATCACCAAATAGGACACAACATGGAAATCTATGTAGACGACATGGCCGCCAAGACCATGAAAGAAAAATCACATTGTGAAGATCTCAGCGAGATATTCAGACAAATCCGAGCATATAATATGAGACTGAACCCAGAAAAGTGTGCTTTTGGGGTAAAAGGAGGGAAGTTCCTCGAATTCATGCTCACCTCACGAGGAATCGAGGCAAACCCCGAAAAGTGTTCGGCAGTACTCAATATGGCGAGCCCTAAAACAATAAAAGAAGTGCAACAGTTGGCAGGAAGGATAGTGGCATTATCTCGATTCATACCCGCGGCATCAAACCGATCATATCACCTTTTTCAAACAATATCGAAGAACAAAAAATTCCACTGGACAGAAGAGGGCGAGAAGGCTTTTTTCGAGCTCAAAGCGATCCTATCAGCACCACCCATGCTGCAAAGGCCAGAAATCGGTAAACCTCTATATTTATATTTATCCGTTTCAAATTATTCTATAAGTTCGGCTCTTGTCCTCTATATTTATATTTGTCCATTTCAAATTATTCTATCCAAGCTCGCAGCCACTAGGGCAGACACACAAACATCCACATTAACACAACTCTCACTAGAAAAACCAAGCACCGAACTACTACATGTGATAAATATTAACCACCTCCATGATTGGAGAACTCCTTTCCTTGAATATATTAGTACAGGCGCCATACCAAGAGACGAGCTCAAACCTCAACATTTCAGACGAAAGGCCAGTCTTTACACAAGCATAGGAGGAAAACTCTATAGACGAGGATTCTCACAACTACTGCTAAAATGCCTAAGCAAAGACGAAGCAAAAGAAGCAATGGACGAAGTACACAAGGGAGTCTGTGGAAACCACATCGGAGGATGAGCACTTGCAGCTAAAATCGTCCGAACTGGGTATTACTGGCCAACCATAAAAAGGGATTGCATAGCAAACGTCAAAGCATGTGACAACTGTCAGAAACACGCAACTATATCTACAAGGCCAGCCGAGCTATTACATAGCATGGAGGTAAGCTGGCCATTCTACAGATGGGGACTCGATATACTCAGCCCATTTCCAATAGCGCCAGGCCAGGTAAAATTTCTCTTAGTAGCAGGAGACTACTTCTCAAAATGGATAGAGGCACAACCATTAGCAAAGATAACGGCCGAAAAGGTACGATCATCTATATGGAAAAACATTATATGCCGATTTGGAATACCTAGGGAGATAATATCTGATAATGGTAGGCAATTTACAGACAATAAGCTCGGTTCATTCCTAAAAAACTTTAACATAAAGCATCATTTTAGCTCAGTAGAACACCCACAAACCAATGGGCAGGCTGAAGCTGCTAACCGAGTTGTATTGCAGGCGATAAAGAAAAAACTGAATGATGCTAAGGGAGAATGGGCGGAACTAATCCTAGAAATATTATGGGGCTACAACACAACAATACAGACAACCACGGGCGAAACACCTTTTAAACTAGTCTATGGGTCCGAGGCACTAATCCCTATTGAGGTCGGCATCCCCACCCTGAGAACTGAGCTATACAACGAGCAGCACAACTTGCATGCAAGGAATACCGAGCTTGATCTAGCCGAAGAAACCAGGGAGCTAGCAGCCATTAGACAAAGAGCAATAAAACAAATAACCGAAAAGAAACACAACAAGAGAGTATCGCCGAGGGCATTCACAGAAGGTGACCTAGTACTCAGACGAACAGAAGAGGCCAGACGTCCCCCAGCCCATGGAAAGCTCGCCGCTAACTGGGAAGGTCCATTCCGAGTAATAAAGGTGCTTGGCATGTGGGCTTATCAATTACAAACATTACAAGGCAACCCAATATCCGGGACCTGGAATATCTCCTCTTTAAAGATGTACCAATCCTAAGTTATACAAATTGCGGATGAGGGTACTCTTTTTCCCCTTAGAGCCTTTTTTCCCAAAAGGGGTTTTTGCCTAAGGAGGGTTTTAACGAGGCCTGACGCACAATATACTTCATCATCAATATTCAAATTTAATCAAACACTTCATATTTCATCATCAAAATATTCAAAATATACAACTACGAATGATACCATTACCAACTATCATACTTACTAAAGTAAGATCCCAAACACAAAACATAGGCCGACCTAAACATGGTCGGAACCAGCAAATAAGTTCGAAACTAGCTAACAATTCGTCCACAAATTACATAAGTTCGCTTACAAAGAAAACAAAAAGAACAACATCCAAACTAAGAAGGAGGAGGAACATTCTCATCATGCTCCTCTACAGTCCCATCCACAACCAACTTCCCATTTACCACTATCTTCGTCATATCAAGTCGATCAATACCAAATTCAGGAGCCAATAGAGAAATCTGGCTCACAGCCCATTCAAAGCCATAGGAGAACATCTCCATACCGTTCTCTTCCAACTCATGAATACGAGTTGTGAGCCCTCCTTTCACAACATCACTTTCTTTCACTTCAGCTTGCAATAGCCGAATCTGATCCCTCAGCCGAGCTACCTCCTTTTCTGACTCCTTTGCCTTCGCAATAACATCATCCTTCTCTTTTATTGACTTCTCCAATTCTTCGACCTTTGTCTTATACGACTTCTCCATAACCGCAGCCTTATCCACGACCTCCTGTTGCTCAGCACCTATGAGTTCAGCAGTGCGACCGACACACATCAAGCGGGAACCAATGATCTGCAACCACCACACCAAAATAAGGACAAAACTCTAAAGAAAGGACGAAGAGGACTTCAAATAAACGTGAAACAAACCTGAACGAATTTGCCAAGTCCTTCCATACCGATCCGGCGAGTCATAAGCATATCTCCTGGGTATTGAGAGGCCCGGTTAGAAAGTTCAGCAAAGTTGAACTGCTCGCTCCAAAGAGAATGAGAACTTGACCCCGCAATAAAGCCATGAAGTTTTTTCTGCCGCTCAAAGACAGGGTCACCACCGCCAAGGACTTCCTGGTCAGCTTCAGAAATAACTTCCAAAGACACATCGTCCCTCTTCCTCTTGAACGAAGAAGCCGGACGACCAACAGAAGAAAAAGCTTGATCGCCACCTTCTTTATGCTCGGCAGGACCAACAGTTTTCTCCTTTTTCTTGTTCAAAAAGGATTGCAACTTCGAGGGGTCCAACAGAGGTACTCACCCACCTACAAAATAACCAACAACATCAGTGGAACCAAACAAACAGTGGTATGGACAAAAATCAAACACAATATTACCTATATATACTTTCAAACCCTCAATGTCACCCGAATCATACAAACGCAAAATGTCAGAGATAGACATACACTCCCCAGCGGCAACACTCTCAACCAAAAAATCCAACATAAACTCCTCCTCCTCACTCCGCTCAGACGCCTCAAGAATCTGACTCGGCTCAGAGCACCAATAAAGAGGAAACCTTTCACTAAGCTCATCGTCCAGGTAAAATGGATACTCGGACTCAATGGACCAGACTTTGACAAAAAGGGATTTGAAGTTTTTAAAGGAAGATTTGTAAAGAAGAAATATGGAATGACCACGAAAACTGCTCAAGCAAACCCACAAACCTTTTCGAGTACCTTTCGCTTGAAAGAGTGAGAAAAACAATGTCAGGGAACAAGGAAAAGACAGATAATCCATTAAAACCTGAAAGGCGCGAAGAAACGCCTAGGAGTTAGGGTGTAACTGCGAAGGGGCGCAGTTCAGTTGAACAAGAACGTCGCATTCAAAAGATGAAAATGGAAATCTCACACCAAGTTCAACCATGCACGGAGTATACATATAAAAATATAACCAGTCCCCCCTTCTCTCAAAAACCCTATCATCACTAGAGCACGGGAGAAGTTCAACAGTGACCCCAGAACCACTCCTTACGAAGTTCAATCGTCTCAACTCAGAAAGGGAGTCAACACTAGTAAAAGAAGATGACCGGGTTCTAACGTCTTCATTAACCCAATGGTAAGGATCATCCTCCCTAACCTCAACAGCCTGTAGCTTCTCTTTCCATTTTTCCCCGCCATGAACTCACAGAGGCAGTAACGGTAAAAGACGAAGAGAGAGAACACTAACCTTTCGAAGACATAGCAAGGATAAAACGGTGAGAAGACAAAACGGTGAAGCGTAAGTTCCAAAAGATGTGATTATTGCAAGCCCACTATTTTAGTGGGCAAAACTAAAATCATACCCATTACAAACGTGGGAAACCGAAACGAAATTAATATGCAATAAAAACGACACGGTTTACTAAAATTAAAGACCAGCTACAAAAAACCCCTCAAGCAGGCCCACCATACATTTACCGCGCAAAAAAAAAAAAAACTAAGAATTCAAAATTCTCAAAAGCTCCGCTGCCGTTCCTAACACAACACCAGCCGAGCTTGGGGGCTATGACGTGTACCCCGATTTACTCGGCCAAAGAATCAGCATTGACTAACCGAGATATACTCGGCCAAGGAATCAGCACTGACTAACCGAGATATACTCGGCCGAAGAGTCAGCTCTAAATAACCGAACATCTACAAAACAAATCAACACTCCCCTGCTGAGTCATCCGCACACTAGTGATATCTTCTATCCGTTACCCACAAAACCGAACAAGAGTCAAAGATACCAACAACGGCACTTGGCAAACAAATCGGAATTCCAACACAACTCGCACCTATAAAGCCAGGCCTCATACGCCACAAAAGGACAGGTCACAAAAACTCGCTCTGATATTATTCTTATTATATCTTATTACTCACATACTTACTTGAGCGTCGGAGTGCTTTGTGCAGGTGCTCCCGCCGCGGTATTTCGAGCGGCCGAGGTCTGCTTCTTATTCAGCCTCTAGACGACGTATAGCTCCACCTGAAATCTCAAGTGATCCATCGGGGCTTTATACCTCGGTTCAAGCAGAACAGGACAGATACAATATAAAATTACATTGAATGTTGATTCTTAATAGTGACTCCTGTAAATACCGATCAAAATAGTGATGGAGGCATAGCAATTAGCATCTTCTTGGTGAGTTTGTGTATGTGCTGAATTTCTTTGTAGAATACCAGTATATTACTTATATACATGACTAGTTGAATTTAGATCTAAACAAATGCTAAATACTAAATAACATGTTTAATCAGTTTAATCAGGTTAAGGTAGTAGTAAAATTAACTCGGAAACAGATAATCATCCGGTGAATAGAAATTTTTTTTTGTTGGGGGGGGGGGGGGGGGGGCGAGTGGTCTCAATTTTATGTCCATCAAGAGCCAATTCAGTTGCATGTGATGATTAAGATTATGATCTCTTGAATTGAAGCAACCAATCAGAGCATTAGATTGCTACAATTCATTATATTCTTCTCTTTGTTCCAAAATCTTAGGCCCATTATTTGACAATTATGAATTTGTGGTTGTACTTGTTGGCAGGGCCATTAATAAGACAGTATCTGATATGCTGTCTATGTTCTTGATGTAATTCAAACAATGATCCAGAAACTACAACTACAACTTGGTCTAAGTATATACCTCGAGGTGGATTCAAACAATTTCTTAATCAAAATGGACTAAAATGTTTACCTCTTGTATTCAAGTAACTACTATTCAGGGAAGGATCAATGAATATGGCATGACAGAGAAGGCAGAGCTGGCCAATCTAGAAAGACTATTAAGAGAAGGCTTTGAGAAACTGGTGAGTGATTATAAAATTGATGCATTGGTAACACTTGGTTCAACTGTTGCAACTTTGCTTCTCAATGGACGATTCCCTGGAATAAATGTGTCTGCAGGGTATGATAGTAATGTGTTCCATTTGGCATAAACTTAGGTGGTTTTGAAGTCAGAAAATCTCCTCCAGTTTAAATGACCGACAAAGAACAACATTCTTCTCTTTCTGTGTTCTGGTTGAACAAAATTATGTTTAATGTATCTTAGCTTCTTAGCTAAAGTGAGTTTATCTCATAAATTAAGTTAAAATATGAAATTTAATTAATGCAGAAACAAAAAGATATTTATCTCAAGTATATTCATTATTTGTTTGAAAGATATGTGATTTTATTGAATCACTAAAACATTTTTAAAACTATACTACTTCTTAGTTCTTACTATCAATGCGAGGTTCAAATTTATTTTGCTTGATCAGCACCGCTTGCGGCACCGACTAGCTCTTACCTATTGAGTTAGGTAGTTTGGTGTGCTTGAATTTCGGTTGGATGATTCTTGTATTATTATAAGCTCCTTTTTTGAGTCATGATCGCTAATTAAGAAACCTTTTCTTACATCAATCTCTTTCTTAGATCACAAAATGCCTTAATATTATTCAGATGGATCATTATTATTAGCTACTAACTATACATGCCCACCCCCCCCCCCCCCGTTTTCATATAAAGTAGCTAAACAACCACATGCACCTCTATATAAAAGAAAAATTTGATGACAATATAAGTAACATACTTACCCCTTTCACATTATATAAACTAAAATAAAATAAACTGAATTAGCTGTTTTGTACTTTGTATGACATGAGATGGTTAAACGCTCCTTTGAATTTTGTTGGGGACAACAAAACAAAATGTCCATGCACATAACCACCAGCAACAACGTCTTCTAGAAAGAGAAAAAGAGTAATACCAAACCTTGACACCGAGGGTAAGTAAGAAAACAAGAAAATAAGAAAAGATTTTGGGTCCTACACATTTATTTATATATAAAGCAAGAACTAGAGCCATACCTATTATCATCGGCACATTATTATTATATAGTAAAGAAACATAAGAGAATTAGCGTTAAAGATGTCAAAGCAAATTGTGTTGATGATATTGATGGTTACAATAAGTGTAATGCGAGGGATTCAATGCATGCAATTGAAGGCAGGGAATTGGGGTGTGAGTGTTAAGTCCGAGAAGGAGACAGTGACAAACCTTCAATTCTATTTCCACGATACACTCAGCGGACAAAATCCAAGTGCCATTCAGGTGGCTCAACCACTTGACAAGAACAAGTCCACACTCACCATGTTTGGTTCCATCATGATGGCTGATGATCCCTTGACCGAAACGTCCGACCCAAAGTCTAAGCTCGTGGGCCGGGCGCAGGGTCTATATGGATCGTCTTGCCAACAAGAATTAGGCCTATTGATGGCCTTGAGTTTCTCATTCACGGATGGGTCTTACAATGGGAGCTCGTTCGCGCTCATGGGGAAGAACTCCGCCATGAGCCCGGTTCGCGAGATGCCCATTGTAGGGGGCACCGGACTCTTCCGAATGGCGCGTGGGTTTGCACTCGCCCATACTGTCTGGTTGAATCCCACCACTGGCGATGCCATTGTTGGCTACAACGTCACCCTCGTCCATTAATATGAAAATTGAAAAATATGGTATTGTAAGATGTTAGATTCGGTTGTGCACTTTTTGTTTAGCATCACCATTTGATGATATCTTATATCGCTTCAGTTTGATTCATCAATAAAACTTTTATTTACTGTTGCTCTATGTATTTTTTTAACAACTCTCTTTTAATTAAAATTAATTTAGATGCACAACATAAAATGGATGACATTATCTACAAGGTACGTAACAAGCAATGGCCATGGGCATTATTCGGATTGAAGCATACAATCCTCCAAAGGCAGAGCGCATTTTCCTGGAATTTAACATGTCTAAACGCCCCAAGATATGTAGACATTGGGGTTTTCACGATACTGAGTTATTTGGATTTAGATCCTCAAAATTTTGAATTTTTATTTTAGAGGGTAAATTGTAATTTTCTATTATTGAATATTTTTTTTTCATATTTATTCTTGGCTTCACCTATAAAATAAATGGTGAGAGATCACACTTTATTCTTTAAAGTGAAATTTAAACTTTAAAGGATCCAAATCCGAGTTATTTACCCGTTCCTCTTGTTTGTATGCATATATATGACACTAGGTACAACTAACTTTTAATTTTTAACGTGTCTAAGGTTCAACTATGTATATTACTTTAGGAATCAAAATTAATTTTTACTCTTTCAAATAATAAAGATGAAAAGAATTTTAAAGTAAAATATAAATATAAGGACTACATTTAAGGTGTGCTACTAGCCAATAAATTATTATTGTATATATAAAGTGAAATTTAAACTTTTGACATTACAAGTAAGGTCTTAACTAATTTGATGATTATGATTTAATTTATCTAAACACTATCACATTAAAATTGAACTCATAAAAAATATTTATAATAACTAGTACATATATAAATATATGTAAATCTGGATTAATTTTTAAAATTTCCGATTTTTGGTCAGATGATTTAATGTTTTTGGTCTGAGTTAAAATTTTTGTTCTTGAATAGTACTTGTTTTTTCGGCAAGATGAAGCCCATGATGTTGACGCGTACTACGTAGGATGTTGTTTGCGCCAGGAAGATGCCGACTTTTGACCCACTTTGCTTTCGGGTTCCGTATGTGGTTCACCCACCACCATTTTCATTATTATCCGCCGCCACCACCTTCA
The DNA here is from genome assembly GCF_003086295.3 of Arachis hypogaea. Taxonomy (NCBI): domain Eukaryota; kingdom Viridiplantae; phylum Streptophyta; class Magnoliopsida; order Fabales; family Fabaceae; genus Arachis; species Arachis hypogaea. Next base: position 5,721,263 of record NC_092038.1, read on the forward strand.
TTCTCCTAGATCCCCCGTCCATGGTGGCCGGAGCTTCTCCACCACCGCACGTACACATAGATGACGACGAACCGTAACAGCAACTCACATGTTCTTCTTCCTCTGCAATGCCATCGCCTCTCTCCTTCTCACCCCTCAACAAGCTCAAGCGCTTCAAATCCCTCAAGCTCTGCATTTCAAAGTCCCTCCTCAACGCCCCTTCCCTCTACGACGCCGTTTCATCTCTCGATCACTTCCACCCTAAGGGCATTCGCTTACCTTCTCGTGTTCTCGCCATCCTCTTGCGCCATTGCTCCGCCTCCAAATCCTACCGTGAGGGAAAATTGGTCCATTTGCATCTCAAGCTCACCGGTTTCAAACGCCCCACTACGTATTTGGCCAACCATTTGATCTGTATGTACTTTAGTTGCGGCGATTTTGTTAGTGCCCGCAAGGTGTTCGACAAAATGGAGGCTAGAAATTTGTACTCTTGGAACAATATGATTTCTGGGTATGTGAAATTGGGCATGATGAAGCAGGCTCGGGGTGTGTTTGATAGAATGCCTGAGAGGGATTTCGTGTCGTGGAATACGATGATTGTTGGGTATGCGCGTAATGGGGTGTTTGGTGAGGCTCTGAGGTTTTATGGGGAGTTGAGGAGATTGTGTATTGGGTATAATGGGTTTAGTTTTGCAAGTGTGTTGATTGTTTGTGTGAAGATGAAGGACTTTGAGCTTTCTAGGCAGGTTCATGCGCAGGTTTTGGTTGTTGGATTTTTGACCAATGTAGTTGTATCCAGCTCGATTGTTGACGCTTATGCAAAGTGTGGGAAGATGAAGGAGGCGAGGAGATTGTTTGACGAGATGCCCGTGAGGGATATCCCTGCTTGGACAACACTAGTTTCGGGTTATGCAGCATGTGGGAACATGGAATCAGCTGCTGAAGTTTTTTGTGAGATGCCACAGAAGAATTCTTATTCATGGACATCGCTGATCGGAGGTTATGCTAGAAACGGTATGGGTCATGAAGCTCTTCGAGTGTTTAGAAAGATGATGCAGCATCGAGCTAGACCTGATAAGTATACATTTCATAGTTGCTTCTTGGCTTGTGCTATAATTGCTTCATTGAAACATGGTAAACAATTACATTCATATTTGGTGCAAAATAACATCAGACCTAATACTGTTGTTGTTAGTGCTATTATTGACATGTATTCAAAATGTGGAACTTTAGAAACTGCCAAGAAAGTGTTTAATATAAATGGAAATAAGCAAGATGTAGCATTGTGGAACTCAATGATATCGGCGCTGGCTTACTGTGGCTATGGTATAGAAGCAATTATGATGCTAAACGATATGCTAAGATCAGGAGTGAAGCCAGACAAGGCCACTTTTGTTTCAATTCTTAATGCTTGCAGTCACTCAGGTCTTGTGCAGGAAGGGCTTCAGTTTTTCATGTCCATGACTAGTGAGCATGGTGTTGTCCCAGACCAAGAACACTATGCATGCTTAGTTAATCTTTTGCATCGCGCTGGATGCTTTAATGAATCAGGGAATGATCTACAAGTGATGGATCACAAGCCAGGTGAGCATGTTGAGAATAGTTCGCATGATCTATCGAGAAAGCTTGAAAGTACAAAACTTGAAAGAGAAGTACATAAATTCCCTATTAGATTGCAGCTTCAATCCACTGCTGCTTACTTGTTACTTTCAAGTGTGTATGTTGCACTCGTTAAAAGGGGGTCTCTTGAGAAAATGAGACAGATTATGCATGAGCAATGTTTTAGGCTCAATCAAGCCGTCACTTGAGTTCAAATTCAAAACAAGGTTCACGCTTTCGCTGTATCAGACGGGTGACACCCTCTGAGGGAAACTATATAACCGCCTTTGGGACACTTCAGTACTCAGATGGAAGAAAATGTCCCTTTACAGCATTACCTAACTTGGAAATGTGATAGTTGGAGACATCTTTTTTCAATAGATCATTTTTTGTAGAGCGCAGGATTATAGTTTCCACAACTTGTTTATTAGTATTTTTTCTTTTTTTTAATCTTTTTTATTAATTCTGGATTTCGCAGAGTTGAACTATACCGCATTGGTATACTTATGAGATGTTTTCCTCCAAAAAGATTGAGGAGGAATGAGAAAGGGACTGGTAGGAAGAACCGAAGAATATAGTCATTAATGAAATATTTTCTTGTATCTTTAATGTGTATTCTTCTCAAATGGAATAAAACAAGAAAATTATAAACATCAGAGGTTAAACCTTATGAGCTTTTGCTTCTAATTTTTTTATATGAAGTTTGAGGTTGTAGTTTACAATCTAACGCAATTATAGAAGAGTTTCTCTATATTATTATTTATTGCCATCTAGATGTCTAATTGAACTAGATTTAATTTATATTGATTTAATGATAGACAAATAATAATAATAATAATAATAATAATAATAATAATAATAATAATAAAAAGGGTGGTATCTATACTGTGACCCAAAAACATAAAGTCAGACTCAATAAAAATAAAGATCCACCCAAAAAAGGTGGTCACTTTTAACTACTTCAAAAGTTGGTTATCTGGCAGCTGAGGCTTGGCACAAATGGAGGATTTGTACGCCTCTCATCAAGCTGCATCCGAGATTCAAATCCCAACTGAGACTGGATGTTGTTTAAGAACCTATAGTACCCATGTAGTGTGTGTGAGTGTGTTGTGTGGGTGTGTGAAACATGAGGCTAATGTCTAGGATTAGGGGCTATCCAATCCACTTGAGCAAAAAAAAAAGTTAGTTATCTATTTTACTATAAATATACTAACACCCTCAGGTATATTCAAGTCTCAATCTACTAAAAATCTGCTCAAAGTTTTTGCTAATTTTAAGTTATCAGAATCTCTTACAGGTACCACCTCCAACTCCTCATGCACGCAAAAAGTCAGATGCTACCTGGAGTCTGGACCTCACGTTCAAGTCCAAATCACCATCTCAGGTAATTCCCGGAACAGGTGGAATATTTGGTTTTCAAGTATAGGAAAATTTAGCAAATCCTTTTCGTCAAACGTTTGTGTTTGTTGTTGGCTTTACACGTAATCATTTAAAATAGGGATTAAGTTCATAACCAACAAGAAACGAAAACAAATACTAAGTCAGAAGAGGTTGTAGAGCCATACAAGTGGACCAATCAAAAGCAAAAACCAACATCATAACTCCTTACCAATAATTAGGGCGAAAGTTCCCATGAAGCAAAGCCAAAACACACTTGATAAACAAATTGAGTGAAGAAAGCACAACAACAATCATTTCATAATTTACACAAACCCTTTTGTCCAGTTCAGCAAGATAGTTAAGAACTCATTTGATTATAAAACAAAACAGTCCATTTTTGACGTGTGACCATGTTTTTATATATTAGCTCCCAACAACATAACACACTCTTTCAACAACTGCTAACTCCAGCTGCACAAAAAGAAAACAACAAAATTCAGGATCACAGAAGAAGTGGAAGAACTTCAACGCCATCTTGTTCTTCCTCTTCTTCATCAACATCAACACCATTATCAGCATCATCATCATCAACCATTTGTGCGTGTCCTTCCTCAAACAGATTAAGATGGGTGATGTGGTTTCCAAACAGATTGAGAGGCGCAGAGCAATTCAAACACAAAAGAAAACTCTTAATGATCTCATGAGAGTCGAAGGTGAAGACTATCCAGGTTCTGATTACTTCCTCATAAACAGGAAAACATGGATGCATGATCTCAACCCAGAAAAGCTTCAAATCAAGAAGATAGTTTGGCCTGGAACCCATGATTCTGCAACCGACAAGATTGGAATCCCATTCATCACTCGCCCTTTTGCTCAATGCCAATCTGACTCCATATACGAACAACTTTTGATGGGGACACGCGTTTTAGACATAAGAGTGCAGAAGGATAGAAAGGTATGCCATGGAATTCTAACAACTTACAGTGTAGATATTGTCCTTAATGATATCAACAAGTTCTTGTCTGAAACCGAGTCAGAGATCATAATCCTTGAAGTTAGAACAGAATATGGACATGAAGATCCTCCAGAGTTTGACAAGTATCTAGAGGAAAAACTAGGGGATTACCTTATACCAAATGATGAAAAAGTTTTTGATAAAACCATTGGAGAAGTGCTACCAAAGAGGGTTATTTGTGTTTGGAAGCCAAGAAAATTGCCAAAGCCTGAAGCTGGTAGCATGCTGTGGAGTGAAGGGTATTTGAAGGATAATTGGATCAACACTGATTTGCCAGAAACAAAGTTTGAAAGCAACTTGGATTATTTGAGCAAACAAGAACCTGTGAATACTAGAAAGTACTTTTATAGGGTGGAGAACACGGTTACTCCGGTGCCGGATAACCCCATCGTGTGTGTGAAACCAGTGACTGAAAGGATTCATGCTTTTGCAAGGCTATTCATCTCTCAATGTTTCACCAAACAGATTGGTGATAGGTTGCAGATTTTCTCTACAGATTTTATAGATGAGGACTTTGTTGGTGCTTGTGTTGGACTCACATATGCAAGGGTTAAGGGTATTGCATGAAACAAGTTCTGTTATGTTTTTCTTCATGTGTTGATGATTGATGATGTGTGTTATCCTTCTAGCTTTTTTTAATTGTACAGATTTATTTGTATTTCATTTTAAGTTATGATGTAAGGTGAAAAATGGATGTGTAATTTAATTCCCATGAAGAAAACCAGAAATATCAGAGGAATGAATATAATTTAATTTTAAGTCCCATCATTTATTGCAAAACTGATCTGTTGTTTAATATGTTTAGTTAGTTTTAGTTGATTGATCATAGAACAATGGAATTGGCGTGTGCTTTTCAATGGGATAAATTCAGAGTGCAACCTGCAAGAGTTTCAGGTTATTAAATTTGGATGAGCCTTAAGCAATTAAAAATTTTAAGAGATGAATCTTGAAGATACGTTCACGTTGTAACAAAAATATGTACCTATACTTGAAGGGAAATAAAACTTGTTTTGACGAAATAGCATATATGATTGGATGACAAGAAAAAATAAAAGAATTTAATCACTTTAAAATTAGAAATAGCATAAAAGAAAGACCATATTGATTTCCAATCAAGGAAGCTTCATGCCAACATGATTTTATCACCAATTTCTCCAAATTGGAAGACATTGAAGGGTCAAAACGTACTCAAACGTCTTCCACAGAGAGAATTATCTCGGGTCCAATATTGAAAACAAAAATCTGGAATTGTGGGCCTAAAAGCATTAAATAGAGACTTTAACTATTCATACACTTTTTTTATTATTAATAAGAAAATTAAACAACACTCTACACACTCAGGGAGCATTATGCAGAACAAAATGCTGGAATGCTGCTAGAAATAATTCAATCCACTCAAACTTTATAAGAACATGTTAGGAGCTGAAATGATGAGGAATCAGAATAGAAAACCAACACTGATCTTTATCTAAACAGAATAAACTGATTAAAGCTTCCTCCAATGTTTAGACCACTTGTTATTCTGCTGCAATCAGAAAAGGTGCACTATTAAGTAAAGTGTTGCACTATTATGCATGTAGTAATTTATTGGCCAACAGTAGACTCTTAAAAGGAGTCTAGATCTGTTTAATCCTTGGCCTGTATTTTGTGTGATTTGTTTTGTTTATTGTGCAGAAAATAAACTAATCAAACTTGGTCCAAGAAATATGAAAAACAAGTCCATATTGCATCTGACCCAGTATTAATTCAAACAAAGCACTTATATCATATGATTAATGGCAATGAAAGCAAGCAATCTGAACAAAGAAAAAAAAAAGCAATTTGCCCAAGATCATCACAAGCCCAATTGGTGGTCAACACCCAAATCCATTCAATCCACTTAGTTACTAACTAGGTAATTCAATTTCATTTGAAATACACCATACCTCACCCGCCGAACCAAACTCTCTCTTCTCTCTTTTTTTCTTTCACATCGCACCACGTGAAATCTGAAGCAAAAGAAAGACAAAAGAAGCTTTGAAACTAGGGCGCAATTGAAGAACAAAAATAAATTTTTTAATCCAAACAAAGAAAAGAAGGTCAAAGGGACTATAACAAGAGGGAAGATCACATCAGAAAAGTAAATCACAAAAGGAAGTTTCTACATTTGTGCTTCATTAAAGATTGTTGAAGAAATCCTTTGTGTTACAAGCACTAATATGGAAAAATGCAGAAAATAAACATAATGGTGCTCTGCTATGAATCAATGCTCAAAAACCAAACTTGGGGCCAAAGTAAGAAAAAAGGTCCAGATTCAAGAGGCAAAATGAAAAAGGTTGAAAAAGAAGATTGAAGGTATGATTGCATGTCTGATTCGGTCACTGCTCCTACCTTTTCTCTCCTCTGTAAACGCCGCTGCTACATTTGATTTTGGAGAAGAAGTCAAACAAGGTGCTGAAGCAAGTTTCAAACCTAGGAAGCTTCATTCCTCTATTAAAGGGATGAAAAGCAAGGAGTGAGAGCACAATATTTGGATTCTCATAGCTCATTGAGCTGTTTATTCTTATCCTTCATGGTTTTCATTGAGTATTTCTTTTTCTCAGTTTAGTTTTTCTTTGCTTCAATGGCAAAAGGCAAAATGATGAGGTTTATAAGTAAAAGTCATTGAGTGAAAAAAGGTAGAGAGATAGACTTGGAGAAAAAGTCAGTTATTTCAGAAATTCTTTATAAGTATTTATGTTTTGTTGTCATGATCCTGAAGGAATTCCCTTACAAGTTGGGTTAACACTTTGCTGTTGAAAAGTTAGGGTGAGTTCCTAGTCAAGTCTGGTTTGGGTTAGAAACTGGACTTGTCCTAAATAGGATTGGTTAGAATTCTAGAGAGAATTGGTGATTGTAATTTGTTGAAAGATAGTGAAATTCTGTCACTATTGTGATGAAGACTGGATGTAGGCTACATTGCAATGAGTAGCTAAACCAGGATACATCTGTGTGTTATTATCATTTCTCTTCTCTGTTTTTGATTTTACATTAAAGAAGACAAAATAGAAGTATTTTTCGATTCTACTATCCTGCCATTCTTCTTTATTACTCTCCTTGCAAGATACTCAGTTTTGCCTCCTACCACATCAAGAGACAAAACTACAATCTCTCTAGTTTTTAGCTCATTGTATCTCATCTAAATTCAAGGTTGAAAGCAAAATTAAAAGGAGGCCAAGATTCAACCCCCTTCTCTTAGTCACTGATAACCATCAATTGATATTAGGACTTAGTCTCAAAGAGATCAAATTTCACAACTTGGAGAAAAGATCCTGATGGAGAACAACGTTGATTCCAACACAGTGGCCTACACACTAACAGAAGAACAATCCAACAACAGACTTCCATTTTTCAATGGAAAAAACTACAACTATTGAAAATAATGAATGAAGATCTTTGTTCAATGTGTGAATTACAATCTCTGGAAGATAATCATAAATGATCCTCAAATTCCCACTAAAACTGGCGTTGATGGTGTTGTTACTCCCAAAAGCGAAGCAGAATAGAATGGAGATGACAAAAAAAGGCAGAACTCAATGCCAAGGCAGTCAACATACTAAACTATGCAATCAGTTTCGAGGAATATTGAAAAGTTTCAAGATGCAAAACAACAAAAGAAATTTAAGATAAGCTCCAAGTCACACATGAGGGCACCACACAAGTAAAGAAAACAAGGATTGACATGCTGCGTAAAGAGTATGAGATGTTTTCTATGAAGGAAGGAAAATCAATTGAAGACATGCTTGAGAGATTTTCTATCATCATTAATAGTTTGGATGCTATGGGCATTATTCATTTCGAAGAAATGCTGGTGAGGAAGGTCTTAAGAAGCTTAGCAAAAGAGTGGGAAACAAAGGCTATTGTTATCTTTAAAGTACTAACCTAAGTCAAATGACCTATGATGAGTTGAAAGGAAAGTTACTAGCATATAAAATCACTCACATAAAAAAGATAGAAAAAAGAAAAGAATGACTCTTAAATCTTGTATTGGATCATTGGAGGATGAATCCAGTAACTGTTTATCAGATGATGAACTTGTATTTTTTGTTAGGAAATTTAGAAAAATGATAAGATTCAAAGAAAGAAACAGAGGAGACAGCTCAAAAAAAAATCAAAAAGGACTTAAATAAGGTCATTCGCCACAATTGCAGAGAAGATGGACACTACAAATATGAATGTCCGAAACTGAAGAAAGAAGATAAGTCTCGAAAGGACAAGAAGAAGGAATTTATGGCTTCTTGAAAAGATCTGGAAAATAACACTAATGAGGATGATGAATCTGTCCATAACTCTCAAGCATGCTTGATGGCAGACCAGAACCACCAAAATGAAATAATTTTTTTTTAACATTCTAGTGAAAAACTCCATCTTATGATTGATGATCTCACCGAGAAAATAAGAAATTTTCTAAATCAATGTCATGAATTTAAATCTAAAAAAATGATATCCTGAAGGCTGAAAATACTTTTTTCAAAGATACATTAAGAGAAGATGAAATTACTGTTGATCTTGTTGAAGAAAACAAGAGCTTAAATTTCAAATAAAAAATTTTGATGGAAAATATTCTGCGATTGCTTATTGGAATTATATTAAAGAGAATGAAAGGTTGTATAAAGATATTAAGAATAAAAAACAAGATTTAACTAAATTTACTCAAAGTTCTACAAATTTAAATAAATTGTTAGCTAGTCAAATACTTCTTTTTAAAAAGGTCGGGTTGGAGTATTATAACAAATCTGAATCTATTTTCAAAAATTCACACTTTGAAAATGAAGTTTCAACTTCTAAAGACAAAAGATTTCAGCTCATTGTATTTCAATTAAATTCAAAATTGAAAGTAAAATTAAAAGAGGCTAAGATTCAATCCATTTTCTCTCAGCCCCTGATAACTATCGAAGTACAGTTTGATATTTGATATTCAACCAACTTGTTCTATCCTATTGCTTACTGATAAGACCCGAGGCCTACCACAATTCTGGTCATTCAGAAATCAGATTTCTTACATTGTCCACCAAAGTTAATGAAATATGTGATTCAGTAAAACATAAATAAATAAGTTTGCATATTTGCTATTTTGCCTTGAAACAATGGTTGAGTTCTCTCTATCTGACTTTAAGGTCACGGATTTATGACCAATGCGTATATGGCTGACAAGAACAGAAAATAGAGGGAGGGAACCAAACGAAGTAACATGAGACAACAGCTTAGAAAGAGTTGATAACTTGAGGAATTTATGGGGAAAAAATACAGTAAAATGATGAACAATAGAAATAGTTTTTGTTGTGCCAATAATAAAAATACATTAGATGTTGTGGAAGACCACTGCTTTTAAGATCTGTCAGACAAAAACATACTTAAAGAAAAAGGTCAAATTGTCATTAGTGGCAGCATTAGAAGAGGACATAATTGTGTTTTGTTTGGTATATCAATCATAATTGTGTTTGATGTTGATTCATTATCTTGCTAAGTGCATGTGCTGGCACTATTCTCTTCTCCTTCAATTACATTTGATTATTGCTATTGCATTATTAAATCTTTAGCCCAATATCATATATAAGTGTTGAGCCATAATTACAAATATGGAAATGTCTTACATCAAGTCTAACAAAAATTAAAAAATGCAATAAAAAACATTTTCAGCATTTGGAGAGAAATTTTTTTCGGCACTTAATTTTTTTATGAATGGTAATTCCATATTTAAAAAACAAAACTCTTAACCATGGTCTATAAACATAATCTTATTGGGCAGAAAAAGAATTTCGATATGATCATATGAATGTTGAAGAAATTTCAGATAAAGACTAACATGTGACAAGTAAAGACGATTTTACATTTGTTAAGCTAAATCATACCCCCAAAATTTCAGGGGAAAAGGGTGCTGAAAACTTCAAATTAAGCCAAAAAAAATATAAGAAAAAGTAACCTCTATTTCTCAATAGGATTTTGGGGACAAGAAAAATAGGTCCACCTGAAATGATGCAAAAGCGCAAACCCTATCCATTTGAAGACAGTATGCTGACTCAGCACTAAACAGAATCAATAAACAAAACAAAACATACACTGACATGGATGCAACCTCATCCACACTCAGCCATTCACAACTCACAACAATTAAGATTCTGATTTCTGAGACATCTAATAAAGAAATTCTTAAATATTTCATAATATATACGTTTTCTTTTCTGTACATTAATATTAAAAACACAACACGAAAGTAAATAAGAGAGAGTATTATTAAATTACTACAGTCAAAAGTGAAATAAAATATCAAGAATAAAGGCAATGAAATATGTTACTTCTCTTCTTCTCTATATAATGAGACATAGCATATGTTACTCCTCAAACCTTATCCATTTTCAATCTCTATAGTGTATACCCTCAAGAGTGTTCCGTTTTCTTACCAAAGTGTTGTATTCTTGTTAAAGAAATTAAAAGCATAACTGAAAACAGAGGACTCTGTTTGTGTTATGGCTTCACTATATGAGGTGCTTGGGATTTCAATGGGAGCAAGCGGGCATGAGATAAAAGCTGCATACAGAAAGCTAGCAAGAACATGCCACCCTGATGTTGTGGCCATGAATCAGAAGGAAAGCTCGGCCAACATGTTCATGAAGATCCATTCAGCTTATTCAACACTTTCAGACCCAGATAAGAGAGCTAAGTATGATAGAGAAACTTATGGACACAAGGTCATGATGAGATCTTCATCAAACATGGCTACTTCAGCTTCTATGTCAGCAACATACCAATCATTTTCTCAACAAGGGAGGAAGTGGGAAACAGATCAATGTTGGTAGTCTTGTATTACATTGTATTAATGCCATTTTTTTGTACGCCTCTGATCATATTTAATGCGTGTTCTAAGAATATTTACTAGCTAGTACCCGTTTTCGTTTGTTATCTTACAGGTTACATATAAAATCAGAAATGAATAGTACTATACAATATACATGATCCTAGAGAACACAATCAAACAACACTACTAATGGAAGTTGATTCACGAGTTAACCCTTTATTTTCCTTAAATCAAAATAAAGATAATAAAAACTTTGGGATAAAATAATCAAAAATATTATTTGTATATTAAAATCAGTCATATTTAAATATAAATACATGTATTGTTTAATTTATTTTCAATGGGTAGTTTATAGTAACGGCTAGCATGGTTGTAAAATAACAAAGTGTTCTGATCAAGGGAAGAGTGAAGCATGTGCCAGGAACGTAGATCTGACCTTAGCATAGATCTAATTGCAAATTGACATGCATCAAAGGACAAAATCTCTCTCGTATTACCAGTGTCTAAAAATGTTTGACAACCAAATAGGATCTTCTTTGACGTGGGGATTTGTCTTTTGTCTTTTTACTATATGTTATGAGTGTATGAGTATGACCCCATCTAGGCTTATACTCCAAAGCTTTACAATATCAGTATAGTTAGAAGTGTTCTTAAAACATATATTAATATATAAGTATTTCATATTTAAGGATACATGATCTACAAGAGCTTGAATGGATTTGATTTAAGTGGTAACCACATACATGGAGACACGTAAGCCTGAGGTGGACCACTTGACTTTATATGTGTATGGTTGGCAATTAGGTTTTGGATAAGAAGAGATTAAGAAAGATATGATATGTGGCCAATTTTCTCACTTGTCTACACTCTTGATTTACAAGTGACCTTACCAACTTAGAATTCTAACTTGACCTTATCACAATATGAAACCATGTTTTTGCATCAATCATGTGTTTTCTAGAATGAATGTCTCTTAAGGCGTATTTGTTTATGAAAATAGGATCGGACAAGATATTGATGGATAGAGACACAAAATTTTGTGTTTTTTTATTTTGTTTGATGATAAATTAGAACAAATTATAAAAATCTAATTTATTCTTATTTTTTTTCATTCAAAAAATTTGAGATGAAAAATATAATAATAAAAAATATAATTATGAAAAATTAATAAGAATAATAAAAGAAAAAATAAAAAATAAGTTGTGTCTCTTGTTAGTGTCTCCGTCAAAATGGACACAAAATACACTAATTCAGTGTCTCTGGACACATTGTTTCTGTCCATATCTTTTCTACCAAACACGATTTTGTGTCTCTATGTCCATGTTCCTATGTCCTGTCTCTATCAACAAACGCAGAGTCTTACTACTAATTCACATGAGTGGCACATTTTTTTTTGGGTTAAGTATGATTTTGATCCCTAACGTAGGGGCTGAAAATTTTTTTCGTCCCTCGCCTTTTTTTCGCTCCAAAATGGTTCCCTAAATTTCAGTTTGTTTTAAAATTCGTCCTTCGGACCAAAATACTCCTATCCCTTCTTCCCCAAAATCATGCAAAGCACCAGCACCACTTCAACCACCACCACCCACCACCCACCACCCATCACCCACCACCACCACCATTATCATCATCATCATCATAAGAACTCAGAACTACCACCACCACCACCCCCCACCTACTGCCACTCCATCACCATCCATCACACCAACCAAAACTTAAAAAATCAACATCATCGTCATCATCCTCATCAAAACAAAAACCCAGAATCATCATCATCATCATCAAACAAAACCCAGCAACAACAATCCTCCAAAATCAAATTTCAACAACAACAATATTCCACAAAAAATTACACAACAAATCCAGAAATTTCACAAAAAATCAAATTCACAGAATTCATAGAAGAAGAAGAAGAAGAAGCGGCGGCGGTGCAGCGGTGGTGTCGGCGGGAAGAAGAAGAAGAAGAAACGGGCGGCGGTGCGGCGGCAAGAAGAAGCGGCGGGCGGCGGTGCAGCGGCGGTGCGGCGGGCATGGCGTCCTCTTCTCTCCCCCCACCACCCTCCCCCCCCCCCACCTTTCTCGGCCCCCTCCCCCTTTCTTTCTTTCTTTCTCGCCACCCCCCTCCTTTTCTTTCTTTCTCGGCCCCTATCCTGTACTCCCTTTCTTTCTTTTTTTTCTTTTTTTTTATTTATTTTATATTTATTTTATTTTAAAATTTTTTTAATAAAGAGTAATTTGGTAATAAAAAAAATATAATTGATAAAAATGACGATTTCAAAATAAACTGAAACTTTGGGGACCATTTTTGAGCGAAAAAAAGACGAAGGACGAAATAAATTTTTAATCTTACGTTGGGACCAAAATTATATTTAACCCTTTTTTTTTTCTAAATTCAAAATTTCAAATTAAGATTGACTAGTTGGTTTTGTTAGGTTTCTTTTATTGCATGTTTTTTCTAGCCGATACTCTATTCATTATTTCTAATGACTTGTCTTCAAGCTGTGGTCATCATTCCTATCATGAACCAACCAATTAAAATGTATTATATTCAATTGAGTTAACTGCTGTTAGTTGGGATTCTTGGAAAATATTGAAATTATAGGTTCATTTATATGCCACTTTATATCATTTTCATCTACATCTAATTTATTCTTGTAATGTGAATTTATATATACACTAAACATTTTTTGGTGTCCCTCGAAGATTTCATATAGGCAAGAAAGAAGAAATAAGCTGTGTTTGTTTACATGGACAAGATACTGAGACATAGATACTGAGATACAAAATCGTGTTTGGCAGAGGAGACATGCATAAAAATAATGTGTCTAGAGACACTAAATTAGTATATTTTGTGTCTATCTTGACAAGAAAGACACGGAGACACTAACAAGGGACATAACTTATTTTTTATTTTTTCTTTTATTATTCTTGTTAATTTTTCATAATTATATTTTTCATCTCAAATTTTTTGAATGAAAAAAAATGAAAATAATTAAATTTTTATAATTTATTCTAATTTATCACCAAACAAAATATAAAAATACAAAATTTTGTGTCTCTGTCTATCAATGTCTTATCCTATTTTATTCTAGTGTCTTGTTATGTCCTATTCTTAAAAATAAACGAGTCTAAAAGTACTTTAAATTGAACCATTGTCTTCAGAGTTCAGAATAATGTACCAATCAATGCATTATTCTGATTCCATCACAAATCAGTTACAATCTTAAGCATAAATACTAAATTGGTCATTTATCTAGTATAGTGATGCAGAACAGGTTAGGTTAAATTAAAGAGCATTTGTCTAAGAACCTTAATCAATGATTATCTCGATCGATTTAAAAGAAAAAAAAAAGAAAAAAAAAATAAATTTTGCCAATTCAAGTATATACCTACATCTGTTAGAGCAACCTAGTGAACCTACCATATATGGTCATTCTCTTTAATTGAGTTAGCCCTATCAATAAAGTTTAAAAATAAAAATTTCTTAATGAAAGCACATCGGAAAAATAACTACCGGCAATATAGAATAATTTACATCAATCCAAACTTTATTTATACTCATCATACCCAATGGAGCAAACTAAATTCTGCATCCTTCATGTTATTTGGATTATATTCATGAAAAACTGCAAATGAAATTGACTATTGTTCTTGATATTATATTATGGTTAATAAATTCCAAAAGTGAGCCTAAGGATTATACTAAAAAATTTTGGTGTACAGTTATGGACTTGCACTCTGTGTTTGACTTAAAAATAGAATAGAGCTATTTGTGTTACATTTAAAAGATATGCACAATTTATGATTTTTTTTTTTTCAAACTGGCATGTCTTTACTTTGCATTTTTCATAGATCACTTTCAAAAGGTGAAGACAAACAAGAAGGAATCTTACTTCCGATGAAAGTAATAAGCAAAAAAAATAAAATATGCAGAACCCTAAAATAAAAAAAAATTGATAATCATGGCATATGTGAAAATAAAAGCAACAGCTGCCAACGAGCCTTAACTCAAGTGGCATATATTCCCCTTCTTTACCAAGAGGTCTTAAATTCGAGTAAGGGGATTTCATGTGTGTGTGGGTGTGGTGTGTGTGAGTGTAACCTAAGATTGGGAATTGTCCAATACATCAGTATTACATACAATTTTTAACAGTGTATATATTCAATCAAAACACTATTCCTTTTGTATGCTAGATGAAAAATTAAAGAAAGCCACCAAATCAAAAGATCTAAAGTTAATAATAATCTTAATATGTCTTAATTATTAGCATGATCTAAAGCAAAAATAATAGTATTAATCAGGGTTAGTCAATCCATATGTGATGACTGAGGCTAATTTGTCTTTAATGTAATAGAAAGATACTCATGGGAAATTGAAAGGTTATGAAAGTTGAAGTTAGTTATTGATATATGATCATATATAGGGCTGATAATATATATATATCTTACTTGCGGGTACTCAATCTGAACCAATTCGTTTAGATAGGGTTGTCTATCCTACCCGCTGCGAGTAGGGTAGGATATGGTGTAAATTTGCCTATGGGTAGGGATAGCAATGGAGCAGGTAGGGGCGGGTTTTTGCTCTACCTGATCCCACCCCGCCGTACAACAACTCACATAGAATCCACCCCACTTCTACCCGCAGGTAGTAAAACGTTAAACCCTAACCCGTCCCTGCGGGTACCCGCCCCTCTCCTACCCGCTCCTATAATTATTAAAATCCAATAAATAAAATTCAATTTCAAAATTTATATAACCATCATCACATACATAACATAAATTAAAGTAAAAATTTAAATATAATACAATATTATTAATCATTTACTAATTATTTTACATATATTATATATTAAAATTATATATATTATATATATGACGGGACGGGTTGGGGCGGGTATTACCTAAACCCAACCCCGCCCCGCTCCTCCTAAAAACCCGCCCCGTTCAAAACCCGCCCTGAGCGGGTACGGGCGGGGTGGGTACCCGCGGGTTCGGGTAGTGTTGCCATCTCTACCTACGGATTTAGGATATGTCCTACCCTACCCTTCCCGCATCCGATTCTCAATATATTATATAATATATATGTAAAAGTTATGTATGTAGTGAAGAAAGTGAGTCTTGTACTCACAATCTTCTTCTTATAAAAATTTGAAATAATCACTAAGCTAATTGATGATCATATTATTTGTAATTTTATATTGAATTTCTTTAAGATTTTATTGTTTTTAATTTTAATCTGAACTTAGTTTTTTATTTTTTATTTTATTAATATATATGAAATTTGGAATGGTTGAATTTTATATTTATTTAAATTTTTTTTGTTTCTGCGGATAGAGTCGGATAAGGTAGGATTTATAATTTTAGGGTGCGGGTAGGGTTAGGGTTGAGAGATTCTCAATACGCAGATAGAATATGATAAAATTTTTAAAAAAATTTTAACTCGCGGATAGGATTAGGATAGAGTCTAAGTCCTATCCTACTCTACCCATTACTAACCCTAATCATATATGTTAAACAAGTTTAATCACCCGTGCCATGCACGTGATAAAATTGAAATTATAATTTTAAATTATTTTATTAAAATTAATTTAAATTATAATAATTTGATTAATAAAAATATACATGTTATGTATTATTTGTTTTTTCTTAAGCTAGTGTTAAATATATTAACTTTAAAATAGTTATTAATTAGTTTTAGTAATCTACTTTCTTCAATAAATCAAACATATATACTCAATGTGACCATAAATAACTTAATAATATTTAGACCCACCAACAAAGTTTTATATGTTGTTTTACTGTCAAGTAAGAATATATCAAAATTAACTCAAAATAAATAAAAAATTATTAGAGAATTCTAATGCATAAAATTCTCTAATAAACAATAAATAATCTAAATCTACTAAAAAATAACTCAACACTTTTTTTTTTATGTCTGCAAAACATATACGTAAAATAATATGAATTTCAGTGATGTTATGATATATTTGTGATTTATCACGTATGCTAAGTTTGTTTCTTTTTCTTGGCTTGGCAAGATCCGATCTGTAAATCTCCGTGGCAAAAAGCTATTGTGCGCAGTTTTGGTGAAGTAAATCAAAATCAAATTCTAAACCCTAAACACTACTAGATGAAACTAACATTCTACCTTACTAGATGTAGACCTTGATATTGATGGTACCAATTCTCCCATGTGAAGTTTTTTTCTTCTCTAAGTTGAACATAGTTAGTTATTGCCGCTAATATGGATTAATACAACAACAACAACAAAAAATGATATTCCACTCGTCTAATTTTTGTTGACATATTGTGTAAACTTCATACTAATTTGGAGGAGATTATATTAATATTTTTTTTTAATTTTTGCTGTATTTTTATTTTGCCAAATTAAGAATTAATTTGTTGTTTAAAATTTCATTTAAAAATTTATTGTTGGTCAATAAATTATTATATGTACAAAATAAAATTTGAAGCTCCGACACTTATCTAAATAAATTAGTGAGTTGACCAAGGACGGACCTAGGTTCAAGAGGAGGGGGGCATTTGCCCCCACTAAGTACAAAAAAAATAATATTATATAAAAAATTAATATATTTATTCTAATGTTATTATATTTTTGTCTCTACAAAAATTTATAAAAATTTTATTTTAAGATTTATGTTAAAAATAATTTTTTATTAAATTTAACATCTAACAATATTTATTTTGCTAATTTTAATTTAATATTAAAATTAAAAATAAGTAAATAAATTAATTTAATAAAAAAATTGATGAACAATGATAATATAATTTTTAAAATTAATCAACTAGTTAATTACCAAACTAAATCTCAATTTTTTAAATATAAATAAAATTATCAGTATCTTATTTTATCTTTAAATATTAGTTGAGATAAAAAAAGTATCTATCCATTAATTAATATTTTTCATTTTAATATTATATAATACTTTTAATTTTATCTCTTAAATAATCTTGTTTGTAACAAATATTTTGGATTAAAAATATTTTATGTCATAAATATTACAACAAATAAATTTTCTATTTGAATGAGACGTAATTAATAATTAAAAATTATAATGAGCAGTAAAATAATTATTTAAAAGTATAGAAGTTAATTTTGATATGTTAAAATATGTATATTTTTTTAGATAATTATTTACGTGATGATTGTTAAATGTAATTTTTTTAATTATAATATATAATTAAATAGATGCATAAAATTTTTAATCTGATGACAGTATATCAAAATTAAATTAAAGTATTTTAAAAATAAAAGTATTTACTAACTCTCTTTAATTTTTATATCTTTATTATATTTTTAATATAATTGACAATATTTAAAAAAAATATTTTAAGATATATATTTTTGTCTCATTCTTAAAATTTTTTGGATCCGTCACTGGAATTAACTCTCTGACTAACAAATTATATCATGTTTCATATTTAACTCCTATAGAATATTTATTTGATTAGGTGGTGAACAACCCTTTGTTTAAGATAAGGTTTATTTTATACATCAAATATCATTATACAATAAGTATAACTGTTGATTACTTTCTTTTATTTTATCTTGAGTAAAATGATAAATAAATTTTTGAAAATTTATATTTTAGATAAATTAATTTATAAAAAAAATACTAATAAAATTTTTTAAAATATTATATTTAAATTCATTACTTTTAAATTAGTTTCTGTAATTAAATTAGTTAATTTTAATTTAAACTAATTTATTTATATTTATTATCTTATAAGTTTTTATTGTGTCTAAAATATAAATTTTTAAAAATTTATTTATCATCGTACTCTTTTATCTTTTTAGATTTAAAGCCACACATACATCGCCAGAAAGAAAAAGGGTACACATATGGTTAGAGATTACTGAGCCTTGTGGTCTTTTTAGCTTTTTGCTGTGAGGTCCACCAACAACATTATTTGAATCTTACTTTAATTTCACCCCCCAATTCTGTGCTTTTTTTTTTTTTTGTAACGTTTTCTCTCGTCCATTAACAACCACATTAAATTAAGTGTTTAACAATTTCTTCATATACAGAGCTTAGCTCAACTGGTTAAATTATATGTCTTTTAATATACTGGGTTCAAATTTTGATAAATGTACCAGTATTGAATATGAACTTTTATATATTGTGTAGATTAACCAACTTGGGTTGGTCGAGTGATCAGCTCACTCGTCCGCTTAAGTAAGTGTCGAGAGTTCGAATCCCGCCTTGTGCATGCAGCAACCTTTAAATGGAGCTCAGATCCGCGACGGATTAGTCCTTAACTTGTCGGGTTGGAAGATACCGTTTGGATAAACAAAAAAAATATATATATATTGTGTGGATGAGTGTGTAGTGTGGATGTATTATGATACTTAATTAAAATTAGGGGTTGTCGAATCTATTTGACCAAAACAAAAAAAACAATTTCTCTATATGGTCTATTTATCAATTATTGATGATTTTTTCTCATAACATATCCTAACCTAATAAATAAAAGTTAGATCCAATAGAGATAACAAGTCCATAAATTAAAGTTATGTTTGTTTGAAGAGAAAATAGAAGAAAAGAAAAGAAAGAAAAAACTTATTTCTTTCTATAGTTTCAATATTACCCCTTTACTTTTTTTTTAATATATTTTATAATACAAGAGTAAGATTATCTATTTATAACATTTTTTTTTTATTTTTCTTCCATCCAAACACATCTAAAGAAAATAAAAATCCATTCAATTTCTTTTCTTTCTATTTTCTTTCTCTTTATTTCTTTCCTTCTAACCAACCATAGCCTAAAGAGGTCGGATACAGGTAAATGGGGTAAAACTTTACCTGCTCAAAGTAGGTAACTACCCACAGAAATTTCGACTGGAATCTTTATCTTCCCTAACAAGATAAGTTCTAGAAAATTCTAAAGATAAAGAGAATAATTATCCATCAGAAAAGATGGAACTACTCAACAAAAGTGGTTATCAACTCTATTATAATTGTGTGTATTGAAAATAAATGGGAGAAGTTAGTTTGGCTAATTTTTTTTGTTATGGAAGTAGAAGTGATGATATACTTTAACATTGTAATTTTTGTTGTTTTTTAAATTTGTGAAAGTACACAAATCGGAGGGTCCGATTTCTGTACCTCAAATTTTTAAATTTTTTTTAACACAAATCGGACGGTCCGATTTATGTACCTCTCACAAATCGGACGGTCCGATTTCTGTACTTCAAATTTTTTTTAAATTTTTTCAACACAAATCGGACGGTCGGATTTCTGCACCTTTTAAAAATCGGACGGTTTGATTTGTATTCCTAACATTAAATCATCCCACATTTTAGAAAAATACCACAGTTGATCACAATTTAAAAAAAACACCATTATTAATCCAATATTAAAAATAAAAAAGTGAGTTAGTTTTATACAAAAAAGAGAACAACTAACTAACTAATTGTTTTTAAAAACTTACTCTAACTAATTAGAGTTACTAACTCAATTACACATATCTGATTGATAAATACACATGTGAGTCTAATATCTTGCCTCAAATTAGAGCATACAGATTGTATGTTCCCAATTTAGACATGAGAAAAAGAAATTGGGATTTGAGAATGATTTTTTATTAGAATATCTGCTAATTGGTGTTTGATGGAGATGTGTACCAATTTAATGAAATCAGTTTCAATTTTTTCTTGAATGAAATGACAATCTATCTCATTATACTTAGATTTTTCATGGAAAGTTGAATTAGAAGCTAATTGAATAACTGAAAGATTATTATGAAAAAGCATGGCAGAGAAAACTGTGATATCCATGAACTTCAGCAAGTTGGTGAGCCATATAACTTTACAAGCAGCGTTGGTCATAGTCCGGCGCGTACTCAGCTTCGGTTAAGTTTCTGGACACAACATGTTACTTCTTGCTTTTTTAAGAGATCAAAGAATCTCACGAAAATGTGCAGTAACCAGTGGTAGATCTCATAGTGTCGAGGTAGCTGCTCCAATCTACATCAATGGAGATTTACAAGTTGAGTTTCGAACTTGATGAGAAAAGAATACCTTGACCTGGTGCTGCCTTGAGGTATCTTAAGATTTTGTAGACTACATGTAAGTGTGAAATTCTTAGATCAAACATAAACTGTGTTAATTTTGTCATTGCAAATGTTATGACAGGTTTTGAAATTGTGAAATACATGAGTCTACCAATCAGTCTTTGATAGACTGATGCATCTTCAACTCGGTCACTTTCTTTGGCTCTCAATTTAAGATTTGCTTCTATTGGAATTAAAGTTGACTTGCAGTCCAAAAAAATTGGTGTTTTTGAACAAAAATATAGTATATTTTCTGCGTAAATGAAATTCCTATTCAAAGACATAGTATACAAGCAATGTAGATAATAGCTCTACTATCAAAAATCCAATCATATTTATGATAATTTTAATAATTAAATTGAGGTGTTGAAGACAATATTTACTAGAGTAGATACTTCAGTTGCTGTACTTACTGATACTTTTTGAATCTTGTGGCTATTCAACAACTTCATTAATTGCCATATTTGGGTGGCATTCAAAGTCAGACACGTGCATCAGCGAAGCTATTAGTGATATTGTGTGCAGTCTGTCTGGTTCCTCTCCCTTTTGCCATAGCTTGGAGAATTTCTATGTATTTTGTAACATTTATTCATTGTGTGTCTGAATAATCCACACTGAGCGCACAAGGATCTATCATTCTTTATGGATCATGTTGAACCAATGATTTCAGAGAATTAGAATAAGGGGAGTGCTAGGTAAATAATGACCATCTTGAACAACATGAACAATCACCAATCAAATAAAAATATACTACACTCTAATTTAATGCTACTAATTAAATTTAAAATTAATTTACTCTTCTAATCCTATTAATTTACATTATTCACACATTATTCAAAAATGTTGGTTACCTATATCTTTTTAGAATAATTGTGTATATTAAAAATGAATGAGAAATATTAATTTTATACATAAGAGGAAATAACTAGCTAACTAATTGTTTCTAGAAACTTACTCTAATTAATTACTGTTATTAACTTAATTACACATAACTGATTGGTAAATATTGTTCGGTAAGTCGGGTACCGGACGGTTCGAGGTGATCCTCATGTGGATAGCTGGGGCGTGATCTGGAATAGGTCCTGAGGGCGAGACGGGGAGCTGACGTTCCGAGCTCTCGACGAAGAGAGGGGGGTGCCACCTGCAATGACACTCTGACGCTCAAGTCAGTCGAATGTGCAGGCGAAAAGGGGGTAAGGCAGTGTGTGATGTACCTTTGGAGAAGGGCAGGTCCTTCCCCATTTATACCATGTCAGAGGTGGGCCCTGCAAGGACAGTCCCACCTTCTTCGAATCTTCCTCACAACTGCAGTGGAGAGCTGTCAAGGACGCGTGTCCGGGTTGCGTAGTGAGTTGTACATGCCCGACCGTTCGGGTCGGGTCATCAGTGGATCGGGTTGACCCGCAAGTGACCTGGGCCAGGCCGTAACAGTGCCCCCAACGCGCCGGCAATTAGTCGCACGGGCTGTTGGTGGCGTGTTATCTCCTCGTTCGTTGTCGCCAGGTCGGTGGTCCGTGGAGGGAACGCGCCTCTTGCGTGCGTGCCCGTTCGTTGTTAGGACGATCATTCATCGCCTCATTCCTCGCGCAGAGCATTAAATGCTCATAATGGGTTGGAAAATCCTGTACGCAAAGACCATTTTGCCCCCAAGCCTTTCGCGCTCCCTTTATGGCAGTTTTAAACAGTTTTGCATTAGTTTTCCTTTCCCACTCTTACTTCTCCAATCTCCTCCTTCTGCATTCTCTATTATCCAGAGACTTATCCCAGCATTCCTGCGCGTCCCATTCTTTTTCAAGTTTTCGCAATCAATCCAGGTAATCATCGATCCCCCCTCTCTTCTGCTTCAATGCTTTCTTGCATGTCTACTGTATGTGCTTGCTGCTTGTTGTTTAGTTTTCGTAGGATAAATACCTTTTTTAATGTCAAGTAGGGTGTGTTAGGGGGGTTACCATTCTGGAATAGGTTTTATTTGGTTTTGACTTCAGGTATGCTTAGTTTGAGTTGTAGGATAGGCGAAGTGTGGTTTCTGGGTTTTTCCGGGCTCCCGACCTCATAGACTAACCGTGTGGTGCCCCCACTGTAGGTATGCCTCGTGTTGTCGCTCGGGCTTCCACCTCCGATGCGGGTTACGACCCGTACGCTTGGGTGGTTTTTGACCTCAAGGACTCCCCAAACCAGATGGGTGAGGAGGAGCTCACGGAATTTCGTCAGGCCGAGTACCTGTGTGGGGGTACCGATGATGAGGCCAATTATGACGTCTACGTTCCTGCTTCTCATGAGCGGTTGTACGAACTCAACTTCCATGCCCCCGAGTTGCCAACTGGATCTGGTTTTATAAAGCTATGTTCACCCAAGTGGGGGTTCGCATCCCTTTCTCTGCCTTTTAGATGGGTCTTCTTAGTCGGATTTTGGTGGCGCCATCTCAGCTGCATCCGAACAGTTGGGCTTCAATCCGCTGTTTCGAGATGGTATGCGAGTATTATCCAATGTTCGGTATAAATTAGTCATGATGATATAAGTTTTTTGCTTTTTAATAAATTGTTTGGAGTTTACATTTCAAGAATTGAAAAAAAAAAATACAGTTATGTGATATATATAAAGGAACTTTAATAGTTCATGCATGCTAGCAATGATACGTAAATTCAAAATTTTGAATTCAAAGTATAGAAACTAGCTATGATCTTAATAATTGATCTTGCATTTTAAATCCTTATGGTATACGTTAATACGTGCTTCGAATAGAAAATTTTCGGTTCAAGTGTTCCTTACTATTGTAGTTCACATAGTATAGGTTGATCTATGTGAAGAACAATGGATGGGTTAGTAAAAAGGGTTTAAATTGTGTTTAAGTTTAGCGTAATTTATACAAAAATCTAATCTTATATATTATTATATCAATAAAAAAATTGATTCCATTATTTATTATCTTAAAAGTAAAATTGTGCACATACAAATATTTGGTTGAACAGTAGTACTTCTATGCGTACTAATTAATATTTTTTGTAAATAAACAAGTATATAACTTGAAATTATAAATTTAATTTTGGTATTGAGATAAACGATTGTCATTCTAATATTCTATGGTTGATTATTTGCTTCCTCAAAAAAATTGCAGGACAAATGTATTACTAACTATGATAATTAAAAAGTCTTGAGAATTAACACTATGCATCTAATATTATAGCAATTTTTAATATAAGAAAAAATATTTAAAATTTAATTAAAAAATTATTTAAAATTTAAACTCAACAAAAATTTAATTTTAGTAAATTTTATATTAATCATATTTGATAACTTATGATAATATCGATTAAAATTAGTTAGTATAATATTGATTATCGAACATTACTCCTAAAAAAACAGAGAAGTGCAGAATTTTGTAAATGTCTTAGTATAAGTAACTGTTGACCCCAAACAGAGCCTTTTTATTTTTAACTAATTGAAATAGAAAATAATTAGTAAATTAATTACTCATTAATAATAAATTAATTAAAAATATTATTTATATATTAAAATTAAACTATAAATATATTATAAATATATATAATTTAATTTATTTTTAATATATATTTATGTTTTAATATGTATTTTATATTGTTAATTGATTTTAATAGTATAATTCTTTCGGCAAAATATAAGCACGTGATTTGCTAGTTGCCCTTGCCAAATTGCTTTAACTCCGTCCATTGCAGCATGAATGACGCAAGCATTACGAAAGCCAGATGAATGATAAGGTCACGTGACTTTTCCTCGGCTAATAGTTTCCTTTATTTTGTTTTTTTTTTTTTAAAGTTACGATCTATTATTTTATCTTTAAGAATTTAGCTGATTTATATAATAAGAATATATTTTAATAGTGTGATAATAATTTTTTTAAAATTGTTAATATATTTATTATACGAAAATATAAAAAAATATTTTTTAATAAATTTTAATAAAATATTTTTAAATAACTTTTAACAAAATAATTTTTTAGAATACTTTTAAAGTAAATGGTCAAAATTATTTATGAAAAATAACTCATTCTTCAAATTAATTTTTAAAAGATTTTTTGTAATTAAATTTTTTTTAAAATTTTAAGTTAGTTGAATTAGTTTGTCTGTCACTTTTGTTGCTAAAATTAAAATTTGATGATGTGGTTTGATAAGTGATATCACACTTAACATAGCACATATCTGGTAATTAATTAACTATTAATTTGACAAATTTTTGTAATTAGATTAAATCAATTTTAAATTAGAGAGAACCTTGATACATTGAAATTTATGAATTTATAAGTCACCAAAAAAAAAAATTCATGAATTTATAAACATATCATATTAGTAATCAACTAAGATTATAATGTGTATGTTGAGATGATACTTAACATATCATATCAGTAAAATATCAGAGATGGCAATATCATCCGAACTCGTTGGTACTCATTTCATCTCTACCCGTTTGACCCGTCCCGCACCGGGGCGAATTTTTAGCAGAATAGATTCTTGGGATGGGCGGGGCGGGGTCGGATTTAGGTAATACCCGCCCCGCTATATATATAATATATATAATTTTAATATATAATATATATAATATATGTAAAATAATTAGTAAATGATTAATAATATTGTATCATATTTAAATTTTTACTTTAATTTATGTTATGTATGTGACGATGGTTATATAAATTTTGAAATTTAAATTTTATTATTGGATTTTAATAATTATAGGGACAAGTAGGGACGGAGCATGTACCTGCAGAGACGGGTTAGGATTCAACGTTTTATTACCTGCGGATAGAAGCGGGACAGGTTCTATGTGAATTGTTGTACGGCGGGATAGGGTCGGGTAGAGCAAAAACCCGTCCCTACCCACCCTGTTGCTACCCCTAAATGTCATAAACAAGAATTAATTTGACTAACTTAAAAAATTTTAAAGATAAATTTAATTAAAAAAATTTCAATAACTAATTTAAAGATTCAGTAATTTTTCAAATACGAATTTAATCATTTAATCGGATATACTTTTAAGAGACATACTAAGACATTTTTATTAACTTTTAATAATAAAGATTATACATAAGCAAAAAAATATATATAATTAATGTGTTTATATAAAATAATTAAATTTTGTTAAATAAATTGATATATTTAACTAAATTAATTAATATAATATATGTTCATGACGTTTACATGCCTATTGCATTATTTTTGTATAAAGACATGGATGTATATCATCATTTTATTTTCTTATATAATTTCTGTTACTAGAGTGGGTGCAAGCAATGCAGAAAATGAGATGAAAGAGCATGACAATAAGATAAGAGGAACATGTCTATATGTATGTATCTCTGAGACATGCACAATAATATAAGTGGAAAAGTACCACCGTAAGAGAGGATTGGAAAATAATGCCAACATTACCTTTACTTTTCCCCACTGCCCACTGCATGACACTTGAACCACCTTCCATTCGCCAACCACTATATATAGCTCGACATCATTTTCATCTTTTCCTGGGCCCTAAATTCTCACAACATGATATTCTTCTTGCAGAAAAACCCGTTTCGCCATCCTATTATTTCTTCCCAAGCCCTCGCCTCCCCTCCTCCAACACCGCCGCCACTCTCTGCCGCCCTCACCTTCTAGTATGCATCCGTATCTCCATCCCCCTTGACAATGCAAAAAAAGAAACCGCTCCCATTTTACTTTTAATTAATAAACGAAACGTAACGCATTAACCCTTCGATATTCGCAATCATCACGTATATGAATCGTTGTAGGGACGGGTGTGTGATCTGATCTTCTAGTTACGTTGTTGGTTTTGCTGTAAATTGGCGAAACCATGACGAGCATAGTGAAGGAGATCCTGGCCAGCCCGATTCAGATGGCTGACACGGTCTCCAAGATGGCGGAAGAGGCGCAAAATTTCCGCAGCGATTGCCTCGACATCAAGGCCAAAACCGATAAGCTGGCCGCCCTGCTCCGCCAAGCCGCCAGGAACAGTAACGACCTGTACGAGAGGCCGACGCGCCGGATCATCGAGGACACCGAGCAGGTCCTCGACAAGGCCCTCATCCTCGTCGATAAATGCCGCGCCAACACCTTCATCAAACGCCTCTTCACCATCATCCCCACCACCGCACTCAAAAAAATATCCATGCAGCTGGAAAACTCCATCGGCGACGTCCAGTGGCTCCTCCGCGTCTCCGCCTCCGCAGACGAGCGAGACGACGAGTACCTCGGTCTCCCTCCAATCGCCTCCAACGAGCCCATCCTCTGCCTCATCTGGGAACAAATCGCAAACCTCCTCTCAAACGGCTCCGTGGAGGAACGCTCCGACGCCGCAGCCTCCCTTGTTTCCCTGGCTCGCGACAACGACCGTTACGGTAAACTCATCCTGGAAGAAGGCGGCGTTCCCCCTCTTCTAAAACTCTTGAAGGAAGGCAAGTTAGAAGGGCAACAGAACGCAGCAAGAGCCATCGGTTTACTCGGGAAGGATCCAGAGAGCGTGGAGCACATCGTTAACGCCGGCGTTTCTTCCGTGTTCGCCAAAATCCTGAAAGACGGTCACATGAAGGTTCAAATTGAGGTGGCTTGGGCAATTTCTGAATTAGCAGCGAATCACCCAAAGTGCCAAGATCATTTCTCACAGAACAATTGCATAAGGTTGCTCGTTAGCCATCTGGCTTTCGAAACCATTCAAGAGCACAGTAAATACGCCGTTGTCAACAAGCACAAGATGATGAATTCAAATCAGGATCACTTCCCCTCCCATCCCATGGGAGCCAACCAAGCAAGTACACAGATGCAGAATTTGGTTAATGCCGTTAAGGGTAACCAACCCACAGTTCCAGCAATAATGACGGATCATAGCAGTAACACTAACCCAAAGGTGGTTAGTGATGGCGGTGGAAATATGAATATGAATACGAATACTATAACAGGGGCGAGTAGTATCGGCGGGAGGGAGTATGAGGACCCGAAGACTAAGGCGGAGATGAAGGCAATGGCAGCTAGAGCCTTATGGCAGCTGTGTAAAGGAAACCTCTCCATTTGCAACAACATAACAGAATCACGTGCTCTTCTCTGTTTTGCGGTTCTCTTAGAGAAAGGCACGGATGAGCTTCGTAGATACTCAGCTCTGGCCTTGATGGAGATAACTGCCGTGGCAGAGGAACACCCCGATCTGAGACGCTCCGCCTTCAAACCGACTTCCCCGGCGGCCAAAGCCGTGGTGGAGCAGTTCCTCAACGTCATCAAGAAAGGAGATGACAGCGATCTGCTCATACCGTGCGTCAGAGCCGTTGGAAATCTGGCAAGGACGTTCAGAGCCACGGAGACAAGGTTCATAGAGCCGTTGGTGAAGCTTCTAGATGAAAGAGAACCGGAAGTTTCAGTGGAAGCTGTGATTGCGCTTAACAAATTCGCTTGTACGGATAACTTCCTGCACAACACGCATTGCAGCGCCATAATCGAAGCTGGTGGCGCAAAGCACTTGGTCCAGCTGGTTTATTTCGCCGAGCAGTCGGTGCAGATTCCTTCGGTGATTCTTTTGTGTTATGTGGCGTTGCATGTGCCCAAGAGTGAGGCTCTTGCCCAAGAAGACGTTCCTATTGTTCTTGAATGGTGCACCAAGCAGGCGCATTTGATGGCTGACCCTGACATCGAAGCCCTCTTGCCAGAAGCAAAGAGCCGCTTGGAACTCTATCAATCAAGAGCAACAAGGGCATTCTATTCTAATTAATCAATAAAATGATAACTCTCCCTCTTTTAGTTGCATGAGTGTATATAGATATTTCTAAATTAGCAGAACAACCTGATTTGGGGTTATGTTATCTTATATATACCCATTGGAAAATATTAATTTTGGAACATGAATCCCCAGTTCAAACTTACCTTGCTAGTTATATTCATCTTGTCCTTAGCTTCTCTCTATTTCTGCTTTCTTTCATCATTCCCTGTTGATCACAGATTACATGTTCACTATAACAGAGATTTTTGTTTTTGCCTTTTTTATAAAAATATTTCTTTTTCTCATGCTATCTATCTTATTGCTTTTTTGCTATAATTCTAAATTTCACTCATTTATTAAGTTTTGAATAATATTGTAAAAATAACAAGCCTTTGCCAGTGCTGTACTGAGTTAACTAAGCAAATTAATGGAGACATATTATAGAGTTGGGGATATGAATCGTATTATATGCAGTACTAGTAAACACCGGCCGCATTTATGCAACTAAGAAAAAGTGAGGAGGCAAGAGAACTGAAGAGCAAAGAAAGAGACTATGCCATCAAGTTAAGAAAGCACAATTGGTTTGTACCTAAAATTGATTAAGAGAATATTTTCATCTATTACTTTTGTAAGACGTACAATATTCATCTGAATTAATTTGATCCATACTCGATGAACTAAGTGTTAGGAGAAGATCAGAGGAATTTAAAAGATATTTTTCTAAACCGATCCGATCAGTCATTTTCAGGAGTATTTGGCCATAAAAAATTAACAATTATATTAAATAGAGTATAAAATAATTTTATATGTGTATTCAATCATCTACAAAGACAAATATAATTGTATTATTATGACATCAAAATTAAACTCTATTAAATATATATTAAAATTAATCATAAAAATTAATTATAAATATAAAATATATATTAAAATATAAATATACATAAAATAAATTAAATAATATATATTTATACACAAATATATAATAACTAATTTTAATAATTAATTTTAATGTATGAATAATATTTTTTAAAAATTAATTGGATTAACATCAGTAACATTTGGCACATGTTTCACACATTTGAGACTCATACATAAGTATATCAAACAAAAATATAAATCAAAATTACACGTGTCACCTGTATTTTAAGGTATTTTGCTACTATACGATAATAAATTCATACGTACCGATATAATAAAAATATGGACAAATTAAAATAAGACATATGGATTATCTTTTTCCACGTCAATAATTAATTTTTTTTTTCATATTTTAATTAAGAGGATTAAATACAAAATTTTACTTTCATATATGATTATATATCAATTTTTTAATTACTAATATTTCTACTATATATAAAAGTGAAGGAGAGAACAACTGATGCCTTTTTTTGCCTAAAATATTTTTTTCACACATATTAAAGTACCATAACCATTAATTATTAAGAAATTAAAGGAGTTTTCATCTTAACAAATATTACATTTACCAACACACATTGATAATGTTAGTGCATATTAATTAATCCAAATCGTAAAATATAATATCTACACATGATGTGTATGACTGTGTCAATTAAGTTTTTATCAGCTAATAATGTAAATATACCTGCACATGCATTACTAATCAATGTGAAATAGATCAAGGGAACGATCTACGAATTATGCGTATTGTTTCTATCCCAAGAGTAAAGTTCACAGTTTAGTTTCCCGAATGTACAAATATATAAGAGAAAGTCTTGAGGAAATAATTTTTATTAAAATATGGTCGTTACTTAATCAACAAAAAGAAAAGTAAATAATTTTATATTATTAGATATAATCTCATACCATTAAAAATATTAGTAATGACTATTGTTAGAAACAAGAGATTAAATTGGAGAAAGGATTTGTGTGTCTATTCAAGTTATATAGAATGATATAATATAAAAGAATATTTATATGTAATAAGAGAATCGGAATAATAAAGACGTAATCTCCTATAATAAATATTCAAATAGGTTAAATAATGCTAATTAATCCTAATTATATTCTAATATTCCCTCAAACTCAAGTGACAACTTGAGTTTAAAACTTGTTTAAAACAACGAAATAAAGAAAAAAAATTGCATAAACTGATGGGAAGCGCAGAGGAAACTGCCGCTATCTGAAAGAAGTATAGGCGGAACTGCCAGAAAGAAATGCAGATGTAACTGCCACAAGGAAACACAGATGAAACGTAGACGGAACTTCTACGAGAAAATGCAGACGGAACTGCCACGAGATAACACAAGCTGTACGAGAGAACGCAAATGAAACTGCCACAAGAGAACGCATACGAAATTGCCATGAGAGAATGTTGATGGGCGAAAACTATATGATTTTTTCATGAGAATAGGTAAACAGCGAATGACAATGGTGTTTGATCATTCAACTCAAAATAGGCTAGTTGGTGAGGTGAAAAAGCATCAAGAAAGTGATAAAAGGGAAAGAAAAGTGGTATAAAAAAATACAAAAACTACGGTGATTTCACCGCAAGAAAAATAACATATCCTATTCAAGAAGGATACTATGGTTCTGATACCATGTTATAAGCAAAGACTAAACTAGAGAAAGAATTTGTGTGTCTATTTAAATTATGTAGAATGATACAATATAAAATGATATTTATAGAATCGAAATAATAAAAACGTAATCTCCTATAATAAATATTCAAATATGCTAAATAATGCTAATGGATCCTAATTCTAGCGGTAGCTTTGAGAGTATTGCCACTGGTTAGAGCATACCGTGAAGAAGACCATGCAATTAAATGTCCCATTTGCATGGTCAGCATGGAAGTGTTTCCTGGAAGGTGTCCCCATGAATTTCATTCTTCTTGTCTTTTACTCTTGGTTGCATAGTGTGAAAAGTTGCACATGATCGTGGCGAGGAGAATACCGAACCAGAGAGAAACTGAGAGGAGAATGATGAGCAATTGAACTTGCAATAATGATGAATCACACTTATTACAATGCTAACTGCCTGATAAATATATATATATAGACTATTCTAACTAACTCCTGTACAACTTGTCATGACTAATTGAAGCTAACTAGCTAGCTAGAGGAGAAAAGTGGAAACATAACAGACTTAACAAACTAGTATAAATAACAATCATCACTATAAACCACTTGTAACATGTAACACACAGTGGTAAAACTACTTGTCCCCTCTTTTTGTAAGAGTTTAGCATCGAGATAGAAGAACCCAATTATATATAGCATCCACATAGAGTATCTAGGGTGCCATGTTGTTAGAGAGTTTTATATTATAATAAAATGTGATCCAATTTATTATGTTTAGAAATTAGTTTGAGCATAACGTATTATATATGAATTAGTAGTGTATAATTATACTGCTACTTAAGGATAAAACAGGCTGAACCTCATAAGTTAGGAATTTTTTTTGTTTTGAAGATTCAAAATTTTAGTTCAATTTGATTTTTTTTTACAAATGGATTCGGCAACTTTGGCTCTTTTTGTCGGCTGATTGTATTGCAAAAAAATATTAACGAGTCTAAAAATTAAAAAGAGACAAAATTCTTCTAGATTTAATTTCCTCCTCCAATCATGAAGTATAGTGATATAAGAAGGAGAGGAATTTAAACTATATTTATAGGAGTATTGGCCTTTGTATTGGAAAATTGAAAATACAAGCATAAATTTGATGTCTTTTACACATTTGAGATTCATGTATATAAGTAACATTAATAATGTCATCCCAAAATTTTTTTCGTTAGAATCAGCTAACACTTCTTTTTAATTTTTTTATATTTTTATTCTAAAATAGAAAAGGAAACATATTGTTCGGGACTACGGTTACCGGACAGTTCGGGTAGAGGTGTGAAGTGACAGGATTGCCTCGTCGCGAGCGGGTGTGCCGGGTCCGGATCTTCCGAATAGCCGAACTCTCGTTGTGGAAAGATAGAGAAGGGGGTCACCTGCAAAGACACTCCGACGTTCTAGTCAGTCAGTATGCAGGCGAGAAATGGGTTAGGTAAAATATGTGACGTACCTTGGGGGAAAGGCAGGTCCTTCCCCATTTATACCGTGTCAGAGGTGGGCCCTGTGGGGACGAACCCATTTTCCTCGAAGCTTCCTCATAACTGTATTGGGGGGATGGCGAGGACGCGTGTCCAGGCACCGTGGCGAGTGCTGAGAACTCGACCGCTCTGGTCGGGTTCTCGATGGGTCCGGCCGACCCGTACGTGGCTTGGGCCACACCGTAACAGTGCCCCCACGCACCGGCAATCAGCCGCATGGGCCGTTGGTGGCGGGTTGTCTCCTTCTTCATAGTCGCTAGGTCGGTCGTTCGTGTGGGAGACGCGCCACTCGCATGCGTGCCCGTTCGTAGTTCGGGGCGTTCATTCGTCGCCTCGTTTCTCGCGCGGGGCATTGAATGCTCATAATGGGTTGAAAAACCCCGTGTGTAAAGACTATTCTGCCCCCAGGCCTTTCGCGCTCTCCCTAAGGCAGTTTTAAACAGTTTCGCATTTTTCTCTCCCATGCTTGTTTCTCCTGATCGTTTTTGTTCTTCCTTCTTCCTGCATTCCACATTGTCCAGAAGTTTTTTCCAGCGTTCTAGTGTGTTTCGTTCCTTTCCGAATTTTCCTAATAATCTAGGTAATCACCATTTTTCTTCTGCCTCAATGGTTTTCTGCATGTTCATTATAGGTATCTTTTGTTGTTTTATCTCTGTGAATAGATATATTTTCTTTCTATCGGATATGGTGTGCCACGGGGGGTTACCATTTTGGACTTGGTCTTATTTGGTCTCCCCTTTAGCTATACTTAGTTTGGGTTGTGGGGTAGGTGATGTATGGATTTTCGGATTTTTCCGGGCTTCCGACCTCATGGACTAACCGAGCGGTGCCCCCACTGTAGGTATGCCTCGTGTCGTTGGCCGGGCTTCTACTTCCGCCGCGGGTTACGACCCATATGCCTGGGTTGTTTCCGACCTCAGGGACTCCCCCAACCAGATGGATAAGGAGGAGCTCACGGAATTCCGTCAGGCCGAGTACCTGTGTGGGGGTACCGATGAGGAGGCTAATTACGACGTTTATGTCCCTACTCCTCACGAGCGGCTGTATGAGATTAACTTCAACGCCCCTCGGGTTGCCGACTAGATCTGGTTTTATAAGGCCATGTTCACCCAAGTGGGGGTGCGCATCCTTTTTTCTCCCTTCCAGATGGACCTTCTTAACCGGATCTCGGTGGCGCCATCCCAGCTGCATCCGAACAGTTGGGCTTCCATCCGCTGCTTCGAGATGGTGTGCGAATACTTGGAGCTGTCGATCTCCGTCAACGTCTTCCTCTACTTTTTTAATCTTACGAACCCTTCGAAGGAAGGGAAACATAAAAAAGGGTTCATGTCCTTCCGGTCTGACCAAGGCCGGAAGATTTTCGGCTTGTTCGAGGACTCTTATCATGGGTTCAAGGACAAGTATTTTAAAGTTCGACTGGTTAAGGGTTGTCACCCTTTTTGGTTGTCATTGGAAAAGGAGCGCCTCATCCCGACGTACTGGAGCTTCGGGGCGGGGTCTAATCCTTTTATCAAGGTTACTTACAAAGGGATGTCGGCTGTGGACAGGAGGATAGCCGACATACTGTGGACAGTTCTTGGGAGAAATAATGTGAATCCTCATCTCCTAATGGGTAACCGAGAGGCCGCCCGAGATTATATTCGTGAGTTGCCCTTGTCGTGTAGTCGTTTGCATGATTGTTTATTTTTGCCTTCCTTTGTTGATTGCCAATTTGTTAATTTGTTCATTTCCTGTTTGTAGTGGGATTGTCTACCGAAGTGACTGGCATGGAGAATTTATTCCATACCTTCCTCCATGAGGATGATGGCGAAGAGGCTGGGGGACAGTCGGTGACGGTTCCTGAGGGCGAGGCGGCCTAGGCAGCACCCACGCCTCCCGACGTCGCCACGTCCACGAAGGTTGCCACTCCAACATCTGCGTCCTCTATTCTCAAGGAAGTGGCCGTTCATGGGCACTCGTCTTCGGCTCGTCGGGAAGAGGACGAGGAGTTGTCCGTCATCCCCACCCCCAAGAGACAAAGGTCGCAGTCTAGTCCCGAAGGGGTTCTTACTGTCATGGAAAGGAACTTTGATGCCGGGTCGTTCATAGATGCTCAGTTGCTTCCTGGCACGGAGGAACATTTCCATGGTACCAACCTCTCTGGGCAGGCACGATGGATGTATTGTACCCTTCTTCGCGGTGCGGCCATAGCCTGGAAGGCTGAGTTCGAGCTTTCAGGTATGGCCTCGCTTCGTCAGAAGCTCGAGACCGCGGCCGCAGCCAACAACAAGCTTAAAACTCAAGTTGAAACACTCCAAGGGCAGCTGGCGGAGGCGGGGAATAAGCTCGAGGCCGCCGAGAAGAAGACTGCATCGGCCGAAGAGAAGTTAAAAACTACCGATGCGTCTGTGTCCCGTCTGACGGAGCAAGAGATGACCTTGAAGAGCCAGTTGAGCACCGCACAAAATTGGGCGGCTACATTGGAGAAAGAGCGTGACGATGACAAACCCCATTTTGACGGTTTATCTTGTGCTTGATTTAGGGGATTTTATAACCTTTTACCCATATTTATTCAATGAAATAGCATGGTTTTGTATATTCTCCTTTAATTGTGCTTAAAAGTGAAAACATGCTTTTTAGGCCTTAAAATAGCTAAATCTAATTCACCTTGATTCCATTAGATGTCTTGATATGTTTGTTAAGTGATTTAAGGTTTATGAGGCAAAGATTGGATCAAGGGAATGAAGAAAGAAGCATGAAAAGTTGGAGAACTCATGAAGAAATGAAAGAACCGGAAAGCTGTCAAGCCGACCTCTTTGCACTTAAACGACCATAACTTGAGCTACAGAGGTCCAAATGATGCGGTTCCAGTTGGGTTAGAAAGCTAACATCCGGGGCTTCGAAACGATATAAGATTTGCCATAGTTGCTACACGTATGATGGCGCACACGTGCAAAGTACGCGCACGCGCCGTTGGTGCACGTGATCACTTCATGCAAACTCGTGGCTAGCGAATTTACAAGCCTTGTGGGCCCAATCCAACTCATTTCTAATGCTATTTAAGCCAAGGATTGAAGGGGGAATTAACATACTTTACCAAATGTTAGTTACCATTAGTCATAGTTTAGTTTAGAAGTAGTTTCTAGAGAGAGAAGCTCTCACTTCTCTCTAGAATTAGGATTAGGATTAGGATTAGTTCTTAGATCTAGGTTTTAATCTTTGCTTTCTTCTACTTCTATCTTTCAATTCCTTGTGGTTACATTCATTCTTCTTCCATTCTTTTATTGTAATTTCCTTTATGTTGTTCTTATGCTTTGTTGTAGATCTACTATTGTTCCTTCCATTTTCTTTCAATTCAATAAGAGGTAATTCATAATAATTGTTCTTCTTTGCTTTCTATTGTTGATCTCTTGCTTTTCTAGTTAGATCTCTCTTTAATTCTTGCATTTAATAATATTTACTTCCATTGCACTTTATGTGTTTGTTGAAATGTCTCTTTTAGTTTTAGTGTAGATTTTGTCCCTCTTGGCCTAGGTAGAGTAATTAGTGACACTTGAGTTATCTAATTCCTTTGTTGATTGATAATTGGAGAGATTGCTAATTGGTTTGGAGTGCACTAAAGCTAGTCTTTCCTTGGGAGTTGGCTAGGACTTGTGGCTCAAGTCAATTCATCCACTTGACTTTCCTTTATTAGCAAGGGTTAACTAAGTGGTAGCAATGAACAATTCTCATCACAATTGAGAAGGATAACTAGGATAGAACTTCT
Organism: Arachis hypogaea; assembly: GCF_003086295.3. NCBI lineage: Eukaryota > Viridiplantae > Streptophyta > Magnoliopsida > Fabales > Fabaceae > Arachis > Arachis hypogaea. Next base: position 5,757,638 of record NC_092038.1, read on the forward strand.
AGTTCTCATACCTTACCAAGAGCCTTTTATAGTTGTTAGTTTATTTTCATTGCCATTTACTTTCATGTCTCTTATCCAAAACCCCAAAACAACTCAAACCAATAACAAGACACTTTATTGCAATTCCTAGGGAGAACGATCCGAGGTTTGAATACTTCGGTTTATAAATTTAGGGGTTTGTTTTAGTGACAAACAACTTTTTGTATGAAAGGATTAATGATTGGTTTAGAAACTATACTTGCAACGAGAATTCATTTGTGAATTCTAAACCATCAAAAATCCATTCGTCAAAATGGCGCCGTTGCCGGGAAATTGCAATGGTGTTTTGTTATTGGTCATTGTATATATGTGAATATTGTGAATATATTGCCTTTTGCTTTAGTATGTTTGCTTTTTGCTTCTTTGTTAGTTTTTAGTTTGTTCTCTTTATTTGTTCCCATTTTTTTTTTGTTTTGTTTTTGCCCTCTTTTACTATCATGAATTCTCACTTTGGCTATGAGTGTGATTACAACTATGTTGTAGGAAGTGGAGATTACAATGAAGAAGTGTATCAAGGATGGGACAATCAATGGTGGGAGGAGCCATATGCATATGATCAATCTTCATGGCAACAACCCCCACCAATGCACTATGAAGAAGAGCCATTTTTTGATGCATATCAATCCAATGGCTATGGTGAATCTCCTTGTGACTTTCAAGAGCCACCACCATATGCTTATGAACCCCCTCCTCAACATGGCCCCCAACCACACTCACAAGCCCCTTTTCATCAACCACCTTCATATGACCCTAATCCATATCCATCCTACCAACAACCATATGAGCAATATGAACCACACATAGAGCCACCACCATTCCAACATCAACATTTTCAAGAGCCACCCCCTCCATATTATTACCAAGATGAACCACCCCCAATATATGAAAATTTTCAACCACAAGATGAATTCTACCTTTCACCACAACCTCCCATGGAAGAATATTCATGTCTTTCAATCCAAGAGCCTTATGGTCCTACTCATGATATCCAAGAGGAACAAGAGTCAAGGGATCGTCTCAAGGAAGCATTGGATCAATTTCAAGCAACCATGGAGTGTGTTGTGCAACAAGTGGAAAGAGTGGAGAATATTGAACCACCACAACTCTACCAAAAAGAACCATCTTCCTACTATGAACCCTTCCCCCAAAATGAGGAACCCTTCCACCCACCCCAACCTCTAATGGATGAAACCCTTGGTGTTCTTGTTCAAGGCCAAGAAGAGATGAAAAGGGATGTGCAAAATTTCATGGCCGCCTTGGATGCGGTAACAAATCAATTAGCATCCCAATGCTTAAACACTCAAGAAACTCCCATGGCTACATGTGGAAAATTAAATGAAGAACATAGCATGAAGGAGAGATTGGAAATTCCGGTGGGAAATGAGGGAAGTTGCTTTGTATTGGAACAATTGGAGGAAGCTTTAATTGTTGAAGACACGGAAGAAGTGGTAGAAGACTTAGGAGATGCGGAGCTCCCATGGGAACATAGAGTTGAAGAAAACCCCTCCAAGATGATTGAAATTGGTGCTAGGGAGGAAAGTGCACACCTTCCAAGGCATATTCCATATGAAGACTTGGATGGGATAGAGAAAGAATTGAGTTCCCTTGGAGATGAAGATCAAGCATCAAGTCTTAGTGGTGAAGAATCCTTTGAGCATGAAGAACCTTCTCCGGTTGGATTTGAAAGAGTTGAGGAGGTAAATTTTTCTCACCCTCCCTATTATGATTTGAGTAAAGGAAAATGTTTAGATAAAATTGTTGAACAAAGGATTGAGATTAAGAGATCTTGTGAAGAGGTGGAAGTCCGTAGAAATAGAAGAACGGGGGTTGGTTATGCTTTGTCAAGATCTTTGAAAGCATCTTTGCCTAGGTTGTCGTCTACACCTTCATTTGAGTGGGTGAAATTCATTTCTATTAGCTTTATTATCCCACTTGAATATGGTTTGCTTGAAACGGATGGTCAACTTAGGATGCTTTGTGGGATGAAGCGTAAGCGGAAAAAGTTTTGTGGTTGGCGTTGCAAATCAAGGCTCATTATGGTTGATGCATCAAACATGAGATATAAAGGTTGGAGTAGTGCTCAAATAGATGGGTCTAGGAGGATTGTTGGGCACTTCATAGAGAATTCACCTTATTCACCACCCGGATGGACTAATAAGGATGATCAACTTCAAGACGGGTGTGAAAATAAAGTGTGGGATCCCGGATTACAAGAAGATGATCAACTTTGGAAGCCCCAAGCTTGTGAAGAACTCTATCAAGACTTGGCTCAATCCATGAAGAATCTTGGGGCACAATGGAGAACCAAGCATTGGTGGAAGTTCCAAGATGAGTACAAGCACAAGCCACCTTGAGAGAAGCTCCCCATAAGTCCAACTTAAGGACAATAAACAAAAGTGCTAGGTGGGAGACAACCCACCATGGTAACTTCTTTTCATTTTCTCTTTTGTAAATATTTGGTAGAATTAGTCTAATTTCATGTTTTGTTTAGTTAGTTGAGTTTATTTGGTAGTTTAATATGTTAAATAAGGTTTTATGGTATTTTGGTAGCCGCTTGGAGGTTTGGAATGCTTGGATTGGTGCAAAAACATAGCAAAAAAATTTTTTTTTGAAAAAAAACAGAGCACCATCGACGCATACGCGCACTGCGTGCGTACGCGTGCATCAAGCGCTTTGGACCATCCACGCGAGCGTGCCATGCACGCGTACGCGTGGATTGAGAAGTTCCACCTTCCATACCTTGACCCGAGAGTTAGGCCTGCACTGTGCGGAAATTGGGCCTGAGGCACAAACCTATTTGCGCGCACGCGCATATGACGCGTACGCGCCACTCTCGAAATAAGCCATCCGCGCGCGCGCGGCATGCGTGCGTACGCGTGGATGCCCTTTCTTCCATCCACTTCTTTTCTTCTCCTCTTTCCATTTCTTTCCTTCCCCTTTCTTCTTCCCTTCTCCTACCCCTCATCCAACACTTCCAAATACCATGAATAACCATTTATTTTAGTTAGTTAATTTGTTAGTTAGTTAGTTTGTTAGTTAGTTTTAGTTTAGTTTTCATTTTATTTTCTCTCTTTTCATCATAAGTGTTGGATTATTGACTTTGTTTACTATGCATTGCTTCCCCCTTATTGCCTAAATGCTACTTTAGCATGAATATTTTTCGATAATCTTTGTTGGACTATTTAATTGAGGTTATATTTTGCTACTTGGTTTTGAGTTTTTCATGCTTACCTTTTAAGAATACCAAGTGATGAGAATTGCATTTGAGCTTGTAATTTTTTTGAATTGCATGATTTGGCCACCATGTGATTTGAACCGTATTCTTTGATTAGGCAATCTCTTGATGGATGATGATGTGCATTTACCTTAATGCATGGTATTTCATGATCATATGCATCCATATGTGTTTGACTTGAATGCTTTCATGCTTCTTTAATGCTTGTTTTACCTTACAAGTTTACTTAAAGCATCTCAAGCATACTAGAATGAGTAAAGTGCATGCTTCTTTGGTGACATAGCCTTTTATGCTAATGTGTGTTCTAAACCGCGCAATTTAGAATTCACACACCTAATATTTCTTAATGTCACACTAATCCACTCACTCAAGTCTAGTGATTTACCTCACTCCGACAAAGTATGCTTCCTTGATTTTGTATTGTCTCATCTTATGGTGTTATATTTTTGTTTTCCATGAACAATGCACCACGAGCAATAACGGAAGCAAGACTAAGAACACGTAGCAATCCGGAGAGTCGCCGTACCCCTTTGCTCATCTTTGAATGCACCGAGGACGGTGCAAACTTTTAAGTGTGGGGAGGTCGTCCGACCGGTCGGCAATTTTGGGTGACAAATTTCTAATCCCAACACTTTTGCATTTCATTTTAGGTTTTTAGGATTTTTACTTGCATTCTCTTATTTTTGCATACATGTACACAATAAGCTTAGTCAAAATAATGAAATTTTTCAAGGATTTCTATCTATAGGGCACTTCAATTGATTTGAGTAAAAACTTTTCATAGAACTTGCTTGAATTATATATATTGTGAAACATGGTTTTTGAGCTAAGAACACAAGCAAGTGAGATTTGAGCCTAATGGCGTGGTTACATCCTATAACCACTTATTTTCCTTTCTTGTGTGCATTATTCTCTTTATATGATTGTAATCTATGATTTGTTTGATTCTTTATGTCCATTATTTTGTGTATTCATGCATTTATATGATTGAGGCCATCATTTCATTGATCTCACTTACCCAAATAGCCTACCTTTTATCTTCCATTGTTAGCCAATTTGAGCCTACGCTTAACCCACTTGTTCTTTAATTTAGCACATTACAAGCCTTAAAAGCGAAAAACAATAAATGTCCTTATTTGGATCTTTGATTAGCTTAGGCTAGTGTGTGAGTGTCATTCAAGTGTGGGAACCTTGGGACATTGGGTGAATAAAAGGGTAGTTTTGTATTATTATTGGAAATATTGGGAATTAGGTACATACTCATGTATTGATCAAATGTAAAACCTTATGCATTGAGGTTCTTGTACATAGAAAGAGAAAAAAATGAGAAAAAACAAAAGAAAAAGAAAAGAAAAATAATATGGAAAAAAAAGAAAAAATAGAAAAAGAAAGAAAAAGAAGAAAAAGAAAGAAATAAAAAGGGGACAAAATGCCCCAAAGCAAAGTGTAGCTCAATAAAATCAATGCATGAGTGTTGTGAAATGAAAAGGGATACATGAGTATGTGAAAAAGTGAAAAATGGGTAGTTAGGTTAGGACTTAATTGTATAGGATGTCATAGGTTAAGTGGGAAGTTTAAGCTTATCAAAGATTCAAATTTCAAACTCACTTAACCAAATATGCATCCTACCTTGACCCTAGCCCCATTACAACCTAAAGAAAAGACCTCATGATACTTGTATGCATGCATGAAATATATGTTGATTGTTAGAAGAAAAACAAATCTTAGAAAGCATGATTAGGAGAGAATTGAGAGAATCGACCCTAAACACTTGAGCGAATAGAGTGCAAACACATCCGGTGAGGGTTTGATGCTCAATTACATGTTTTCACCTATGATCATAATTTTCATGCAAGTTTGTAAAAATATTTAATAACTCAATTCAATTGTGGATTAGACTTGCTAGTCCTTAGCCCTTGTGCATATATGCTTCTTGGGAATTGATTTACTTTGACCAAGCAATTGCATTCATGTAGATAGTTGCATATAGGTAGATTGCATTTAGTTAGTTTTCATTGAATAAATGTTGATCCCTTTGCTTTTTCTTGGTTTAAGCATGAGGACATGCTTGGTTTAAGTGTGGGGAGGTTGACAAACCCCATTTTGACGGTTTATCTTGTGCTTGATTTAGGGGATTTTATAACCTTTTACCCATATTTATTCAATGAAATAGCATGGTTTTGTATATTCTCCTTTAATTGTGCTTAAGAGTGAAAACATGCTTTTTAGGCCTTAAAATAGCTAAATCTAATTCACCTTGATTCCATTAGATGCCTTGATATGTTTGTTAAGTGATTTAAGGTTTAGGAGGCAAAGATTGGATCAAGGGAATGACGAAAGAAGCATGAAAAGTTGGAGAACTCATGAAGAAATGAAAGAACCGGAAAACTGTCAAGCCGACCTCTTTGCACTTAAACGACCATAACTTGAGCTACAGAGGTCCAAATGATGCGGTTCCAGTTGGGTTAGAAAGCTAACATCCGGGGCTTCGAAACGATATAAGATTTGCCATAGTTGCTACACGTATGGTGGCGCGCACGCGCAAAGTACGCGCACGCACCGTTGGTGCACGTGATCACTTCATGCAAACTCGTGGCTAGCGAATTTACAAGCCTTGTGGGCCCAATCCAACTCATTTCTAATGCTATTTAAGCCAAGGATTGAAGGGGGAATTAACATACTTTACTAAATGTTAGTTACCATTAGTCATAGTTTAGTTTAGAAGTAGTTTCTAGAGAGAGAAGCTCTCACTTCTCTCTAGAATTAGGATTAGGATTAGGATTAGTTCTTAGATCTAGGTTTTAATCTTTGCTTTCTTCTACTTCTATCTTTCAATTCCTTGTAGTTACATTCATTCTTCTTCCATTCTTTTATTGTAATTTCCTTTATGTTGTTCTTATGCTTTGTTGTAGATCTACTATTGTTCCTTCCATTTTCTTTCAATTCAATAAGAGGTAATTCATAATAATTGTTCTTCTTTGCTTTTCTATTGTTGATCTCTTACTTTTGTAGTTAGATCTCTCTTTAATTCTTGCATTTAATAATGTTTACTTCCATTGCACTTTATGTGTTTGTTGAAATGTCTCTTTTAGTTTTAGTGTAGATTTTGTCCCTCTTGGCCTAGGTAGAGTAATTAGTGACACTTGAGTTATCTAATTCCTTTGTTGATTGATAATTGGAGAGATTGCTAATTGGTTTGGAGTGCACTAAAGCTAGTCTTTCCTTGGGAGTTGGCTAGGACTTGTGGCTCAAGTCAATTCATCCACTTGACTTTCCTTTATTAGCAAGGGTTAACTAAGTGGTAGCAATGAACAATTCTCATCACAATTGAGAAGGATAACTAGGATAGAACTTCTAGTTCTCATACCTTACCAAGAGCCTTTTATAGTTGTTAGTTTATTTTCATTGCCATTTACTTTCATGTCTCTTATCCAAAACCCCAAAACAACTCAAACCAATAACAAGACACTTTATTGCAATTCCTAGGGAGAACGACCCGAGGTTTGAATACTTCGGTTTATAAATTTAGGGGTTTGTTTTAGTGACAAACAACTTTTTGTATGAAAGGATTAATGATTGGTTTAGAAACTATACTTGCAACGAGAATTCATTTGTGAATTCTAAACCATCAAAAATCCATTCGTCAGACGATGCAGTTGCGGCCGCTAAGACCGCTCGGGATGAGGCCGATGCATTCAAGAAAAAACATAAGGAGGTTAAGGAGCAAGGCAAGAATGCGATTTTCATGACCGAAGAGGCTCTCAAAGCTCAAGTGAAGATTATTGCTCCTGATTTCAATGTGTCGGCAATTGGAGTCTTCAAAACCATCAAGGATGGGAAGGTCGTCGACATGCCGAAGAAGTGATTTTTGTAACTTTTGAACTTTCGTAGAACTGTGTTCGTATTAAAACCGTTAGCAGGTTTGTTGTTTTGTATGTACGTACGCTTGCTTACTATGTTGGTCTCGTTTCAATGTTTGCTGGTTTACTCGCCTTTACCGTTACGTCAGCACTTCTTTGAGGTCGCGTTATTTTTTTGTTATAGCCGTTTGTTAGGTCCTTGGCCTAGGGGGTCCCGGGGTGATCAATCCCAGGACCGTGTATCCTCGTTAGCACAACGGTTGCTCAAAATAAAAAGGAAAGTAAAGACAAGATAGAAAAATATGGCAAACGTAACAATTGGTAATTAAGTAAATCTTATCATTGTAGCAAAGGTATTGAAGTGTTGTTACAAAGCAAACGATTTAGGAGTAAAACCTTCTTAAGTTATCGGCGTTCCATGTCCTTGGGATCTCCTTGCCATTGAGCTTTTCCAATTTGTATGCGCCCTTTCCGATCACCTCCTTAATTCTGTAGGGCCCTTCCCAGTTTGCTGCTAGTTTGCCTTCTCCCGGGGTCGGTAAGCCGATGTCGTTGCGCCTTAGGATGAGATCATTTGCTTCAAACTTCCTTTTGAGTGCTTTGCCGTTGTAGCGTAGGGTCATTCTTTGTTTTAGTGCTATTTCCGTCAAGTGGGCCGTCTCCCTGGTTTCGTCTATTAGATTCTTCTCCACAGCTTCCTTTACTCCCTTCAAAAGTAGTCGTGGGCTTGGTTCCCCGATTTCAACAGGTATTACCGCATCTAGCCCGTACGTTAGTCGAAAGGGAGTCTCCCTAGTGGAAGACTGCTCAGTTGTACGGTAGGACCAGAGGACCGAGGCGAGCTCGTCGGCCCAAGCGCCTTTTTTATCATCCAGCCGCTTCTTAAGACCTAGCAGTATGATCTTGTTTGCGGACTCAACCTGTCCATTTGTCTGGGGGTGTTCCACTGAGGAGAACCTCTGTCTTATGCCCAGGCCGGTGAGGAACTCCGTGAATTTCTTGTCGGTGAACTGTGTTTCGTTGTCCGAGATAACAACCTCCGGGATACCGAACCGCGTTATCACTTGCCTCCATATGAACTTCCTGTAGTTGGACGAGGATATACTGGCCAGCGGCTCGGCTTCTATCCATTTGGTGTAGTAGTCACTGGCGACTATGAGGTACTTGACTTGTCCGGGACCAACCGGGAAGGGGCCCAAGAGATCGACTCCTCATTGTGAAAATGGCCGGGAAAACGTTAACAAGCTTAGCTCGGAGGCCGGTGCCTTGTGGAAATTGGCATTTTGGTCTCATCTGACACACTTCCTAACGAATTCTTTGGAGTCAGCCATCATTGACGGCCAATAGTATCCGGTCCGGATTAATTTTCTTGCCAGGGCTTTGCCTCCTATGTGATGGCCGCAGCACCCTTCATGGACTTCCTTGAGGACGTAGTCCGTTTGGTCGGGGTGCAGGCATTTCAGCAGGGGCTGGTTGAATCCTTTCCTGAACAATTGACCCTGGATGATCACATACCTGGCTGCTTCCCTTCTCAGTTTCTTAGCATCTTTTTCGTTATCGGGAAGTCTGTCATTTTCTAAGAAGTCGGTGATGGGGTCCAACCATGAGGGGCTTAGCTTCGAGAGGTGCAGGGTGACTGCCGGCTCCTTCATCATTCCTTGGATTAGAGATCGGTTGCCTTCTCCCGGTTTTGTGCTAGCCAACTTCGATAGGAAGTCTGCCCGTGTGTTCCTTTCTCTTGGAACGTGGTGGATCGTGACTTCTTCAAACTTTCGGCTCAAATCCTTGACCTTCTCCAAGTACTTTTGTAGTAGCGAGTCCCTGGCTTGGTAGCTCCCGTTTACTTGGGAGGTGACGACCTGCGAATCGCTGCATACTTTCAACCTTGTCACTCCGACCTCCGTCGCTGGGGTTAAGCCTCCTATAAGGGCTTCGTACTCCGCTTGGTTGTTCGAAACGGGGAATTCAAACTTGATCGACTGCTCGTACACGACCCCGGCCGGGCTCTCTAGGATGATCCCGGCGCCCCCGGACGTCTGATTGGAGGCCCCGTCCACATGGAGCCTCCATCGTGTGCCCGTTTCTTCGGTTGGTTCTCCCGTCACTTCTACCAGGAAATCTGCCATCGCTTGCGCCTTGATCGCTTGTCGAGGCTCGTACCGTATGTCGTATTGAGAGAGTTCGATGGACCATGTCATCATTCTTCCCGCCAAATCGGATTTCTGCAGTACTTGCCGGATTCCTTGGTCCGTCCTTACGACGATATGGTGGCCTTGGAAGTATTGTTTTAACCTCCTCGAAGTGGTCAAGAGCGCCAGAGCTAGCTTTTCCAGTTTGCTGTACCTTAATTCCGCCCCTTGTAGGGCTCTGCTTACGAAATAGACCGGCTGTTGAGCCCTTCCTTCCTCTCGTACTAGAACCGCGGCCAGGGCTTCTCCTGTTATGGCGAGGTATAGGTATAGCGGCTCTCCGGCCTTTGGCTTTCCGAGTACGGGGGGTGCCGCTAGGATTTCCTTGAAGTGTCTAAAGGCTTCTTCGCACGCGGGTGTCCATTCGAAAGCTATCCCTTTCTTCATGAGGTTAAAGAAAGGTAGGGCCTTTGTTGCCGAAGCTCTGAGAAAACGGGATAGCGAGGTCAGTCGCCCTGCCAATCTCTGGACGTCTTTGATACAACCCGGGCTCTTCATCTAGAGTACCGCTTGGCATTTCTCCGGGTTAGCTTCTACCCCTCTTTGGGTTATCATGAATCCTAGGAACTTTCCAGCTTCCATGGCGAAGGCGCATTTGAGGGGATTAAGCCTCATGCCGTGTTGTCGGAGAGACGCGAATACACTTCTCAGGTCATTCAGAAGGTCATCGGATCGCGCAGTCTTTACGAGGATGTCATCCACATAAACCTCCACCGTCTTGCCCATGAGGTCACCAAATATTTTGTTCATCAGTCTTTGGTATGTCGCTCCCGCATTTTTTAGGCCGAACGGCATTACCCTGTAGCAGAAGGTTCCTCCTGGCGTTATAAATGCTGTTTTAGCCTCGTCGGGTTGATGCATCGGTATCTGATTGTAGCCGGAGTAGACATCCATAAAGCTCAGATATCGGTAGCCCGCCGACGTGTCGACGAGGGCATCTATGTTGGGGAGGGGGAAACAGTTCTTGGGGCATGCCTTGTTGAGGTCGGAGTAGTCTACGCACATTCACCATTTACCGTTGTGTTTCTTTACTAGCACTATGTTCGAGAGCCAGGTCGAGTAGTCTAGCTCCCGTATGAAGCCCGCTTCAAGGAGGCTGGCCGTCTGCCTGGCCACCTCCTCCGCCCTTTCACGCGACATCTTTCTCCTTCTCTGAGCCACCGGGCGGGCTTCCGCTTTGACGGCCAGGTAATGTGACATGACTTTGGGGTCTATGCCCGGCATGTCGGCCGGTGTCCAGGCGAACAAGTCCCCATTGGCCCTGATCATTTCTACCGAGGGTTCCTTCAGTTCTTGTGGAAGATTTCTATTGACAAACGTGAACTTGTCCTCCGTGTCACCGACCCTAAACTTCTCCAAGTCCCCCTCCGGTTCCGGTCTGGGCTTGTCGTCAACCCTGGCGTCCAAGTCAGCCAGGAACACCCCTGACGCCTCTTTGGATTTCTTCCTTAGGGAGAGGCTGGCGTTGTCGCAAGCGACCGCCATTTCTAGGTCTCCCTTTATGGACCCTATAGATCCGTCGTCGGTAACAAACTTTATGACTAGTAGCTTTGTGTTGATTATTGCCTCAATATCGTTAATCGTCTTCCTCCCCAAAATGATGTTGTAGGCCGTAGAATCTCGGAGAACCACGAATTCAGCCATTGCCGATCTTCGGCCTTGGACGTGTCCCACGGAAATCGGCAGGGATATTATTCCATCTGGCTTGATGAAGTGGTCGCCTAGTCCGATGACCCCCGTGCTGATGAGTCGATAGGTCGGCGTCCTTAATCCCAATGCGTCGAACACGTTGCGGAACATAATGTTCGAGTCTGCCCCCGTGTCAACAAGGATTCGTTTTACGAGGCCTGTTCCCACCCTGGCCGTGATGACCATGGGTGGATTTTCAGGGGCCTCGTCGAACCACTGATCTTCCGGGCCGAAGGAGATAGATGGGGGCTTCTTAGAGCTTCGCATCGGCGCGCAGGAGACCGCCAGGATCTTGGCGTCTTTCTTGTGTGCCGATCTCGACCTTGGTGCCGTGTTTTTGGCGGTTACTACGTTTATCACGGTGAGACCATGGTCTTTGTCTTCTGGCTCTTGTCGTCGCTTTGTCGACCGGGTCTTTCCTTCATCGTCCTGGTCTCGATGTCGCCTCCTCGGCTCCCTTATAAGATGGGAGAATTCTGAGAGTTTACCGTCCCTTATGGCTTACTCTAATGCATCCCTCAGGTCAAAGCAGTCCTGTGTTTGGTGTCCATAGCCCTTGTGGTAGTCACAGTAGAGGCTCTTGTTCCCCCCCCCCCATACGGTCCTTGAGTGGTCGGGGCTTCGACAAGATCCATTTCTCGGCTATTTGCTGGTAAACCTCCATGATGGGGATAGTGAGTGGAGTGTAGTTTGTGAACTTTTCGATTCGGGGAAACGGTCTGGGTGCCTTGCTTGGCCCTCCCTATTTGGTTTGTTCTTTCTGCCTCTCTCCGTTACTCTGTTGCCTCGGTTGATTGTAGCCGTAGTGCCGTTTATTGGCAGCCACGACCTGACTGACTTCCTCGTCATTTATGTATTCCTTAGCCACCGTTTGGATTTTGTGCATCGTCCAAACCAGTTTCGTGGTGAGGTGTTTTCAAAAGTCCTCGTTCAGGAGGCCGTTCGTCAGACAGAGGCTGGCCACCGAGTCGGTTAGGTCGTCAATTTCTAAGCATTCGTCGTTGAAGCGGTCCAGGTATTTCCTGGTCGGCTCCCCGAGCCTTTGGGTTATCCCAAGCAGGTTGATCGGGTGTTTTGCCTTCGCTATTCGTGTTCTGAATTGAGCCAAGAAAGCACGACTGATGTCCGAAAACTCATAGATGGACCCTTGTGGGAGGCCGTTAAACCATCGGATCGCAGGTCCGGCTGGGGTGACCGGGAAGGCCCGGCACCTCACCTCGTCCCCTACTCCCTCCAGATTCATTCTTGCCTCGAAAGCCGTGAAGTGTTCCAGAGGGTCTTGGGTTCCATCGTACCTCATGTCCGTTGGTTTGTCGAAGTGCTTCGGCAACCAGACGTCAAGGATGGACCGATGGAACGGGGTGGCGCCCATTATCACGGGTTGCCGCGTCCTCACAGGCCTTCCTTCTCCGCCTTCGCAATCTCATCCCTGTGGCGCGTTTCCTTGCCTCGGGAGTAGATGATTGTGTCGTTTCGTCTTCTCGGGATGGGAGAGTATTCTCAGGTGCTTTCCGCTTCCGTTCTGGAAGCAGAGGCGTGCCAGGGGTGACTCCGGTGGGAACCTCTCTCCCGGCTCTCTGGGGACGGGGAGTAAGTAGGATCGGTGGTCCGTCGATCGTGCTCCTGATCGGCTAGTTGTCGCTCCAGATTCTGGACTCTGTGGCGTAGCTCCTGAATTATTCGGGCGCTGTCACCGCAGTTCCTCCGAAAGGTCACGTCTCTTGCGTCCTTGTGCGCGGTTCGATGCGTTATCGGGAGGACCTTCGTTGTCCTCCCGGTGAAGCGACAGAGGCTGCCGCCTCTGCGCCGGCTGCTCGGCCTAGGTCTCCAAGGCCCGGCACAACTTCCATAACAATAATTCCCCACAGATGGCGCCAATGTTCGGGACTACGGTTACCGGACGGTTCGGGTAGAGGTGTGAAGTGACAGGATTGCCTCGTCGCGAGCGGGTGTGCCGGGTCCAGATCTTCCGAGTAGCCGAACTCTCGTTGTGGAAAGATGGAGAGGGGGGTCACCTGCAAAGACACTCCGACGCTCTAGTCAGTCAGTGTGCAGGCGATAAATGGATTAGGTAGAATATGTGACATATCTTGGGGGAAGGGCAGGTCCTTCCCCATTTATACAGTGTCAGAGGTGGGCCCTGTGGGGACGGACCCATTTTTCTCGAAGCTTCCTCGTAACTGTATTAGGGGGATGGCGAGGACGCGTGTCCAGGCATCGTGGCGAGTGCTGAGAACTCGACCGCTCGAGTCGGATTCTCGATGAGTCGGACCGACCCGTACGTGGCTTGGGCCAGACCGTAATACTTATAATAATGATGATACAACAATAAACAAAGTTATCATCAAGCAACTGATAGTTGAGCACATTACATTAATTAGAACATATTTAGAAATAATCAAAGATTATGAGTAAGATTTGAAGAGTATTTATAAAGGTAGCTGTTGGCTATAAAGGGAAACCAATTACGTCATTAATGATGACTCAGTCAATTGCAACGGTTATTTAAAGAATTATTTTTTATATAAGAAGAAGAACAATTAAAAAATCAAACACTGCATAATTGAGTGTCTTTCTTTTTTATTTTAGTTTGTATTTGATATTCAGTTTTAACTCTTTCTAGTACTAAGAAAAAGACATATAATTTTTTGAAAGAATATTTTAAAAAAAATATTATTTGTACATTAAAATCAGTTATTAGTTTATTTATGTATAAATATATGTGTGGTTTAATTTATTTTCAATGTGTATTTCTATTTTAACATGTATTTTATACTAATAACTTATTTTAATGGATGATTTTAGTATACATATAGTATAACTCATTTTAAAAAGTCTACGAGTAATAAGTCATAAACTAAAAAAACTACACAACATAGTTTTAGTTTATTCCAACCTTGTTTTGTTTTGTTTTTGGAGAATTAGTTTGGCTTGGGGATCAGATTGTGAAGTATAGTATAGTACTTTGTTTGTTTTGGCATTGAACCTGTTTAGTTTATTCGTTTTTGTCTTGGTCTTGGTCTTGAAATAGATGATTTTAATATTGAGATTATTATAATAAAATTATACCATAATTGTGATGGAGATTTCATTGCACCTCGATGTTAAAAAAAGATATATATTGGTGTCATTTTTTATATTCCTTCCTCTTTTGTATTTTGTAGTTGTAAGAGATTAAACTAAAAAAATCTCCTGCCTAATCAATAACGCGAATAAATTTGAAAAGAATGTCTTGATTCAAACTCTTCCTTCTTTAAGGCCCATAAAACTTTTACACATAAATTTGACTTTTAAGACTCACAAGTGTCTGATTTTGGATTATTCACTACACTACAAAGAATACAAGTGTCTTTGTCCATTCGAAAAACTCTATATTACAAGGGATGTAGTTTTTGACAACTCTAAACTTTCTTATCAGTTGCTATTTTTTAATAGAGACTCAAATCCAAAGGCATCAATTCCTCGTACAACCAAGCCTATCACTATTCCCATTCATCTAAGCCATCCACTAGTATCTCCAGAAAATCTTCCTAAGTCACACCCTAAAACACCAACACCAACAACACTAATACGCTCAACAAATTTTCCAGCCACAACAGTACCTTCATCAAGTTCCCTTGATTTCTCACCTTTTCAATCTAATTTTTCAACTCGTCAAAAAAGAGTTTCAAGTCAATCACTGTTATATCTCTTTCTCCAGTTTTAGTCCCATCAAAGCCAACCTCAACCTCTCCACCAGTCTTAGTCGAGTCATTTGTCAATCCTATTTCTACTTATTATTGTTTATTAATTATTGACACTTGCATCTTTAACTCTACTTCTGAGTTTCTCTTGAGTAATACAGAGTTTACTGAACAATCATCACATGTATGGTGCTATCTCTGAGCCTATGAAAAAGGTGGGCGCACTAGCCCTTTGGTGACTAGAAGTCAAGCGGGTATTTTCAAGTCGGTATACTCTTATTAGCTTTGTTCCTTCTCTCCTAATCTCACGCAAGTGGAGCTTTCTTCCATTGCTCAGGCTCTTATCTTACCACAGTGGAAGGTAGCTATGAATGAAGAGTATGCTGCTTGATGAAATGCAAAACTTGAAAATTTGTAGATACCTCAACAGCAGCAGATCTAATTGGATGTCAATGAGTACTCCACATTTAAAGACAGCCGGATGGAAGTATCCAGAAATACAAGGTGCAGTTGGTGGCGAAAAGGCTTTTCAGAAGGAAGGCTTTGACTATGGGAAAGTATTCAGTCTTATAGCTAAACCTACAATAATCCGTGCTATTTTGATAATGACTTTATTGAGACGGTGGTGAATTCGTCAATTTAACTTTAACAACGTCTTTCTTAATGTCAATTTGTCTAAAAATGTTAATATGGTACAGTCTAAAAACTATAGTTTTGGCACTAATTTAGTATGTAAGCTAGAGAAGCGTTATACGACCTCAAGGAAGCTCCACGTGCATGGTTTCTTAAGTTAAAGAATACACTTGAGAGTTTTGAGTTTACTAATACTACTTCTAACCACCGCTAGTTTGTCAAATACAACTCCTTCTTCATTATTTATCTTTTGGCATATGTTGATGATATTCTAGTGACCGGCACTACTACAGTTGAGCTAACAAAAGCTTATTTCTTATTTGAATGTGGTCTTTACATTCAAGGACTTGGAAAAAATGGGCTTCTTTTTAGGTATTAAGACTAAAAGAGCAGCCACTGGTTCTTTAATGCTGAAACAAATGAAATATATAAAGAACTTGCTCATGAAGACTGATATGGCTGATGTTTGCGCTATGCCTACACATATAATGAGTGGTTTTCGCCTTGACACACCAGGAGTAATGTTTAATAGGCCAACTCTGTATTGATCGGTGGTTGGTGGCTTGTAATACGCCACCATAACGAGGCTAGACATCACATACGTTGTTTAATTTATTTTTTGCATTCTCTCTTAATGTTTAATTTATTTTTTTAAAAAATTAATATAATCATAATAAAATCTAATATAATTCAACTAGATATATTAATTTAAAACACAATTAAACACAAATTTAATATAATTAACACGCACACAAAACTTTTAATATACAAATTAAAATAGAATAAAATAAAAAAAATTAACAAAATAATATAACAATTTTTAATGGTCGATTATAGTTCGATAATAATATTCTCTTATTCTAGTGACACAAATTTAAATATCATATACATCATTAATTTATTTTTTGATAAAACTTTTAAAAAATAAAAATCATTAAATATATATTTATATAAAGATATTTAATAGAAAATCATTAATTTCAACCAATATGATATAATAGGTTATTAAATATATTTAATAGAAAATACATTG
Organism: Arachis hypogaea; assembly: GCF_003086295.3. NCBI lineage: Eukaryota > Viridiplantae > Streptophyta > Magnoliopsida > Fabales > Fabaceae > Arachis > Arachis hypogaea. The sequence goes on from NC_092038.1 coordinate 5,773,999, forward strand.
AATATAATTTTTTATTGAGTTTAAATTTTAAATAATTTTTAATTGAATTTCAAATATTTTTATTTTAAAGAGTTAGAATATTTTAACATTATTTTTTTCATATCTTTTTAATTGAGTCTTTGATTTTTTAAATTATAAACCTTATTTATAATTAAGAGTAATGTTTTAACACCACCAATTAGTCACACATATAAAAATACAAGAACAATTCTATTATCATAATTATAATCTAACTTTATAAGCAATACAATATAATAAAACTATATATAAGTAATATAACTAAATTTTATCTACATCTATAGTCACATTTCATAAATAATATAATTAAATTATATTTATGTTTATAATTAAAATATGAATAAAAATACAAAAAATTATCAGGATGGTTTTCGTTCAGAATTTTTTTATTATTTTTGTTGTAAAAAGTTTAATTATTTTAATAATTAATTATTTTTTAAAAAATAATTGAATAACACAAAAAAGTCTTATTAAGAGTAATTTATTTATATATGATTAAAAAATAATTGAATAATTATATACGGTAAAAAATTAATATTATTAAAAAATAAAATTAAAAATCATCATTTTTTTCTTTTTTTCAAAATTTATCTACGAGTAATTCTATAAATATTTTATGATGAATAAAAATATTAAATTCGTACTAAAATTTATTCTAAAAAAATTTATTTTTATTCTACTAAATGTTAAATAAACTATTGAAAAGAATTTTGTTTCTTCCATTAGAGAAGAATGATAAACTTTCATACTTCTATTATTGTTGTTGTTGTTGTTGTTGTTGTTGTTGTTGTTATAAAAGTGCTAAAAGTGCAACTTTTTTTAAAAAAATGTAAAAAAAATTAACGGGTCACCCGTTTAGCTAGTGATGAGCTAGCCCGTTTAATCCATCATTTCTTTCGGGTTAATTGGAATCAACCCGTTTAACCCGAAATTTAAACTGATTTAATTTTAAAGATAAAATCCATCTATTTAAATGGGTAAACAGACTAGTCTGATGAGTTTAGCCCATTTTAACAGCTCTACGAAGATCATGGACTAATATTACCTACGTCAATAAATCCATCTTAAGATTAAAAATTAAATATTTTTTTTTGCAGATACAAATTTAATGCCTAATTTTCCATCTCTAATAAAAATCTAATATATATATAAACTTCAGTCAATCTATTTTGAAATTTATAAATTTATAACAGAAGACAATCACAAGTATCGTTGAATTTCAAATTTAATTATTTGTTATTGTATATCATCTATATCTATTTTTCGCAACCCCAACCTACTCTGTTTTTTTCCCCTTAGTTATCTATGTATTAATCTATTTTATCTTTCTAAATGAAGTGTTATTTTTTATATCTCAAAGTTATTTAAACTAAAATTTAAAGTGTTATGCAAATCAAGTTACTCTATTTAGTCTTTATTTTTCTCTCTATTTATTGACATCTTTACATTTTGATTCAGCAATTAATAATGTTGAATATTTTTATGCTAATTTTACAAAAATATGGACAAAATTTTATTATGTAATTTATGTGTTTAGAAGAGTCTATTAAAAAAAACCTTAAATAATATAATTATTGTATAAAAATAATCACAATATTTCGTATAAAATATAACCGTTAAGAAATAAATATGTATCATATTAAATAATTTAAGAAAATTTCAAATATTATCTTTCATAAAAGATTACTCAAATATTTAAAACCAACAGCAAAGAATATAATTGGATAAAAGATAATGTAAAAAATAAAAAATATGAGAAGCCGTTAATAAAGTTAAGGTGAAAGATAACAGAATAACTAAAGAATTGGGTTTAAAAAGATTTGGATAAATTAAAACCTGAAACTATAAATATGTATTGTCTAGTACCTGCATTGTGATTCTTTCTATTTCCATCTCCAACAATGAAATTTTTTGTTGTTCACCCTTTTTTTATTTTCCCAATCCTACTCATCTCTCTTGTGGTGACTTCCATGTTCACAGAGGAATCAAATCTCATGGTATTATTGTCTTCCATGGCGACGTTGATCTTATATATTTTCTTTAGCATTGTTGGGTCACTGTTAAAAACACTGATTGATGAGAGAAGCAGAGTCCCAGAAGCATCAACAACAGAAACAGAAACAGAAGAGAGGAGGCAGATAAGAGATACTATTGTGATGGATCATATTGTAAGATTAATGGCTCATCAGAGAGAACATCAAACAAGGCTGCAATTCAATGGTGATTCTGCTGTTATAACTATGGGTAGGAAAGCTTTGAGGGTGTTGCCACCGGTTAAGAGCTTTGTTGTTGAAGATAAAAGCAGTGGATGCTCCCCACTTGAATGCTCTATTTGCATGGAAGTGTTCAAGGATGGGGAGTTGATTCAACCTCTTGGATTGTGTCCTCATCAGTTTCATTCTTCTTGTCTTTACTCTTGGCTTCATAGTGGAAAATCTACTTGCCCCCTTTGCCGTGTGGATTTAGCAACCACATAGATGCTTCATCATTCTTTTTTTTAATCTGTTTATATGAGATGAATTTTAGGGTAAGATTCATTTTTTGGGGATTGTTGCCCTTGGTGGAAAACTGGAAAAGTAACTAATATGTATAGGTTAATTATGCGACTAAAATCGCCTTGAAAATATGGTTTCAAAGCCTTGTTTGTTTTTCTTTAAGAAACACTTATTTGTATATGTTTACTGTTTAAGTGTCACATACTTTTAGTATTTAACTTTTTTTTATCATTAATTTATTCCAGGATATTAATACGAATTTTCATTTATATTTTCTTTTTAAATGATGTGAGTTACTAAGAACGAGTTTATAGTAGAAGTTCAGTAGAAAACAAACCATCCTGTTTTTGGTATTGGATCGTTTTCGTTTTCATGTTAAGTTCAATTTTCAAGGTCCAAGCTCATCTGGTGAGTGGTGACTCATGCTAGCTCGGTTCTCTTGTTCTGACTTTAAATTAGCAAGAATTCTAGTGATTACTGTAGTGACTCTCTTCTATTAATAATGAACAATTACTTGATTTGGTTATCACCTTAATAGTGATAACTTGAGTAGTAAAAAAACGGATTTCGATCCGATCCAAATCCTAAAAAAACATCTAACTTGCTCTTTAAATACAGTCGAAATTCATATTAACAAAATCAATAAAATTAAAAATTTAAATTTTGTATTTTAATTCAAATTTTAAAAAATGTGCAATTTTACGAATTTAAAATAACATGTTTAATGATTTCTTAAAAAATATCTTTTCATTTATTAGCTTCTAAAAAATTATTATCTTATAAAATTAAAAAAATTAATATAAAGTATCACAAGAGTTAAAATATGATTTTTTTTTTACATTTAGAAGTAAAAGAGAGTTCCAATATAATAATATAAAGAGATTAACTAAATTTATACAAGATATAGTTTATAAAATAATTAAAAAATTATTATTATTTAATTAATAAAAATAAAAATATAACAAATATTTTGATAATGATATTTATTAATTTTTCAATATAAAAAATTGATAATAATTTTTTTGATTTTAATGAATTTAACAAAACGTTAATTATTTCGTTTTAAAGTTATAAGTTTATGAAAGTAACCTATTTAAATTAAAACATAAAATTTAAATTTTTATTAGTTTTATTTTTTTCTATATTTTATTTAAAGTAAAAAATTTTCTACTTCAATAAACAATTTTATTGTGAGTGACTTTGAAATTAAAGTAAAATACATTTTTAATTTTGCTTATAAATTGAGAAAATGAGAAATAAATCAATAATTTGTATAAAATAAGAGTAGTTTGCGGGTGAGGGAAACTCATAACCTAACTGCGTGGGAGAAAGATATTTTGGGGAACAGTGATAAACAGCGTAAGAGAGTAAATAGAAAACTTCACACTTATTTAACTCCATTCTTCATTCAAAATCGAAAAAGAAGAAGCAGCGTTGACCACTGCACTCTGGCGCCAGTGCCATCAATCACGTTTTCAGACGGTACAATCCAGAAATCCAACGACCCAGAACACATCACGAACCAATAGGCCACACCCCCCACCACACGATCAACAAATCCAAATCTGGAGCACCCAAATTTCTTTTAAAAATGAAACGGCAATTGGGGGCCCACAAAGCCCAATAAAGCCCTGATACAGCAAGGAGTGATTTTCACCCTTCACATGCTGACGTGTCGGTCCCAATAACCGAGCTGCGGATATAAAACAGCACCGTTTTGCCCCATTCCCCTGTGCGAAACCCTTATTCTCCCAAAATCAAAATCAAAATCAGAGTGAGTTTTTGTGTGTGTGAGAATGAGTAGGGTTTGCGGTAAGGTGAAGTGGTTCAATGACCAGAAGGGTTTCGGTTTCATAACCCCCGACGATGGCGGCGAAGAACTCTTTGTTCATCAATCTTCGATTCGATCCGAAGGGTTTCGCAGCCTCGCCGAGGGTGAGTCCGTTGAGTTCGCCATAGAGTCCGATCCTGATGGACGCACCAAGGCCGTTGATGTCACTGGACCTGATGGCTCTAACGTTCAGGGGAGTCGCCGTGGTGGAGGCGGTGGCGGAGGTGGTGGAAGGAGTTACGGCGGTGGACGAGGCGGAGGCGGAGGATATGGTGGTGGATATGGTGGTGGAGGAGGCTATGGCGGCGGTGGTCGCGGTGGAGGCCGTGGCGGCGGTGGATATGGTGGTGGTGGATACGGAGGAGGTGGCGGTGGCGGCGGCGCTTGCTACAGCTGCGGTGGGATGGGTCACATGGCCAGGGATTGCACCCAGGGAGGAGGCGGAGGAGGAGGCAGGTACGGTGGAGGCGGCGGCGGTGGTGGCGGAAGCTGCTACAACTGTGGGGATTCTGGTCATTTTGCAAGGGACTGCCCAACAGGCTCTCGCTGAAAATAGAACGTATGATGTTTTAATGTGTCTGCTCATTACTTTTTGCGTTTGACATAGAGAATGGGTAGAAGGGTTTTCAATGATTTGCGTTTTGTTGGGGGGTGGTTTCTCGATTTTAATTTCCGAGTTTTTATGTTAGGGTTTTATCTATTTTGATGATGGATCTGTTAGATTATGTGCTTGGCAACTCTGCTTTCTTAATATTACAATCAAATTAGGTGTTTTGTTTTGTTCGGATTCGGGAAACGGAGGTGCTCTCTTTAATTTTTTTGTCAAAGTTGTGAAATCATTTGCATGTATGGCTCTCTGTTTCCGAGCCTGGTTAAGACATGGTGAACAAGATTTGAAATTACTTTTGCTCATGCTGGAACATGTGGTTTAGTTTCTATAATTGTTGTGGGTGCCAGATTGATTCAATGCTTTTTATATTTTTGATGATGTGGTGTTGGTGATTTGCTTTGAACTTTTGCTGTGAGATCTGGTGATGTGTTGGTATTGATTTTGTGAATTAATGGTACTGAAGAATGAAGTCCTACCAACATTGTTTTAAGCCCTTAATTTTTACTGTTATTTCACTTATTTGGTGTCAATGCACATACAGAAAAAATTGAATATATTGCTGATTTGTATGCCTGTGTGCTTCGAGTATGTTTTCTGGGATGCTAATCAGAGCTCAAACAATGAATTTAAGTATTGTTTCCTAATAACCAAAATGCTTTGTTATTCATCAATTAATTTGTTTTTATTATGGTTCTGTTTTGATCATAGTCCATTATCTATTGCTACTATTAGCATTGATTGAATCCAGAAGCTCAATACCAGCTGGTGAAATCCAACTTGATGCTAGCTGCAGTATTGATTTCTAGTCAGCTTTTTAATAATGCCTTCTTGTTTGATGATTGATGAGAATATTTAGTTCAATTTTGCCTAAATATTTAGTTCAGGTTGTTGAGAATAAATCGTCTCTTAAATAGTGTACTTTGTTATATCAAATTTCATGTTTTTTCCTTACCGAATGTGCGTTCCACAATTAGTATTTATTATATAACCACAGGTTACATAATGGTTGTTGGTATGAAAGAATTTGAAGGAAATCTGACCAATGATGTGGAGTTCGTTGTTTTTTGTTTTATCAAATCTGACTATTGAAATTTGTGGATTGTTAAACTAATCCCAGTATTGTTCAATCTAACAGTTGATGTGGAGTTTATTGTTTATTTTTTTTTCACTTGAATGATATTTTGTGCAGTGCGATTTTGTATAGTTAGTTGAAAATTATGAATTGTTGATCTAATCGCAATAGGATATTATTTTATTTCGTTATCAATTCGCACTGAATAATTTAAGGGATATAGCACTGCCGGTTTCTGAAAAGGTTTAAGCTTCCGCGCATCCCTTATTTTTCATTTCATGAGCCAATCAATTAACTATGCCAGAAATGTATATTATGTAACTAAAGACATAGGTTTGATTTGGGAAAAAATTTATTTTCCGAATAATATGAGAAAGTAAGACTTATAATAGTTACTTTTATTTCAACGGAAGTGCATATAAACTAAATTTTTTTTATTATTATTATTATTATTATTATTATTATTATTATTATTATTATTATTTATAAAATCTAATCATCTAACTTGGCTTGTTTGTGTTTGAAAGCAAATTAAAGTAAGAATCTTAACTGTATTTGATTTTAAGGGAGAGGAAATAGTGCTAAATGCTAACGGATAAGTATCACGTCTACTCTCATAAAAAGAAAAAAAAATAAAATAAAAGGCCTTCAAACTAAAAACCTTCGATGTTTCCAAATTTCACCCTAGAGTGATGTAATGTAGGAAGTAGGAACTCAAATTGTTTTGGACCGAGTCAACATATCTGATATAACCCCAACAAGAATAGCCCATGAATTCGTTTTGTAACGCTTAGTATTTCGGATTCTTTTAGTGTATTATTGGAAGTCGAAAGCGTCATTGGGTTCGTCCCAGATTTAATGCAATCCATGTCCTTGGAGGCCTGTCAATTTGGGCTTACTTTTTGGTGCATTATATTTCCCGTTTCCTGTTAGTCTCGTTCAACACAATGTAGAAACTAGCTACGTTTTTTGGGCCCTTGGCGTCTTCAAATAAAAGAAAAACTGTAAGCTTTCACATCTAACCTATTCAGAACGGATTTGGAAGTTTGAATTTCACTTTAAAGAGTAAAGTGCGATTTTTTAACATTGAATAGTTTCTCTTTCATATTTATTTTTGGTCTCACCTATGAAATTAATGGTGAGAGATCACACTTTATTCTTTAAAATGAAATTTAAATTTTAGAAGATCCAAATCCATTCAGAACGACCAAAGAAAAAAGAACCTGTTTAGAACTTTGAATCTCTCCTGCAAAGTCTTAGTCTAGTGCTTATAAGTTATAACGGTCAACAATGAATAGGGTAGAATTTGGATTTCATTCTATTATTCTAACTTTACCTGCAGACTTGAAACTTTCTTCATATCCCCCCCCCCCCCCCCAAAAAAAACTTTCTTAAAACCTAATACTAGTACGTTAAAAATCTCTCCGTTTTAATTCTATTCATACTCAAAATCTTAATTTTATTCTATTTGACTCTACTTGTAAAAAGATTATTTTTTTAATCAAATATAAAATTTAATCATTCTATATTTTATACATCTTAATAAAAACAGAAAATAAAAAAAACTAAGTCCAAAATAAAATTTAAAACCACAAAATCATAATAGAATCCAACATAAAAGTACAAATAGCAAGATCATCAAATCCTTACTAAAATCAAAATAACAAATAAAATAAATGTCATGTTACTCGTCTTCCAACTCCAAATTATTGCATCATTACTCTTTTCTCAGTTCAGAAGCATCATCATTTTCATGTGTAGTTTAATAATCAAAATTTTCACCTAAAAATCAAATACAATAATTTTATTTATAAATCAATCAATATATAATTTTAACATTAATATAAACAAATTAAAATGATTGAAAACATAAATAACTTCTTTTATGATGTGTTGCCTACAATTAATTTGATTATACTAAGAGTTCCACTATATCTTCTTAAATACCACGATGAGTAGCAATTATACGACTACTTATGTAAAAAAAAAAATCAAAAGCCTAACTCTATTAATTTTTCACCAAATTAAAATATCAAAAGTAGTAGTTAGATGATGAACATCTTTTTTTACATAATGATCAAACTCAGTTTTTACGAATAAACTTTTTTTTGTCTAATATACCATTAATAACCAACATCATCATCTTGATATGCATTAATACTAAGCTCTTGTGGTCTTTCTATTTTAATCGGATGAAGATATCTCTATATAACCATACAATTTCTAATATCACATAAGTAAAATTTTATCTAGTCAGACAATTAAAAGAGATTTTATTTTGTGGATACTCCTATAATGATATTTTTACATAAAGATAGTATTGTAAATCATTAGATGAGTTAATATGTTTAAACTAAATATATTTAATTAATTATCTAAGAATTCATAATGTCATCTTAATATAAAGATATCATCAATATGAGTATTTTTTTTTTGGTAAATGGAACGCCCGAAGTATTAGTTATTATACACCAACTCACAAAGGTGTTATGTCTTTTACTGGTTACAGTCCAGTACATCACACTATTATAATTTTTTTATTTTCACACTTTTCTTAACTAAATTCAAACCATGGTATAATTTGTAGAATAATTAAATAATATGATAGTTGACAAATTTTTATCTAAGTTTTACTTAACAAAATTTTTATTAATGCGTCAGAGAGATTTTCACTTGAATGAGGGTCTCTAATCTTTGTCTTGCAATATGTGTATCCGAGTTTGAGATTAGATTTAGCTGAGGAAACATTAGACGGGTGAGTGTTGTGAACTTGTGATTAATACTAGTTAAAGGTCGTTCCAAAAAAAGTTAGCTGATATTAAATTATAGTAGTTAGGTCTCTAGTTAGACTCAAAAAATATATTTAAAAGTTTTAACTCTTTCCGGTAATTGAATTGACATTGCTAGTAACGAAAGGAAAAGAAGATCAACAAAATCTATTGCTTTGCTTAATGTTTAATTTGTTACTTTATTAAAAATAGTTATCTTGAATAGAATAATGTTATATTACATATTTTTTCTTAATTATTCATGCAACTAAATTATTTTCAATTTCAAATTAAATGTAAAAGGAATTAACAACTAGTAAAGACTACACTTGAATAGACTATAAAGTTTAATTTTGATATGTAGACAGTGTAAAATATTTTATATAATAATCTAATCATCTGTCTTTTTTTGGATGATCATTCACGACTTTAATACAAAAATAGTTATCTTTATCGAAGTACTATTACGTAATTAGATGCATATAAATATTAAAATTAAATTAAACTTAAATATTACATAAGGCTCAAGTCTTTTTTTAAGTATCTCTGTAAAACCTATTTATAATTACATCAAGCCACAAGTTTATAGCAACTAGTATATAATTATGAAAAATATTTTTCCAACATCAAAATGATCATATTGTATGTCAATATCATCAACTCAAATATCTTTAGAACTTGTTTAGGGGATTGCTAAACACCTACTTGCTAATTCATATATATACAAGGCTCCGAGTCCCAAGAAGAATACTTTGGTTACTCCTGTCTTTTTCCATTCAGGGAAAAGCAAATAATAAAGATAAAAATATAACTATCAATGAATAAGAGAACCAGTTTGGAGCTAAGCCGAAACCAAAGAAAGAAGCAAAGCTTGTCTCCAAAGTTGATAGCAGGGCTCTCCTCTTTTACCTTGAGAGAAAAAAAAAGGGGTAGATCCAAATGAACTGATTAAAGTTGATGAGAGAAGATATTCTTTTAACTGAAAAGTCTCAAAGCTTTGTTATTGCAATTGTTCTTTCTTTTCCCTCTTTTTCCATTGCATGCCTGTTACATATTGAAAAAAAAGAAAAGAAAAGCTGCTGTGTGTTCTCAGAACTCGCATGAAAGGTCTATTTGCTTTAGACGTATATCATAAGATCGCATTGTCACTGTATTTTTCAGCCACCCTTTTCAAGGGAGCTATGGATCTAGATAGGTAGATAGATAGATAGATACCTAATAATTATTAGATTCTCCCACCTACCTAACTCTATACATGACACATTTATTATATGTTATGTCAATTGGTACAGTATTCGTACACAGCAGCCTTTATTTGCTTTAGTTTCCAACTTTAATTTTGCTATGTATATTATTCATGATGATATATACAGAAGTCTATGTAACACACTCACACTATATCACTGTTTACATATGCTACTCTTTGAATCAATGAAAAAAAGTCTGAGAAACATGTAAAAAAGCAGAAGATGCTTTCATCAGTAGTAACTACCATTCCTCTATCCTGGCTGAACGATTATATACCTTTGTTTCATCTCTAATCATTTTCAAGCCTGCACATTCATTGTTTTTATGTTTTTCTATTTCCAAGGATATATGCCATACATTATATGAATCATGAGAGAACTTCTCTTTTCTTTCTTTGCTTTGATTCCTACTTTAATTATTGAACCTTTCATTATTATTATTCTACACAAATTAAGATTGCCTTTTTCCTTTTTTTTTTTTTAAGTTTGTATGAAGCAATTGCAGAGAGCATGGGAAATTAAATTAAAGTGGTAAAGTAGTGTAAGATGAGAGGTAGAAGGGGTAAACAAACTAAGTGAAAAAGAAGAATACATTATGTGTTTGTTTTAATTATGGCATGACCAATACATAATAAATGCAGGACATGACTGAACTCTGAGTCATCACATCGATCTCTCCTTAATTAATTAACAACAATGTAGCTATAGCTAGCTAGCAAGGAGTACTACATAACATGCATTGCACTTGCACCACCATTGATTGGGATAATCAGTGACCACCACGATGATGAAGAGGAGGAAGGGTGTGGTGGTGAGGGGAAGGAGCAGCAGCTGTGGCGGTGGCGGTAGCATTGAGCTGATGTGGCAGCGGTGGTGGAGGGCACTGGTAACACTTAGTGAAGAGTCCAAAAGTGTCAATCTGGTGAATGAAGTTGACCATGCTAGCCCACCCTCCAAATCCAAAGCCTACTACTAGCACCCAGATTACCACAAACACATTGATCACATAGGTTCCGACCCATCTTCCCATAAACTTGGGAGGTTGCTCCACTGCATTCTGCATAAAAAGTTGAATTCATAATTTTAGATACTATTGTGATGATGTGACTTGTCTTTGAATAGTTTGGAGGACTGTGTACAATATTCTGTTAAAGAAAGAATACCTGACGGGCAGAGGAGGATTTGAAGGTGAAGATGTGAGCAAGGGCAGGGATGATGTAAACAGTGAAGCTAACAAGGAGAGATCCAACGGTGGAGTTGATGGGGCCAAAGAAGGGGAATATGATGGCCAAGAACCATATGGGAATCACAACAGGCAGCCTCACTAGTGCACGCTTGCACAGGCTCTTGCATTCATGCATTCCAATTGCTTTCTCCCACACAAAGTATAACGGGGTGCATGCAAACCCAAATGTTATGAACTGGTGGATCAGCATCAAAATGACAGCCATGTCCCTGAACGGGGATCTTGGCAGCAGAGCAAATGCGTTTGAGTGGTTCAGAAGCATGTCCCCGAACGCCCAGTACACTGCTGCCGCCGATGGAAGCGTCAATGTCAGCACATATATTGTTGCCACTAAGTATATGCTCTTGAACTTCTGTGGCTTCCACATTGCGTGCATTATCTCTCTGTACACAACAAACCATTCAAAACAGGGGCATTTTCGGGTATACACAAATAAATAATAATGAATCATGTATGTGTCTTACACAGTAACAGCATGTCCCCCGAAGGTGTAGAGAATGTTTGTGGCCCCCGTAAAATACAAAACCAACTTGGTCGGACCGGAATGCTTAACTCCTTCCACCTACTCCATCCATCATTATTAATTAATACGTACAAGAATACATATGTATGTATGTATAATAAAGAAGAAATATACGAACCTGGCCGTGAAGGAGAGAAGCAACGGTGAGATACCAGGCAGTGTAAGTGGTCATAAGAAGACCCAAGAAAGACCAGATTCGGTAGTTATGAAAAGAAGGAATGAAGACGGTGGTGGCACAGCAAGCGCCGAAGATATAAGTCCAAGTCCTCTTATCAAGATTATCGTTGATGTAATAGATGTTGCTGGCACAGGCGATGAGTTGGATAACAGATCCAAACAGAAGAAACGTGCAGTTAAACGCCAAACCCACGTTCCTCCAGTGCTTCCCCAGGAGTCCATCAAGAACCTCGAACCACTGGATCACGTGGTTCCTGAAGTTCACCTTCTCTCTCTCTTTACGAGTTCTGTATTCTACGTACAGTATGCTTATCAGGTACGCCGTCCAGCTACCTAGCAAACCGTACAATAGTTGGAATGCTATGCCGGACGCCATGCCTAGCTGAGAGAAGGAGTATGGCAATGTTAGAAGCACTTGTGCTACTTGGTTTGATGCGCAGCTGAACCATGCGTCGTACACTGAACCGCCGTGCCATAACAGGCTTGATACCCTGCTTTTCATGTCTTTTCCTTTCCCTCCTTCGCTTTCCATTTCTACGTAGTTACCCGCTATTACTGTTTCCACCACCTTATCTGATGACGATGCCATTTTTATGCAGTTTCTTCTTCTTCTTCTTCTTCTTGGTGTGGAAGCTAAGAAAGTGATTGTGGTGTGTGATTGATGATGAGATGAGATTTGGAAAAGACTTGTGTCGATGGCGCTATATATATACACCACACAACACTAAAAGGAAGAGAGAAAAGAGACACTCTATTCTTGGGAATCGAGTCAAATCCACTTTCTTTTTTCCATTTCTTTTTTTTTAATTACAAAATACAAATAATAATTTGAGTAGAGTGAGAAATAAAATCTTAAAAAAATATATATTTAGGATAAATTAATTTTTAAAAAATACTAATAAAATTTTCTAAATTAACATATATAAACAAGTTAGTTTAAATTAAAATTTTTATTTTAATTATAGAAATTAATTTAAAAATATATGTTTATATTTATTATCTTAAAAATTTTATTAAAAATTTTTTAAAAATTTATTTATCTTAATTAAAATATAAATTCTCATAAATTTATTTATCATCTTAATCTGACGATTTAAAACAACAACCTGTTTTGGTAGCATTCCTCTTATTCCAATATATAATGTAATGTAATTTTATGTAAAAAGCTAGGTTGGTGCCATTGGATGAAATCCCTTGGTTATGGAGCCCCTTTATGGTAATTACAACTTTTGTTCCTATTACTATACCTTAATGCTCGCATTCTTTGTCATTAGTATATAAGTATAAGTTAATTTAACTTGCTTGAAATATGAATTAAAAGGCCCTAACATAAAATTGCATATTTTAGGGAGCGTGATTGGCTTGTCCGCACGAGCGGGGTGCCTCGCTTCCCGAGCATAATGATGATCATAATCCTGTGAATTCCCACTTAATTAACCAAATAAAATCAATCATCTTCACTATTCTATTGTATGTATTTCCCTCAATTTGCCATTCTTTATTATATACCTACTGCAACATACCAGAGTCGGTATGAATATAGAACTCAATTAACAAACACTATATAGTAGTTTTTGTCCTTGCTTCAAGACTCGAGGTAGCTTGACCAATTTGAATGCTTTTACATTTGCCAAAGTTGAATCTACCTTCAATAAACTTCTAACTAGCTACATAGTTTTAATTAACTTTTAATTTAATGTATACATACATAGCTTGACATATTTAGCTCTGTGTAATTATATATGGTGTTGGCATGTGGAAAACAGAAGATATAACACGGCACATGATATATAGTATAGATTTGTTGAAGAAGAACAAGGTAAAAAGGATTAAATAATTAAGAAAAATAAGGAAGCTAAGAGAAGGAGTGAAGAGGGAAATAATAAGATAGTAGACCACATGATTGCAGCCAAACGGGCGTGGTCGCTTTGCAACTCCAACAAAGCTGCTTTTATCACATGGCCAACAATTTCAAACTCACCTTATTCCCATTTGCATTTCCATACACATAGTAAATACCAAATAAATCTTATATTTATTTCTACTTCTTTTTTTTTAATTTTCCACATATAATAAGCTCACAATCACTTATTATTCTTCTTTATTCTTGAATATTCTATGCAATGTATATGTATATGTATAACACTCTAAATAATGTAATGGGCTTAGGGGATTGAACTAGGACAAATACATAGACAAAACATTGGTAGAATTGTTAGATCATGTGCCCTTGCCCAGATGCACCTCCCCAATTTTTAATATTTATCATGATTTTCCTTGGTATCCCTAATATTCTCTAATGTCTTCTCCTTGAAACAACAAATAATATTCTATTTATTTTCTCTCATATAATCCTCTAGATTCTCTTTGTTTTTTCCCCATCTTCTTCCAATAAGAAAGCTATACTATCTCAATTATTTTTCTATTTTTTTATTTTGCTACTTTTTCTTTTTCTATTTTTTATATTTTTCCTGTCTAATAAAACAAATAAAAAGAGCCAAAACTTTGTTTGAGTTGTGTCACGCATTTATTCGGCAAATACATTTTTAGGCCTTTAAAGGCTACGTAGAAAATTACAGCACATTTCCAATAGTAGGTGAAAATGAAAAAAGTGTTGCATTTTCTTTCACCCCTCGTTTTCAATTTCATTGTCCTGAAATTTTCTGACTGTGGTCCAAACAACTCAGCAAGAAAAAAGTTACTATGGTATTACCGCTTTACCAGCCTTGAAATTTGTCCTTTTTAGAAAAGAATTTGAGTGAGTTGGCTAAAGAGATCACTGATTATTCTCCTTCTTCTCATGATGGTAAACCATGATGAGTTTGTCTCTTTTATCAATGTTAATAAGAAAATCATTTTTACCTAGCTACTAGTGCTAGTAGTAGTGAGTGGTCTTGATCATACCATACTATAACCAAAATATATATAAATCATTATAATAATAATTACATTAAATTAAATTGAATAATATCCACAAAAGAAGTAAAATTGTTTTGCCATAGCAAAACATATTCATGAAGAATGTTGGTCATAATAATTTTCTATAGTCACTGGGACCAGAAACATTCTCTGTAGCTTCTGTCTCCTTGACCACCTTCATTTCCATTGCTACATTGTGTGTGGTTTAATTTGCTCTAATGAAAATTCCTTGCATCAATAATTAATCAAACACCCTTTAATTTGCACTTTGCTGATTGCTCATTAGTGTTAATATAGCTATATATGTATATATGGGACAAGTGTACCTTTTTAATGTTTTTAACTTTGGATAGCATGAATTTGTAGCAACCTTCATTGTCAGGTGAAGTGGTGGTTAACGTGGGAGTCTACATAATTAGCCACATTCAGTGTGTTGTGCACGTTTTTAACCAATTCCGAAGCAAAATGATGTTCAAGGCTAAGGCCAAATTCCCCATTTCTGAATCAATTATTATTACTTCTTATCACTACTTATGAGTTTTTACTTACATAGCCGATTTCCAAGAATAGTGTTTGTTGTATTGTATCTACTATATTTTATGAAATGAAATAGTTTGCTTCATGTTTACGACAGAGCCAATCATATGAACAATAAGGCCTTAACTAATTAATTGAAAAACAACAAAATTCAATTTTTGTTTGGAGCTAATTAATTAACCAACAAAGGGGGTTGCTGATTGGTGATCTATTATGGACATTGCAAACAAGGAATAACTGTTTTCTTTTCTTTTCTTTTTTGTTTTTCAAATAAAAACTTTGGACCAAAATGAACTTTATGATAAGGCATGCTAGTTTCAACATGGTGTTTTTCCTTGGGCCATATCACTGTCCTTAATTAAGGTAGGGGACCATGGATGAAAAACAGAAAGTTGCATTGTGTGATTTCAATGGAATGATATAGATATATTTTTTAGAGACAAACAAGATTTTTCAAGTCTTAAACTATGCATGCTTGTGTTGTATCTGTCGGAATCAAGAAACAACATGGATATCCATTTTGCCTGCTAAAGTTGGTAGCATGTTATGCTGTTTAATTTAGTTGGTGATGAAAGTGTGAAACTCCTAGAGAGATCTTGAGAATGAACAAGTCAAAAACTTATAAAGACCAATGATTTTTCAAAGGGATATATATTCTTTCTCAATTCGGATAAAAGTTGTAGAGAATACTATTGATGACAACAACTCTGTCTGATTATATTAGTGTGGCAATAATGTGATCATACAATATATAATCATCCACCAAATAGCATACAGTTCAAAATTGATTGTCAAAGTTAAAACACTATGAATAATAGGGAAAAAAAAACTATGAAACTATATTATATCTTGATATGCAATTATGCATGCTTAAACACATGAGAAAATAAAATTGACCGTTAGGACTATATGTTCTTTAATGATTAAAAAGGTTAAAACACATTATCATATCTCCTTTCTTGCTGTGATATTTTTGTGGGTCTTGGAGCTTTAGGCTTTTGGGTAGGCATGGGACAGCCCAAAACCTGCATTGACTTAGTGAATTTGATTCAAGTTCATGAGGTGTGTGTGTTGGGGGGTCCTTAGTTTTTGCACCAATTAATAGTTGCTGATGCAACTTTGGTCAACCTTAATTATTTTGCAAAGATGCAAATGTGTATGTTTTATAATTGCTTTTGATGTTATGATTTCTCCACAAACACCATCATAACTCATAAGGAGGCTCATATTTATTGCCTCCATGCTGGGGCCTTCCCCTGTGACCAAAAGAATCCTATCATTTTCACAATAAACCTTTTTGCATCACTTTAGTCCCTTCTTTTGCACTGTGAAGATCCAACCAAATATTCTGTATCATTTTCAGCCACTTTATTTATCTTGTCATTCTTACATATTCCTTCAAATCATCACTTGTAGTGTACACACTCACTTTGACACTTTTGACATTAATTACATTAACTGCTACTACCACTTCTTTTTGGTAGTATATACTAAAAATATTTGAGGCCCAGTATTTGTTTGGCCCAACTTTTAGCCAAAATCTTCATGTTGGGCCAATCAGAGATCAAGCCCACTATGAAAGCCAGTGGCCATGGATTGCTGTTGCAGCTTAATTTATTTTATCCCAAGAAAGCCCATATCTGATTTTGTTTTGCTGGCATGACACGTGGCATAAAGGGTCAAACCAGAAGCAGACAGATGTCAGTATATATATATAACTTGGTTAATGGTTATTATGCAGCTGATTCTGTCATTTTGGTCATGAAAGATTTCTCTTGTTATCAAGCATAGCATTATTATGAGCTTTTGGTGTTGGATTGTCACAGTTTATTCTTGAGGTCCATTCTTGATTTCTTGCTACAAAAATACAATATAAGAATTGACTTCTTTCAGGTACTTATCTTACTAGCTAGCTAGTGATTAATCATTCATTACATAAATCACATATACATTTGCTTTTGAATTATACATATGATTTTTTGAGCCTTTGAGTTGAAATTTGAATCTTAGTCGTACTGCATAAGGATAGATATGATTTTGAGACTTATCGTTTGTGATCTATCAATGTTCCTTGACTATGCCACAAAAACAAAGAAGGAAGTGATTGGAGGCTTTATGTTAATGTGCTGAAAAACTGTAAACCACTAAACCTCCTATCCCAGACAAAAATGTCAGCCGGACAAGATGGATTTCTAGGCCGATCGAAGGCAGAATGGACGCCGACTCGCGACGCATACTTGGTGGAACTCCTCATAGAGCAGCACAAGAATGGAAGAACAGCTTACAATGAATTTAAGAATGAAGTGATTAAGGCTGTCACATGGGATTTCAACAAGAAGTTTTGCTTGAACTTGGAAGAGAATCAAATCAAGAATCGATACAATGTTATGAAGAAAGATTATGGTGTTGTCAAAACACTACTTAGTCACAAGGAATTTGCCTGGGATGAAACTAGGCACATGGTTGTGGCTGATGATAAAGTTTGGGACAGTTATATTATGGTAACTAACTAACTAAGTATCTTCATTCTTCTAGCCATATCTAAGTTTATGTATCAAATTTTGGTGTTATGTTTTGTCTGTTACTTTTAGGTAAGATGTGAAGCTAGACCTTTTCGGCGCAAGAGCTTCCCTCTGTATAAACAGATGGCAATCATATTTGAAGGTGAAGCCATGATCAATTTATCTATGGTGTTTGTGGAATTCAATAACAAGTTATGGCTTGTTGAATGCAGGGGAAAGAGGCACTCCAAAAGCTCATTTTCCAAGTGGAGCAATAGCTACAGCAGAAGAAGGAAATAGCTACACAGAAACGGTCCGGTCTTCAGAACCATGTAATCTTCCAACACAAGTAATTGATTGCACGCTTGATTCTGATTCGATAATCCGGATCAACGACCTGCGAATCAAGAAGAACAAATTTGTTAGTCCAAGCGAATCATTTCGCAAGAAAAGAGCACACTGCAAATTTGGCGAAACTATAGAGAACGTGTTGTATGAGGTTTTTACAGCAGCTAACTGCAAAGCCAAGCAGAGAAATGAAGCCAATGCAGCAATGTATAAGAACTGCTTGGTGGAATTGCAGAAATTGGAGGAGTTGGATGAGTTTGAGTTTGCAAAGGCTGTTAATGCTCTTAAAGATGACAAGAACGCCGTTGCTTTCATGACTATAAAAGGGCCTAGACGTTTAACTTGGTTAAGGTCTTTATGGCACTCAGAGCAGTAACATTGATAGTCAATTTGGCAGAATTAGACAATCATGTTTCAACAAAAATTCTATTCTTCTGAGATTAATATTTACCTATGCATTCTTTATACACTTGGGATCATATTTGCTATGACTAATTTATGATTTATCGGAAGAGACCACTTCTCTTTTTAAAGCACAAGTTATAACAACATGCAAAATCTTGGAACCAGGAACACTCTAGCATGGGGTCCCTTGCTTATTGGTTACTACTGACAGACAGTTAAGCTTCTTTTATCAAAGCAAATCTAATTTCTTTCTAAAAAGTGCTACCTTCTAATGCTATTAATATAAGAAATTCAGTATTAGAAGGAAAATAAGGAAAAGTTGGCAATGGGGTGTAGGTGGCATAGTTCCGTTCTATAAATAGTAGTACCTGTGGCTAGTGTTTCGTGGTTAGTGGTTACTTAAGATAAAGGTTAGCAAAATCAAAAAGAATATAAAGGATTTTTTTTCTTTTTTTCTTTTTTGGCGGTAAAGACTATATTATTATTGGAGCTAACTCAGCTAAGAAACAGTGAAGTGAGTCAGCAAACAGAAACCAGAAAATTACACAAGCAAGAAAAAAAAAGCAAAAATAAAGAACCAAAACACCACTCAACTTGATTGACACACAGAAAATAAAGTGAAATTCTGTGATCTGATGAAATCAAAGCTTTGATCTTTGCTGTTAAACTAAGCCAATCTTCCATCCCTCCCAATGGGTCGCCTTGTCCTCTTTCTCAGTATCATCGTCTTCTTCGCATTCTCTTTCTTCTCAGGTAACAATACTCTTTCTTCCCATTCTTCAAAACCCAAACAAAAAAAACTCGGAAACTCGAACTAAAGATTTAAAAAAACCTATCTTTTTGCAGTTAATAAGGCCTGTTTTCTTCAAAATTCGTTCTTTCTCTTTTTGCAGAGGTACAATCAGCGTCGTTCAGGATTATTAACAAGTGCCGCCACCCAATATGGCCTGGGCTTCTCTCCGGCGCCACCTCGCCGCCGCTACCGACCACCGGCTTTCTCCTCAGCGCCGGAAGATCGAGGACAATCACCATCCCAAGGTCCTGGTCGGGTCGGATTTGGGCAAGGACACTCTGCGGCCAAGACTCCGACGGAAAGTTCTCGTGCGTCACCGCAGACTGTGGCTCCGGCAAGGTGGAGTGTGGTGGCGGGGGAGCAAAGCCGCCGGCAACATTAGCGGAGTTCACTCTCAACGGAGCTGACGGGCTTGACTTCTATGACGTGAGCTTGGTCGACGGTTACAACCTTCCGATGCTGATCGTGGCTCAGGGAGGGACGAGAGGAGGGTGCAGCGCCACCGGGTGCCTGGTGGACTTGAACGGCGCGTGTCCTTCAGATCTGAGAGTGGCGCGTGGGAATGGAACTAAAAGTGGTAGAGGTGGTGGGGTCGCGTGCAGAAGCGCGTGTGAGGCGTTTGGGGACCCAAGGTATTGTTGCAGTGAGGCTTACTCTACGCCTGACACGTGTGGCCCTTCGGCTTACTCGCTTTACTTCAAACACGCTTGCCCACGCGCGTATAGCTACGCGTATGATGACAAAACCAGCACTTACACGTGTGCTTCCGCTAATTACTTAATCATTTTCTGCCCTTTGCCTTACACCAGGTATTTTTCTCAGTCAAAATTACTCTTTTGACCATATAGTATATAGTCATAGTGATAGTTATATTCATATTTTAGTGTGTCTGTCGAAATATTGGTGTATATTAGTATTATTATATTCCTAAGGTGCGTTAGTTGATAATTGTGAGTGAGGCAACTGGGCAATTCTTTATGTTTTTAGTGCATGATTGGTGTGGAAGCTTATTGAAGGTTGGATTATTTTTTGGTATGTTCTTTTTTCCAATGTTTCGTTGTCCATGTCGTAGATAATTGACTCCATGTTTTGTGGTCTAAAGTTGAGGGTCCATTCATGGATTGGTTGGGTGAGCTTTTTCCTTTGTGCTATGTTCTCGAATATACTAAATTAATCATCATATACTTAATTGGAATTTGGTAATTTGAATCATTTTTTCATAACAATTTAATTGGTTTCCATGTTCAATCATTTTTCTTTGCAAGGTTGGAAGTTGGTCAGCTGTTTTTATAATTACATTTATAATTTGATCTCTGAACCAATGTGAACAAACTAAAAGTCTCTAAGTCTCTTTAATTATCTTAGTGAACAGAAACAAACAAGTTAATCATAATTCCATATGCTTAGAAGTGGTCATGCTTCCTAAAACTTTTGTGGTGTTTTGGATTCTGATGATTCTTATCCCAACACCAAATCATAAAATGGAACCAAAAGGGTATGCACACTCAATATTTCACATACTTTAGACTTGTGTTCTTCTAAGTAGTGCATAATGTGGCAAAATTGCCGGTGCATCCATAGCTAGTTTTCTTCGGCTTTTAAGTGTCATGTTTTGGATGGATCTAACATATGCCATGTACTTTGTTTCGACTTGAACAGCCAAAAGGTGCTTGGAGCAAGAAAAGATGGCGCGCCGCTTCCTCTGGTAAACAAAACTATGATGTACTTATCAAGGCCACACTCTGGCAGTTCTTCATCCTCAGGTCCGACCCGAACACAGAGTATTGTAGCTTATGTTGTGGCCATCGCGGTGGCATTTTTCCTCTTCTGCCCTTGTTTACATGCCTTATGATGACTTCCCTTTTGCATGGACAATTCAGGCAGATAGTGAGGCTCAATCTTAGTTCTACCAACTGTAAGAGCTCTTCAATCTTCATTAAAGTATCAAATGGCTGGTGCTGATTCCACTCAATCATGCAGGACTTGAAGGATATGATGTAGGAAACATTGTAAATTTCTTTTAACCTTTTTTATGTCATATCGTTTCTTTGACGTTAACATTGCAATATCCTCTATTCCGATTTTTATGATGAGAGAGGCTTAAAGAATTTCCAAGTAGTAGTACTCTGGAGTCGGATTTTGCAAGTTATGAGAGGCTCTATGGTACTTCAGACTTTATATAACTACAACAAAGTACTGTGTACATTGAAGTTTATGGATTCATGTTTTGTGCAGAGTTCTTCGATCAGTATTAAATTTTAAATTTATACGATAGAAACGCTTGAAGCCAATGGATTTGCATGAGTATCAATGTATCATTGTTAAAAGTTTCCACCAATGCCCATACTTGGAGGAATGGGAAATAATGTTTGCATTACTTTTTGGGTTATGGGAGCAATGGACTTATTATGTTACACGGGTCTTGTTGCTAGTCTTAAAGTGTGGCCCATTCTTTGGTCCGAAAAGCATGGCCCCATTAGTATATATCTAATGGATCATAGATAAATGAGTAAATGACTTAAAAAAACACAACTTTTGGGGAGAGAATATATTAAAAAATTATATACCAGAAAATCACCAAAAAAATATTAAAAACTAAAATCAACAGCTAAATTAGTCATCTATCTAAAATACATGTTAAAATATAAAATATATATGAAAATAAGTTAAATAACATATATTTATATACAAATACATAGTGATTGATTTGGTAGTTGACTTTTTTTTTTAAGTTAGGAGTGAGAAATTCAAATCCGAGACCTCAAGGTGAAGATGAAGAGACTATACCATTTGAGTTATAGTTCGATGAAGCTGATTTTTTGTTTTGAACGTAATGATTTTGTAAAGAGTACTACTAGGGAGCCAATGGTCTAAGTGTACAATGTGTACAATAGCCTATTGAGTTACAAAATGAACATCACACATACTATCCAGAATAACCATCTGAGTACTAGGATAATAAACATCTCAGGTCATGAAACCACTCATCCCTGATAAGAAAAGGTAACACTAATGGTTATATTTCTAATACTCTCTAAACCTCCATTGTGGACAGTGTACAAATATTCTATTGACTCCCTATACTTTCTTTTTTGTAAAATCAAATTATTTTACTAAAAAAATCCATTTCATGACAACTAAAATAAATTGTACCCTTGTTAAAAGATCGTGGCACAAGCAAAACATTTTTGTTTGAAAGTTTTATTGAGCCCAATGATATTTTTTATTTCATTGTTAAAAACATCAATTATCAAGAGATAGTATTTCTTGTGGTTATACTATAGAACCCATGGGGAGGGAAAGGGGTATTTGTGTGTTAGGGTATAACTTGTCCCAAAAAAGGAGATAGTCTTTCTTTAGACTAATCTAATGTTATGCAATAATGAACTTAATTTTAATATATTATTATGAAAATTTGAATAAAGGTTGACTGTGCTACATTACATTAATTGACTAAATATTTTGTTCTCTGGTTGAGACTGATTCCTTCATTCCAAAAGGGCTACATACTAATAACATAAGGACTTTATAAACTCATATTCTTATAACATCCCTCGCTCGCTTTATAATATTCTTATGACTATTCCGTCCTATCGCTAATTATGTGCAATTTTTAAAGAATCACTTATTTCTTACTCCTTTCTAGTTTCATCTATACTGAAAGATGTATGACCAAATCTTCACCCTTTCATATTTAACAAGAAACATTATTCTATTATCATAATACAAGTTTAATTATCATTCTACATGATAATATATTAATATTCATGGATCTTACATCATTGTGTTATAGTGTATTCCAACTTAACCAAACTTATCTCGTGAATGACATCAATTGAACGATGTGCAATTTGAAACATTGTAAATAATATTGAACATTTGAGTAGCAATTCAATTGGAACTAATACTTAAATTGGTTCTTGCAATTTGTTTTAAATTTTAAATTAGTTATTAAAATTTTAATTGTCTCAATTCACTACCAGAAATACGGTGATTAGCCACGGAAAAAACCGTGGCTAAAATCAAGAAAAACCGTGGCAATCAAGCATTAGCAACGAATGGGTATCCGTGGCTAACAAGGGCGACGCATTTTCAGTTAGCCACGGTTTTTGGCCTGTTAGCCACGGTTTTGTGACCCGTGGAGACATTTAAATAGCCACGGTTTTCACTATTTTAGCCACGCTCTAAACCGTGGCTAAATGACAATAATATAATCAACAAGTATAATTTTGCCACAATTTTGTCCGTGGCTAATATTGGTGGGCTGGGTTTTTTTGCCACAATTTTGCCCGTGGCTAATGTTAGTGGGTTATTTAGCCATGGTTTTTTCCGTGGCTAATCATAAAAGATAAATTAAAAAAATATATATATATATATAATAAAGATGCTACTTAGTACAAAATTATATCGTATAAAATTAAAAAAAAATTAGCCATATCCATATAAGTAGAATTCTTATTAATAAAAATATGAAATTTAAGTAATAATGTTGAAAAGCAAATATCCTGAACTAAATGAGTTTAAACTATTACAAAATCAAGTATCAGAATGCATCATTATTAGATCTCTAACGTTTTCATTGGAGTACCTACAAAAACATTCAAATAAGATTGTGTTATCTCTTAATTCATGAAAAAAAAATGTTCCAAGACATTATTTAAAATAATAGTTTAATGTAAAAAAAAGTAAAAATGCATACCCAATAAAACTGAGTTTTTATTTTCACAACATAAAACATATCATTAAACTCCTCATCAATCAATATATTATATATTGCTAGACTTATATCCTACTAAACAATTTTCAATTCAATTGTTTCATGTAAGTAAGTAAGATATCAGATTACAATCAAAATCATTTAGAGACAGAATTTAAAAATAAAAATAGAAATGTATTAGCAATTAACAAGATCAATATTTTAGAGTAGAAAGTTGAACTTACCAGGTAAATATTGAGCATATCGAGCATGCGGATCTTCCAGGTAAGTGTCCCTTGTTCCATGGCAACATGCATCCATTACTCTAAGTTACCATTGTTCACATATTCATCCATTAGTAGCTTAAATACTGAAACAAAAACAAATAAAAATGCTATTGATAATACAAAGAAATAGATACTATGTACTCAGGAGTTGTGAGAGCATAGATAATAATTTAAAATGATTTACTTTGCTAAAAATAAATACCTGTTAACTCCCTCCAAGCAGGCACATAAGATGTTTATGTCTAACATGACCTATAGCCTCCACTTCAATTATGAATTCACTTTTCTTATTCTTTATTAAATAATTTCAAATTTCAATCACACAACAACTTCGCTTTAATAATTGAAAGAAAACAGTCTCAACTACTGTCTAGTGTTATAATGAAAGAAAGGTTGAAAGAAGCAAATCAAATAAAGTATCCTTACAATTTTTTAAGAAGTTTTTTTACTGCCACCTCATTTCTATTGATCAACGTATAGAATGCTTCTTACCATTCTTGGAAATTCCTTCTTCTTCATACATCAAACTAAAATCTCTCTCGTTTGAGATAGTTTGATCTACATTGATTAACATTATTATGATCACAAAATAACACTCATATAAAAAGAAATATTCACAAAGATTAGGCTCTTAAGTATATAAAAAATTACATATTTAAAGAATGGATGCTACCATAGTGATCTAAATGGTGGAACTTCTTCTTGTGAAGTGGTTTAGAATATACAAAACTAAATGTATAAAGTTAGACTCAAAAATAAGAAACACAAGAAATGATAAGAAATGTAAATAATAACTCTTATTTGCTACCTTGCTATGGCTATGAGCATTACCAAAATAATGTTGATTTTAGGAATTTTAGCATATAAAGGAGAACTAAAGTTAATTAGGAATATAATTAATCACATTAGTACGTACTACTAAGTAGATAATTATATTTATGCATTTAAATTATACTTTATACCAAAAATTCATTCTCTATACCATCAAAAGGATAAATGAATAAAACATGCAAATCCAAGACAATGCATTCATCTCCACCAACAACAAGAAGAGAAAATTTAAATCGACCAGTATTTTAGAGAGGCAAGATTCAGAGCACTACCTCCAGAGAGAGTGACAGTGAAGGAGGTGCAATGAAGCAACCTAGGGTTCCTTCAAGTCTTCTTCGCGATTTGCCGTAGAATCGGATTCTACCGATTTTGCTTGCTTCTTCGGCGACTCGAACTGACGGTACTCGAACTGCTGCAAATCATGGTCCTTTCTCTTCCACAAAATGTCTAATGCGATCGTACTCAGAATTTAAACAGGAACGGATTGAGCATAACGGATTTACTCTGAAAGTTAGTTGCAGGAGCTAAGAAATTACGGATTTGGAGAAACTGAAGAGAATGTTATTAGCGAGAGGGATAGGTTGCATGTTATCAAACTTGAATCAATTACAGGAACTAACAAATAGGGAATTTGGAGAAAAAATAGTGTGAGGAAGTTATCGTAAAAACTGGGTGAGTGGGCTACTAGTTACGTTTAACATTACCGCTAGAAATTTCATTTATCTTATTATAAATGTTAATTTGAATTTTGTTTAGTGAAATAACTATCATTTTTAATTTAGAATAAAATTTAATTTTAATAAAAATATTAAATTGTAAATTTTATAACTTTAAATTATATTTTAAAAATTTTACATACAAATTAGAATTTAGAATTTTGACCCGTTGAATTTAAAAAAAATGGCATCAATAAAAATTAAAATAAATAAACTTAAAACTTAAAAATTTGATACCTTTGAATTAAAAAAGAATAAAAATGTTGTACATAGTTAAAAAATGAACTTCCATAAAGTTTATTTTATTTTATTTTTATTAAATTAATAAAATGTTAATAAATAGATAGAATAATAAAATGTAGTTATAAAACTAATATTCTGAATTTTAAGAATTAGAACTTTGTTCATTAATATTGCACTAAATTAATAGTGAATAATTAAATTAGTTATTATTCTAATCAATTATAGTTAATATTTTTTATTTTTTAGAATTAGCTAGAGTTATTTTATTAAAGATAAATATGTACTTTTTTTTGTACTCTTTTGATACTCTTTTTATAATTTTAACATTCATTTTTAATTGAATCATTTTATTTTATTACTAAAGTCTCTAAATTAATGCATAATGTGAAATTGAACACTGAAATTGTATTTGGCCAGAAAGAATACGAATAAAAAAAAAGTGAGAACTAAAAAATATAAATAGTAAAATTGTATGTATATGAATTAGTCTTTTTTTATTATATTACAATATGATTTTTATAAAGTAATGAACAACACAACCACACAAAAAAATTATTTTTAAATCAAGAAAGAAAAATTAAAAAAAGATTCGGAAATATGGCAGAATATAATTTTTCGACGGTAGCACTAGAAAGGAAGAAGGGAGAAAAAATTAACAATTGGAGAATTGGAAAAGCCTGCATAAAAATTGAGAAAAAGTATAAATTGCATAAAAATATTTTGAAAGAGATGGAGAAAAATGCCAAATTAAAGACAAAATTTTGAAGTAAAAATCATTTGAATTCATCACGGTGATCATTAGGTCTGTGGTAAATGAGGAAAGTCATCTCAAGTTAGCCACGAACAAATAAAACCGTCGAAAAAATCCACAAAATTTAGCCACGGAGGTACAAGACGTTGCAAGTGATTATCACGATCATATAATTTGCCACTATTTTTTATTCGTGGGTATCTTCCCGTTGGTAATACCCGTATTTCTGGTAGTGATATTTAGATCATGAATTTTCATTCTATAATTTTCGTTAACTTTTTTAATAATTTTTGTTTAATACTATGCTGATATAATATACTAACCTAAACAGTCAGCGTCATGTATTAAAATAATATTTAATTATGTAAAATAAAAAGATGATATATTTAGTTATTTACTAGTGACATGTGATATACTAACATAGACGATAATATCATATATTATAATACGATTTATCCACGTGCCAATTATCACAACATTATTTAAAAGGACAATTTGAATATTATCTCGTTCAATTGCTTCCATGATAATTTTAGGTCCTTTAATAGACCGTGTTATAATGTCTAACTAATTTTTGCAAGCTTCCACATTATTCTTCATGAGATGCCTCAATCCATTTAATACAAAACGAACCGTTATTTTCTACAGACTTTAGGACGATAATATTCTTTGAGGAAAAAAAAAAAAAGTTAACACAACAAAGTGGGGGCTCTTTTTAAAGTCTTGAACGATAAAAAACCTTAAAAAGTTACAACCATTACTTGACTTTTTGGTAAAAATGGGCCATAAATTCATTATTCTTTGTCCGAGATAGGACACTACTTAACCAGCCTTATATTCGTGCGTTTTTAAAAACTTCATCATGATTCTACCATGCAAGCTGTTAATCTCCTATTACTATGTGGAAACAATGCACAAATCAAAACCCCACTTGTTTTCGTTTAAAAAAATTGAATACTATACTGAATTATCACTTGTTTATGGAAATCCGAGCTTATAACCGAAATGAATTTGGTGACTCTGAGTTATAACTTAATTAAATAGCTTTTTTTTATCATAAAATATTCATTGAATATAGTTGTCAAGATCGAACCAAAAATATGTGAGAATGTCCATGCAAATGATACTCAGACAAAGTTTTAAAAAATGTATAATTTATATAGCATGATTTGATTCCTATAGAACATACCTTAAAAAAAATGGGGAATGAAGAACACAGAGCTTTTACACTGTATTTGGAACAAAAGAAAATTAAAGAAAAGAAAATGCAGAGAATGAAAATGAATGAAAAATTTAATTTTTCTTTGATTGGATGTGAAAGGAAATTGGATGAAAAAGAAAAAAATTGATGTGAGACTATGTTTAACTTTTCACTTCATCTATGCAAAGAAAATTGAGAAAAATTTGTAAGTAAGCATAATATTATAAATTTATCCTTTGTATTATATTAATATATTATAATTTTCATATAATATAAATAAAGATATTAATATAATTTTATTTAGGTATGATTTTTTTTTTATCCAAACAAAAAAATTTATTTATTTTTTATTTTTTTTTTCATCGAAATAACATACAAAAAAGTTTTCTATTTTTTTTATTTTTTTCTATTTATTTTTTTATTTATTTTCTATTTTACATTTTATCTATTTTTTATTTTGTATCCAAACAAAGTGTTAGAGAATGAAGACTTGATCTTCAAATTTGATCCTAGAACTTGATCTTTGATAAGATATATGGAAGACAACTTATATAATAACACTTGATAGCTAAGATATATATATATATATATATATATATATATATATATATATATATATATATATATATATATATATATATATATATATATATATATATATATATATATATATATATATATAGCTCAGTGTTGTGATTATTTGACCTGGAAAACAGCAATGATGGTCCTTAAAATCGTTTATAAACTCAAAATGAATGCAAAATAAAATTGAGTTGAGTCATTATGAGTAACCGATAATTGTAGGATAATAATAAAAAAAATTAGTACATGAAGTCGAAGAAATTTTTTCAAAAAACAAAAAGTACACACAAAGACCTCCCACAAGTATGATAGTAATAATATTGATTATAAATCAAATATAACGTCAGTATTAATTAAAAAAAAGACTTGGTTAATGAGTGAGAAGTTAACAAATATATCCTATATATAATTATATATAACTGCACTTTTATTATTTATCGTACATTTTTTGTTTGTCAACAATAATTGAAGTTGTTTTGGTAGTAGAACAATATTCATAATTTGAGAATTCTTTTCAGAATAAAGTAATAATTATATCTACTTCGGATTAATTATGTTTTTCAGGATAACAAAGGATGGACACATAATGTCCTTCTATTAATTTATTAACAAAAATTTAATAGTGATGCTTATATGTAACATCAACTAATGTGTTTATTTATGAAAATAGTTATATAGATAACAACTTTTGAAGTGAAACTTCACTTATTTTAATAGAATTTGTGATAAATAAAGAGCGGCTAATAAAGAATATATGAAAACTCAAAAGATAATAAATATTTTACTGTCCAAAATTACATTATTTTTCTGCTCATATAACCTAATGAGATATAAACTATTATAAATAACAAAATAAATAGACAATTCAATTTTATTTCACATTAGTTATTGATAAAAAAATATATATGTCTATCATTTATTATTTTAGATAACTTAATTAATATTTTTTTTAAAAAATTAATTAATTTAAGATCAATATTTTTAAGAATTTAATTATCACTTTACTCATTCTTTTTATTATAATAAAAGGTTGAAAATTCATTACATAATAAATTAATAATACACCAATTGCCAAGGCTCAGAAACTCGTAAAACTATGATTACAATAAATAATTTTCATATCGTAACGTGATTAACTTATTATATTATCGCATCTTAAGCTAAAACACTTTTGGTATTGGATTGGGGCAAGAGTCAAATATAGGAAAGTAGGAACCCTACAAAATAAAAATTGTGTAATTTACATTTGCAAGAATGGAAGTAAAAAATTTGGGGTGTCTGGCATAAAAAGAAGAGAAGGTAACGGAATCCAATGCTTTTCTGAGTTCTCTCATCACATAATTGCAGTGCTCTGCCACCCTGTTACGTACTGTCCATCAAGCATTATACACGTTGCACAATAATGGTCCATCCGATCTGACGTGGCTGCATCTTGTTGCATGAACCATTGGGTCCCACTTTGCCTTGAATTCAATTCAACTCATGCTCGATACACATGCTTCTGTCTAAAACTCTAAAACTAAACTCTCAACTTGTACTCCCTGCGTTTTAGTATTAGGGAAAACTTCTTCTCTAAATTAATAAAATTTGTAAATTAATAAAATAAAAGACTAATTGTTATTATTAGATTAATAATTTCTAGAGTATTATTGTAAGGTTGTACCAAGAATCATTATAGGGTACATATACGCCGGATGAAGTCGAGTTCATCTTATAACTTGGATTTAATCTTAAATAATGATTGGTTTTATTTTGGAGACTATTATTTAATTATAAATTTGATGAAATTACACTATTTTTGAATCACACTAAAATTGAATCTAAACTGGATGAAATGAATTTTTAAAAATTTTATTCCAAAAAATTATGATGTCATTTATTTATAAAAAAATTTACTTGTTATTAAAAAATTGATATCTATATTTAAATTTAAATTTGTCTATAAATTTTAATTTATAATTCTTTGATCTATTTCTATTTCAACAAGTTTGATTAAAAAAATCAATAAAATTAAAATTAATTTTTATAATGCATTATGACATCACCAAAATTTGAATTCTACATCTTTTAAACTTCTAAATTTTTGAAAAGAATTATTCCATAACATTGCAACATTCACGTAATAATAATTAGAGTCTAATAATAATAATAATAATTTAAAATCTCATAACAATAATAATTAAGTCAATTACGTACCAAAATACATATTTAAAGTCTCCTGAGAACAAAATGCATATTTTTTCTATGCGGGTTCAAGGACCGGGTTTGGGGTGACCCGAGCTTTAATCCGTATCCGATTTAATAAATTATTCGGGTAATTTATTAAAACTTCGGATCTAATCGAATCACAATAAAATTGGATTAAAAATAATCGTGCTCCAATGGGATCATGAACACCCCTAAATCAAATACAAAACTTTTTCATTTATTTTTTTACAAATGACTCAATATTTGATGATTGATTAAATTTGACAATTTTTATTTTCTAACCATATCAAATCACATGGTTTTTAATAATTTGATATAATTTTTTCAACTTTATTAAGCATACTTTTTAAATTTTGTAGTCTATCTTTCATTTTCTTTCAAGTTTAGATCAAGAATAGGGATTAAGTGAGGAGGTAAAATTGGAGGAGGAGGAGGTGAGGTTCACAAATCGCGATATATGAGGCAAGGATAGCGAAACGACAAGGAACAAGTGAGGCTAGGCAGCCAAAGGAGAAGGTGAGGTTGGCAAATCATGATTAGTGAGGGAAGAACGATGAGACAGCAGAGGAGGAAAGGTTGGAGCCTAAAGGCATGCTAAGTGTTGTCAAACACGCGAGTTAACTCGTAAACTTGTACAAATTTAGGTAATAGGATCGAGTTAACTCGGATATGAATTCGTTTCGGATAGACTCGGGCAAACTCGTATGAACTTGGTCAAACTCGTGAGTTTACAGGCGAGTCAGCGAGTTTGCTTTGGTTAGCTTTTTTCGCCAAAACAGTGCTGTTTTTTGCCAAAAAAAAGAGAAGGAAGAAAGGCAGCAACGTAACCCTAAACGACTACACCCCTCACTTTGCTCGCACTAACTCTCTTTTCCAAGCCCTATTCGGTCTTCATGTTTTGCCGTCCGTCCCTGGTTGCCGTTTGCTGTGCCGTTCCCAAACAACTCGTCACTGTCTCCCTCTCCACCGTTCTCTCACTCTCACATTCTGATCTGTGTTGACCCTGTTTTGCATCAAAGCACATGGACTTGTGGAGCCTCTGTCGTCCGCCACGCAGCCATTGCTCGTCATGTCCTTTGCCGATCGTCGCACTTCCGCCGTTTGTTCTGTCAGCCTGTCGCTTGTTTGCCTGCACAGCACAAGTCCATTTAGATTGAGGTATGTTTAAAAAAAATAGTTACTGAATTGATGCATTTTGTAGCTGTTACTTGTTAGTGCGAGTTTAGTCTGTTTTGAATTGCTACATTTTGTAATTTGTAGTTGTTACTTGTTCGTGTTAATTAGTTATTATTGAATCTAAATGTCTAGAACTCTGAAATTTCAATTAATTAACTTTGTTAATTCATATTTCATAATTTATAATTATTATTCAGAGATGGATAATGATAAGTGGATAATTTCACTAAATTAATTATTTAGTTTGTACTTTGTTGATTTGTTGATTTAGGGACAAAAATACAAAATGTCTGATAATGTTAGTTCAGGGACAGGGTCTTCAGTTCCTAGTAATGAATAGTAATGTATTCAACATGGGTGAGGGAGGTGAGAATGAGTTTATTGGGTATCCACAACAAAATTTAATGAAGAAAGATCATGAACATGTGAATGATGATGATTCTGTTGGCCGTGTCGAACCTAAATTCGAAAGAAATAATATTTCTGATGAAGATGGTGAAGATGATGATGTTGATGCCATGGAAGATGAAGATATTGGAGAATTTCAGTTATTGTTGCTTTGTTGTTTTCTTTTTTTTTTTCGGTTGTGTTATATGAAGCTTTGATTGTGTAATTGTGTGTTTTATGTTGAACTAGATGCATGCTTGTGAAGGATTTAAATGTGTATTCTAGAGTACATATTATAATTGTAGTATTATGTTAATTTATTATGTATTTTGATGTTGAAATGGTTAAGTTTGAATGTCTATATTTGAGTAAATATATATATTATACACGATATATATATATATATATATATATATATATATATATATATATATATATATATATATATATATATATAACAGGTAAACTCGTACGAGTCGAGTCTATGTCAGCTCCACGAGTTTACCTAGACTCGCAAGTTTGACAACCTTGGGTATGCTGGTAGGCGGCGTCTGTAATGCAATGATCCTCTACAAAGAAGAAGAAGATTGGTATTTCTTTGGAGTTAGTGAAAGTGGACTTATGTCTATGTGCTTGACTTGAGTGCGCGAAGTAGCAAGAACAAAATCCTAACCTAATATATACGGCGGGTACATCTAGCTTTTGATTTCATCTCTCCTCAATAAAAATCACTTCGCATCAGATTGGGTAATTAATAGCAAATATGATGGGTCAGATACCCGCAATATGAGTTATGTTGCTATTTTTATGTGTGAGTCTGACAATCTTAATATAAAGGTGATTAAATTTACACCTTTTTTGCTTTATCTATTTTTTATTTCAGAAAAATTTGATCCATTATGATAATATAGATACCCAAAAATTAATGATATAAATACAAATAATTTCATTAGGTAAATAATAGGGGTGCAAACAACATAAATAATAGACTGCATCCCAAGTCCACTAAATATGAAAAAAAGAACATTCCACTCCCAATTATCCACCACAATCCTATTTTCACTTTTTACATTTATAATTTCACTCTCATCTAATAAAAAGAAACATCCGCAAAACAAAAGTAATATCCGGAGAAGTGGAGGAAGAGGAGGAGTAGAAGAACCACGGCGGTGGAGAGGAGATGGCGACGGGACAGCTACAGCGCCGCCCAAGGATCGCGATGCAGCAGCAGTGGCACATGGGGAATGCGCACGATGACATCACTCGCACGGAAGCAGCCGACAGTGACAACCTGGACGACGGGATAAACGGACGCACACCAATGGCGACGGCACACTGCGAAAGCGAATTATGGCGGTGTTCGCAGCGGAGGGTTGACGCGATGAGAGGGAATGGAAACGTGGTGTGAGGGTTTGATGTGAGGGTGTGTTTAGAGAATGTTACGTTGTCTAATCCTAATTATTCAAATTCAAAATCTAATTTTAAAATTATTTTTTCAAGTTGTTATTTAAGTTGGTTCATAGGTGTATTGTTTCCTATATTTTTTCAAATACAAAGTATTAGTACTTTGTATTGTATCACTACTGTTGATTTTTCATCTCCTATTTCAATCTCAACCTAAAATAGTCATCAAAACAACAAAGTCAATCAAATAACAATCTAATATTTAATTTTAAAATAAGAAAACTATAAGAAAAAAAAAATTTACTAAGTGTTTGTACGGAAATATAAATAAAATCATCTTCCATAAATTTAAGGAATCTACATACACATTTTCACTCCAATAAAATAGACAATACTAAATTTATTTGAAAATTGAAGGCTTAAACATAAAAAATATTAGGATAAATTATTAAAATCGTATCAGATCTTTTTTTTAATATTGACAAAAATAACCCTCATTTTTGATAACGACAAACATGTCCTCAAAATATTATAAAAGACGATAATATAGGAAACTAATTTTTTGTTAACCAACATTAGCTAATATTTTTAAGGTTTATAATTTAGAATTTAAATTTAAGTGTTTATAATCTATAGTCTAAAGTTTAAAATAAATAAAATATTTTAAAAAATTGAATGATATTAACTAAAAAAATTAACTTTTATCATTATTCAAAATTTAAAATTTAAGCTAAGTTCCACTCATCAAATCACCTTCAAATCAATTAAAAACTTAGCTACTATGTTGACCAGTGGGCTAAAAAATAAAACTAAAAACAAAAACCAACAACATAAGTAATTAGGAAATATAATGTAATCTGTATTCGCAAGTACCCACTTTGGTGCAGGACGAGGTTTGAGCTAAGCAAGGTCTCATTTTGCGCATACCCGTCCTTACCCACCCAAGTATAAAATTAATTTAAGAAGTTATAAAGACCAGTAAAAAATGGACAAATACCTGCAATTTGCAAAAGTGAGTTAGATACAAAATATTTGTATCCACAGATATTAGTTGTTAAGTCTTTTATAAAATATAATAGGACAGGACAAAGTCGGAGAGCACAAAAATTCGCCGTCAACTCCTCTCATTATCATCCCTAAAGTAACCTCGGATGAGGAGAAAATCAAGGACCCTAAAACATTTTGCCACTTTTAATTTTAGGTAAAGTATATTTTTTGTCTCTTAAGTTTGCCAAAAAATTTTAAAAATATCCCTAAATTTTATTTTGTTTTAATTTTGTCACTAAAATTTAAAAAAATTAGGACTAATCTAACAATAATGCATGATAAATATGTTTGATTTGCTTGTGTTAAATGTTGTTCTTGTGAAGTTTTTTTTGTTATAATTTTTTTGAAAAATTAATTGTTAGGGGTGAATTTGATGCAAATCAAAAGTTTTTAGAACAAAATTGAAACAAAATAAAACTTATGAATATTTTTAAAATTTTTTTACAAAGTTAAAGGACAAAAGATATATTTTATCTTGTAATTTTAATATTAGTGTGAAATTCGTGTATCGTAGTCCTATTGGAAGGAGAGGTGTTGCACTAAGATGTGGTATACAACTTTTAACTAATCAAATAGTCCAATTTAAGGATTTCAAAAAGTCTCACAAAACTAATGGTTAAGATCATATTGTTATTTTTCAATCGATGAAGAAGGCATTATTATTTTGAGGAGTTAATAGTCAAAATCGTCTCTGAAAGATATTTCGATCTCTATTTTAGTCTTCGAAAGATAAAATTAATCAAAAGCGTCCCCGAAAGATACCGACGTTGATGGAGTTTGTCCTTTCGTCATCTCAATTGCTGAGGTGTGTAACGTTTGCTGAGTTGAAACGTTAGGTTACAGCGTGGCACAAACTAAAATGACGTAGCATCAATCCTCCACCCCCAAAACCATGGAACGACGTCGTTTGTGGTCCAGAGTGAGATTTTCAAATGTTTCTCTCCATCACCTCCTCTCATAACAACCCTCTTCAACTTTTGCTCTAAAATTCCTCGTCTCCTCTATCAAGGAATTGTACCCCCGGTTCAGCAAAGCAGACTAGAAGCCATGACAAAGTTATCTAGTCAGTGGGCTCTCCAATGATGTGGGGATGATAAAGAGGAATTGTTTGAAGTTCGTGGCCGGCCCACAAACATGGTAGTGAACCTGGGAAAGCACACTTGCACTTGTAGGTTCCAACAACTCACAGGTAAATCATCCAACCCTTTCATTCCTTTCCTTATTCTCACTTAGTAAGAATTGATCTCAATTTTTTCATTAAATGTGTATGTGCTGGCAACAGAGATGCAATGTATGCATGTAATTTTAGCCATTCAGAATAATAATGGTAAAAGGATTAAGGAGTACTGCCATGAATGGTTGATGATGGAAGCGTATAAAAGGACATATTATTTCAATATCAACCGGGTGAAAGAACAAAATCTCTGGGAGAAAACACTATCACCTGCCCCTGTTCCACCCCCAATTAAGCCAAAATCTGGCAAGCCTACCAAGAAGAGGAGAAGAGACAAGGGTGAACAACCAACTGGGTCAAGCACTATGATGAAGAGGAAGTACAATCCAATGTAGTGCATGTGTTGTGGTGAAGTTGGACACAACAAGAGAGGTTGTGCAAAGAAGAAAAAAGTGGATACTAAAGAAAAAACTAGGCAAATGCAACTGCAGCTTGCACTTGTTAAAGAGTCTACTCCCCCTACAGATGAAACAAACACCAAAATTAATAATGTTTAATCCCTTTCTCTAACTCATCCATCAGTCCAGCCACAACTTGATATGATAATCAGCTAACTAAAAGGCTTCCCACCAATACAAGATACCCAACTGCCTGCTGAAGACCTTTAGGTTATTTACTCGTTACTTTATTTTTAACACCACTTGTATTTATTTAGTTAAAAAATAATGGTTTTACAAACTGGCCTATGCAGGATGCAAAGAGAGAAAGGCCAACCAAATTGCATGTCATTAAACACAAGGCAAGATTGAATGCATCCACCAAATCACCTGTGGCCATATCTGTTGAAACACAAAAAGGAACAAATTTCGCAACTACTAAGAAGATGCAAAATTTCATGTCATTTGTGCCAATTCCAGGCTTCAAGCATCCAAGAAAGAAAGATTAAGAACTTTAATTAGAAAATGTGTTTTGTATGTTGTTGTTATTAGTTTTTTGGGAATAGAGTTGTGTAAGCTAGTTGTGTTATCAGGATCTTTTAGTTAGGCCTATTATGTTGTTTTGTTTAGGTGAACAATGCTATGGAACCTTTGTTTTGAATTGCTCTATTAAGTTGTGGATCCTTGATTACCCATGTGGTATATCTACTAAGACAATATGATATGATTATGATGTTTGTTATGGATTATAATAATGATTACGTCTATTATAATGTATACAATTTCTTGGTGAATTTATATTTAGGTACAAACATCACCATATTGTATTTTTAATGAAACCCATCATACTCAAAGGACAAGTTTATGTTGACTTAAACATAATTAAGTTGGAACACCTGATTTCATTCATAAGTCACATCATCATTAATTCATTACATATCAACTAATTCAATTTCAAAGTTCTAACAACACTCCTAAAACACAACATAAAACTCCATCTTTAGTTTTACTTGGAGATACATGTGAACAAAAGTGATGCACAAATGTAAGTAGCCACAATTATTGCAAGTGAGATGTACATTATTAGCATCTTCATTACTCTAACTTCACCTTCCAAGCTACCCAATCTTCATGACACATTCAATATCCATTCATCATAGTCACCACCAATCTCTATTCATCATAGCCCCTGCTGCATACCCATCATCATCAACCCACCTTAAGAAGTTGCAGTTACTTTCCTTCTGAATATTTTTAGAAAAAATATCAATTTCAACTGTCCAACAAAATTGACATAAAAAAATGGGAAACAAAATTAATTTACTATAACTCACTGGGTATCTTGCACAAGTGTGGAACAACCTATTTGAATTATCTCTTGTACCAAATTTTTTTATTGTTGTTTTCAATCCGCAAAAGCATGTCTGGTCCTTAATCTTCCTCCTCCGTCACATACAAGAGTTGGAACCATGTCTACTAAGAGACTGAGACGGCAAGTCATCGCTGTGACTTTCATTCCTGATGATAGTGACTGAACAAGCATACAGGGTCATCTACGAGAATCACACACATTTATGCTTTATATTGGGGTTAGATTAGGGTTGTAAGTTGTAACATTAGGACTAATTTGAGCTAAATAAACAAACTTATCTGCTTAGCATTAATATTAGTCACGTTGGAGTGTACCACGCTTTAACTTAACGTTTCAGTTCAGCAAACGTTACACACTTCAGCAATTGAGATGACGGAAGGACGAACTTCATCAACATTGGTATTTTTTGGAAATGCTTTTGATTAATTTTATTTTTCAGGGACCAAAATAAAGATCGGAGTATATTTTAAAGATGATTTTGACTATTAACTCTTATTTTGAACAATGATTCAGTGTTGTAGTAGAATTTTACTTGAAAAAAAAAGGGCCTCATTTGGCTGCTCCCAGGTATTTTATTTTTGTTTTTAATTTTTTACGGTTGTCGTCCAAGTAGTGATGTGGTTTCTAATTCTAATTAATGTCATGGTATGGTTAAACCCGGCAACAAATTACTAAATAATAGAATTTAATTTATGTATGTATTTAATGAAGATAAAGGACATATGTTAATGTTAATGTTGTCCCTCACACTTGGTTTGTATCCTGCGTCCTCACTCCTCACTCCTCACTTGTTGCTGAACCCCATCCCTTTGGCCTCTGCTCTAAACAGTAAACACAATACATTTTTCTCCCTTTTATGAATGCCTACTGCTACTACCTTCACTCTCTAACCACTCTCTCATTATCCACTCTTCACCCCTGCATTCTTCTCTTCTCTTCCGCCGCCGCAACCACTACCACCACCCTTCCATGCACACCACGTAGCTAACAAACAAACCAACCAACAAGCAAACACACGAGAAAAAAAAAAAACGAACTTTCAGCAAACCACCTATGGATCTCTTCTCTTCCTCCCACTCCACTCTCATTATCTTCTTACTCCTCACACTCACACCCCAACAAGGTAACTGAGGCACTAAAAGAGCAACCTTTCTCACTGTTTCTCACTTCTTTCTTGTCTTTTACTGCATACTCCTAACTCCACTTTTTTCTTCAGGTACTGTTATAGGTGCTACCTTCACATTCGTCAACAGGTGCGACTACACTGTCTGGCCCGGCATTCTCGCAAATGCCGGTAGCCCAGCACTCGACAGCACCGGTTTCGAGCTTCCAAAGGCCACTTCTAGAACCTTCCAAGCTCCCACCGGTTGGTCCGGTCGCTTCTGGGGCAGAACTGGCTGCAACTTCGACGGATCCGGCTCCGGTTCATGCCTTACCGGAGACTGCGGCTCCGGCCAAATGGAGTGCAACGGCGCCGGTGCAGCCCCTCCCGCCACCCTGGCCGAGTTCACCCTCGGCACCGGCGGTCAGGACTTCTATGACGTGAGCCTGGTGGACGGTTACAACCTTCCGATGATCGTTGAAGGCAGTGGCGGGTCGGGGCAGTGCGCGTCGACGGGTTGCACTTCGGATCTGAACCAGCAGTGCCCTTCGGAGCTTAAAGCATTGGATGGAAGCGCGTGTAAGAGCGCGTGTGAGGCTTTTGGGAGCCCTGAGTACTGTTGCAGTGGCGCGTATGGGTCACCTTCCACTTGTAGGCCTTCTATTTACTCGGAGATGTTCAAGGCTGCTTGCCCTCGATCGTATAGCTACGCATACGATGATGCTACGAGTACTTTTACGTGTACGGGTGCTGATTATACGGTTACCTTTTGTCCATCCTCTCCAAGGTAAAAATATTGGGTTTTGCCACCCTTTGTCCCAAGTCAATTTGTTAATCATATTATAAAAATAAAATCTTTTAATATCATAGGATAGCAAAATTCATAAAATAAAAAAAAAGGAAAAAGAAGAATCTCTAGCTTTATTCTTTGTTGATTGATTACATTGTTTATTATATTATATGGTGGCTACTCAGTTTTAGTTTATTGTTTTATTAACCTCATGAGAATTACAAAGGAGACATCAGGGAGTTAAATTATTAAAAAATGCCATCGAACACCAAAAATAGGTGCCAAATCGTTTATTATTATTTATTGGTACCAATTAAAATATGTATTGTTTTGCTTATCTTTAATGTGTATATATTTTTAAAAAGTTTTTTAAGTATATTCATATTTCAGTATATTTTAACCAATGATCTTAGTTATATATTATATATTTTTTTATAATTAAGATCAGCATTTAAAAGTTTTCCTATATTATATATATTCATATATTTGATAGAAATTGGAGGGTGAGTGGAAGGTAGGTAGCGTGTTCTATAGGGTCAATTCCAAAGGTGAGCTTTTTAATGCTTATGTTGGTAAATTACATAAAGTGATTGTTTGTTAGGGTTAGTGACAATTAATGATGGCTGGTTCTGTGTTTGTGGAATAATTGCTTTTATTACAGGACTATAAAATAACAACCATGTTAGGATTATACTATCAAAATTAGTTATTAATATATTTATACACAAATATATAGTATTAATTTTGATAGTTAATTTTGATGTATAAATATTATTTTTAATAAAATAAATAACATTATTTATTCAGCAAAAGAGTCTAAGCAATATTAGCACCGATTAAAATGTTGAATATCTGATTTGTGTGGTTGCAGTCAGAAATCTTCAAGAGACACAACACCAATGAGTTCAACAACACCAACAATAGGGTCAGGCATAGGAACACCAATGACACCAACAACGCCCATGGCTTCAGGAACTGGGATTGGAACACAAACAGGAACCGGAACTGGAATCGGAACCGGATCAACAGGATCCCAAGAAGGTGCAGGTTTTGCATACACCGGTGCTGGTGTTGGTGTTGACCCTGGCCTTGGTTATTCATCATCAGTTACTGGTTCTGGTTCCGGTTCGGGTTCCGGCGAAGCCATGCTTGCAGATGGTTCATATTTAGCTGGTTTAGCCATGGGAGACTCACCTAGGAGTACAACATTTTCCTCTGCATTTCTCTATTCTGCAAGCTTTTTTCTTATTCTATCTTGTTATTTCCTTTAGGTTTTAGCTGCTATTATTGCACCATTTTCATGGACTTTGGTTTGTTAAATTAAATGTAAATGGTTCTTAGGGATATTTTCGGGTTTTTAATGGTGGGTTCGATGAATTTTGGCTCTTTGCAACTAAAGCTGGCACAGATTCTTCTTGCATTATGTAAACCACTCACCTCAATATTCTCCCCCTCATGGAAAAAACGAAGGAAAAAAAAAATCCATGTTTCACGTTAAAGTGCTTTTTTCTTTTTTAATATTAATGTTGGGAGTGTTTATGTCTATCTCTCTGCAATGGGAGGAGAGCTTTTTGGGGTTCTATGATTGTTGAGGGATTCAAAAAAGTTAACATATTGTACGCAATTTTGGGCTGGCTTTGTTGGTTTCACATGTATCATATTCATTGGTAATGATTATTTAAATTAATGTTTACTCCATTGTTATGTCCGTGAGAGATTTGTTTGGGAGTTTGATTTTTTCATTAGCGAAGAAAGATTTTTGAGACATAATAATAATGTGAACGATCTGATTTAAGAGACTTTGATTTGTGTCTGAATTGGGGTCTTAACTTTGCCCCTGTCACAAGTAGTGTGCCTCAGCTTTTGTCTTGTCCCTTCTTTAATTTGGACAAAAAGATTTATGAGATGCATTTGATGGGGACTTTAATTTCTGTACGGCTTTCAAAGTGCAAATATATGAAGTATGACCGTGTTAGAAATTAGAATACACAAATGAGTTACGAACCCAGAATACATATTCAAAAAATATATTAAATTATATATATATTTATACAAAAATATATAATAATTAATTTTTATATATGTGTAGCATTTTTTTATATGAAGTAATAGCGAAAAAATAGATTATAAATAAATAAGTTTAATTATTTTATCCGTCTTTATAGTTTAATCAAATTTTTATTTAAATTCTTATATTTTTAATTAAGTTCTTAGAGTGACAAAAATATTAGAATTAATCGAATATTTAAAATAAATCTATTTAATATTTGATTGAATATTTTATTTTATTTAATATAATATTTCTAATTCTAACATTTTTATTACTGTAGAAACTTAGTTATAAAATCTGATATAGTATAGAAATTTAATAAAAAAATAAATATAAAGATTTATTTAAAAATTTAATGAAATTATAGAGATAAAAAAGTAATTAAACCAAATAAGTATGGGACTCCTGCTAAAATTATTAGTCCAACTCAACATTTTTGTAATGGGTTCATTTATAAAATTTAAAAGATTATTTTGATCATTTATATACCTATATTTATTCTTCGTATCGACTAGTAATAAACCACTAAATGATCTTTAATCAGTCGGATTAAAAGATATAACGAAAAAAAACTTATATTTCTTGGTAGTATTATACAAATGTAAATCCCCAATCTCTTGGTTTTTTTTTCTTCATCGAGAACAACAACTAAAGTTAGCAAGAAGATCGTATATTTTATACAAAATAAAAGTAAGATACTATATCTAATTGAAAATGCCTCTCTAGTACTCTCATGCTTCAAATTTGTGCCGTAAGTCTAGTTTATGCTCCTTTTCTTCAGCAATTTTCAAAGAGATGGATAATCTTCTCCAATTGCTGCGGCTTAGGGGACCTACCACTACTCCACTAGCTACATTGTAGTTTAATATTTAATAAGATTTATCTATTTTATGTTCTAAAAATATATGTTAAATTCATAAATTAAAATTTTTTTATTAAAAATATAAAAAATTTAAATTTTAAATATATTTATTAAACAAAAACATTTAAATTTATTTACTAACAATAAATTTATGTAAATTAAATCTTTTTAGTTTGACTAATGACAATTGTGATTGTGTTTGTCGTTATTTGTATCTTTTTTTTGGACTTTATATTTTTTGTCTATGGTGGGTTTGATAGTTTTTTTGATTGTAAGATATTTTTTCGTTCTAGCAGGTTAAGCATAATCCGTTAGGTCTGTCACTAGTTAATAGATCATTGTATACATAAGGTAGAATTCGAATCATGGACATTTAGTTAAGCGAATAAGTGAATTAACAACTCGAATAAATTAAGTTGATTTTTTTGGGCTTAATATTGTTCTTAATCTTTTCATACTTGTTCGTTTTTGCAAAAGCCACCTCCTCTGCCAAAAACTTTGAAGCAATTCTTCTTGAGTTAATTACAATTGATTTTTTTTTATTCTTTTACTGAGTAATCATACTCTTAGTTTTAAGCTTTTACAATCTCTTTGCAACTATGCATGCGCTTTCGAAAGTTAATAGATAAAAGGAATAAAAGATCTTACATGTGCATTCAATGTATAAGGTATTGTGTTGATTCATATATTTATCTATCATTATTATCAGATGAAATTTAGACTTTAATTTAACTGAAGTTCATATCTCATTTATTGAATAGTATAATATATGTGACTTGATATAATTGATTTGTTTGGATAAGCTTCTAAAATTTATTTTTTTGAGTTATGTTTTTTAAAAAAATATTTTAAAAAGATTTTAAGTTTACATATTTTATATACAAAAAATTTATCTATTAATTATATTTAGTATAATAATATAAAAATATTTATTTATTTATTTATTTATAAAAAATATTTTTTTAAAAAATATAAATTATAATTAAAAAAATATTTTTTTAATTTTTTTAATATTTTTATTTTTATTATTAAAAATTTATTAAATATATTATAAATAAAAAAATATTAATATTTTTTTAACAACTTAATAATACATAAATAAGCTTAATATCTAGTATATTTTATGTGCAAATAATATTACTAGCAAAATATACAAATTTCCATCCTTATGGTCTAGAAAT
This sequence comes from Arachis hypogaea, assembly GCF_003086295.3. Classification (NCBI taxonomy): domain Eukaryota; kingdom Viridiplantae; phylum Streptophyta; class Magnoliopsida; order Fabales; family Fabaceae; genus Arachis; species Arachis hypogaea. The sequence continues at coordinate 5,817,986 of NC_092038.1, forward strand.
TTCGCTTCGAATCTCACTTCTAACTTAAAAAAAAAAAAGAAAAAGTATGCGGCTCCCACCTTTGTTATAATCAGAGCATGGTATAAAATTGATACTAAAGTTACATAAAGATTTCCTGTCCAGCTAAACTTTATGGTACACATCATGTGACAGAAATAATTAACCAGTGCAAGAGAATTTACATATTGAGGTCAAGTAGAATGTATATATACTAGTAGAACTCTGAATGAAAATTATCCCCATTCAAGCATTCAACAATTTCTTCAAATAGTTAAATTTACAGATTTGACATCTATATCATGTAAATTACTGCATGCGTCTATGATCTATGAAGGTAACAGTATCATGATCAGGAAAACAATTATATCCTGTTAGATTAACCTGCTATATAATTTTGAACTGAAAAATCAAAATCTGATACTGATAGTAACATGTTTAGTTTCTCTACCTCCACAGAGAGAAAAAGTTGTATCTGCAGTTTTGTTGCCATATGTGGCAGTGACTCTATATTCTCCTAAGAATCCAAAAATGCTGTAAGAACCATGTTCATCTGTCACTCCTTCTGCATGACCAGTTTGCCATTCTTGAAGAAGCTTGTCCACAACATCACCTGATGGAAGGTTTCTGAAATCATTGTCTGTGAGGCACATTTGGTAGCATCCTTGTGGATGGAGTGCAGTCCATAGCATTATCCCATTCACTGAAGGATGAGAGAAGCCTTCCCTCAACACTTGTTCCAAATAAATAGCCTAAATATGGTAGCAAAGAAATTCACTAAATCAAGAAAATGCTGCTACCAACAAGGATGTTGGCACATTAGTAGAGGCATGCTACAATCCTAGAAAAAAATTGGGGTGTTTTTGATTTGCATTTTCATTTTCAGTATTTTCTGTTTCTTAGATTTTGCGAAAAAATGAAAATGCAAACTAAACACACCTTGATTTGAAACACTAGATGAATTACCTGAGTATCTTTATCAAGTGTCTTGCTAATATCAACCTCAGTTAGCCAAATAGGAAGGTTGAGTGTTGCCAACTTGTCTATGATGGCTCTCATAAGGGGAAGATTTGGAACTGTGAAGTGACTTTCTAGGCCAATTCCATCCATGAACACACCATTTTGTTGCAATTCTCTGAGCCTTGAGATATATGTGTCAACAGTTGAATTCACATCACTGCATGTTTCCACCACATTGAAGTCATTCATGAAAACGGTAGCTAATGGATCAGATTTATGTGCAGTTTCAAAGAAATGCAATGTGGCATCAGGTCCAAGCCTTTTCTCATAGAAATCAAAGTGAAGCATTTCATTGCTGACATCCCAATGTATGAATTCTTCTCTGTATTGGTTCATAAGACTTTGAATTCTTGAATCAACAGCAGCTTGTAATTGAATTCCGGTAAGGTTTCGCGCCCATGCAGGCGTGTACTTAGGATCTTCCCAGAAGATATTGTGACCTCTAGCTATGATTTTGTTTGCTCTAACAAATTGTAGCATTTGATCTGAAATTGTGTAATTGACCTTGCCTTGATCAGCTTCTGTGGCATACCATTTTAGCTCATTTTCAAATACTGCAGCATTGAATCTTTTCACAAACCAATTCTGTGCAGAACAATTAAAAAAGGTATGAACTAACTAACTACCAATTGAATGTAACTAAGTTTTATGGTTTAATGTACATGATGAGGAGAATGTTGCAAAACCTGATAGGGCATGTTGCCAAGAATGGTCTTGGCTATTGCAGATCCAAAAGGGAAGTCCTTTGAGATCTGCTCTATATTGATGGTGGCTCCTTGCATTCTCTTCCCATTGCTATCTGACACATGAATCGTTACGGCTTGCTTTCGATGCTATCAAATTGGAAAAGATTAAAATATGTTTAGGATGCTGAATTAGACAAAAAAGGAATAAAATACTTATAATTTAGAACAATATCAATCTCATTTCATGTCATAGGCACATGTATCTTTTTCCTTATTTTTGAATGTTATGTGCATATTTGAAGGAAAACATGGTGCATTATGTTATGCTGAAATCTTGGAGCTACAAAAAAGAAAAAAAGTTGATTGTACTAACAGTGTTAATAAGGTACTCTTGATTGAATCTCCATTGCTGCTTAGTAAATGGCTGCAGTGATGGGCTAGCTAACTCTATATTTATATCTTTACCATCAGTGTTCTGCATCATTATAAAATCATTAATAATGCTAATTTTTGGACAATGCCATTAACTAATAATGCTGAAAAGACAGCATAGCTAAAGTACCTGAAAGAAGAGCATAGATGAAGTAGAAGGCCAATTAAGAAGAAATCCACCTTTAAGAAATGACCAGCATCCACTCTTGGCCAAAACTGTTCCTATGCAATCATAGGTTTCATTTTCTGTTTGCAAGCTTGCCCTTATTAGACCTGAACTTGAACCTTCAATTCTCACCCAAACTATAGTGTTTTTTTAATAAACAGAGAAGGTGCAATTAGGTATCATATTCAACACTCTAATATAAAATGTGCAAAGAAACATCTATATTCAATGGTGTAAATTTGATTGACAAAGACCATGGGCAAGGAAATCCATGGTTTTAATAAATCATTATTTAACTTATTTCCATAGCAACATCAATCCGTTGTAGTCTAGGTGGTTAGGATACTCGGCTCTCACCCGAGAGACCCGGGTTCAAGTCCCGGCAACGGAAAAATTTTTATGAAAATTTTGTTTTCAATTCTCTGATATAGAAGAGTGTAGAAAGAGCATAACCGTACTGGAGAAAGAGTAGATAGTGTCTTGTGTAAGGCTATGGAGAATGAATGAAGGGCCATCAACTGCATACAAGGCAACGGCATGTTGAACTCCTCCAGATTGTGGCTGACTCTCAAAAACTCCACCATTGTAAAGTGGCTTCTCAGGTTCCTCTTTGCACTGAAACAAACAAAAATAACATATATTTTAGCTTTCTGAAAATGGCACTTCTTCATCAGTGATATCAGGTGATGAGTTTATTACTATATTGTACCTCAGTGTAAGCAGTGGAATCATACATGGGTCCATCTGCAGCACATAGAAACAAAACACAATAAAAAAAATGTACTTATAGAAATCAAGTTTAAAGGAGGAAATAGGAATAAGAAAGAACCATGTAAAGGAGAAACCAAACAAGTCCCTACGAAGAGGACTAAAACCATAAAGAATGGAATAATGTCCTGCATGGTTGGACCTGAAGTTTAATTTGAATCTATAGAATGACAATGATGAATGAAAAACCTTTTTTGACAGTGCAAGGAATTATAAGGAAGTGGTTTAGCATTATATACAATACAATACAATTCAACACAAAGACCCGTGTATATATATAGTATCAGTGAATCCAACAAAGGTTGATGCGACAAAAATTGTGAGGTGGATTTGGATTTTTTTGGAGGTGTGATATTTGATATCACAAGGGAAACAGTACAGTGTACCCTCTACTTCTTCAATTCACATGTTGATTGAAGGTGAAGGAGAGGTTCATGTGACTCTTGTTAATAAAACTCCAATTATGTAATAACTAGCTTGTTGCCAACACGTTTTTGCTATAGTATGTTATTGCAATAGCATCAACTTCAAAATGATATTTGCTAATTCCAAAGTGCAGTATTTAATTTGTAGTAATAAAAACATGTACCATAAGCTGCTTTGTATATTAGTTACTTCTGTTTATAGTTGACCTACTACAGATTATGAAGGGTGCATAAATTTTTTTTGGTGAAAGTAGTTGAGTGATTTACAAATAAGGACTATATGTTTGGTAGATGTTGCACAACTTCATAAAACCACTTCCCAAATGACACAAATAATTATTAACCCATTAATTTTCAGTTGTTATATATATAGACATATAATAAAAAAATATCTTGAAAATTGTGGTTCCATGGTAATAAGATGGAAAACCGTACTACCAAGAATGTTGTAGCTAAAATCTTCAGTTTTTGATAATGAAATTAAATTAATATGAAACAGTGCTGATCAAGTGATGAATGTCACATGAGAATCATCACCAAGAAGAACATGATGATGAGCATGCGCACACTTCATATTGGGACCATTTAAATATAGGAATGTGCATTTCCATTTAAGTTTTAAGGGATGGAGTGTTTCTCTGTACAAGTAAACATTAATAAAGCCTATGCTTCGAGTATGGGACACAGCATGGGAGACTCAAAGTCCCGCAAGCAAAGCCACATGAAGTGAACTTTGAAACACAATTCCAAACTTTACCTTTTAAGTGAAGTATCAAGCATGCTTTCCTATTGTCCCTTTGATATGCCCATTACAAATTCTCTTTTTGGTGTCTTGGACCAAATGCTGAAAAGGCTTGGGTGAGTTTTAGGAAGCGCCCCTTTAGAAGAGGCGTTTCAAGCCCGGTTATTTTTTGGTTTCGTGGCATCGTTTGAATTTGACACGTGATGATATAGCTGCTAGTCTCGTGCAACGAGAAGAACGGTGAAACCTGCAATCGGAAAGATCCCATTTTTTATTAATTACATTTTTGGCTGGTGTGTTTGTGGTGGAAACATGATACATAAATATTACGCAAGTAGCATTTAACTATTTTTTTGAGAGTAAGATTTTTTTTTTGCCACGAACGACGGGCTGTTCAGTTGGGCATTGCGACCTATTTTTTATAGAAACCTTTTGAGAGATTAGCGATGGACTTTTTGGTAGCTGGCTTCTATATATTTTTTTGAATTATGTTAGTAAAATTCTTTAAAGAAAAAATGTCAATGAATAAGACCTAATGTAATTGCAGCCGAGGCTTGGGTTAGATGGCCACTTTGTGTGCTTCCTATAGAGCTGCACCGGGTTCAAGTTCTTATGGAGGAATATAGAACTATTTATGTATACTCCCATATAATGTGTGTGAGTGAGTTGTGTGGGTGTGTAATACATGGGTGTATGGATGTAATGTCTAGAATTGGGGGTTTGTCCAATCTACTTGACTAAAAAAAAAAAAAACCTAATGTAATTTAGAATAAAATTTTAAAAGTGTTTGAGCTAAAGCCTTTCACAAAAATAGGTATCTCAAATTAGATAAAAAAAAATAATATAACTAATAAGTTATATTCTAATATTTATCTCTATACCAGAAATAACATATTAAAATTTTATAAAAAATAAAACGAATTTACCAATTTAATGTGTGCAATATTGAACTACTCTTTCTCTCAAATTTCTTTTTCTTTTCTACACCGAGAAGCACTCTTCTCTCCCTCACGGTTTAATTTTCTTTCTTTCAAAAAAAAAAAAAAAAAAAAAAGATGCATTAGCTCAGATTATGCAAAAGCATAACATGAAAAAAATGTGAATCAATGTAGCAATGTTAGGACTATAATTCCATAAGATGGATATCACGTTAGTCCCTTTGATCCAAAGTCAGATAGAAAATCCATCATTTTCAAAAGACAATAGTTACTGTATTAGTGTTTGCATTAGTGTTTCCAGTGGGATTTTGCTGCACCTCTCACTGTCTATCTCGTGGTGGAAATTGATGCTCAACCGGCTGAGGCCAGGGTGTAGAAGGGAGGGGCATAGTGGCCCTGGCAGTTCATTACAAAAATAAAATATATATCAATCTCCCTCTCTTTTTCCTTCTTCTATTAAGGCAGAAAGTTTACGTGGATTCAACCCAGTAGCATAGTCAAGCAGTCTCAATTCGAAAACAAAAAATAACTTTAGAACACGAATATAAAAACCTTTACATATATTTTCAACTTTAAAAAATAATTCACTGAACCGCCCTACATCATTATCGCCGAATCCACCAGTCAAGAATTGTAAATTCAGAAAACCTGTTTCTATAATAAATATTAGTAACGCAGTCACTTTTTAAATTAACGTTACCATCCAAGGTGAAATAAAAAAGCAACAAAAAAAAAATCCACATAACCATTGTTTTTGGTGTCAAGGTTACGGAGGAGCCTAGAATGCCTCTTCTGAACTCACCTATTTTCTCTTGGTTTTTATTTTACAGAAACTTATTAATTAAGAGGATTTTTATCAGAAAATATAAAAAATTTAAAAGTTTTTATATATTTATTAAAGTTTTTTAAAAAACTTTTACTAATCAATAATCATAATCATATTAGCTTAATCTTTTTCCTTTTCTAATTTCGAAAGGTTATTTACAAGCAAAACAAGAAGAGTAAATGTTAATTTTTTTTTTCAAATTTTGTGTAGGTTAATTGGTTCTTCTAATATCTGAATTAAATTAATATACCAAATTAACTTTACTTTTTTTGGTGGGAGAACGGGGTGAAGGACCCAAGACAGCACAAAAAACTAGAAAAACAAACCAGAAAAACAAAACAGGGCTGAGTAATCAATAGGGCTGAAAGTGAGCCGAGCTGAACCGAGCTAGATCAAGTCCAAGCTCGACTCACAAAAATTGAACTTAACTCACGGCTCGACTCATTAATAATCGATCCTATTTCTTAAGCTCAAGTTCGGCTCACCGAAAACTCATGAGCTGGCTCGAGCTCACAAGCTAGCTCAAATAATAGAAACATAAATATATAATCTATAATTCTATATCAATAAATTATAATTTATATATTTTAAAAAATATTTAAAAAATCAATTTTATATATTGTTATATATCAATAAATTATAAATTTTTTATTTATGCCCTACATCAAAATTATATGTAAAAAATAAATATAAAATTTTAAATAATTATGATCATTAATATATATATATATATATATATATATATATATATATATATTACTATTTCATATGTATGTATATAATATTAAAAGTATATATCAAATGCATATAAGATATGTGTATTAATAATTATATATAATCAAATCAGTTCATGAGCTAATTAGTTGAGCTTATCCAAACTCAAGCTCGACTCATTTAATTTATGAGTTCAATTTCAAGCTCAAGTTTGACTCACTAGCTTACGAGCTTAGCTTATTGAGCTATTAACGAGTCGAGCTCAAACTAGCTCGTGAGCAGGCTTGACTCACTTCCTGCCCTAGTAAGCAAGCTCCTCTTATTCTAAAAGATCCTAGCTAGACTATCCATGGCAATTGCATAATACGTATCCGGGGGTGCTGCATCAAAAAGATGAAGGTCGAAGGGGAGGTCATGGCCTTTCTTGGCAAGAATATCAACCACTGTGTTCGCCTCACGAAGGGTATGAATAAACTCCACTTTTTGGATTCTGCTGGTAAGTATATTTATATCAGACACACTTGACAAAATTGATAGCCGTCGTAGAATTTGATTCAATGATCACTTGTTGAACTTATTTAGCACAAGCAATCTGCAATCCTTTGATTATTCCCCATAACTCCGCATGCATGATAGAACAACTTCCCAAGTTGCACATAAAGGCCACTATAAATCTGCCCAAACTGTCCCTCAGAATTCCATTGCAGGTTGCATTGTTGTTTGGGGAGAGACCATCTGATTAGAAGATCATGAGAAGGAGACTTCCTTAAAGTGGCAAGACAACTGGTGGTAGCTTGAAAGATCTCATGGCTGCGAATCTTATTGTTATCCTTTTTTGCGATAAAAGTATAGAAGAGAAAATGGTGTTTGATGAATAGAAAAATAAAGCTGATATTATTGCTTGTATTGCAACTAATAATATATCGTGTCTACGTTCTGCAGAGTAAAGGGTATTTATACATATGATAGAATCAAGAATGGAGACGAGACCTTTCAACCATTTTTTGTTACATTGTGGACTATTCCTTTATCATTCTCCCTCAAACTCAAGGGTACTTTTGCGTTTGAATCTGGTGAATGTGTGTAGAGATAAAGGTTTAGTGTAAAGATCAGCCACTTGATCAACACCCGGAATGTGCACAATGTGAAGTTGGTTCTGATTCACCTTCTCCCTTACAAAATAAAGTCTTAAGTTCAAAGTGCTTGCTTCTATGATGAAAGGATAGGATTTGCTAAGAGTTGATCCGTGCTTTAAGTTATCACAATATATAACTAGAATGCTGGAAGTTTTGAAGTGCAATTCACATAGCAAATTCTGTAACCAGGTGATTTCTGTAACACACGGCTGCTTCTTGCTAGACCATGCTACTAGGTTCTGTCTTAGATAAACACAATACCCTGAGGTCTTCGATCATCCGAATCAGAGGCCTAATCAGCATCTGAAAGGGAAAAAATATGCAAGTCAGAAGAGGGGTGGAAAATGTGGAATAAGAGTCCTTGGTCACTTGTTCCAGCTAAGTATCTAAGGATACGTTTAACAGCTTTCATTGTGCTACTTTATTCACTGAGTAAGATATTTAGGGTCTTGTCAAAGTACAATATTGAAGAGCACCAACTACTGCTCGATAATTTGTTGGATTAGAATAAGAAGCGGCTCTAGATTGTGTAAGTTCCTAAGATATATTTTATAATAAAAATTGATTTTGGTGATTAATTTTAGAATGGTGAAAATTCAAGTGCAGTCAACTTTACGTAAAGTTGATAGTTGAGAGCCATTAAATTAAATGAAAATTTAGTTAAATTAATTTAATCATCTAACGGCTCTCAAGTATCAACTTCACATGAAGTCGACTACACCTGAGTTTTTACCTTTTAGAATACATTTAGTATAGTTGTATAAAAAATTCATAAATCCTAAACTCTAATAATATAAAAATAAAATATTGGATAAAAGTGCTAATATTAATAAAAAAGTGTTGACTCTAATATTTTTCGATTAAAAAAATTTAATGATAATTAATCATTTATTTTACTACTTTATATTTTTGTTTATTTTAGAGGATATTTTTTCAAAGAATTTAATTAATTTGTGCCCTAAAATAAAGTTATTATTAGTATATAGAAGTTTTTAAATTTTTTATTTAATAAATAAATAACAAATATATTGAAAATTTTAACTTTATATTTTTTATACAAACTTTTTTAATTAATAATATTAAAATATTACTAAACAATTTTTTAAAATTTATAATTTTTATCACATGTGAGTCTTACAACATTAGTTTAAAAATAATTAGATTCTCACATTCTTATTTTACCGATTTCTCTCAATTTAAATGAGCTTTATTCATTTTTAATATATATTAATTCAATTATTTTCTTTTGATTTATTATTCTTATAATTGTTGTGTGTATATATATTGTGTTAAAATTGATTGATAATAAAAATTAGAAAAAGATAAAAAAAAATCTTTTATATTAGCTTTTCTGAATTCTGATGCATACTTTCTTTGTATCACTCCAAGAGAAAAAAAACAACTAAAAATTTATCACATGGGTATGAGTTACAGATTGGAGTTACACACAAGCACCTCTTATGATCGGTCATTGGGACCACGATATTAATGACTATTGCAGAGCAGTCTGGTGTGTCTCCACACTAGTAGATTAATAAATGACATTGATTCAGTTTTGGACAGACATCACCCAATGGATGAAACTTGAATGTGACGTGAATCAGACAGATCCCTCATAAACCAAAACTTGAGCTCCTTACTATCTTTGCCTTCAAGCAAACTATGGTCTCGCGATGCCTTGTCTCAGATACCCTTCATTCAAGCCTATGTATCTATGCACTCTGTTCCTTCACATTTATCACCGCTACAACATTATTTTTAATGTTATTTTTCTCATTTCCTTCTAACAATAATTCTGACTGCTGCTGCCTCTTTGATTCAATTCCAAGACTGTCACAGAAATTTGGACAACGAATAATGTATATTTCTAAGTCATCCATTACTTTTTACCTTGTTTAGAAATTAAGAGGATAGCTAATATATCATTACTCTTAAACGAACTTACAGTTACAATGATTACAAATGGCTAAGGAATATGACAACAACAACAACTGACATTACAGTATTACACCACACCAGTTCACATTTTACAGAACTAATAACAGCACAACATTTATCAACCAAACAAGCCGCACAATCTTTGAATGTTCTCTTAAAATCGAATCAAATGAATTATATCACTGATGCTATCAAGGGAATAGAATGCTTATGTGCTTCAGAATGGAGATGAACAAATAGCCCTCCTTATTTGAAACCAAAAACAATGAGTTAACTATGTGGAAATGGGATATCACAGAGAAAAATTCTCATCAATCCCCCACCACTGATATCATTAGCTACTTGATGTGACCGAGGAAGATTTCTTGGACTTTCTGCTCATGGAAATCTTCTTGTAAACATGCTTGGTTCTGAATGACATCCAAATGTCCAAGAAGAAACCAAGTACACATGCTGCAGTCATGACTACAAAGACTAGCCTGTAACAGTGGCCTCCCACACAGGTGTTGCCTCCTCCGGCAGTGGTGGTAGCTTCCATATCGTAGAGTATGCCGGCAAGCAGGCCCGAAAAGAGGAAAGATCCAAGGGGAAGGTTGAGGATGAGAATGTTGTAGATGAGACCATAGTATTTGAGCCCAAATAGCTCAGAGGCTGCTGGAACTGTAATAGCCATTCTCACTCCATAGCATATGCCAACTACAGTAGACCCAATATAGAGAGAACCAGGCATAGCCATTGCCAGAAGTATGTAACCCACAGCCATCAGAATCTGAGATGCTGCATTCCAAAGAGGTCTAGGAGTTGCAGCCTTCCTGTGAGAACCCAAAAGGAACAAAATAGTTAGTTCAGTAGAATCCATCTAACATCTTCAATCTCACTAGTGTAGTCCCTAGAATTAGGCTTGTTGCATCGTTGGTTAAAGTAGGTATTGGGATTTCAATTGTCAATTATAGCAGTTGAAAATATTTTTTCACCTAATTTTCCTACCTTCCAACAAAAGTTATGGTCTAGCCTTCTAAAACGGGATATTTAGAAACACAACAGTGGAATCCAATAAGATTTTAAACCAAAAAAGGGACGATCCCACATATCTTATCTTAGAACAATTCAATACTATAAATCAAATATACGCATCAGAAAGTGACTGAAAACAAAGTAATTAACTGTATATGATGGTTACTTATGATCAAAGTATCATCATAGATTTCCTGATATTTAAATAACGTAATGTGAGCATTGTTTAATGGAATATTTGGAATTGACAAAACTGACCACGCAGATACATAGAATATTACGGGAAGATACCTGATGAAGTGCTCCGAAACCGAACCCGAAACGATTCTTCCAAAGAAGCCCCAAATGCTGGTCAAAGACACAAAGATAGAAACGTCGGTGTACCCGAGGGCCAAACCGATTTGACCCATATTATTCTGAACCGCCATTCCTGTTCCAACCCCACACAGAAACGACACAAACAGTATCCAAAAATCAACGCTCCTCAGCACCTCCGATATAGTGTGCTCCTCCCCGATAGCCGCCCTTCCCTTCTCTAGAATCACCACAGCCGTCTCCTCCTCTGCCGCCGCAGCCGCCACCGCCGCCGCTTCCTCCTCCCTGTTGCCGTTCTGAAGCAGAGGCTCGTTCACCCGCTGGCCGTTCTGACCCTCGATGTCCAGAACCGGTTTCAATAGCTTCTCTGAGAAGTAAGCGTGAATGGGAATGGCCAACGGCGCCGCCAGCAAAACGAGCAAAACTCCGGTGAACACGCGAGAGAACAAGGTACTAGGGTTGGGGATGAACCCGTAGGCCAAGAGGTAAACTGCGACGACGACCGCAACGGCGTTGAATATGCCGAAGTACTTGGACTCTTCTGTATCGGCGGCGGCGGTCGACTTCGCCGGCGGAACCTCATGGAGGAAGAAGATTCCGGAGACGCAAACTGCGAGGGGGATGAGAGCGAGCATGAGGAGGAAGGCAGCAGGGTCATCGGAGAAGAGAGCGGAGCAAAGGCTGGTGAAGATGGCGGTGCTCAGCCCTACAAAGCCCTTGAGAATGCCGGAGACGGGACCACGGTTTCTCCGGAAGTTGCGTATGCAAGTGACGAGCACCGCAGTGTTCATCCACGTGGTGCTGTTCCCTCCCATGCAGAGAAAAACACACATCTACAGTAATGATTCAGTGAAAGTGTAAGATCAAATTACTATTTACTAGTTTGTTAGAGCGGTTACAACTTACAAATTCTGTTGTAACAAACTCGTACCTGCCAGTAAGGGAGGGGTTGGATTTTCTGGCTGACGACGAGCCACTGGACGCCGTATGCGATGAGGCCTTCGAGGGAGCCTATGAGGAGGATGGACCACGTGGGGAGGCGGTCGGAGGCGAGGCCGGCAACGAGGCCGAATGCCTTTCCGATGTCTTTGGCGACGGAGAGGGAGTTGAGCTCCACCTGAGTGAGGTGCATGAGGGACTTGAGTGCGTCGGAGTAGTTGGAGAAGGTGTAGTTGTTGCCGGAGATACACTGGATCCACACGGCAGCCACGAAGCCCAGCCACTTGCTGGCAGTGGAGACACGGGATCCCGCCGAGAAGGAGGAGCTTCCCATTCTATTCTAAAAAAATTGAAGCTTTCTGGTAAGATTTGCTTTCTTTCTTTTGGGGTTTGGGTTTGGGACGCATTCGTAGCGGCCACCGGTTATCTTATAGGTGGATATTAACAAATAAGAACACGTTTTGAGAGCTTGAGGTAGAAGATTCGGGGCAGCACTCAGTAAATAACGTTAACGGTAAGGGTGGATTAAAGAAGTGGTAAGTTGCGCAACTTGGGGGAGTATGACCTGGAGTAGACAGAGGATTTATGGTGGGGCCTGCCTTTGGAGGCCGTGGTACCATTTGGAAACACTTCAATTTCGATATTTTATTGTATTTGACCGTACATAACGGAGGCAGCCGCAGTCGCCGACCTTGTAGGGCCTAAAACCATTCTCCTCCACTCGATTCATACTCATACAGTATCGTATCTATGTACAATTAAGGCTTGGATAATGCCACTATGATAATGACATTTTCTTTTAATTACAATATTAAAACGAAATCATCAAACAAATTACTCAAATCCAGTAATAAGTAACGGCAATTCCTCTTTCCTCCACAAACTAAACTTAATAAAAAAAATAACAATTTCTAAAAAAAAAAAATTGAACAATAAAATACTATCATCATCCTATATATAAGCATTTCGAAGTGATGAGCCTGAAGTTATTATCTCTGTATTTAAAAAAAAATAAATTATAAATATGACAAAAAATATTAGAAAAACATATAACTTTGATTTTGATCATTTTCAATTTTTTTAATAATTAATATTCCATACATTTAAGTAAAAAAAAACGATTAATGGTGGTTTAAAAGAAGATAAAAAAAACCGTAACTACACGCGTCCATCCATGGTACGTGGCCATAGATATAGCGTTTCCATGTTTCCACAGAAAATTATTTCTGCTTGTGGTTATTAATTAGTAATTACGATAGACTTGTTATGTTCAAATCTCTTTCAAGCTCCAATTATTTGCACTTGCATTGTACTTGTACATCTCCATATCGGTCCATACGCACTTTAATTTCTACGTACTGTCCCGCATTTATTTATACACGTAAGAAGTCGTTGATCGTGAATAAATTAGCTTAGCTTGGGTATATTCTAAAATGAAACTCCAATCACTGTATACATATTCACTGAATCACTGTATTTTAATTTATTTATACATTAGCTTAGCTTCGGTATATTCTAAATTAGCTTGCATATATATCTTCAGTTTATACATATACAGGGAAATAATATTCTAAAATGAAACTACAGTAACTGTATACGCCAATACACGATCGGTAATGCTTGTTTGTAATAAGGGGTTATCATGTATTTATGTGTACAAACTTCGAAACCATTTTTTGGAGGACAATTTATCCAAATAAATAAAATAGGTGAAAGCTTTACTCAAATACACAAAACAGATATTTCTTACTTAATTGTGTATTTTCACACTTCTATGTAAACCATGGCAAGCTATCACGGTTTTTAATTTTAACATAAACCGTGGCAGCTAGTAACGGATTATGTATTGTGTGGTTTGTGCGTAAACCATGGCAAGCTCCAACGGTTTACGAAGGGAGAATGCGAGGCATAAACCGTGGCAGGCTCCCACGGTTTATGAAGGAGAAATTTTGATCATAAACCGTTGTAGGTTACAACGGTTTAGGAACACCGAAATTCTATATATATGTGATTAGAGAAATTCTACTTGCATAAGAGATCATTCTCACAATGGCAAGTGAGGAGGAGAGTGTTCTTGCCTTAGTGCATTGCTCTGAGAAAATTAAAAAAAGCAAAAGCTATGGTGTGAAGTTCACTGACAAAGAACCACTGAGTGTATTCATCAGTTCGTCAAGCACTTTGTTAGATCTAAAGAACAACATCTTGCAGAAGCTTGGCATCTTTGGTACGAAGTGGGTGAAGAAGCTATTCTACAAGATTCCCATCGCAGTTGTCTCGATCGGTATTCAGTATGATACCTTTGTGCTAGCGGCTGATGAAGATATTAGGGTTTTGTTCCATTGTGTTAGGAGTTTTCCAGAGATCCGAATTCACGAGTTGTTTGCGAAGTTGGAGGTTGGTGTCGATAGTTCTGGGGCATCAGCTCCATTTCATAGCTCAACTGCCGCGGGAGGTGCGTCTAGTTCGATGCCTGCGGTCAGACCGTATCTTCCGCCGGTGGGTTCCCCTACGTTCGCTGCTGATTTAGAGCGAACGGTTGTTGTTGGTTCTGTACAGTTGGAGAATGCAGGAATCTTTGAGCCGCCTGATGTCGTGGGCACCGGTGGTTGCCAGTTACCTTATATGGAAGGCTTTGGTGAACCTGATAGAGTAGAGAATGAAATGTGTGACGATGACTCTGCCAGGAGCCTGTCGATATCATCGGGGACAGCGACGACGACACAGGTGCCAATCCACATGCGCAGCATGGGCCTTCAAGTTCTGCTTCTCAACAGTACCCTCCACACTTCTCCACACTAAACTTGGAGGTTCTGGGTCAACAGGAGGACGGTGGTGACACGGTCGGGGGCTCTTCTACAGAATTTCAGATTGAGCAATCTTTCCAGAATAAAGATGAGGCTGTGCTGAGTGTGAAGGACTATAGCATCCGGCGAGGTGTTGAGTACAGAGTCATCGAATCAGATCATCTAAAGTATCATGGAAAATGCAAGCAATTCGGCAAGGGTTGTACTTAGTTGATTCGCGTTGCGTTGCGTGCACGAAAGGGCACTTGGGAGATTAGGAGGTACAACGGGCCACACACATGCTTGGCAACCTCTGTTTCTAGTGATCACCGTCAACTGGATTACCACGTCATCTGTGCGAGGATTCTTCCGTTGGTTAGGGCAGATGCTGCAGTTACGGTAAAGGTACTACAACAAGCTACAGAAGCCGATTATGGTTTCAGGCCTAGTTACAGGAAGGTTTGGATGGCGAAGCAGAAGGCAGTGGCACAAATATATGGAGATTGGGAAGAGTCGTACGCGGAGTTGCCACGTTGGATGCTAGGAGTACAGTCAACAATGGCCGGAACAATAACCGTGTTGAAGACCTCTCCTGTTTGGCTTCGTGGTGAGGTTGATGAGTCGACGGTGTACTTTCACCAATTATTCTGGACATTCCCACCCTGTATCGAGGCATTCCGTCATTGCAAGCCCTTCGTCAGTATTGACGGTACCCACTTGTATGACAAGTATGGAGGGACACTGCTGTTGGCGATAGCGCAGGATGGGAACTCCAACATCCTCCCCATTGCATTCGCCCTTGTGGAAGGAGAAAATGCAGAGTCGTGGTCATTCTTCTTGTCCAACCTACGAGAGCATGTGACTCCTCAGGAGGGTATCCTTGTAATCTCTGACAGGCATAACGGGATCAAGGCAGCGCTTGAGGCACCTGAGACTGGGTGGCTGCCTCCACGTGCTTTCCGAGCGTACTGTATTCGGCATGTGGCAGCAAATTTTGCCCTAACTTTCAAAGGTAAAGATTCAAGGAGGATGTTAGTGAATGCTGCCTACACAAAGACTGAAGCAGAGTTTTATTACTGGTTTGACATCATGCGGACTGAGAATCCAGCAATGTGTGAATGGACCAATCGGATGGAGTACGACAAATGGACCCAACATGAGGATAGTGGTAGACGGTTCGGGCACATGACAACCAACATCAGTGAATGTGTGAACTCGGTGCTAAAGGAAACTCGAAACCTCCCGGTCACATTGTTGGTTCAGTCAACTTACAGGAGGCTTGCTCAGCTTTTTGTGGTACGGGGACAAACAGCAGAGGCACAACTCGGATCTACAACTGTCACGTTATACGACAGGCATCAATCGGAGTACACCGTGGCCGAGACAACACCAACCGGGATCACAGATGTGACTGTGGCCGGCCACTTTCAGGCATTGCATTATCCTTGTTGCCACGCCATTGCATGTTGCGCCTACTCCCGCCTTAATTGGGCGCATAGTTGTAAGAACCGGACCGGACCGGCCGGTTCGATCAGAAAACCGATGAACCAGTGGTCTGGCCAATTTCGATACAAATGCGCAAACCGGCCGGTCTTATGGTGCTCCTAGCATTTCACAGGTCTACGGTGCTCCAGCCGTCCAGCGCACATTACTTACTCCTGTGCTCCTTTCCCTCGCATCTTCGGTGCTCCAGCATACTCCCGCCTTAATTTGGCGCATAGTTGTAAGAACCGGACCGGACCGGCCGGTTCGACCGGAAAACCGGTGAACCAGTGGTCTGGCTGATTTCGATACAAATGCGCAAACCGGCCGGTCTTATGGTGCTCCTAGCATTTCATTCAATTCAATAATCAAAAATGCATGCTGCAGGACTCGAACTCATGTCTCTCTTGTTGCACTCAACAAGGTATGCCACCAAGCTGCTTTGTCACTTTTATACTTTATGTACTAGTTAATATATATATATATATATATATATATATATATATATATATATATATATATATAATTGAATTGTTTTATATTTATTTAATTTAATTTTAGTTTTATACTCACCTTTTTTTAATATATAATTATTTAGGATTTATACCATTATTAAAATGTTAGTTAATATATTTATTTTAAATTTTTTAAAATATTAAGTTAAGTAGTATGTCTTCGAAGATTTTGACTTAGGACTAATTAGTAAAGAGATATATAAGTATCACTATTAAATTTCACATAATAAATTGATAGAGGAACATAACGTATCCATGGTTTACTGTCGTGAAGGACCAAATTGATACTTTATTTTTTTCAAGGGCTAATTAATCCGAAGTCAAAAATTTCAAGAACCTAATTATCACTTTACTAAATTTTTTACTATTTTATATTTTTTATTCATGTGAAACCGGTTTTATCGATTCAACTAGCGATTTATCAGTTGAACCAATAAACCAGTGAACCAGTAATCTGACCGGTTCGATCACCGGTCCGGTTCTTACAACTATGATTGGGCGTCTTATGTTCACGAGGTGTATCGTATGAGTGAAGTTTTCAACGTTTACAAGTAGGGTTTTGTTCCGCCTATTCCAGAAGCCCTATGGCCTCCATATGCTGGGCCAACCATCATTCCTGATCCTAACATGAGGCGTGCAAAGGAAGGTCGTCCAAGGGCAACCAGGATCCGTGGTAGTATGGATCAGTATCTGGAGAACCAGCCGAAGCGCTGTGGGCTATGCCGTCAGGCTGAGCATACGCGGAGGAACTGTGACCAGCGAAGACATACTACCGGAGGGGATGCGTAGATGTCATTACCTTGTTGTTTTACTTGTTTTATGAACTATTTAGTTGAGTTATGTATGGTTGGTTAAGTCTATGAATGTCACCATGTTGATTTTCTGCATTAATTTCATATGAATAAAATCCGTTTATTTTAGATGTTTGATTGCATCAATGTAGTATCATTTAGACTGCGCATGATAACTGTGACGGAAATAATGTATATCATAGAATCTCAAACTGCTTAAACTATCAAATACATAGCAGATAACATATCACTTAGACTGCACACTGTGAGCAAAATTTCTCCTTCATAAACCGTGGGAGCCTGCCACAGTTTATGCCTCGCATTCTCCCTTCGTAAACTGTTGGAGCTTGCCACGGTTTACACACAAACCACACAACACATAATCCGTTGCTAGCTGCCACGGTTTATATTAAAATTGGAAACCGTGGTAGCTTGTCACGGTTTACATAGAAGTATGAAAATGCACAATCAAGTAAGAAATATCTGTTTTATATATTTGAATAAAATTTTTACCTATTTTATTTATTTGGATAAATTACCCTTTTTTTGGATATAATTCAGTTCATATCATCCTTTTGGGGGGCGGGGGGTTCTTTTTTCTTTTTAAAATGATGACAAACTAGGTAGATCTTTATCATCTTTGAAACGATCTTAGCTACTGGAACTTGATAGGACAAATGCCTTATGAATGTGAAATATGTATGAATTTTATTCATAATCAATGTCTATACACATTTGAATTACATTCTCATCATGGTCCTCAATTATATTTTTCTTTTGGTTATACATTACTGTTGAAAATAAAGCTAAATTATGTTTTTGATAAAACAATTAGTTAAAATATTCAGAGAGATATAATTTAAGAGAAAGTTTAGGAAGCAGCATTTTGTTAAATTTTGGTCAACACTTAACCATTAAAAAGAAAATGATTAATCTTACACCATTAGATGTCATCTCACACCATTGAAAATATTGATGATGGCTATTTGATTGATAAACATCACAAATTCTGCTGTCTCCTAACACTCCTCATAATTTAATTCGTATATTTTGTGATTCAGAGCTACCAAACATAAATATTATGTTGAGCTATTATATTTGCGTGTGTTAATAAATATTTAAAATAAAAAATATTTTTAATATATTTAAACATACTTAAATATTATTATGTGTTAATGTGTCTAATTTTATTATTTACATATATTATTCTTGAAAAGATTTATATGGTTAAAAAAGACATTAAAAATATTTATTAGTATTTATTTTACCTACTTATTATTATGCTATAGATTTCACATTTCATAGATACATTTCAAAGAAAAACAATAAAAAAGGTTCCCTTTCTCAAGTGACAAGTAGTGTGTATATTTATGACGTACATTTATACGAATATGGGACACGATATGACACAAAATACACTAATAGGCAAATTTTAAAATCTTACATGACACAGGAATATGTATACATATAAAATATAAAGTATTTTTTAAATAAATCGTAATGATATTTTAATATTTTATTAATATTAAAATATAAATTAAAATTTTAATTATTTTTAATATTTTATTTTAATTATATCAAGTATTTAAAATATTTTTTGTTTTAATAAATAATTATATATACTATATCTAAATTTATTTTAAGAATATATGTTAAGAATAAGACACGCTGACACGTGATGGTATTTAGGTGTGTTCAGGCGTGTCCGAATAATTTTTTTAAACTTTTATTAAGATACGGTTGAACACAACAGACACGTGTGTCGGACGAGTATCGTGTTCGAAATGTGTCCGATACACGAACACGTCAACTTAACTAAGACTGAAGTGTCCGTGCTTCATAGGTGTCCATAGTCAAAGTAGTTAAAACTTAAAATTAAGTTTGAAGCTTTTATTTTTTACCAAAATGATGTGAAATATTTGAAATTTTAAACTACAAATTAGAGTTTAATTTTAATGTATTAATCGTGTAAAATATTTTACACAGTCGTGCAATCACATTTATTTTTTGGATGACTATATATTCACGCATTTAGTGTAAAAAATAATTACTTTTTACTAATATAGTGTTTTACGTAATTAGATTAGCGTATAAAACTATTTTTGGTTATGCATCAAAATTAAATTCCTATAAATTATTAAAACACGGATGAGTTACAGCAGGACAGAAATTGATAGTAGGTGGAGCAAAGTTCATGGTAAGTGAACTGGCAGATCATCATAGACATTAGAGAACAGAGGGTGAAATAAAAATAAAATAATAAAAAAATAAAAAGAAAGCTTAGCATGAATAGAGATGAGTTCCAATGTACAACAATGAGTCAGCACAATGTTGGCTACTCGGCTTCATTCGCTTTCAACAGTAACTATAGCTGGGAATGAGGCATCGTCTCCACCACAAGTACATCCTTCAAATAATAATGACATTAAATCATATTGACTTTAGAACTTAAAATTTTGATTGATGAAAAAATGACAAACACTTCTCTTGTTTCAGAGAAATGTTTAATAATATTTATATAAATTAGTGATAATAATTTAGTTGATTCAAACAATAATATAAACTATATTTATTATTGCATTAAATTTTATTATATAATATAAAATATTATTAAAATGTTGTTATTTTAATTTAAGATGGTGTATTATATATATGAGAGAAGAAAAGTGTTAAATGTTGTTGATTAATTAATGATGATAGAGGAGATCTTAAATTCAGTAGGATTACAAGTAACGTAAAGTGTTGCTGAAAAGTGTAGACAATGGAGTTTCGCTTTTCATGGCGAAAAGATTAAAGGACAAAAGTATGGGACCATATTACAAATTTTCATTTAGCAAGAGACGTGTGCAAATTTTTTGTTGTTGTGATTGATATCTCTTAATTAACAATTTAGCATGCCTTGAGTTGATGGCTGTTCTTCCCTGAAAACACGAAAAAAAAAACTACAATTTTTTTTTAAATATCAAAAAAAATTTAAAAAAAAGATCAAAAATTTTTTTAAAAATAAATATAAATTAATTAATTTAAATTAAATTTTTTATTTTAATTATAAAAATTAATTTAAAAATAATATATCATATTTATTATTTTAAAAAAATTTATTAATTTTTTTAATTTCAAAATGTAAATTTTAAAAATTTATTTATTATTTTATTCTAAAATAAATTGAGTCCCACCAAAAGGAGTGCACGTTTCTCGTCTGCTATCGTGAACTCCAAATAAAGGCCCCACCTACATTGTCTTGCTCTATGCCTTATATATTCTTGTTGAATCACGTGTCGTCCTTTTCCAAATTTTAAATTTCATATAATTCAGGTATGATTTAGATGAATAGACATTTTAGTTTTTTTTTAACGGGATGAAGTATGTTTTCTGTTTTTGGTGTTTTTGAATTTTTTTTTAAAATATTTTAAACGTTTAATTTAATTTAATTTAATTTTTAATGTTTTCAATAAATTTTAATTTTATCTATGTCATTAATCTTTTAACAGTAAACCGTCAATTAAACTTTTTTTTTTTAATTTTATCCCTAATTCTTATCATCATTTTTCTCATTTCGTTGTTATTGTTATTATTATCTTTTTTTATGGACAATTTACTTAAATAAATAGAATGTCAGAATCCTTTACCTAAATGTGCAAAACTGATTGTTGTTACGTGCATGTGCAAAAACGTACTTTATGTAATCCGTGACAACCCACCACGGTTTACGAAATCTGCATAAACCGTAGCAGGTCACAACGGTTTATGAGTCAAAAATATTGAGTGTAAACCGTGGTAAGTCACCACGGTTTACGAAGGATGGATGACATGCATAAACCGTGGTAAGTCACCACGGTTTATGAGGAAAGTGGCTTACACATAAAACTCGGTAACCCACCGCGGTTTATGTGTGTGTAGCTATATAAGTAATCTTGTCTAAATTTTTGTTAATAAGGTAATTATTTAATATAGAAAATTCAAACAAAACATTTATTTTTTTCCAAAGATAGTACTACTATATACATTTTTTCACAAAAATCCTGTAATTAAATATTTTGTTAGTACACTTTGTATCATGTTACATTAAAAATAATAAAAAAAATTAACAATAAGGTATTAAACATATATATAGGATAGCATGTTACCAAAAATAGTATAAAGGATATAACAATATAATATAAGCTATAGCATGATCACCAAAAAATAATATGGGCATGAATAATGGCAGAAAAATACAGAATCAAGAGTACAGAACTAAGAAAAATCTTAAAATATAAATCTCCATCTGTAAAGTAAAAATAAAAAAATAAAATAATAATCTCAATCCGAGACCATATAAAAAAAATAGTATATAGTAATACATAGCAATATATATGGCATATATTGTACTATTAGTAATTATAATCAACAATAGTTATAATAAGCACCAAAGAATTATGATCTATAACTTGAGCCTGAACTTGCAGCTACTGCTCTTGATTCTAATGGAGTTATTAGCATTAAGATTATCCACAACAATCCAGCACCTAACCCTGAAGGTGATCTTGAATATCTTCAACTTCCCAAACTTAATTCTCACCGGTTGCTTGGCCTTCAATCGAAGAGGAACACTTCCACTTTGCTGCAGTTGTTGCTTGAATAGCCAATGGAGGGTGAGGATCGCTTGTACCAACTAAATGGCATCGCTCACGTGGCAGGATATATCGACGAAATGTGAAGCGTTTATTATGTGTAAGTTACTTATATAGCTACACACACATAAACCGCGGTGGGTTACCGGATTTTATGTGTAAGCCACTTTCCTCATAAACCGTGGTGACTTACCACGGTTTATGCATGCCATCCATCCTTCGTAAACCGTGGTGACTTACCACGGTTTACACTCAATATTTTTTGCCCCTAAACCGTTGTGACCTGCCACGGTTTATGCAGGTTTCGTAAACCGTGGTGGGTTGCCACGGATTACATCGAGTACGTTTTTGCACATGCACGTAAAAACAATCAGTTTTGCACATTTAGGTAAAAAATTCTGCCATTCTATTTATTTAGGTAAATTGCCCTTTTTTTATAGTCCAAATTTAATCTAAATTCTTACAAAATAACTTACAAATATCATACAAATATTATATATCATTACAATCACGACTCCTATCCATTTTCCAGAATATAAGAATAAAGACAAGGAAAAAATTATAACTATATAAATAACGAGATGTGCATAAAAAATTTTATAGGCTACTTCGTCCATCCTAAAAAGAAAAGTCTGTAAAGGTGAAAAAATAACCACACAATCTTATTAGAATAGTTTAGAATTGTTATAAGAAGATATATAAAAAAAGTTGTTTTCAACCATACTACTGTAGTAATCATTGCTCGTCTTATGAACTTTTTTGAAAACAGGTAATTATCCAAAATTCTAACTCATATTTTTCTTATAAAAATCTTAAAAATTACCTAAAATGTATGAATGACCAACATTTTCCAAACATAGGTTCATTAAATTTATGCTAAACCAATTTAATTTTAATATTTTACTAAATCTCAAACACAAATCAATCATGAATACTTCAAGTAAGCATCCTTGTCTGAATGTATACATATCCAGGAGGAACCAGGAAAGGGATTCTAATCTTCCATCGTCTCTCTTGAAGCGATTTTATATTTTCAGGAGGAATAAAAAAAGGAGATCCTCTCCTTCCACTATATCACTGGAGTCATAATCTTATATATATATATATGACTGGGATATAGTGCTCATACACACTCATAGAATATAGTGTCCGACGCAGTTTTCAATCACATTCACAAGCATAGTCAAACTTAATCCCAATCATAATTAAACACCTTTTCTTTTTAAGGATCATACTTGGCCTATATTCAATCAATATTAAAATATATTTAGTTTACATCTCGCAAAAAATCACTTTTATATCTCATTCAATAAAAAATTTTACTGTCGAGTGTGTAAACCATTTAAAAACTCATTTCATAGAATTTATCCACGCTCATTTCAAAGCTTACAAACCAGTTTTCAAACATCATATAAATTTACAGGGGATTACAAATTTGTTGGGAAGGCAAACACTAAAAAATATAGTTCTTTCAAAAGAGCAGGACGTGTGTGCACGCACAGATCAGAACCAATTCTCGACAGATGCGTATGCACCACCCTGTGCATACGCATAACTTCCAACACACTCCTGTCTAATGCGCACGCACACCTCTATGCGCGTGCATACTAACAAAATTCTAAAGTTCAGTTTTAAAGCCTAGTCTTCAATCGTTTCACAGTTTTAGTCAGAAATTATTTCTTACCCAAAAACTTAGCACTTTTAAATAGACTTCTTTTCAAGTTTATCCTTTTAAAAACAAGTTAAATCCTCATTTCATCCTTTAAAACTTCACTTTTCGTACCTCCCACCATTCAACACTTTTCCTTAAATCTTTTTTCTTTAAAACTAATATCACTTTTGTAATATTTTTCGAAAACTCCAAAGGCTAAAAAATTTTAATATAGAAGTAAGATGAGTAATATACTTTAACATGGTAATTTTTGGTATTTTTTAAAATTGTGGGAGTGCACAAATCGGACCCTCCAATTTGTGTTTAAAAAGTGGAAAAAAATTCAGAATACACAAATCGGAAGGTCCGATTTGTGTTAAAAAATTGAAAAAAACTTAGAGTACATAAATTGGACCATGTGAGTTGTTTGATTTTAAAATTTTAATTAAGAAATCGTATGGTCCGACTTGTGGTTGGGCAAATATGAATTTCAGAAGCTAGAAAACGGACTCTCTGAGTTGTTTGTTGTTGTCAATTTTTTCATGAAATAGAATATCCAACATAATTCGGACCCTCCGAGTTGTTCCGTTGACACCACATGGCCGTAAAGCACCTGTATTCTCTATATCTGAGTTCAACACCACAGTTACTTCCATATTCAAATTATAAAGTGAACTCCAAAACAACTTCACTTAAAACCATCTGTCTTTTCTTAAAACTAATTTTCTCTTAACCAAAATTTTTGAACTAACTTCAAAATTATTTCAAGTTTAAACCTCTTTTAAAAGACTCAAAAATTATTTATTCTTAAATCAATCACTTAATTAAATCCAAACTTATAGAAATTTCGGCAACATTTCCCCTAAAACCCATACTTTACCACCTTTCAAAGGTTCTATCCAAACCACATTTCTCAACCCTTCTCAATAATTTCAAAACCAAACCATTTTTCAATATAACATATAAATCATATTTTCAATACAAAATCATTTTTCTCAGTATAGATATACAAATTCTATTTTCAACATAAAACCACTTTTCAATATATACATCCAAATCAACTTTTATTAACTACCACATGCCAACTCAATCAATTAATAATTCAATCAAATAAACAGTCATATTCATTTAAAATAAACCAGTCAATCCATAAGACTCACATAATCATCAAATATATATTTTTCGCATCAATGTCAACTTATGACAATTCCGTAATATAAAAAAAAAGTTTTAAGAAAAAAATCCTTAACTTGAATAGTTGAAATCCATAAGTCATAAAATGCATCAAAATCCTTATTCTTTTGCCCCGCAACAGCAGCAATTACAACCATAGCTCCATATTATTTTTACAGCAACAACAGCAATTTTAATCGCGACATGCAATAACTGGAACTCAACTCTACGTTACTAAAACCTCATCATCTTTAACAAACTTATAACAGAACACTCTTACACTAGCGATGAGAGTTTTCAAGGCAAAAACGACTTACTGCGGCTAAAGAGAAATAAGACAATAGAGCGGCAGTAGCTCTAGCTATGTTTTTTAGCAACCAAAACAGCGACGAGGAACTCCGACAGCGATGAAGTAGCAACAACAACGGCATACCAACTCCTCTCACAGCTCTTTCACACATGCAGCAGTGACGGCTTCCTCCAATGACGATCCAAACAGTGACAATGGCGACGGAGACAACGGTAGCTGCAGCATCACTGTGACCACCCACCACCGTCGCATTTCCTCCATCTTTGCAGGATGTCTTCCTCTCCGCGCGTCACAATGGTGATGAAGGCACATCACCGACATGGGCTACGGCGACGACGGCTTGGCGGCGAAACATCCCACCTGCGACAGTGGCCCAGCTCCAGCGACGACGATGGTTCTCCATGGATGGCAGCGACAAGCACAACAGTGAGGGGCTCGTCCTTTGCAGCGTGGTTCTCTCTCTCAGCACCTCCTTCCGTCAATCTCTCTCTCTCTTTGCGGTTATGTTTTCCGACGGTGACACGACATAGCGGTGAGTCCAGTGTTGTCGGCGCGGTCTCCTTCTCCCTCCTCTTTCTCTTCTTCCTTTTTCCTTCCTTATCTTCTTTCTGCGTGGGTGTGTTTGTGTGTGTGGTGTGACCGTTGGTGAGAGAGTGAGCGGAGTGAGGGTGGCAGCTGTGAGTGAAGGAGTTAGAATTAGTGTGTGTGATGAAGTTAGGATTAGAATTTGTGTATGAAATTGAAAATTGAGGTTTGGTAGAGCAAAAATTTTAATAAAAAATAAAAAAGTATAGTAATAATTTAAAATCAAATTAAATACAAAATAATTATCTTTAAAATACCATTTAATTATCAACGTGTAAACTATTTTCAAATAAATACTCATTCAATATAAAAATTGGAGATAATCAAATTAATTCTCCTTTATTTATAAAATAAGGTTTAAAATTTAAATATTTAAAATAAAGCATATAAAATTTTTATTATTTTTTAATTACTAAAACTTTAAATTATAAATAAAAAATACTCGATTACTATAAAAATTATGCGTGCTAATTAATTTAAAGCTCAAAATCTCATGCTTAACTTTAATTACCTTTTTTATAAATTTTTAAAAATACAAATCGTAAATAAATATCAATAAATTTCAATTAGCTCATAATTTAATTTCTAAAATTCAGAATTTTATTGTACAAATAAAATTTTTTATCGACATCTTTACATATAATAAATATGTTTCTATAATTTCGGTTTTCATGTTTTAATGTTATTAATTAAATGAGTCTTTAATATATCAAGTTGAGAGATATTGTAAACAATTAAAAAAAATTATATATATGATTTATTATTTATTTATTAGTATATTCTCTAAAAGTAGTCAACTTATTAGGTATGTAATATTATTGATCTACTGCACAAGTTGCATGCAGAAAATCATGGCTCATTAGGTGTAGGTTACTTTCAAAAGTGTCTTATGTGATTTAATTAGCATCAGAAAGTGGAAATTTTTAATTAGACAGGGAAAGTGATTTGAGTTTGACACTTTGATTCATTCATATCAACTAGCTAGAAAAAGGTAGTTAAATTTCATCATCAATAACGGTACATATATACAGTACATACATATACTCATTGACATAATTATATACTATACTATATATACTACTATACTATACTATATAATTATATATACTATACTATATATACTACATATACTCATTGACATAATTATATACTATACTATATGGCATATGCTTATATACCCTGTTTTCCTATTAAAAAAGGAAGTTAATCAGTCCAATAGTTCTATATATAAATAATAAAGCGGCGTATTTATGGACAAATTTCCCACTAGCACGTTCGTTATTTATGAATAAAAAAATTTTGATCCATCACTTTATAATTCAATTTTATTTATTATTATTCTAAATTTATAACAGATTATTTTAATAACTATTATTTAATTTAATGATCAATGATCATAACATTAATTCTATATTTATAAAAAATACTTATTTCTATATTTTAAAGAGAGAGAACATGATAATTTATAATATTTTATATTCATAAAATTCATATATTTCTTAAGTATTTATTGACTTGAATATCAAAATACTTTTTGTAAATATTATTCACTATATTTTTTAGCATCCAAATTATATACTTTATAAAAAAAAGGCGACATATTACGGTTAATTTTTTGGATATTACAATTGAAAGAATGTAATACATTAATATTATACTAATTTAATGTAATGCATTGATATGAGAGTTTTCAATGTCATAAAAAATTGTGATTTACGATTTTAAAAAAAGACAAAAAAATTGTAAAAATGAAATTAACTATTTTAAGTAAGACAAATTTTTTTTTCAGAATTTCTACAACCATGAAATCGTTACTCTCATTTTCTAAGTTAATTCTAGCTATTAATCCAAAGCTTTCTAATTATTATTCTTCTTCACTCAAATCGTAGGTAATGATTTTAAATAAATCGACACTAACGATTTCTTTAAAACTAATTATGAGTCCCATAATTAAGCATTACATACCCAAAACTTCATTTATACATATTACACAACTATAATAAACATATCAAAAATAATTAGCTACATATTACAACAGCTCAAGAATATTTCAAAAGTTCATTCAAACAAAAACAAAATAAAAAATATTTTAAAAAAGGGAAAAACAGCTGCATGTGGTGGGATGAGTGGTGTAGTAGAAGACAAGAATGATGAGTTGGTGTGTACGGCATGTGATAATAAGAAGCATTGATATTGACCGGATTAGATTCCATTTGATAGCAGTCCTTATTAATTGCTTGTTTTTCTTATCGATAAGATCCTGCGCCTATTGATCAGTCCTCCCGCGCCATTTGATTTTTATACATCACTTTGATTATTCACTAATTAATTAATTAATCACTAATTGGAGTTGATGTGATGTGAGAGCCTTCCAAGTAGCTCTTGTGAGTTCAATAGCCACCATTCATTCACTGAAACTTGCATTGCAGAATTTTCTTGTGTTGGCCCCATTACAATAATTTTCTCATGGATTAATCAACAAGCCGACTTTAAGGATGAGAAAAATTGTGCATGTCTGTGTTTATGAAAATTCTATGCACTTGTATTTAAAATTTTGAATTTTGTTTGCCATGATGAGTGTCGCATTCGTTGAGAAATTAACTAAAATTTAAAAGTTTATGCTTTTTGTGTTAAAACAAATTGAAATTAAATAAACAGTTTTTTTTGAATTTGTTTTAAACTTTATCTTGATTAAAATATTTAAACAATCTTAACAAACAGTGTTTCATTAGCTAAACTTATTAAAATAATAAAGGTAAAATTGTATGGTGCAATTCTGGTGATATTATTGCAAGTACATAGTATGTACCTAGATGCATTTAAGAACTATGTTCGGAATTCGGATGTGGCTAGTGAGTTGCGACAAAAATTGATAACTTATTATAGATCATGCAAGTTGCAACTCTTGGAGGGTTTAGTCTTAAGTGTGCTTTGATCAGTTAAAAGGTAAAACTCGAATAAAATGATTAGCAGACAAATTATGATAAATAATACTATATATTCAAATTTTTTTATTAATTAAATTTAATTAAATTGATTTAATATAATAAAAATTACTTATAATTACTATTATTTTAAGTTTTATTATTTAATTTAGTTAGATTTTATTTATAAAAAAATTTAGATGGTAGGAATTATAATGATTTATATATGATTACTACTAACACATGTTTCTGGATGACCTGATGAATGAAATCCAATTAAACAAGAAAGTTAGCAAAGTAATTACGCCAACAACACCACTAATATAAGGGAAAAAAAAAAGAATCTAAAGAGCCTTTTTTATAGAATATTTCCTCTACCTATTTGGATACTGTACCCGAAAAGCAATAAAGCTTTTGCTAACTAAATATGCAGAATTATGAGTGTTTTTGAGTAAAGCAGATTTATTTTGATCGAATGGATGCATGAGAATCTGGTTATAACTAGAATATGTATCTATGAAACTCAAAGTTTGATAACCTGATACATTGTCAACTAGGCAATCAATAGAGGATAGAGAATACGCATTTTTGAGCATGTTTTATTGAGATTAGTGAAACCAACACACATACGTTATTTACCATTTTGTTTTTTTATCATTATCACATTTGTCAGCCAAATGGTGAACTGAATTTTTCTGATGAAACCGGCATGAAGTAGCTTCCTGATTTCCTCCAAGGAGGCTTGCCTTTTTTCGGCTCTCAAGTTCCTTTTTTTTTTGAGCTATAGGCTTTATTGATGGGTCTAGCGCCAGCTTATCTGAGATAACCGAGGGATCAATTTCCAAGCAAACAAGTCGGCATGTTGGGACAAAAACTTTTAGAACCTGCTCTTCTCTTCGAGGCTGAGAGTTGTACCTACATAAGTAAATTTTTGTGAGTCAGTGTCAATATATTTTCTGCAAATCCTTTGTAGGTGGTGGCCTTTCAAGAAACTCGGCTCTAGGATCGAGATCGGATAAGGCTGGTGATTCGCCGATATTGCGGATGTTGTTCACTTGTGTTGTTATAGGTCAGTTGGTATGCTTGAGGCTGATATTATAACATTGGCGAGCTTCTCTATGGTCGTTGTGAATGGTGGCGACAACGTCATCCTGTACATGAAACTTTACACAGAGATAAATTGTAGATACTATGACGCTGAATTTGTTCAAGAAAGGACGGCCAAGTATCAGATTATATGGGCTAAAATAGTCGACCACTAAATATTGTACATCATAGGTTTAGGATAAGTGATGCTCACCCAGTGTGGTTTTTAACCACACAGACCCTAGCACAGGGACGCGTTCACCTGAAAAACCGACCAGATCTCCAGTAGAAGGTTGGAGGATCCTGTCGCTGAGCTTCATCTTCTGGAAGGTGGAATAGAAGAGGACGTCCGCACTACTTCCCAGATCCAATAGTATTTTGCGTACCAGAAGATCGCCTAACTGAATAGCAATTACCACCGGGTCGTCCAAGTTCGGAGTGTTCATACTAAGATCGAATGCCTGGAACGCCATCTGCGGAAGATGTGGTGGTGCTAGATCTTGGGCAGAACCACCTTCAATTGAAAAGATGGCTCGGTATGAACGCTTACGCGCCGAACTTGTGGGTCCTCCACCTGCAAAACCACCAGAAATACAGTTAATTACCCTTCATGGTTAGTCGAGGTGACTTGAGGTTGCTTTGTCTTTGTCTCGGGAGTGTTGTCCCGCCGAGGTATTGTCAGCTGAATAAGGGGGACGTCTCTGTATATGGTCACCGATGTATTTGTCCAGGTGGCTCTGCCGAGCTAAACGCTCTAGCAGATCCTTAGCAATGATACATTCATCGTTGGTATGTCCGTGCTTTTGATGGAAGC
Source organism: Arachis hypogaea (assembly GCF_003086295.3). Lineage (NCBI taxonomy): Eukaryota > Viridiplantae > Streptophyta > Magnoliopsida > Fabales > Fabaceae > Arachis > Arachis hypogaea. The sequence goes on from NC_092038.1 coordinate 5,848,769, forward strand.
TACAATATTTGGATTTGTCTCCATTTTTTGCGTCTTGATAAGTTCCGGCCTTTCGAGGTGGTTTGATCAGTTTGGGGTTGAGGATTTTCTTGATGATGTCGTCCCTCTTTGTATTAAACTGGGTATAGCTCTCATAGTGTGGGGTTAATTTGAAGTTTTTCTTATTTTTCCGAGGCTTATCATCCTCCTTGTATTGGGTCTTGTCTGATTTTCAAGCTTACCGTAACTCTTCAATGTCAATCTGCCCTTTCGCTTTCCCCTGAAACTCGGCCAGGGTTTTTGGTTTGGCGACAGCAATAGATTCCTGGAACTTGCCTGGCCGAAGACCACTCTTAATGGCATGCAAATGTACTTCGGGATGAAGACCTGGTATAGTCACGGCCACCTTTGTGAAGCGGGTCATGTAGTCTTTGAGGCTTTCGTTTGGTCCTTGTTTTATGGTGTTCAAATAATCAGAGTCATGCAAATAAATAGCAGAGCCAGTGAAATGATCCTCGAACAGTGTTGCTAATTTCTGAAAACGAGAAATTGAATTTGTAGACAAAGAACAAAACCAATCAAGTGTAGGACCATCTAAATAAGAAGAAAAGCGACGGCATAAAACGTTATCAGAAGCACCGTTTACGATCATTATGGATCTGAATTTTTTTATGTATGTCATTGGATCTCCCAACCCATCATAGGGTGTTAGGGTTGTTGGCAGAATGAACCTCCTAGGTAGCTCAAAGTTCATTAAGCCAGCTGTGAAGGGTCCAACAGAGTTGTCAGGCTCGACATTTTCATTTTCTGGCTAGGCTTCCTTAGCTTATTGTGCCGAGTTTCGTCATTCGGCCGAGTTCCTTCGTTTCGTGGTTGCCCATCTTCATCATTTCAAGGGGTTTCGGAGATGTGTGCCGGATCGGACTGGTGTTCTTCATCCTCCAGGTGTTCACGGCGATGATTATTATTATTCTCAACCCGAGCATTGACTAGCTCGGCAATTTGGTTAGCCATTTTTGGATTTTCCTCAGTCATACGTTGATTGGCCTCCGCCATACGTTGGTCAACCCGAGCATGGATTAATGCGTAAAATTTTGAGATCGATGAGTAGGAAGGAGTTTTCATACTCGGCTCTACGATGGGCGTCAATTGTTCTTGATTAAGTATCTGGACTTTACCTTGGTTCCTAGAAGTCGCCGCCGAACAAATATCTCCAACGCCGAGTTATAAAGTTGAAGGATCCGAATTTTTTGTCCAAAGGTATTCCACGTTTCAAACAATATGAGTATAAGAGAATGTACCTGCAAAAAACACTCCGATACTTATGTTAGTATCGTGTATTTCTTATATATCTTGAAGATATGATATTTTACCTTTTATAATCGAGCATCAACTGTTACACTTTTTATCGTCGTTTTCGTTAAGTGATATTATTTGAATAAACGGCCAATTTATAATGTTCGAAATGATTTATAACGGTTTGATCGAATTATAGCTCATAAAACCGATTTATACTTATGGTAACGGCCGTATCAATGAGCAAGCTGCTAATGCCTCTATACTTATCTATAAAATTTTGCAATGATGTTTACCGAAGATGAAAAATAGAAAATGCTATCTTTCTTCAATTTTTTTTTTCTAATTTTTAAGAGTGCTTTGTATATATTTTGGAGTTTATGACGCCATAAATAATTACGCTTTTTTTTTTTCCAAAAAAGGGGAGTGTATTTGGAGTATATTCTCCTGTACAAAAGATACATAAATAAATAAAGATATTACAATCATTAATTATTGCCTAAATAATTGTTAATTAAATGAAATGATCTATATAGCACTTCTAATTTCTTTTTTCTTTTCTTTTTTTCTTATGGTTTGTTTCGGCTTATGTAAATATAGTAGCAGCTTCTTTCATCTTGCTAATGGGCAACCCATTTATAAAGCGGATTTTCCAATGCTAATAATAATCATTTGGATGCTTATAGATGCTATGGTCAGATTTATCATAATACTCTCAGAGTTGAGGTATTTATTAAAATAGTAGTGCTAACTGCTAGCTAAACAATAATTCATCAATAATTAAAAAAATATTTTTTAAATAATACTCTCACTTAAAGGACTGCGTTATCACATTCTAAAATAATCTAATATATTTGTTATTATAATAATTGATTCAATTAATTACACTACATATCAAATTCTAGATTTTATGGATTACATGCGAAATTTAGAAAATTTAAATTCAGTAATATATTCTTTTTTGGTAAATGCTATGATATCTAAAAAGTAATGTTTACTTATTAAAAAAAATTAAAAATTAATATTTACTTTAAAAGATATAAAAATAAATAATTTTTAAATCAAAATTTATTAAAAAAATAAGTTAGACAAAATTTAAATACAACCATAAAATTGACTTTCTTTTTTATCATGTCAATAATAATTATCCAATCTTTTAAAATAAAAATTACAATTTTCAAAGCACAACTCATAAAAAACATCCCAAAATTTCTAAATTAAACATTACGAAACTTGAGAGTATACACTCATAGTGTAAATTCATCTATATTAAGTAAAAAATGAGATTGATTACGTTCTCAAAAAATATGATAACATTAATATAAATGACTGTCGGTAAAAAAAATTATAACATAGAATAGAGAGGTTGAAGTGCGACACGGCACAGGTCAAACAATTGAAATCGAACAACAAAATAGATCAAACGAACCATATTAATTTAGAAGAAGGAAGACATGCATGAATAATGATAATGATGATGAGGGTTGACGGAAAACAAAAGAAAAGAGAAGGAAAAAATATATATATATATTTTGAATTTGTTCTTTTAATTTCATTGTATTTTTTTTTTAGTTTTCATTGTTAATTTAAATTTTGATATGCATAAAATAAATATATATAATTATTCATTATTTTTATTTGGATTTTGATGAATTATACCTTTTTCCATGTTTTTGTACTTTTTAATTATGAAAATGTTTTAATAATCATTATTCAATTATGAAAATGTTTTATTTTAGTTTAATTTATGTATGATATTATATTATTTGATTATTAAAATGGATGTTGTATGTATAAAATTATAGATACTACATATATAAAATTATGGATATTATTGATGTTATATATACTTAAATACACGTGTAATTATTATAGATGTTATATATATACATCAAATTATAGATATTGATATACTTAAATGCATGTGTGATTATAGATGTTATATATACTTAAATTGTGGGATGGACAACCTCTTCATTGTATAAGTTCAGAAGTTAAAATCTTTCATTGAGAAAGTGAATGAGTAGTTCTCTTCAAAGATACCATTAAAATTCAATTATTTTTGCTAAAAAAACACTCAATATATACTGATACGTAGCCTATAAGCTCGGTCAACAGAGCTTATCTCGTCGAAACAGAACTCCGATAACCATGATACCTCACCAAACAGAATCAAGTAAATAATTAACACTAAAAAATCTAAAAGCTCCAACAAAACACAGAATCTCAACTAACTAGAATCGGGATACTCTCGGCAAACTCGGAAAATTCCAGAACAAGTTTTAACCAACTTACTTCCAACGCCTATATAAACAGATAAAGTAACTTCACAGAAGACAGGTTACACAACACACTCATTCTTATTTAGTTAACATACTCTCACTTAATTCATATTCTTATTTGAGCGTCGGAGTGCTTTTTGCAGGTGCTCCCGCCGTCGTGTTCTTCCTCAGCCGAAGTATTATCCTTCCGCCGAGCATTGTGATCTGCAGGAGGGACTGCTATACCTCGGCACCCACAGGACGTAACATTTGGCGCCCACCGTGGGGCCCTAATTCGATCTAACCCCACTTATATCTTTTGAAACGCTCTGCCTCTTTTCTTTTACGCAGGGATTCTGACCTCCTAGACATGGATGAGAACGGAGCTCAACCCTTCAATCAAGCCGAGTTCCTAACCCAAATGGCCGAGCTTCAAGCAGAAGTCCGGAGATTAACCGAGCTCTCCGCACAGAATAACGCAGGAAAACATGAGGGGAATAGCTCTAAAAGCTCAGCCCAGGGAAACTCGGACCCTTTAGTCATCACTCCACCAAAAGAAAAATTGACGCTGGACAATCCCTTTTCCGAGGAAATCACGAATTTTAAGATGCCTAAAAATTTCGTTTTACCTAACTCCCTAGAGCCTTACAGGGGGATTGGTGACCCCCCGAGCTCATATTAAAAAGTTTCAGTCTATGATGTTCTTTAATGGCGCTAATAATGAACCTATACTATGTCGTTCTTTTCCCACTTACCTTGATGGTGCTGCTTTACTGTGGTTTTCTAAATTATCTGCAGGGTCAATCTCGTCCTTCGAGGATCTGGCAAGGTCCTTCATTGACTACTTCGCCGCCTCAAGGATATATGTCCATGGATCAGACTATCTCGGGACAATAAAGCAAGGACAACATGAAAGTCTCAAAGACTACCTAACCCGATTTGCTGAAGCAACCATGGAAATTCCAGACTTAGATCCTAACGTCCACCTACATGCACTTAAGACCGGACTCAGACCAGGAAAGTTCAGAGAAACAATAGCGATCACTAAACCCAAAACACTGGAGGAATTCCGAGAAAGGGCCGCAGGTCAAATGGAAATCGAGGAACTACGCGAAGCACAAAAGCCAGACAAGCTGCCGACCAGAAAGGAGGAAGAAAAGACATTCAGGCCAATGAGCAGGAAAGATCAAAAGAAACCCTTCAAACTCACCCCAAAGTTTGATACTTATACCAAATTCAACACAAAAAGGGAGAACATAATCAAGGAAATTCTCCACGCCAAAATAGTTAAACCTCCAGCCAGAGCGGGAAGCTATCAAGACCAACGGTTCGTGGACAAAAGCAAGCACTGTGCCTTCCATCAGAAGTATGGACACACAACAGACGAATGTGTGATAGCCAAGGACCTATTGGAAAGGCTAGCTCGACAAGGGCTCTTAGACAAGTATGTCGAAGGACAGAAAGGCAAAGAAACCAAAAGGGAACCGGAGGAGCGAACAACAAGTAAAGAAAGATGGACAACAACAGATCCCCTAGAGGAATCATAAACTGTATATTCGGAGGATATGCTGGAGGAGGTGAAACAAGCTCGGCACGAAAGAGAAGCTACCGAGCAATGCTAGCAATTGAAGGAGCACCACCCCCAACAAAACACAACACAACAGAGCCAGAAATAACCTTTGGCCAGGACGACCTAATCTCAACAAGCCTAAACCTCGACGACCCAGTCGTCATAACCGTCCAGACAGGAGAGTTACTGGTAAGAAAGGTCCTTTTAGACCCAGGTAGTAGCGCTGATGTACTTTTCTATTCCACCTTTATAAAAATGCAACTGTCTGAGAAAGCCATGCAACCATCAACCGGAGAGCTGGTTGGGTTCTCCGGAGAAAGAGTTCCAATTAAGGGACACATTTGGCTAAAAACGACTATGGGCGACCCCCATTAACAAAAACCATTGACATTCAATATCTAATAGTCGACTGTCCTAGCCCTTATAATATTATTTTCGGAAGACCCGCCCTGAATAAATTCAGAGCGGTAGTATCTACATTACATTTGTGTGTTAAGTTTCAGGTACAGAACAAAATAGCAACCGTACATTCAGACCGACAACAAGCTCGGCAGTGTTACAATACCAGCCTAAAGAAAACTGATACGCAAACAGTGGCTCACCAGAGGACAAGATCAACATCCGAGATTTTAACCCTTGTTGAACTAGACCCTAGAGAGGACTTCCAGGAAAGACCTCAGCCGATAGGCGAGCTCCAGAAGATTCCTCTGACTTCCAGGGACGAGCAGTTCACTTACGTCGGGCGAGCACTAGAAGGAGAAGAAAAAAGCAAACTCATAAGAGTACTCCAAGATAACGCCGACCTATTCGCCTGGACACCAGCAGACATGCCAGGAATAAATCCAAATGTAATTTGCCACAAGCTCGCCATAAACAAATCCAACAAGCCGGTCGCCCAGAAGAAAAGGAACCTCGGAGCAGAAAAAACAAAAGCAGCTCTTGAGGAGACTAAGAAACTCCTCAATGCTGGCTTCATCAAGGAACTCCGCTTCACTACATGGCTCTCAAATGTGGTAATGGTAAGGAAAAACACAGGTAAATGACGCATGTGCGTCGACTTTACGAATTTAAACAAAGCTTGTCCTAAAGATGCTTATCCTCTACATTAAATTTGACTTTCAACAATCACAAATTCTTCCCCCACAACCTCCACTATCTCTCGCAAACCACCGCGTTTTGGCTTCCTCTTGCGTCCACAACCGCCACACGCATCTGCGCTTTGTCGCGTCTCCCCAACCGTCGCACGCAGCCCTGCCTCGTCATTGCATGCAGTCCAACCTCGTCGCGCCTCCATCGCGCCGCTGCAAAAAGCCCAACTTTGTGTTGAGGTGCCTTTTCTTCTGAAAACGCCGCTTTTTTCGCATCCCGTGCAGTCGCAGCCATGCATTTTTTCCGAACCCGTGCTCCTGTTGTCATTGCGATTCACAGTAAAAGTTTTATATGCATGCGGATGTTTATTTTTCTTGCAAATGAAAAATTTATTCTTAATACAAATGAGATGTTTGTTCTTCATGTAAATGAGACGTTTATTCTTCATACGAAACAACTCACTTGCATTTGGGGTTGGTAACGGCATGAGACGGTGGCGCTAGAAAGCTTTCTCACCGGCGAGGGGGTTGCATGCTAGGGTGCGGTGAAAATACGGTTTGGGTTTGAAGAGGGCATAATTAGAATAAAGTGAAATTAGATAAAAGTAATGAATTCAAAATAAAAGTGAAATTAGATAGATAGTGGACTGAAACACAATCTATTATTCACATTGTTACAACCTTTTATTATTCACCTAATGAAATTGTAAAAAATCATAATAATATCAGTACATACTAATGCATGAAGATAAATTTATTGTTGTACGATTATGAAGGTTTCATTGAGTCCTTTAAACAAAAATAAATTAGTATTAATACAAATTAAAAAATATTATTTCATTACTCTTTATTATAATTAGTGTGTAGGAAAATCAAATAATTAATGACAAACCAATATGGTTTTGGTCCCTAAAGTTTTCAGCCAGAATCGAAATCGTCTCTCATTTAATTTTCGATTTAAAATCGTCCTTAACATTTTTTTCGTATTAAAATCGTCCTTTTAAATAAGATTTTTAATTTAATTCCTAAACTATCCCTATTTTAATAAAAAAATAAAATTTTAAAAAAAAGTAAAAAAAAAAAAAACGCGTTTTGGGGAGGGGGTAAAGGAAACGCGTTGGGGTGGGGGGAGGTAAAAGGAAACGCAAGAGGGAGGGGAGGAGTCCATCACCATAGCCGCCGCCACCATCTGACACTTGCATCGTTGCCGGTCCGCCCACGAGCCACCGCCAGAACCACGACCAGAGGAAGACGCCGCCTCCTTCCCTTCATGTATCTTTCTACCGCCACCGTGGAGCGCGTCGCCGGGAAGGGGAGCCCGAGCTGCCGATCTACCCAGTCGTGGAGTGTGTCGCCGTTGTTCATGCATGCTCCTGCCACCGCCGATCTACCCAGCCGCCGTCGCTCGGTCGCCCATGAGCTGCCAGTGGTCCTGCTTCGCCTTCTGCATCTGCTTCTTTGTGCTTTGAATTTCTAATTTGGCTTTGTGCTTCTCTGTTAATTTGGCTTTGTACTTAAATTTGTTGATTTGGCTTTGTGTTGATTTGTTGCTTTTTATTTCTGTTTGTGTTAAATTTATGTTGATTTGTTGATTTTCTGCTTCTCTGTTGATGCTGTTATTCTTGGAGGTGGAGGTGGGAGTGGGAGTGGGGGGAAGGGGAGACGGGGAAGGGGAGGGGACGCGGGGTGGGGGAGGGGGAGGAAGAAGGGGAAAGGACGCGGGGTGGGAGACGGGGGTGGGGGTAAGGGGAAGGGGAGTGGGAGGGGGACGGCAGCGGCGTTGGTGGTGGTGGTGGTGCTGGTGGTGGTGTTGGTGATGGTGTTGGTGGAGGTTGTGCCAGTGGTGTTGGTGTTGGTGGTGGTGATGGTGGAGGAGGTAATTATGTAAAGTGGTGAGGGTATTTTTGTCCAGAAAAAATAAAAAGAACGATTTTAATACGAAAAAAACGTTAAGGACCATTTTAAATCGAAAATTAGATGAGGGACGATTTTAATTCTAGCTGAAAACTTTAGGGACCAAAATCATACTTACCCCTTAGAATAAAGTGAAATTAGATAAAAGTAATGAATTCAAAATAGGTTTGATTACTTTGTTGGTCTCTATAGTTTTGCGAAATTTTTAATTAAGTCCCTATACTTTTTTTTCTTTTAATTGGGTCCCTGCACCAATTTTTTTTTCAATTAGGTCTTTTTTGGCAATAATTGGCTTAATTTTATAGAGACTCAATTAAAAGAAAAATAATTGGTACAGGGACCAAAATAAAAAGAAAAAAAAAGTGTAGGGATCCAATAAAAAAAAATTTGGTGTAAGGACTCAATTAAAAGGAAAAAAAGTACAAGAATCTAATTAAAAATTTCGCAAAACTATAAAAACCAACAGAATAATTAAACCTTCAAAATAAAAGTGAAATTAGATAGATGAAACCCAATCTATTATTCACGTTATTACAACCTTTTATTATTCCCCTAATGAAATTGTAAAAAATCATAATAATATCAGTACATACTAATGCATGAAGATAAATTTATTGTTGTACGATTATGAAGGTTTCATTGAGTCCTTTAAACAAAAATAAATTAGTATTAATACAAATTAAAAGATATTATTTCATTACTCTTTATTATAATTAGTGTGTAGGAAAATCAAATAATTAATGACAAACCAATATGTAATAAGACGCGTAGATTTTAAAAGAAAATATATACAGAAGTAATTTCAATGAAGTCAAATATTTTTTTTGGCACTTAACAAGCTAAAATTTGTTAGTTTCTAAACATTTTCCTTATTAAAAGCCTAACGTGTAATGTAACTAACCTTTGAATATTAGTGTATGTATTAGTCATTACGCAAACATGGCCACCAGCCACCACTGCTGAGAATTTGAATTCCCACACAACAATACAACATACTAGATCACAGAGATTTAGACTATTTTCAATAGAGAACTCATTTCAGTTTTTATTAATAATTTATTTGTCATAAAAAGTAATTTTACATCAATTTTTGCATTATAAATAGTAAATAGGAACTCAAAGCATCTCTCTCTTCTCCATTATAAAGAACTAACTTTAGTCCCTGTTGTGGTTCCACTTAATTAATTAATTAAAATATTTAAAATTAATATAATTAATTTTTTTAATAATGTAATTTAAATTTTTAAATTTAAAAATAATTCACTATTAAAAGATATTAATATTAAATAAATTCATATATAAAAATAATACACAATATATAATTCGGGGTTACACTAATTTGTAAAATTACTTAATACAAAGAAAAACATAATTAAGCTCTATAGTTAACGACAAGCATTGTGAAATTGCCACATGTGTTCAATCAAGTCCTCTTTTAATTGTCTATACTGCTGCCTATTTTGAAGTTGGGCATTTCTTTGGAGAAATTGATGGTATGGTGCAAAATCTTCTTCTCCCAGCTGAGGTTGTGATAAGCCATTTTTGACATCATCATATTCTAAGCCTTGAGCAAAATTTCCTGCATAAGTGTGATAATAGAAGAGTATCTAAGTGGTATATATAGAATAATAAAATATTAATTTATTAATAATAACTGTAACATAATAACGGCTAGTTTTCAACGGCTAATTTTGCGACAGCTAATTTTGCAACGGCTAATTAAATATAATAATATAAACCATTAATTAAATAAAAATTTAATTATTTAATCTAAATAATTATTTAATTATTAATTAAAAAATAATTATTTAATATAATTATTTATTATAATATAATTATTTAATATAATTAATTAAAATTTTATATAATTATTTATTTAAATAATAACTTGTCATTTGGGAAGTTATTATTGACTTCTCAAAGTCCCTGTTCAAAAGGTCTGATTTCTCTAGAAATTTGTGTAGAGACTTTCTTTTTTTTCTCCCACGGTTAGTATCTCCTTGTGAAAAGTAAAATGATGACTCATGCATTAGACTTGTTCTTAATATTTAATCCATGATTAGTGTGAAATCAAAAGGCCTAATTGATCAACAAATAACAACAATAGCCAATTAGCCACCACAATATCTACACACTGACACACATAGAGTGAAATAAATGATATATATTGTATTTTCAAATTAATTTGGATTATATTAAATAATGAAGTGTTTAATCTTTAAGAAAATAATTTGGTTAAAGGAATATTCTAAGAAATAAGAACATTAGTTAAGGGAATAAATGAGGAATTTTTTTCCAACATTTAGGATACATACTATATTTTGAAATTAACAGTCATCACTTTGTATTTTTATAAGAAAATTATTTTTATAGTATCCTAACTACTAGTGTCTTTAGGAAACTTGTTAGAAACATCTATAAAAAGTGACTATATCGAGTTATTCATTAAATTTTATTGTTTCATAAATGAAATATCTTCACTTTATTTCATAGAGAATAATAAATTTATATAAACTATATTTACACATCTTACACCAAATTATACTTTTGTAAATCTGATATTAGTTATGTTCATCTCATAAAAATATCAAAAATAAATTATTATATTGTTTGGCACATGTTCAAATTATTTTACATATGATCTGATCTAAAAATACTTTGGATAACAATATTTATTAAAAATATTATTAGATAATATAAAATTATAAATTTTTTAAAAGTATTTTAAATTTTGATAATAACATATTTTTAATATATTTTTTTATTTAATATATATTTATAATTATGTTTTAAAAATTTTCTATAATTAATTTGATATCTTATGTCTGTATATGTAAAAAAAAATTTGTTTCTGCACCATACCAATAATGCCGTAAAGTTATATATTCATGATATTATATAGTTTTCTCTTGACAATAAAAATATAAGAGTACAAAATGAATAACAAAAATTGATTAAAAAAGAAAGAAAGAAAAGAATAGAAAACAAAAAATAAAAAAATCACGAATAAGGCAATTCTTATTACAGGAAGTATAAATATAGATATAAAAGTATAGGTAATAATATAAAATTAATTATAGAAAATCTTATTTTATTATTTGAATAATGTTGATTTGGGTTATCTTAGTAATGTGTCTTTTTTTTTTTTGAATGAGAAAGCTTGCTTGCAATGATCTTATAACACTAGTTACCATAGAAGAAGTCAGAATACCTGTTTTTTCACATGAACTCTTTTGAATCTCTGGATCTTGATGGATTTCAAGCTTTTTTCTTCGAAAAATATTGAGAGATCATTGGTCTTGATGTTTGAAAGATGGTTAAGCAGGCTTTTTCCGGTGTTGCTCTTGATCCGAAAATAATGGAAACTTTACTGGTTCTTATTCCAAAAGTTGAATCGCCGATATCGATGAAAGATTTCAGGCCAATTAATCTCTGCAATGTGGTTTACAAGATCATCATGAAGGTTCTTATTAATAGGTTCTGTCCTCATCTTGCAAAGATTGTTGACCCACTTTAAAAAGGATTTATTTTGGAACGAGGAACTCCTGACAACATCATTATTGCTCAATAGGTCTTCTACTTTATGAAGAAGACTAAATCAAAAAAAGGCACATTGGCCTTCAAGATTGATCTCGAGAAAGTATTGGAGGTTTTTAGCCCATTCCCTTAAGAGCTTTAGTTTTTTCAATCCTACAATTAATTTGATTATGAATTGTGTCACTCCTTCTTCCTTATCTATTATTTGGAATGAAAATCATCTGAATGACTTTACTCCTAGCTAGTCAGGGTCTTAAATAAGGAGACCCTATGTCATCCTATTTTTTTGTGTTGTGTATGGAGAGATTGTCATGCTTTATTAGTCATCAGGTTGATTTAACCTTGTGGGAGCCAGTTGTTGTTTCTAGAGAGAGACCAAGAATATCCCACTTAATATTTTGTGGATGACTTGCGTTTATTCTGTAAAACTACAAAGAAATAAGTGCAAAATGTGATGTTAGTTTTAGAGACTTTTTACAAAGCATCTGGGATGAAGATTAATGTGAAAATGTCTAAAGCGCTTTACTCCAAGAATGTCTCTATAACAATGAAAGAGGTTTTCACTAGAGTGTCCTCTATTAGATTTGTCAAGAACTTGGGCAAGTATCGATCTTGGGGTTACCCTTAGCCATTCTAGGGACCGTTCAAGTTGGTAAGGGAGTTTACTCAATCAAGATGGTAGACCCTACTTGATTAATTCCGTTGCAGCCGCTATTCTCACGTACCAGATGCAGGTCTCTATTTTTCTCAAAGGAATCATTAGTAAATTGGAGTCTATGATGAGAATTTTTTTTAGAAAGGACAAGTTGACGGAAGAGGATTGAATTTTGTTAGTAGGAAGGTACTAGTTACTCCAAAAAAACATGGAGGTTTGGGGATTAGAGATCCTCATTGTGTGAATATTGCTTTTCTTGAAAAGTTAGTTTTGATTTTTTTCCAACAGTCAAACAAGTTATGGGTCCAATTGTTGGATGCCAAATACCGATAATCTTTATATGACTGTTTTGGTTGTCCTAAGAATAAGAGTTTTTCCATTTGGAGGAGTATTTGCAAGGCTTGAAAAGTGTTGAATGATGGGTTTGCTTAGTATATTGAGAATTTGAACCAGAATTTTAGTTTTCTAGTTGGAGAAGAGAATGACAGTTATCTAATGAGATGGATTATGTTCACATTTTTTATTCAAATCTTTAGATATAGGATATCTGGTCGGTTGGTAGGTGACATTTAGATACTCTTTATTCTCTTTGATCTCAAAATCTAAAAGGTAATATTCTTTCTTACAATCTAGATGTGCAAGCAGGTCCGGAAAGGGTTGGTATTGGTTTGGGTCTACTATCAAAGCCTATGACTCACGCAATGGTTATTTGTGGTTGAGTAAGCAACTGTTTGGTTAGGAGGAGTAGGAGAATTGGCTTTGGCTTTAACGCCAACTTATTCTGCAAAAGCACAAGTTTTTTGTTTGGCTGTGTCTTAAGGAAGCTCTTCCTACTGTAAGTTTTCGCTTTATAAGAGGGATGTCGTCATCGGATATGTGTCCAAGATGTCTTTTTAGACAAGAATCAATTTTACATTGTATTTGAGATTGTCCAAAAGCTCAGTTTGTATGGCATATATTGAATATTTCTTGTCATCCTTTGGATTTGAAGAACTGGTTCTTGTATCATAGAAGAGAGCATCCGTTCAAGTTTTTTTCGAGACTTTGGTGGATATGGCAAGTATGGAATAATGACATCTTTAATCCTCATGAGACCTCCAGAAAAAGTGATTTGTCTGGCATTAACTTCAGAAACGGAGTTTAGGAATATTTTTTAATTACAACATATGTCCCGTCCCTCTATTCTAAATGGTTTTTGAAATCTCACATCTATTAATACTTTTAAGATTAATTATGATGTTAGTTATCCTGGTTCGTTGGTTTTACTTGCTATTAGAGATTGTAATGGAAGTTGGCAAATTGGGTGTTTAGAAATAATTAGGAGTTCAAGGGGAATTGTTTGCTCTTTGGAGAGGATAAGATGTGGGTCAACGAGATGTTATTTGTGAGACAGATTGTATGAAAGCGTTTAATCTTGTTACTAATCACCAAGATAGTTTTGTGTTTATTGATCCGTTGGTGTTCAAAATAAAGGATATCATGCTTTGGAATTGGCGTGTTGACTTTCGTTTGATTATGAAAAATATAAACACGATGACACAGATAAAGATGACAATGAGATTACAACTTCATCACGTGGAGCTTCCTTTTTCTTAGGAGGAGTTTAAGAGTAGTTTCTATTTAAGCAATTCCTTTGTCTTTCTTATTTTTTTCTTTTGTTCAGTTTATTTAAGTCACAAAAAAATACAAAATTAACTATAACTCAAAATTTAAAAACTAAAAAAGTATGTTTTAATTTTGACTTTTATTTAAAAAATAATTTTTTAATTTATTAAATTTATTAAATAGTTAATGTATTTAATGGAAACAAAGGAAGAGTATAACCTAAATTATTTGAGTTCTACTTTTTATAACAATCAATTTAATAGTAAACTATATATTTAACAAATACTAATGCAATCTAGATAGAGTAGAAATACATAAATTTTTCATAAAAATAATTTATTATTTGATGTAATAAATAAAATGACATATTTTGTTATTTAAATAGTTATAGTCCATTTACTTACTTTAAAAAACACAGTTAATCTTCTTAGTAAATTATTATTTTGAATACAATTATTCATATCAATTATAATAAAATAATGAATTAATATTTGTTTTGTTAATAACTACCAATTAAAATTAAAAAATGAATCTTGATATACAGGTTGCGTTCCCCTCTGCCCTCTCTTCTGGAAACTTGAACCCCCTTGACCTCCTTGAACCACCTTGAACCTTCGGCTTCAGCAAATTTGCACAGAAAAATTGCCCCAATTTTTGGGGATTCAGCGATCCGGATATAGCATCATTAAGCTATATGCCATGGGCGGTCGCAAAGTTTCAATTTTTCTTTAATTGGATGTGTCTGAGCAAAGAGGGGCATCGAAGGAAGCAATGGGCAGAGTAATCTCTTTCCTCGTTCAGCCGCGATTCGTCCTTTTATACCTTGTGCTTTCAATCTTCATCATTTTCGCGCTCTATGGCTCTAAACAAGTATGCCCTTTAACCCCCTTTTTTACTTTATGCCATATTTGCATTGTGGATCTGATTTGGGTAGTGGACCGGTTTTGCCGCAAGATGTTTGCTTTGTGATTGTTTATGTTGCTATCATTTTGATGGGGTTGGTTTTGAATCTTGTCTTAACTCTCTGACAGAATGGAACATGATTTGAGTATTCTGGTTCTTTTGTTCTTACTTACATTGTCTTGATCAATGTGCTTCCTAATTCCATCATGGATGAACTCTTCCTATGGCAAGATTTTGTGTTGTATTATAATGACCCTGCAATGTCTTCCCTTTTCTTTATTGTTGAGTTGTGTTTGGGAGGGGTGCATGTATTTTATTTCTTGAATTATGAATCTAGATAGGTTGGACAGTTCAATAAGGGATAGGTTAGCTCTGCACAACTAATCTTTTTGACTCGGTTTAAGAGAGAAAAAGAGGATAATGATATCTTCAAAGGAGGGTAGAGACACATAATGTATTAGCTTTGTGATCCCTTTCTTTGGGATCCAGATTGAGGTATCATTTGGTGCTTATAGGAGGCTATGCATTTAGTAGAAATATGGTGTAAGTGATGAAGATAATGTTACTAGGTCTGGAAGGTGTGTGGACTACTTGATGTACATAAAATAGCAAGACAGTGATATAATGTGAAGACAAAGATGATAGGGAAAAGATTTTACCCTCAGGGCAATCATTTCAGCTAGAGTTTTCTGTAACCTTTTATTCATGTTTTGAGTCTAAGTTTTTGGTCGAAGTCAACATGTCATTGTTATATTACATATACCATTGAAACCTTCTTTTTCCCCAGCTTATTGTGGGCATTCCCCGTTTCCAGTGTTTGTAGATGCTAGATTTTAGAATAAGGTGTTCAGTATTTATATTTTCTAAATCCTTTCTAGTTGGCTCATTGGTTAAGCACACCATTGAAGACACAAATTAGGTTTTTCCCCCACTATATTATGTGTTCAATTGTATTAAGAGCATTATGTGTAACTCTTTTAAGTTTTTGCACAAACTATTCTGCATCATATGATTGAAAATTGATGAGTAGATCTATTTGTAAGTTTTTTTTCCACATATGTTTTCATCTCTATTGTATTTAGACATAGTTTATGATGGAACTTTTAGTCCAAGTACCTGACTCGGAAAAGGCTATATTTTGTTTTATTTTAATTTTCCTCTGTATTGCTTATTGGTTCATTCAGTGATAAACTTATGCCTTTTCTGATGTAGGACGAGGTGATGATATTAGAAGAGGATCCTGAAATTACACACAGGGTTTTTTTGGATATTGATATTGATAAACAGCGCTTAGGTAGTTAAGAAATCTTTTAGAATTTTCACTAATTGCTTTAATTCGAACCAATTTGACTTGCTTCATATTTTTGTTTGAGTGTAGAAAGACAGAAATAACAAGTTATTTTCAGCTAGTATATATATGCCCTTCATTGTTTACTACTAACAATTACAGAACTACTTCTGTAGGTAGGATCGTGATTGGATTATATGGCCATGTTGTACCAAAAACTGTTGGTAAGTTGTTGATATTCTATATGAATTATTAGTGATTAATATGCAAAATGGAAGTCGAGGATGAGCCTCCTTAATGGGATCATCCATATTCAGGGTATCTAAACTTGGTTTTAATTCAAAATTAAATCTTCCTGTTGAAGCTACCTCAGTTGGATTTGTATGCCTTATACATACAGTCATTTTTATACTCTTCATAATTCTATTCTAATTTTTTTAATGGTTGAAAATTTCCTGCTTGCAGAAAATTTCAGAGCTTTGTGCACAGGTATTTATAATATCTTCTTTCGTTGCTTATTAATTAGCCCCAATTACATGTATTTACTGAAGTGGATGGTTCCCAACTCTGTAGGGGAGAAAGGCAAGAGTTCTAGTGGCGTAAAACTTCACTACAAAGGAACACCACTTCATCGGATAATATCTGGTTTTGTGATTCAGGGTGGAGACATTGTTCATCGTGATGGCAAAGGATCTGAATCTATTTATGGTGGCACCTTTCCTGATGAGAATTTCAAGATAAAAAACTCTCATGCTGGTGTGTAACATTATTTACTTGGATGCTAGTATTTCACTTTACCAATCTTCCTGAAACAGCCGTGATGTTTCTTTGTTTCTTTAGTCTATATGTTTGTTTCCATTAAAATTTAGTCATTCAATTGTTGCAGGTGTTGTTGCTATGGCAAATTCAGGACCTGATTCAAATGGCTCCCAGTTTTTTATTACCACAGTGAAGGCCTATTGGTAAGTTATATCTTGATGATGCTTGGTATGGACAATTTCATATTGTATGACAATCTTGCATGTAGAGGAATACCGAGTTCAAATTTGTTCTTTGAAAGGTCAATACATGTTCATTGTGCCATCACAACTAGATATGGCGATTTACATGCGAACTTTGCAGGTTGGATGGTGAGCATGTTGTCTTTGGAAAGGTTATTCAAGGCATGGATAATGTGTTTGCGATCGAAGGGGGAGCTGGAACGTATAGCGGAAAACCCAGAAAGAAGGTGGTGATTGCAGATTGTGGAGAGATACCCAAGAGCCAGTGGGATGAGGAAATTTCAACTTCCAAATCAGTGACAACAACATAAGCATATTTTTTTTATCATACATTGCACACCTCAAACTAATGGGATGAGTAAGGTTAAACTCTAGTATCCGTTAAGCCAAAGCCTTTAAGAAATTAGTTCTGATAAAATTTTAGTTCAATTTTTAGCATGACCATTTTAGTAGCTTGTTTGATATTTATAGTCTGTTTCAAGTCCTTTTCTGTGTATTGTATTTTTCCCAAAAGTCATTTTGTGTATTTGTATTTAACACCTTATATAAACAAAGCTGTTAGGGTTGGCTGTAGAGAAAGGGAAAGAAATTAACAGAAATATTTACTTGTTCTATGCACAAATATATTGTCATTATTTTGTTGTCTCAAAGCTATTTTGTTCGGTAGTCTTTCTTACATTGTCTGATCTAGAATTCTCAGAAAAAAGGGAGTCAAAAAGTCAAAACTGGTGTAACAAAACGCCAATGATATTTTTAAATTAATAATGAAAAAATTGACTTCAATTTATTTTTTAATAATTTACATTTTACCAACTTGATCCAATAGCTCATTCATCTAAATCCTATGATGAACAGTACATTTTAAAAGAAAAAATGGCAATTCCTGTATTGAAGAGATGAAAGAAGGTGATGAATGAATAAATATGTTGAAGTCTGGAGAGAATCAAATTGAAGAGAAGTTGCTCTAATAATGAAAACAAAGTGGTGGTTTATTGTGGCAATAAATAATATCAAATCTTATCCTAATTTCTTAATAATTGTCGGTTTGGATATATCCAGACTGAAACAACGTGAGGCTGAGGCATAAAGTGCAAAGCCAGATTAGCTTGAGTTTTCATAGCACATGGATTTTGCAGTTCTTAACCAAGACTTGCTATAATCTTCAATATAATAATATTAGGCGAATAAGAGAATATCCTGAAAGGGCAGAACAATCAAGCTTCAAGCCTTTAAATTCAACTATTCTATAAAATTGAATAAAAAAATGGAAAATTTTCCACAAAAAGTAAATCTACCTCAACACATGTACAAATCTTGAGACTTCCAGACATGTTTTAGATTTGTGTGTTGGGAATTGGGATTGAAAGACAAACAAAAACATGGGAAAACACAGCTGAGTGAGTCAGTTGTCTTGTGAATTGAATTGTTAGAGAGTATCTTGTTCAATGGGTAGCAACAACGAGGACCCAAGCTCTTCCCCATCGCACCCTCTTCTTGAACCTCACTCACCTGACTCACAAGAATCCTTCATTCACATATCATACAACCATGGCCCTCGTTCCTTCAAGGACCTTCCTTTCTTCATCCTCTTTCTCCTCTTCTCTCTTTCCACTTTCGCCTTCGGCATCTTCTCCATCTTCCACAGAAACCCCAACTACCCTGCTTCCCTCTCTTCCTTCTCCTTCAACCCAACCACCCAAACCTGCACCACCTCCACCTCCACCTCCACCACCTACTTCCTCCTCTCCCTCAATTCTACCTACTATTCCTCCAATTTTGTTGAGGACTTGACATGGACCCTCGTTATCACCTTCATTCTCAGCATACCCATTTGCTGGCTACTCCTCCTTTTTCTCAAGCATTATACCAAACACCTTGTCTACGCTACTCTCCCCTTCTTCATCGTCATCCCCATCTTCCTCAACGTTTACTGGTTCGTTGTATGCACTGTCAGCTCCACTTGCAGCGATGTTTTCCCCATGGTATACCGCATTCTCGTTCTCGTCTTCCTCTTCCTCGTGATTGGGGTAATCGTGTGGATCCTCGTTGCGAATTGGCACCGTGTTGAGCTCACAATCAGCATAATCGGTGTGGCATCAAACGCGCTTTCTTGGAACCTGGGTTTGTTCGGGGTGCTACCCTGTTTGACCATTGGCCTTTTGCTCTACTATGTTCCCATGGTGGTATTCATGGTTTTTGCCACGTTTAACGGCAAAGTTGTGCCGAAAGGTTTGGAAGGTGATGAAATTGGATGTGTTTGGAAGCAGGATAGTTGGGTGCCGGCTTATTTTGCGCTGGCAATACTCACTATGCTGTGGTCCGCAACGGCGATGGTTGAGGCGCAGGTTTATGTGATCAGTGGGACTATTGCTCACTGGTATTTCTCAAAGGATGATCAAGTTCCAAGAAAGAGTATTACAAATTCTATAAGGTGAAAACAAACATCATTGCTGTGCTCATGTTTCTTTGCATTTGCTTGCTTACATTACTAAGTTGAGGAATTTAGGCGCATTTTTGTTTATTTAGTTGGCATGATCATTGATGCTGTGTGGTGATTGATAGAAGTAAATGATCATAGTATTCTTTCATGGTAAAAGCAGATAACTTGATTCCCCTGTCCTGCCTGTAAAATGCATAAGTAGTATGTGCTGAATCTTTGATGAGAGTAGTTGATTAACCAGAATTGAGCATTTTGATTATAATATAACGAAAATTATTCTTGGTACTGAAGAAATCATATGATCAATTCGATGAACAGTGTGGCTTCAATATCTCAGTATTGTCTTTCTGTTGTTATTGGTATTGCCTATTTTGGTACTAAATAGCAAGACCTCGGATATAATAATGTTTCCCCATCAAGTTGTACATCCAATGTTAAAATGCTTAGTTTGAGAATCTTTAGTTAATTCTGTTGTCGTTTGTAAATTCTGGTTAATATCAGTTGTTTAAATGGATTGGTTACGAAATGTAAATAATTTGTTGTCTTTTGATGTGTCCTACTACTTGCAAATTTTTTGTGATTCCCAAAGCAGCATACTCTTTGATTAGGATACAGGAAGAGAAAAAGGAAAATATGCGTTCAATTGAGTTGAACTGAATAGTTGATTTACGTTTAGAAAGGCATAGTTAGATGGCTGCTTTACAGTTAGAAAGACATTGACTATGAGAATTTGGTTGGCAGAAATGCTTTTGGTCCTTCTGTGGGAACCGTATGTTTGTCAGGATTGCTTATGTGTGTTGTCCGAATGGTTCGTTCTGCGGTTGATAGTGCTAGACAAGAAGATGCTCCGGGGATAGTTAACCTGATATTGCGATGCTGTGTGAATGCCTTCCTGGCAGCAGTGGATTTTCTTAATAAGTTTACCATCAACTTTGCCGCAATAACTGGTGAGGCTTACTGCACATCTGCAAGGATGACATATGAACTTCTAAGACGTAATCTTCTGTCTGCTGTTTTTGTGGAGACCATCTCATCTCGCATCCTGGCCGGAATTATCTTTGTCCTGTCGGCAATATACACAATTGTGGTACGTTTTGTTGATATTTCTCTTTATATGCTTGTTTCAATTAGAGGCTTGCTACTATGCATAACTAGATATAAATTTCAACAATCCTCTTGAAGCATGAGATACTTGAAGAGCTTTCTTATGCTTGTAGCCTGTGGATGTTGATAACAACTTACAACATATCCTTCCATTAACATTGTCCATGTTCAATTGACAGCCATAAATTATGGTCTTTCGCTTTTGCAGTTTGTTGTTCCTTTTTGTTTTTTGTTTTTTGGGGATGAGATGAACAATGTAGGATAATTTAACTTAGTGACCATCTTGTGAAACTCTTTGACTTATAATATCTTAAAAATGATATGTTGGGGTCCAACAATTACTAGTTTGTTTTCCTCCTTTCATTGTTTTCTATCTCTCTTTTTGTATAAGCAGGTATGTGTTATATTAAAGACCACAACGAGTCTTGGGTCCGATTCATATCTAGTAGCAGCGCTAGCTTGGTTGCTGCTGATCATAGTGCTGGGGTTCTTTGTGCATGTACTAGACATTGTAATCGACTCAATTTATGTCTGCTATGCCATAGACCGTGATAGCGGAGAAGTCTGCAAACAAGATGTCCATGAGGTTTATGTTCACTTGCCCATTAGCAGGAGTAGCAGACAATCTAATGTTGTAACAAGAATTCTAGGTGTGTAAATAGTTCTTCTTAGGAGTCAAATGTTTTGAGACATTTGAATTGCTACTTTGAGGGCATTCTTAAGTTAGAGCTGTGTGTGAGCCTATTGTGCATACTTCTGAGTGTTTCTTTTAGAAATGTAGTTTAATAATTTATAGTTGTAGAGAGCAAGGGAAATTAAGTTGATTTGAATGCTGACTTTAAGTTTACCATGTAACCTGAACTATGTACTATACTTCTTCTGTAAGGGTGAAGACTGAAGAGCACAAGTGAAGCTCATAAATCAAACAATTTTGTTCAACGACTAAGCATAATTTGTGCTACTTTGTAGTTTGTAGTGCTTTCGTTTATTTGCTTCTTATCCAAGTCATGTCAAAGAAAAAGAATGGTTAGCTTAATTTTAGTCTAGCAATCTCATGGGAAAGGATGACTCTGCTTATTTTCTTGTTTTCTCATTATTGTCAACTTGTCTTCTGCATTACTTCATTCTAAGAATGAACCAGTAACTAGATACACAATCAAGATACTGATACTGATGTACAATATAGATACTCCTTTCTTATTTTTCTTATTTCAGAAAGCTGTCAACACTTGACAATTTCTGACTCGTTCATATATCTCCCAAGTTATATTATTCGAAACCTATGTAATCTTTTTGTAGAAAAACAATGTAATATGTTATTATAGAAGGTGAAAAAGCTCTGATACCAGAACGAAAGAAAAGAAAATGAACAGATGAAAATGAAAATATAAAATATGTGACTCTGTATTTTATAGGTATACAAAGCATAAATCATTGTTGGGTTTCAGATGGTTCCCTAACATTTTTCTCCGTATATATATATATATATATATATATATTGTTTTCTTGGTACCACAACGCGGCTACTGTCCTAGGATAATTCCTCTACAGTCAACAGCAATAATAAGCCTTAATGTGGCAGGAAGTAAATCAATAAAAGGTTGGTTTTTCCCAATATTTGAAGATGAAAATTTATTATTTAGATGTTAAATTGGTTTGGACCTTTAAAATTGGTTCGGCCAACTGTAGTTCAAATATGGGCCAGTGTTGGGCCAATATGTGTTTAGATCATTTTCCCACCTCAAGAAATTGTTGCACTTTAGATCCAAAAGTAGAAAGGAAAAAGAAATATGTTGCAGCCTTGCAGGTATGTGTGTGTCTATATATACATACATACACACACACTCACCCAACTAACTTTGCTAGCCCAAAAAAAAAAATATAAAGGATAAAGAGAAGCTTCTGGTTGCTTGGCAGGTTTGTAAAGGTATAATGTGACCAACTGATCATACAATCATAGTTTTTGAATGCATACTATTGTTTGAATTTTGAACATCAAATTGAGAGTATAAATTGATAAACAAATTCAGTCCCATTAGGAACTAACAGTGAATGCATTCTGACATTTCAAGGGCCAATAGCTTTCTTAATGGGGTGGTCCATAACCATATATATCTCTTTTAATTTGCACCACTTATTGCATAAGCAACCAATGTGGTTCTCAACAAAGGTATCCGAAATTGAAGTAACTAGTCCGGTACTCATAGAGATCAATGCTCTTCAGCTCTTCTTCCTAGCTATCATATGATTTGTTATGTCTCCTCACGTGGATCTAATCTACAACATAGATAATTCTAGAAAATGAAAATGTACAAGTACCCATAGCCTATATATAAAATTACATTTATCTCAAATAAGAATGAAATGTCATCATATAAATTTAACATCAAAACAAGAAGAAAAAGTCAGCGTATAATTGTATCATTATCTTTAATTTTCTCATGTCAAATCCCGAGGATCAATACGCACCACAAAAATGAGTGCATCCATGCATATTAATATAGTAGTAGCTAGTCCCAAAGTAAGTAGGTATTGTTCATCATCATCATCATAATGCATGCACAACAATGTTGAAAATCTTCCATTTTATAGCAAAGGGACAAATGAACGATGCCATGAACCATCACACATACATGCCTCCCAATCCACCAACATAGCCTCTCATGCTGGCTTTTAGTGTTTATTGTAACCTCCAATTCATCACCATGATCCAACATAATGCCAAGCACAAACAACTAAATTAGATTCATTATATTTGAGTCATTGCATGTGATAATTTCCACCGAATTCTATATCAACTGGTTGCGGGGTTAACTCTTTGTGCTTCGTTTTATTAGACAAATTCGTCGAAATTCTATGAAATCTCGATCCAGGGAATATAATAATAATAAAAGAAACAAGCATATAATGATGAGCAAGTTGGAAAAACGATCTGATTGGTGATTGGAGAGACGTACATGAACTAATTTGTTAATCACAAAAACTTTCTTTTTTTCTTTTACCACCACTACCTTCTATGCTTTACTTTCACGCAAAGACTATTTTCAGAAACTCAAAAAAGAGAATGTGTGGTTTGTGATCCGAGATGGGACCACGGCATAGTCAATGTATAGTGCAATGTGTTATATTTAGTATTGCTTCTTAAATGTCGGTATGCTCCTAAGCTTATGGTTAATTTTAATTGAGAAAAATTATTTCAAAAGGCAATGAGGTTTTTAAGAAAAAAAAAATATTTTTTCAATTTTTTATTTTTATTTTTTGTAAAATTAGTTAGTTTTTTTTGTTAATATTTTTTTTATATTAACAGAATAAATTTATATGACATGTTAAACGGTTGATTTATTTGTTAAGAATCGACTAAAATTGATAGTTTTTTTTTATATCTCGTTTTTTAGAGATAATTGTTAAGGCCATTTAATTTTTTTAAAATTTATATTATTTTTTTAAATATATTGATTGAATTTATTATGTAAAAATATTAGTAATTTTTAAATTATTTTTACTTAAATAAAAAATATATTAGTAATTAACCTATTATATAAGCTTGTTTTAAAGAAAATTTATTAATGAAATGGCTAATTAGTTTTATAAAATTAAATATCAAGAATTATTTTTTTTTGTTAAAAATTTTATGATTTTTTGACAAAATTTATTAGGACTGGATGGATATTTACCCATTTTAATTCTAGTAATTTTAGATTGATAGATTTTATTGGAAAAAGTATAGAAAAACAATACTTTTTTTGAATAAGTTAAAAAAATTAATTTTAATTTTAAAATTTAAATTTTGACTTAATTAAATTTATTCATATCTAATGGGCTTAAAATATAATTTATTGTTCATATTATCCACAATGGTCTACTTAGGGAAATTGATTTTATTTACTGCTGTCTCTTTCATTGCTCTGCTTTGCCTGTGAAATTAAGCTAACCGTCGTGCAATCTAGATATTGTAGACACACAACAGCATCATCACACTTTTTATTGTATAGGAAGAATCAACTATTATACCACCACTTTAATTTGGTTAATTAATTGAGTCATGTAATATCATTAATCTCACCAGGAAATGAATGTCAGTCTCCAATGTGTGCCCCTATCTAACACTGCCAGCTGCTTTCAGCACCATAATATATATATATAAGTTTGAGTCAAACGAACGAAATTCAATTATAAGATCTTATATTATTACAGTAGTAAATTAATATAGAGGAAAATCCAAAGTTATTTGTACAAATATAATTATGCAGTACAAATTTGTTCATTATATATAGGATTTGATTAAATTAAAAAAAAAGATAATAGTATAGTCATTTTAAATAATATATTTGTTGATTAAAATTATAATTGGAAATTTAGGAATAATAAATTATTCATTTAAAAAATAAGAGTGACAAATTAAAAAGAACAAAAAGAGTATAATTGTGTAGAAATAATATATATTGTCATTAAAAAATTATGATATTTTCAAAAATGTATTATTTAAAAAAAATTCAAAAAAAATTAAACTTAGGACAACTTCTAAATATTATGGAACTTCATATAAAAGACTTAATATAGGACAAAGTTTTTGCAAAAAAAAAAAATACTAGAAGAATGTGGGTGTCCAATGTTAACACCCAAATATTTTTCAAATTTTTCGTCAACTGAATTTGAGAAATTCTCATAGCACCTCTCTTCGACTATTGGATATATTCTTAGAGCAAAGAACTTTTGACGTCTCAAGATTAATTTTTATATCCGAAGCTTTATAAAAAAGATTCATAATTCTCGTGGCATTCTGAACTTGAGACCTAGTCGCCTTACAAAATAGGAGTAAGTCATAAGCGAACATAAGATGTAACAACTGCGGCCTACCTTGAGAGATAGCCACAGCCTCCCAGTTTCCAAAACTGACTTGGACTTTAATGAAGATAGCTAGCTTTTTCATGCAAATAACGAAGAGATAGAACGACATAGGATCCTTTTGTTTAAGTCTCTTCCTAGGCTGAAAACCTTCCAATTTCGCACAATTCCACAAGATGAACAGGTTGGATGCTTGAACACAATTCATAATCAAATTAATAGTACACTGGGGGAAGCCAAAAATACCCAAAGACTCTACAATAAAAGTCCAATTCACTCGATTATATGTCTTTTCCAAATCAATTTTGAAAACAATGGCTCTTTTTTCAACTTAATCTTCTTGAGAAAATGTAGCATCTTCTAAGCACCCTACCATGAATAAAACCCCTTGAGTAGGGCTTATTATTTTATCAAGAAAGGGTCACAACCTGTTAACCAAGACCTTTGTGATGATCTTATAGATGACATTGCAGAGGCTAATAGGTAAAAAATCCTTGAAAGCACTAGGAGTTTCGCAATTGGGAATAAGAACTATAAGAATTTCAACCAAGGACAGACTTAAAGGGCCACCAAGAAAGGCACGTTGCACATCTTATCAAACATCCCAACCAACAACCTCCCAATACTCTTTAAAAAAAAAAACGCTTGAAACCCATTAGAACTAAGAGCTTTCAAGGGACTCATGCTATCAACCGCTTGCTTAACTTCCAAGAAGGATACCAATTGAGTAAGAGAAACACAAGCATCTTGACTAAGTTTAGGAGACAGAACCACTCTCAAACACAAAAGATCAACTTGCTCAGTAGAACAAAAAGCTTTTTGTAGAATTTCAGAGCCTTGGATTTTAGAACATTCTAATCCGTAGCCCAAGAACCATCACCAATAAGAAGAACGTGAACTTTATTGGCCTTCCACCAAATGATAGTCTGTAAGTAAAAAAATTTAGTGTTACGATTCTCATATCGCATTCACAGCTTCCTGGACTTCTAGAACTAGAATAATTCTTCTTGAGTCAAAATAGTATTCAGCATCACCTTTAAATCCTCCTCCTTCTCCCTCATTTAGCATCATCACTAAATTTCAGCTGTTTTTAACAGCCTCTAATTAAAATTCAAGATTTCTCTTGTTGGCAAAAATGTTTCCAAAGACTTTAGAATTGAACTTTGACGAAGCACTCTGAATTGAATTCAAACTCCTCTGAATACACCTTGCAGCAGAAATTCTGTTCCATTTTTTTTATTAATGGTTTATACTCCATATGAGATGCCCATGCCACCTGAAATTTGAAAGGTCTGACACCCCTCTTCATCGAGGCTCCGAGGCACCGAACTAAAAAAGGGCAATGATCTGAGTGAAGGTGACACAGAATCTTAGGATAAGTCTCCGAAAAAAGCAACTTTCAGTCACCATTGCTACATACTCTATCAAGCCTTTTAGCAATCTCTGTAAACCCCTTAGTTCTTTGAAACCAAGGAAACATCCATCCGAAAGTAGCTAAATAAAAAAGTTTGCAAAAATTTAGAGCATCTAACAAAGAAGCACCACGAGAAGAATAAAAATTACCACTCCTAACCTAATCCGAACATACAATCTCATTAAAATACCCTTTTTGGCATCAGCATTGGTTCCAACACTGGGCCTTAAAGGAGTAGAAGAAGACTTATCCTCAAGCCCAAGTGAAGAAAGACTTGGTTTTTCTCCAGCAATGCTCCTAGTCTTAGTGCCATTTTGTAATGGCCCTGTGGAAGATTGGGACATCTTGTTATTTCCTTTTCTATTCACTTTGACCCACCCCTCATCACCTGCATGGAATCTGGTCCTTCCATAACCGGCGCCTCCTTTCCGGAAACAGAACCAAATTCGAAAGTTGGAGCTTTATCGTTTTCGAATGAGGATTACCAGTGATGGTTCCGATGGCTTGCTCATTGGAGACGCCCGCAATCCCTCCACCATGTTATCGACACAAGCAGATTTTGTGTGCTTCCCCTTATCACAGTCCTTGTCAATATGCCCGTAGCAGCTACACTTCGAGCATATCAGATGAAGATGCTCATATTTCACATCATAAACTTCATCGTCCACTCCAATCTTTGTAATCACAGGTTGATCCAAATTTATTTGAACACAATCCCTTGCATACTTGCTCTTTTTCGCTGACTTTGTAGCTAAGTCCACACGGATTGATGTTCTAATGGTAGCCGTTATCCGACGCATCTTCCTCATCATAATACCATATCCGAATCCACACCAATGTCGATCCGAAGGAATTCTTAAAGGGCTTGAAGAAGGTGCTCCATGGTTTGACAGTGACATAGCTATCCGTAAATCATCCATGACCCCACTAACAGAACCTGATCAAGATCTTTCAAAAGATCAAACTTCACCAAGAAGTAGCCAGACTCAACATCTAAAATTTCATAGCCACCCTTGGTTATCCAAACACTTTTAAAGTGATGGCGATATAGCTAAACCGCTTCCCAAGAACCATAAGGTTCGGTTAACGCTGCACGAACCTCTAGCATAAATCGGACCCAAGGGATACCAGACTCCCCGCTCCTTGCTGTAATAGTCACCATCTTATTGCCCACCAAAGATTCCGTGACCCTCAAAGCCCTGAAACAGTAGAACCAATAACTTTTTTCCTAAATAAGGTCTTCGAAGATATCTCACCATTCAATCCTACACTCCCCGTACCAACACCCTTACCCCCCTCCACAACACCAGAAATACCCAACCCCCACTCTCTCCTTTATTCCTTGAATAATACTAGGGAACTAATAAGGGATCAGCCAACTCCTGCCAATCCTTATTGGGTTGGACTCCAAAGCCCACCACAAAAAAAAATCATCCCCCACCACCCCCATTTACCCTAATTATATTTCATTTGCCCTAATTTACCCTAATAACATTACCACTGTTGTTCCTCACCTCTCTATCTCTGTCTCGTCGCTCAAATTCCAGCAAACTGCGGCGCATCGCAAACCTCTTCCTCACGCCGTCAATGTTGTCCTCAACAACGCCGCTACGTGTCGTCATCTTCGCCTCCTAAATAGACGACATCACCACCACATTCGAGGATGCCGTTGTGGTCAACAGCGCTTCTCATCCCTTCCATTCGCTGGTTCGGACTCGGGTCAACCTCGTCGGCATGGACTCGTCGTCTTTCTAAGCTTGCGACGTCGTGAACACCCACCTCCAAGTTGCACCTTCTTTGTGCCGCTACCATGCTCCTTGCAAGCAACGCCGCCGTTCGTCTCGAACCCTCCCCTGCGTCGTGCATTTTGGACATCAACAACCATGAGAAGGATCTCCAGTAGTCACTGGCGGCCTCACGCCTAACCACGCCCTCCATCAGTCCTAAGTCGGGCCTTCTAACACCTCTTCTTGCCGTTTCTTTTGACTTTTTGCTTGAATTTTTCAACGGCTTGAACTGGGTTTTCGGATGTTCCTTTACTGAGAAAATGGATGTTTCTTCGCATAGGATTTCACATGTTTCTTTCTATGTTAATGTTTTTCCTAGAATCGCTCATCGATGACTATCTGTTAGTTAACTGGTGTTTTCTTCTAAAATCTCCGAATGTTTCTTCGACAGGGTTTGGGATGTTTCTTTCAATATTTGTTAGATAAATTATTTGTGACTTGTGTTAGTGAACTAAGAGCAACTTATTCAATGAAATCAATGAATAAATGGAAGAGATTAAATTGCGGAGCTATGGCTATCTTTTTTAGTTTTGTCATTGGGTGCTTCAAAAAATAATTACAGAAAAACTTCTTTTTTATATTCTCAAATAACATCAATTCCGTCACAGAAACATCCAATCAATTGAAAAAAATAACATCCATTTAGTATACAAAAGAAACATTTACATAAGACTAACCAAATGCAACCCACTTGAAGAAAAAAAAAAACGTAATCATTAATGAGATGGAACTCTCAGGATGTAAAAGAAGATAGCACAATAACGGAACCATAAATCACGTTAATTACGTTTTTCGTGCGCGATGAATACTAAATCCTAATTTTTTAAAATAATCATTAATAACAATTATTGAAATTATAATTTACTAAAATAAATTAAAATTAATATAATTAATTTAGTTGTTTAAGTTGGCTGATTAAGGGTGTGTTTGGCGAACGCGTTCAAAGAGAAGAAGTGCGTTTAGACATCTTGAAAGCTTCAATTTTTGGTTTGACAAACTTTTGGTTCATGAACGCAGAAGTGATTTTGCATTCAAAACCACGTTTTCAAAAAGTAACAATTTTAAACTTCTGCGTTTCACCAACGGACTTTTAGCCATCAATACTCAATCTTTATTTATCTTTTACGAACTTTATCATTTATCTATACTATTGTATTATTTATATTATTTTTGTTTATATGAACTATTTTTTTCTATTATTTACTATTTTTTATTAATTATTTATTTAATATTATACACTTTTATAATTGTAAATTTTTTTGTATTATTTTTATTATTTTTTTATAATATAATTTATTGATCCTATTAAAAAAGTAAATTAAACAAAAAATTAATTGTAAATAATAATAATAAAAGATTATAGCATACTAAAAAAGAGTACTAAAAGTACTAAAAATATATTATATAAAAAAATCATAACAATTTTTTTATTTATTTCAATTACTACCAAGGTAAATATTTAATTTTTTTATTATTCTTAGTACTCTCTAAAATTTATATTTTGTTAATTTTAATTAAAAGTATATTTTGTCAATTTTTATATATTATTTTTATTTTAGTGTATAAATATTAATTTTATTATAGAATTAATTAATAAAATCTATTTAAATATCTAAATTAAAATGATAAAATAATATATAAAAATTATTTAAATTAATATCTATTTTAGTAATTTTGTATTTAAAAGTGATTTTGAGTAGTGTAATCTAAACAATATTTATTTTACTAAAATTCATTTTGATATAAATATTACAAACATAAATCACTTAACACAATCTTACTTTTTATCAAAATCAAATTTGCAAAATCAATTTTATTCAAATTTCAGTTTGTAAATCTTTGGGAAACCCCACTACCACTCTCTCCGCGCTCATCTCCCTCTTCCATATGTAAATAGTACGAATAGCGTGAATGTTTTTATCTTATAACATATTTTATTTGTTGACGAGATATTTAACAAAAATATGTTATTTATATCGATTCCATGTATGTATTTTTTTTGCAACCAGTGTAAATAAAATAAGTAATAAAATATAAATAATTATATATATATGAAATTTTAAATGATAACAATATAAAAAGCTTTAAATTTAATTTATGAATCAAGAACTAAAAGTTGAGAGTAAGAAACATGTTAGACCACCTATCCTTTTCCTAAATTAAATGCTTAATGTTACACATAATACTCTGTTTTCAAATAGGACGTTGGAATTCCGATTCCCGAGCACTGTGAAAGAAATGCCTTCCTCTTCGTACGTCTGATCAAGATTTCATATGCACTCAAATAGATTCATTTTCCCACCCTTTTAATAAACAGAAACGATCCTTTTGTCTATTTTTATTGCATGCATAACATTCTTTTAAGCATTAACAAATAAAAATGTATATAGTATATATACAAGAAAAACAAAAACTTTAGGGAAAAGTTTTTTTTTTTTTTTGCATAACCAATACAGAACTAAAGGCTGAAAAGTTATTTTTACTTGAGGTATATTTTATCAAATAATTAATATGAAAAGAGAAATTTTCACTTAGCATTATTATTTGTTGGTTGTACATGTTAACATTATTTAGTAGTCCTTCTCAATAAGTCCAAGCGAGCTTAAAAAACAAGGGGCAGAATCGAGGACATAGCTGTAAATAAAAAGAAATAACAGTGGCATTATCGACCACTTGCTCATTATATATATGCCTATATTCCACCTCACCCACTCAGACATACTTAGAAAAAAGCAAACACTTTGATATACTTAAATTCCTTGGTCCTCCTCCTCCGATCCTCTCAACTCATCAAAATGGCGATGGCATTCAAGATGGTAACTCCTCCACTTCTTCTCTTCTCACTCATCTGCAATATTTCTTCAAGTTTTTTAATTTGTTTGGTTTATATAGGCGACAACAGGGATGTGGGTGACGGATGAGTGCAAGAACTCATTCATGGAGATGAAGTGGAAGAAGGTTCACAGATACATAGTGTTCAAGATCGATGAAGGCTCAAGGCTTGTCAAAGTCGACAAGGTCGGTGCTCCCGGCGAGGGCTATGCCGATCTTGCCGCTTCCTTGCCTAAAGATGACTGCAGATATGCCGTCTTCGACTTCGATTTTGTCACGGTTGATAACTGCCGCAAAAGCAAGATATTCTTCATTGCATGGTATGTGTTTATCAGAATGACGAATTTTAGAACACCATCAAAATTTATTGTTTTTAATTATATTTAACTGATGACTAAAAATAATAAATTGTGACGGTCTTCTAGCATTTTTCTATTAGAAATTTGACTAATTAGACCCAATTCGATCCAACCTGACTTGAAATTTGTGCAGGTCTCCAACAGCATCAAGGATAAGAGCTAAGATTCTATATGCAACATCGAAGGATGGTCTGAGAAGAGCATTGGATGGAATCAGCTATGAGCTTCAGGCCACGGATCCAGCTGAGATGGGATTCGATGTAATTCAAGACAGGGCTAAATAAAATAACGTATGCCCTTTTTTTCTTTTCTTTTTTATCTTTTTCAGTCTGAAAATATGGGACTACTTTATGTTATGTCCCAAAGCTAATCAATTAATCCACCAATCTCACTCTCTTTTATTAAATCAAGCGGGTAAATTAAATTACAATTACTCCAAGCTAAGCCAATGACTGTGTGCCATGTGCCACCCCCTTCTTAGCTAGCTTTGAATCTGGGACCATTGTGAATAATAATGTGAGTGGGGGTGGCATCTAATTAATCTTCCGTCTTTAGTGTCATGATATAATAATTGAGTTATTTATGTGTAAAATATGAGTGTCGGGTGTATGATGAGGACATAAAAACTTTGGCTGTAATCTCTTTTAATCATGAAACACAATTGTTCAATGGAAGGAATGCATATAACTTTTGACAAGCAAAGTTTATGCCTTGCCACTTATGTAATTAATGCTTTTGCATTCTTATATATATTCATCCTTATCCCTTAATTGTCACTTTGCTATTTTGGGTTTCTTAGTGTTTAGTCCACATTCCACAATGGTTGCTGCCTCTACTCATAGAGTGGGAGTAATATTTTTATGTATGACATATAATACGAATTTTAAATTAATTAATACTAATTAAGCATCCGTCGGAAACCCTTAATAAGTCAAATGTAGGTGTTAGATTAGATACATCTATGTATGAAATTTATTAATAAATGAATTGTTTCTAGATTGAGCTTTTTTTCTACTTTTGACTTTAACCCCCCCCCCCCCCCCTTTTTTTTCCCTTTTTTATTTTTGGGTAGCGAGAGGCAGAGGAAAAGAGGGGGGATTGTCTTTTTTATCTTTTGAACAGCCAACAAAATTGAAAGTATGTAATGCCGTGCACAAATTTGTATCATTTGATTACCAATGTGGTTGTATATATATGTACCATCATAGTGAAATTTCTTGGAAATAATTATCGGAAGCTACTATGGTTTCATTCTTACTTTGTCTTTCTCAACATGCCAGGCATCTTATCTTATAAACTCAATTACAATTATGCTAAACATTCCATGAAAATGTTCGCACCACTAGTTAGTCATTAAATGATTAAATTTACGAAATTCAATTGGACCGAACTAACTTCAATTCAATAATATAAGGCCATATCAAAAGCTATTTTGATTTATATTATTTGTTGTTATGTTGCCTAATAATTTCAATTACTGGTTGATAAAAACTCTGAAGTGTTATGGGTTGAAAATCTTCGATGATGATGCCATTGTGCTTGAGTATGGCATATGATGACGACTTTTGAGAAGATATGAGTGCATCATTTTTCATTTTCTATGAATGCGATAAATTAAGAATCTCTTGCAATGTTTAACCACAAGCCGTAGCGGTGTAGCCATTATTAATCTTCTCTCTAAAATTCCATTTTCACTTTAATTTGTACACGCAACGAATGAAGATTCAATAATCCTAATTAAAAACACGATTGAGACACGTATTTATGTATAAGTAAAGTTGTGTCCAAAATATCCATTAAAAGCATCGCATTCTGGAAACAAATTAGTTACTCGAGTACGTAGTCTTCATGAAACATATATAGTAATTACGTATATGATATGACATGACATATTCCCAAACAAGTATTATTGGTTGAGATATAAATGTATGTATATGAAAAAATTTTCAGATAATTTTTACTGTTAATTTTAATTTATATATTATATATATTTTTTATAATTAAAATTAACGATTAAAATTTTTAAAATATTAATATTTCAAGAACACCTGAAATTCTTTCATATATATAGGTTCATAAGTAATTTTCATTTTAATTTTTTTAATGGTGTGTCGTTTTCGTGTTGCTGTGGACACATCGACTTGTGACCATATGAAATGAAAGCTTATCACCTATTCATATTTATCTTTTTAATTATTATTTGTTACAACCCCACCTCAACAACTCTCTTTTTTAAATTTTTGCTGATTATTCTTCTTAATAATGGTATCATCAGTCTTGCCCCTTGATTGGAATCATTTGCCATAACAACCGAATCAAGTGACTAATAATCTAATAACCCAGTACCCACACATATATAGCTGACTTTTAATTACCAAAAAAGTAAAGTAAAAAAAAAAACGAACTCTCGGAGTGTTGTTTATAACTTTAGGGTATACCGGCACGAAAATTTAACATGGCGATACATAGCTTTGTTATATTAACTATTCTTAATAGCGAAATGTGTGAAAAAAAATTATTCCCATGGAATGCTCAATAAGGAATAATAATGAAGAGTGATACAGTAGTAAGTTAGTAACTAGTAAGTGGTCAATGATTAATACTCTTAGTCTGTTGTTTACTTGTTTATTCATTATTATGTTTTGTAACAACCAAAAAAAATGTTTCACATTCTAATTTGCTCAATCAATGGCACGCAGGGGAAAATAAAACATTAAAGAAACCTTTATCCCAGACTCAACTTTAGGCCATCCAAGTTATCAATAAAGAAGAATGCACCCAAGTCTCTGATATAACATAACAAAAATAACATATAAATAAATAATGATATTACATCATCAACAAAAATTTTTATTTTTGGTTAGTATTTAATCAGTAATAATTTATACTCATATTTATAGAAATTTTACACACAAAAAATATATAATTTAGTTTATATCTATATTTGTACTCAGTAATCTGATTAGTTCGATCACCGATTTCGATTCTAACAACTATAATTGGATCAACACTTGTCCAACCTCATAGAGTCGTGCGCGACGCTATTATACAATGCAAGTTCTACTTTCTCGAATCAGTAACTAACTTCTGCAATCTCTTCAACTCATCTAAAAATGAGATCTCAATAACTTTTCTACCAAAAAAGAACGGATATCCACAATTAAAGGTGAAACTACTCTATCAATTTTATATTTATTACTATAAATACGTTGATATCTTCAGGTATACTTCGAACCCAATCTACTAAAAACCTGTCTAAAACCTATGTTAACTTAAGGAGAGTGCTAAGTAAACAATGACTATTTTGAACAACATGAACAACCACCAATTAAATAAAAATATACTACACCCTATGTTAATCCTAAAACCTATGTTAACTTAAGTATCACAGTAAGGGTATCATCTCTGCCTCCTCACGAGAAATTCGGACTGCAGTACCTTGATACTAATAGACAACTCGAACAGCAGTACCTTAGTACTAACAGACGTCAAACGTTGTCCCTCGAAACAGGTCTCACATCATAATTTTATTTATTATAGAGTAAAGTATCATTTTTGTCCCCAACTTCAAAATTGACTCAATGTTGTCCTGCCGTTAGGAATCCGTTAACAGAATTGAATGCGGGACAAAATTGAGACGAATTTGAAACGTTAGGAAATTAAATAGAACAAAAACATTGGAGACAAAAAGAATACATAAAAATAAATTTTAATTTTATCCTTCAATAATATCAATTTTTTACTGTACATAGTATTCAATTATTTTTTAATTAGATATAAGTAAATTACACTTAATTACATTACTTTCATTTTAAATAAATTTATATTTTTATAATTTTACATTTAAATATTTTTAGTCATCATAAAATATTTGTAGAATGACTAGTATATAAAGTTGTGAAAAATAATCATATATATATACAATAAAATATAAATTGTACCTTTTATGTTTAATGTATTGAAATTTTTAATGTTTAATTTAATTAAACTTTATTTTTAATTTTATTCTTGAATAGTATCAAATTTTTATGATAAATAATTATTCAATTATTTTTTTAATTTTATTCTTAATCATATTATTTTGTTTAAGTGAATTTATTTTTTATTAAAAATAAAATTAAAATTATCGAATAAAAAATTAAAATTTATTAAAAACTAAAATGATTGAAATTATTATCTCACATGTTTTACATATATTATATAATTAAATAAAATAAAGTTTAATTTATATAATATTTTATTAAATTTAAAATTGACAATTTCATCAACATTTTATCAGTTGAATTAAATTTATCACTTCAATATTTTTTATTAATTGCAAGAGGTATGTAAGTTTTTAACATTACAATACAATATAACAGCCGAATCATAATAATTACACGACGTGATTTAATTAGTTGTTATTATTACCATAATTATTTTTTCAAGTTTATTAAAAATTAAAATTATTAAAATTATTTAATTTTACTCTTAATAAAAAATAATTTCACTTAAAAAATAATGTGATTAAAAATAAAATTTAAAAAATAATTAAATAATTATTTATCGTAACAATTTAATAT
The DNA here is from genome assembly GCF_003086295.3 of Arachis hypogaea. Lineage (NCBI taxonomy): Eukaryota > Viridiplantae > Streptophyta > Magnoliopsida > Fabales > Fabaceae > Arachis > Arachis hypogaea. The sequence goes on from NC_092038.1 coordinate 5,885,209, forward strand.
TATTGAAGAATAAAATTAAAAATAAAGTTTAACTAAATTAAACATTAAAGAATTTTGATGCGTTAAAGACAAAAAGTACAATTTATATTTTATTATATATATATTATTTTTTTTGCAAATTTATGTACTAGTCATTTTATAAATATTTCATGATAATTAAAAATTTTTAAGTGTAAAATTATAAAAAAATTAATTTATTTAGAATGAAAGTAATGTGATTAGGTGTAATTTTCTTAGATGTGATTAAAAAATAATTGAATACTATGTATAGTAAAAAATTGATATTATTGAAGGATAAAATTAAAATTTATTTCTATGTATTGTTTTTGTCGCCAACGTTTTTGTCCTATTTAAGTGTCTAACGTTTTAAAATCGTCTCAATTTTGTCTTGCTGTCAATTCTGTTAATGGATCCCTAACGGCAGAACAATATTGAGTAAATTTTAAAACGTTAGGGACTTAAATATGACAATTGAAATGTTAGGAATAACTTTAAAACTTACCCCAAACGTTAAGGACAAAAATATACTTTATTTTTTATTATATTTATTTATTTTTGTATCTCTTATATAATTAGAGTAGAATCTTGTATAAATCTTTTAACTATTTAGTTATGAATTTTTTATGTATTATATAAAAAATAGTTAATAAAGATGTGATTTAATAGGCACAGAATACTTGGTAATACAAAACACTAATATTAATAATAAATATATATTGTAACATTGTCAAAACACTAAAAAAAATAGACTAATATATTTTTTGGTATATTAAAATTAAAATTTTAAAAATTTGATTAATATACCTAATTAGTTGGATATTTAAATATATGCACACTAATTTTTTTTTATAATATTATTTTTATCTTTATTATTAAAATTTTTTGGCTCGATCATTTTAGAAAATTGTGGTAAACCTTATATAGGATTATAGGCTACTTCCTATTGTTATTAAAAGTTCATGGTCGACGTGGGACTTTGCAAAGTTCGAACACTTTTTAAGCAACGTTCTATCCACTACTTTAATTTCAAATGGTTATTCATTAGATTATATCTAGGATAAAACATTTATATAAACAAAAAATAATCCAATATTATTTGAATCATCTAAAATAAAAAATATTATTAAATATCTTCATTTATATATTTATATAAATCAAATTTATTTATTTTAGTAGTAAATCAAATTAATATGTACCGAATTACATAAAACATTATATTTAAACATAAATCGAATTCATATATTAAATGATTAAATAATATTGATTTAGTTTTGGTTTTATATAAATATTTTATTCTTATATTTATACACCGGACAAGAATATATTAAAGAAGACTATCATATTATCAATACCAATTTGAATTCTTAATATCAAGTATATACAATTTTTTTATGCACTCGAAAATTACATTGTATATATTCTAAACATTAAACAATTTTTTTGGTCGGATATTCTAAACTTAAGTAAAAAAGAAAAAAAACTAGTTAGCCAATTCAATCTTAATAGACTTACTATGTTGATTATACTTTTAAGTGTTTAGTTTGTACACTGTTAAGTATTAGTTGAAAATGCATAATAAATTAAACTATTTCATATCAGTTGTACAATTCTTTTTTTTTTTTGTCTAAAATTAAGAATGAGACTTAAACACCTCATTTTTAGATAAATATAAAAAACTATATCATTTGAGTTATAGTTCATTAATATCAGTTGTACAACTTAACTATATTAGTTCTTGTGATTCTTATATTATATAACTTATTCAATTAAATTTTTTATATTTTTAATTTAATTTTAATTTTAGTTTTGTATTCATTATTTTTCAATTAACCATTTTTCTTAATCATGCAAAATTTTTAAAATAATATTAAATTTTATTACATATTTGCAAATTAAAAGAGGAGACAAAAATATTCTTTATTAGGTACAATATACTTTTTATTTCCTATAATTATATGATATTTTGAAGTATAAACTAATTAATAAATTATTAAATTTTAAAAATAATAGTTAATTTAATATAAAAATAAAATTTAAAAATATATTTAAAAAAATAGAATAAAATTTTGTATAATTATTTAATTATAATTAGATTAATTAGTTCAACTAATAACTTTTGTATTTTTAAAAATATTGAGTTAAACCGTTGAGTATTCCTTTTTTTTTTTGGGTCATTACTAAAGAGTATTCCTTAAGATGGATTGTTAAAAAATTTGTTAAGGAGGATTTATTTGGATGTACATCCAAAATGGACCATAACCTTTCAAATTTTAACTGGACCCACATATCGCCTATCTTCTTAAAATTTGGGCCATAAGCCCAGAATAAATGATCCAATTTATCAACTCCAACAGGGATCACTAGGCCCACTGGTCGCGCACCTGCAATTAAACTTTGGCCCAAACGAAGGACCCATAATTGACAAGGGTTGGGTCCTTGCGGACAAAAGGTACAAATAACAACATGATGATAGTTATGATACTATGATACTCTCTTCTTTACCAAAAAGCATTTATTATAGTACACCAAAAAAAAAAAAGCATTTACTATAGAGAGTATATCATCATATATTGGGCGTTTAGCCCCCTTTTAATCAGAAAAAAAAATTATGTAAAGAACTGTCTATGCAAGTTTATGTTGAAAATGATCATTAGGTAAGTTCTCTTTAAAATAAAAGAGAATGTGTAAATTCATAATCTTGTATGTAAAATCTATTCAGGGAGACAGTTCACTTGTACCAACCAATTTTGAAAATGATAGCAGACAATACTATTGTGTAGTATAATCTAGTCAACAAGTAATAAAGCCACATGAATTGATTTCTAGTTAAGGAACTTTAAAAAGAGGTAGATTATAAATAACAAGATCTGTTTGAAAAATATGGGTCAAAAGAAGAATCTAAACACCCTTTTTTAAAGATCATCCACAACCTAGTTCAAAATAGTAATCAACACATTTTTATGTTAGTTTTTTCAGTACAAAAAAAAATTATTGACACTTGAACAGTTTATTTATGTGTATAAAATATAAATATTTGATAATAAAGTGGTATGATTATTGTGTTGGAGGCTTCCATTTATCTCTGCTATGATTGCGCACATGAATGGCTTGAAATAATGTCTCGTTTGTCAATTGTCAATCACATTAATGCTTCAGAATTCAGAATTTTTTCAGATATTTCTCTTCTCTTTTAATATAGTTCTATTCCTAGTTGACTCGGCATCTTTGCACCAACCTCTGACAATATTTACTTTCCAGCTAACAGAAAAAGGGAGATACTGAATTACTGATCATATTTTATCATAAAATTATTAAAATAATGAGTTTTTTAACAAATAAATAAATTCGAGATAAATATTTTTAAAATATTTAAAATTTTAATTCGTAATACATATTTCATCTATAGTATAAAAAAGATAAATATAAATATATTTTATTTATTATATTAACAGAATAAATAAAATTTTAATTAAAAAAAAAGAAGAAACATGTTAATTTAAGTAGATCTATACCGCATGGAAGAGGAGCATGAACAGTCTATTTTAAAGACTGTAAATGACTAAAATCACTACATGAAGTGTACATCTCACAAATTTTTTTGCAAAAAAAATCAGCTATTATTAATTTTTAATAATAATAATCCACTCATTTATAAATCGTCACATACAGGATAATAGATAATATTAATTTATATTTATTTTTTATTTGATATATTTTTTTTGTTAATTAAGTAGAGACAAATGCAGACTTTTTTTTTTGTTATAGATTTGATATTGGTGTTGAACAATGAAATAGCTGCATAGATAAAATTTCCACTGCTATGATATTTGGTCAAAACTTATGTAACATTTTAGTTTTGTTTTTATTTTTTTCATTTTTAAGTAGTGATAAAGGCACACTTTTTTTTTTCATTTGCGTTTCATGTGCTATCAGCCTTTTTTAAAAAAAAAAAACTAAAAACGTAAGTTATATTTTGTTTAAAAAAAATATTTTAACTAAGAGTCCGGCCTATAAATATAAAGTAAGACTCTCATTCAGCTTGACTCACTCCATTTTTACTCATTTTATTCTTCTTTCTTGCACATATGCCGTAGTTCTAACTTTTTTTGTCAATTAGGTGTGTCAAAAAAGTTGGATTAGGTGAGGTTGAAGTTATAGAAAATATTGCAAATTTACAAGTGTATTATAATGGTGAGGTTATATCAAACACACATGAAGGAGTGACTTTTGTTTGTGAATGTCCGTTGTCATTTTCTATTCCATGTACCATGAGTTTTGTAGAGTTGCAAAATGGACTTTGTAATAACATTCAAAACCACATTTCGAAAAGGGTGAGCAATATTTTATATAGGAATCCTGTACAAGTATTTGGTGGGCTGATACAGTTTCAAATGATGCCCATCACAGACGATGCCAATATGCAGCAGAAGTTATGTATTTATCAACAAACCCGATTTCACGTGCCGATGATAGAGCTGTACGTTGAATTCGAACAGCAGTCAGGGTTGGGCGCGGTTGGCGAGGAGGTCAATGTTGATGAGCTCGGGGATATAGATTGGGGAGAAGATAATAGTGACAGTGAAGAGGAGTTCGAAGCCAACTATGAAGTCAATGAAGAAAACGATGACGGAGACTTGGCAGGCAATCCAACGATGCAAAATGAGGCGGATGCGATTGTAAGCCAGCACCCATTGGGTGTTCCATCTTTTATGTGGACTCTAGATTTCGAAACCATGCATGCCCCGGAATTTCTTGAGTATACGAACATGGGTATGTTATGATTATTAATTCAAGTTGCTTGTAGTGTTTATTTTATTTGCCTTGTCTGACTGATAGTGGTGCGCATGTCGTAGGTGAAGGCACAGCGATCTGTATAGGTACGCCATACTGATTGCTCCCAACTGTATGCTGAAATTCGGTGGAAATTCCGAAGTAGCGGTAGAAACTTCGAGTTCAATGAAGTGGTCGACTTATCCGGAAACACAACTGTTCCGAGCATGCAGAAAATGTGCGTCCGGACGTACCGTTCAATAGACTCCTGAGTGTCACACGGTTCGGTGTCTCTGCACCGCCAAATTCATGCAAGATTAACCTTCCCCGACATGTGATCTTGCAGACCAGGCTCCCGACCAAAACACGCAATGCAGTTCTCCACCAAAAACTAGTGACTGCTGCCTGATCTACCCGTAACGGTCTCCCCATTAATCGAGAAACCAAGAATATAGCTCACATCTTCTAGCGTCACCATCACTTCACCGACCGAATGATTAAATTATGTGAGTCTCTGTCCTCCAGCGTTCCACCAAGGTAGTCAATAGTGCAGAATGACCTCTCATTTCACCTACTCGCGAAACGTATTGAAACCCAGTCAATACTAGTGCTGCTGCAGCTATCTCGTTAAAGATATCTGACAGATTGAGTTTCTTAGACAATAAATTCCTGATAACCTACAAAAAAAATAATAATTATTTAAATTCTATATAATATCGATTAATAATTTATTTAGAAAATATATTAACCTTTAATTTTGTATTATTAGAAAATAAATAACAATTTATTATTATCATTATTATTATTATTATTATTATTATTATTATTATTATTATTATTATTATTATTATTATTATCCTAAACGGTATTTTATTATTATATTAATAAAAAAACATTAATAAATTATTAAAAATGATAAACATTTATTTAATTAACAGTATTATTATTTATTATTAAAAAACCATGATAACCTTTTTTTTCGGAACCCTAAACAGTATTCTATTATATATACATTAACCATCGTAACAATTTTTTTGAATTTTTCCGAGACTTAAGCATAATAATAATAATAATAATAATAATAATAATAATAATAATAATAATAATAATTAAAACACAAACACATAAAATACAAATAAATATATTTATCTATTGATCAAAAGATTTAAAAAAAAATTATCCATTAAAAATGATCAAAATATTCAATGATGCGTTCTTCAGGTCTAGTAAAATTACGCACCATATTTTTTCTTCTTTCCTCAGTTGAACCTAAACTCTTTTTCGGTCTTTTTCTTTCTCCACATCAGCACAATATTTTAACCCCTAACCCTCCCTTTCAGTATTCACTATAATGTTCACTTACCCTCTCTTTCACTCTCACATCACAATGTCTCACTCTTTTTCAATACATTGTTTTTCTTGCCTGTGTTTTGCCTTTAAAAAGACTGGTTTCACCTCCTATTGTCAACACATGTCACGCATGCAAGGCTGGAGGCTGCCAAATGCAACCTGCGACTTGTTTTTACGCTGGCCAAATGTAACCTGCGTTTTATGAACCCCAGATTGGCCAAAGACTGCTCCTATCTGCATGCAGGGAGCCACAAGACACGTTTTGCTTTTTGGACTCCCTTTCCTGCCAAACGCAGCCTGCGTTTTGCAGTAGGTGGCAGAATTTTGTACTTCGTCCCAAGCAAAACGTTACTTGCGTTTTGCAGGTGATTGATGTACGCAGGTCCACATTTGTGGACAACACACCATACATCCATATTGATGATTATCACCATTATTTGATCCATAACTAAATTAATTTCTGACAAATGTGTAGTAAAATATTATAAAACTTCTACTTATTTCTGTGTGTCCTTTCAACCACGCGCTTCTAACATTCATATTTTTTTATTTTTATTCCTTCATTAACCAGCTATGCAAGTCTAAAAGAATTTTTTCAAAATAAATTTTTAAAAATAAATCACCAAAATAAAAATATTTTTATTTTTTATCTTTAGTGCACGTCTTACAATTTTTTTTGCAAAGCAGACAGTCACTGTTGATCTCCGATGATGATGGTCCATTCACTCGTATCAACCGTTAGATATAGGTTAATGGACAACATTAACCTATCTCTGCTTTTTTCTGGCTACTAGTTAAGTAGAGACAAATGCATAGTCGAATATCACAAATCTTTTTTCAATTGTTTCTACGCGTCTTTTCAACCACACACTTCTAACTTTCACATTTTCTATTTTTATCCCTTCATCAACCAGCCATACAAATCTAAATAATTTTTTCAAGAATTTTTTCTTCAAGAATAAATCACTAAAAATTAAATTTTTTATGTTTTATCTTTAGTGCACGCCCCACAAGTTTCTTTACAAAAGCAATCAGCCATTGTTGATCTCCAATGATGATGATCCACTCACTCGTATCAATGGTCACTTTTTTTCTGCTGCTAGTCAAGTAGGAGAAATACATAGTCGAATATCACAAAACCTCTTTCAATTGTTTCTACGCAACGTTCAACCATGCGCTTCTAACTTTCAGATTTTCTATTTTTACTTCCTCATCAACCAGCTATACAAATCTAAAAAAAATTTTCAAAATTTTTTCTTTGAGAAAAAATTACCAAAATTAAAATATATTTATTTTTTTATCTTTAGTGCAAACTCCACAAATTTCTCTGCAAAACAATCAGCCACCGTTGATCTTCAGTAATAATGGCCCACTCACTCGTATCAACCGTCAGATACAGGATAATCGACAGCACTAACCTACCTCTGCTTTCTTCTGATACCTCTGCATTTTTCCTACTGCTAGTCAAGTAGGGACAAATGCATAATAAAATATCACAAAACCTCTTCCAATTATTTCCACGTCCTTTCAGCCATGCACTTCTAACTTTCAATTTTTTGTTTTTACCCTCTCATCAATCATCTATACAAATTTAAAGAATATTTTAAGAATATTTTTTTAAGAATAAATCACCAAAATTAAAATATTTTTATTTTTATTCTTTAGTGCACATCCCATAAGTTTCTCTACAAAGAAATCAGCCACCGTTGATCTCCAATGATGATGGGCCACTCACTTGTATCAATCATCAGATATAAGTTAATGAACAATATTGGCCTACTTCTACTTTTTTGCTGCTACAAGTCAAGTAGGGACAAATACATAATCGAATATCACAAAGCCTCTTTTAGTTGTTTCTATTCGCCATTTCAACCATGCGCTTTTAACTTTCACATTTTCTGTTTTTACCCCTCATCAATGAGTTATACAAATCTAATTTTTTTTTAAAGAATAAATCACCAAAATTAAAATATTTTTATTTTTTATCTTTAATGCGACCCCACAAGTTTCTCTGCAAAGCAATTAGCCATCTTTGATCTCCAATTATGATGACCCACTCACTTGTATCAACTGTCAAATATAGGATAATCTGTAATACTAGCCTACCTCTGCTTTTTCTCTGATACCTCTACTTTTTTTTTACTGCTAGTCAAGTAAGGGAAAAGGCATAGCCGGATATCACAAAGCCTCTTCTAATTGTTTCTACACGCCCTTTCAACCACGCGCTTTTAACTTTCACATTTTCTATTTTTATCCCTCATCAACCAACTATACAAATTTAAAGATTTTTTTAAAATAAATTACCAAAAGTAAAATATTTTTATTTTTCATCTTTAGTGCACTCCCCACAAGTTTCTCTGAAAAGCAATCAGCCATTGTTGATCTCCAATGATGATGGCCTATTCACTCGTATCAACTGTCAGATTCAGTATAATGGGCAACACTAATCTACCTCTGCTTTTTTTTATATACTTCTACTTTTTCTCTGTTGCTAGTCAAGTAACGACAAATGCATAGTCGAATATCACAAAACCTCTTCTAATTGTTTCTACGCACCCTTTCAACCACAAGATTCTAACTTTCACATTTTTTGTTTTTAACCTCTGATCAACCAGCTATGCAAACCTAAAGAACTTTTTTAAAAAAAAAATTTAGAACAAATCACCAAAATCAAAATATTTTTATTTTTTATCTTTAGTGTACGCCCCACAAGTTTTCACTAAAGCAATAAGCTATTGTTGATTTTCAATAATGATGGCTCACTCACTCGTATCAACCGTTCGATATAGTATAATGGACAACACTAGTCTACCTCTACTTTTTTTCTGATACCTCTGCCTTTTTTTCGCTGCTAATTAAGTAGGGGCAAATGCATAGTCGAACATCACAAAACTCCTTTCAATTATTTATACGCACCCTTTCAGCCACATGTTTCTAACTTTTACATTTTTATTTTTATCCTCTCATCAACCAGCTATGCAAATCTAAAAAAAATTTTCAAGAATTTTTTTTAGAATAAATCATAAAAATTAATTTTGTTTTATTTTTTATATTTATTATATGCTCCACAAATTTCTCTACAAAGTAATCGGCCACCATCGTTGATTTTCAATGATGATAGTCCACTCACTCATATCAACCGTCACATATAAAATAATGGCCAAGACTAATCTATTTCTATTTTATCCTGCTGCTAGTCAAGTATTAGGAACAAATGCATAGTTAAATATCACAAATCCACTTCTAATTATTTCTAGCGCTTTTTCAATCATGCGTTTTTTATTTTTCATTTTCTATTTTTATCCTTTATCAACTAGCTATATAAATTAAAAAAAAAAGAATTAAGAATTTTTTTTTAAAATAAATTATCAAAATTAAAATATTTTATTTTTTATCTTTAATTTTTAATTGCAGACAAGCAAATGATACTCGGAAGTCGGAACATTCTTCGTGTGTTTGTTACACAGCTTGACCGCAAGAGAGTAAATTTTTCACATTTTTATATAATTGACGTGTTCAATTATTAGTTCGGAAAAAATTGGCTTAAGTCTGTGATGATGATAGAAGTACTGCAATTTAACTTTGCTTAGTTTGGTACTAGTATTTACTGTTATCTTTTATTAAATCTTTCTTTTTCACTTGCTTTTCATTCTAATTGGATTTCTCTATCAGGCTGTTTCTTTATTTTTCTTTATAAATGCTAAAAAAATCATGTGGCAAACATTTGGAAAAGAAGATCAAATTAAGTGACCGAATATTCAGCTTTCATAATGTGTCTGTCGGTTGACACAAAAAAAGAACAGAGAGAATGATACATCTGTCGGTTGTGTTAATTACCATAGACTTTCCCTATTTATTATATAATAAAAATTGGGACAAAACTAAATCTATTAAAAAAAAGGTCAGATTTTAGTTTTGAAATTTTAATTCTTTTGGCTTTGTTGCGTGCAGAACTTCCAACCTTTCTGATCCTCTGTTTTCACTCCCACATTGCATGTGGTATCGGAAAGAGAAAACTGTCTTCGTTCGTATTAATCTCTTCCGAAGTTTTTGGTTAAAATTAAAAATCCTGCACACTCGTACTTGATTTGTTGGTATTTTAATAAAATGATAGATTCAATTTTGTGAAATAGAATTTAATAATCATAATAATTAATAAGATTTCACTAATGACTGGATAATTAAGCAGATTGAAAAATTAAATTTCGAAGTGGATAATGTATACATAGTAGTAAGAGTAATTCGCTACTCATTGGATTAGAGAATTTAAAGTTGATGACGAACCTTATTCTCATATGAATGGGTAAAATGTTATCGTAGTTAAGGCTCTTAATTGGCATGCATGTGGAGAAAAGTGCATGAACTATCTTCAATGGGCAGAAGATAACTCATGCCGCATCCATGATGACACGTATAATCTCCTTGCATGTAGAATGGAACTCTACGTACATAGCCACCTGAGCCTGAATGAAAAGGAATTTGTTAAAATCTTATAGCAACTAATTAATCTTGTTGATGAGATCTAAGTAAGTGGTTTAGAAGCAATATTAATCTTCTTGTCATTAATTATTCATTATCCTAAAGAATTGAAAGATGGATAAAGTATGACAATGTAGGGATAGAATAGGATGTATGTGATGGGCCAGAGTTATTGGTTGTATTTGGCTCCCACACGGTTCATTATGTTCCACATGATTTTCTGACATGATTTTCGGTTTTCTTTCCTAGCCAAAATAAACATCATTATTAAATGTGGGTAAACATCATTCTGTTGTTAATGTGTTTCTTTTTCCATGAAAGAAAAAGTAAATAAAGACTAAAGAGAGGAACATGCAACATCATCTTGATGCTATGCGATCTTATAAAGCATGGAATTGATCTAATAGCTAGTATAGTATAATTAGCACAAATCTTGTGATTTTAAGGACCAATACATGGCATTAATTTCCATCCAAATTCTGGCCCATATAACTGTACAATATCGTTGTCTTAGTTTTTCTTTTTGTTATCACGACGATCTTATCTAGATATGGAAGAATTACAGTGCTGACATTTAACGGGCCGGGGTTGATCCAAACCTAATGAGAATGGGATTGGGGACACTGGAAAGCCTCAGCCAACGTCGTATTCATGCCGGCATTCGAAGTGTTAAGTCTTGTTTTGTATTGCAGCATCACTGTACTTATACTGATATTTTTCCATTCACTTTTTATTTTATTAATAATATTCGATTAATAATAAAATATTAGTTTAAATTTATCTTATTTAATATTTATTAATTATTTTTAAAATAATAATATAATTTTAAGGACAAATCACTTAAACAAATTAATTGGTGAACAAAATTATATGAATTTTCTAAAGTAGAAAACGTTAAGTGTATATTCTAATACACACTTTTATGTAAATCAAATATATTAAAATTGATTTAGACATTGTAGTAATAAATTGAATTAATTAAATTTAAATTATTAGAAATTTCTATAAATCGAATCAACTACTATTTTGAACTTCATCCATTGCAAATCGAAACCATTAGCTTCGAATTAAAATCATAGTTTTTGGCCCTAGTAATTTAAATTGATTGGATTCAAATTCAACACTAGTAAATCGAATGGAAGCTAGTGGTTAGTACTTCTATGCTTATATAAGGAATTCGAATCCAAAAAATCAAATGCAGAGAACATTTGCGCCAAAAAACGCTAGGATTGAAACTGTGAAAATTGAAGACGATCCCAACCATATCTATTGGTTAGACGGTATCGCCCACATTGCTGGTTCGATCGACGAAAAAGTTAGTTTCTGAAATTGAATATCAATAATAGTTTGTGATGTTAAGTGGCTTAGAATTTTGTTATATGTACTATTGTGATTAAACTACAAATGGTAGTTAGATTAGTTGTTTACTGATTAACAATACTTAGTTAGAGTAGTGATTAACTAAATTAGTAGTTTTTCAGGAGTTTAAGTAGGTTTCTTAGGTTAAATAGACAGTACAAATAAGAAAATGATGCAAATTAGTTTAACTTTTTAAATTTAATATAATTCCTATGCTTTAGTTAAATACCTTCTGCTTAGCCAATCATACATTCTTGTATGTAGGTCTGAACTCAAAATGTGTCTTCGTTGCATTCTGCAGAATTTTGATGGATACGAATGCATAAACTCTGATCATAGGAAGGGTATAAGCAGATATCACATGATAGTCAAGTTTTTTGTGATTACTAGAGATCGAGGTGACCAAACATGTATGAGGTATGTTATATCATCTGACCTTCCACCAGATGCCCTTCCGCCACCGCAGCGTAATCCGAATCAACTATTTGCAACTATTTCCGAACTACTTGCACTTGCTGGAATACTTATAATGGTTCGATTCCATCACTTTATACTCAACCCCACGACAGATGCTATAAGTCTTCACGCATAAGACGACTTCCTCTTTATTCTGAAATTGTTGACCGACTTGGAACTCAGCTAGACCTGCGGTGTCCTGTGAATCTCTCGCGCCAAAATCAGACTGTACATCCGGAAACCCTCTGGTCTCATCGCATCAAAACCTAGAGTTGAAAAGTGTGGCCCCTGCTGAGTTTCCGAGTTCTATGCTCAACCAGGCCCAACAAGAATACTCCTCCCTATATCATCATCGCTGTCATCAGCAATTGTGGCAGGCTCTACATCATTGTCATCCCTTAGGACATCTTCCATCGCCTCCATTTCTCCAACCGCCCCAAAAATCGAAATCTTAACAGGGGTATTCATGTTAGCACCTTGTTTTGCAATCTCGTCACGGTGTAGCTCAGTTGTAAAAGATGGAGATGCCACCATATCTCCCGCAGATGTAATTACAGGTACAGATGAAGTTGCAACAACAGGGGTTGAACTGGAGGCTGCTGTCAAAGGTACTAATTGATGATTCCGGTTCGATCTTCCTGAATTAGAGACCACATTCACAAGCTTTGCCAATAGTTCAGGAATTCTCACTTTCGAAAATTGGCGATGATAATGAAATAAAACTTGCAAATTTTCGTCACTGCCTATCACAAACGAGTCGTAATTTACCCAATCTCGAACAACAGAAATAGGTATTCGTTAATATAACTTATCGATTCGTTTCATTCCATGCGGTCCCAATTTTTATAGTACGGTATTATAAAAATCAACCAGACCCATCACCCATAGAAAGTCTGAGAAAGACTCTCAACGAATTTTTATCAGCATACTTAATTTTTGATTGTGTTTTTATCTCAATCGTGCCTTTGTAGTGCACATGAACTAGAAAGCTATCCTCCATAGTCATGTTGAGTGTAACTCCATTACGGATTCAACATGTTGTTGGTATTTATATAAGTTGAACGTATAGTCTAAACCTAATTAATTCGATTTAATATGGTTGTTTATAAATGATAAAATAGTCGATTTTTTTATAGTCTTTTCTTACGTAAATCAAACCCACTTCATTCAATTTACTTTAGTACACTCAACATACTAGGTAAATCGAATCTAATAAGGTAGATTTACTACCAACAACCCTAAATCGAAATTTACTAATTAATTTTATATTATATTATATAAAATAAATTTAAATATTATGTTTCTATCATTACCATTACTTAGAGAATTTAATTGCACATAACCTTATTAAAAGTTCTTAATCATATCAATAAGGTAATAACTATGAAATCTAAACGAAATTTATAAAGGTAGTACGAATACGGATACGAGTAAGTTTTGTACTATTACGTTGCCCAATTTATTTCCTTTTTTCGTCAGAAAACAATGTTCAACGGATAATTTAGCTGACTCATTAGACTTGAGTGACGACAAATGAAGCTCCTATGCAGAGGATCCAATATCCACAGAGATACACTATTGACACGTAGCCACATTAATTAATTAATCAAGTTAATAGAAACAAGCAGCAATTATTATTTCACTTAGTACTTTTTAGTGAATTTAAAAAATAAAAAAGAAAAGAAAAGAAAGGGGTGTCCCACTCTGAGTGGACATTATAACACAGCCTTCTTCTCAGTCCACACTCGCTCTCACTCACTTCCCCCACTGCTTCTCTGTACTTACTGAAACAATGGGAAAGCTTGTGTGGAAATCCACACCACCACCACTTCTTTTCACCGTAATTCTTGCAATTTTACTCTCACAAACCCTTTTTGCTTACGCTTCAGATCAACCTTCCAAGAAGACCTTCATCTTCCGTGTTGATTCTCAATCCAAGCCCTCCATTTTCCCTACACACTATCACTGGTACACTTCAGAGTTCACCGACCAACACCGCATCCTCCATGTATACGACACCGTTTTCCATGGCTTCTCTGCGGTCCTCACGGACGACCAGGTTGCATCCATAAGCCAACACCCCTCGGTTCTCGCTGTATTCGAGGATCGCCGCCGCCAACTCCACACCACTCGCTCCCCCCAGTTCCTTGGCCTCCGCAACCAGCGTGGCCTCTGGTCAGAGTCCGATTATGGCTCCGACGTCATCATCGGAGTATTTGATACCGGTGTATGGCCGGAGCGACGGAGCTTCTCCGACTTGAACCTTGGTCCCATCCCTAGCCGATGGAAAGGTGTCTGTGAAAGGGGAGCGAGATTCTCGCCCAGAAGCTGCAACAAGAAGCTCATCGGAGCAAGGTACTTCTCCAAAGGACACGAAGCTGGTGCTAGTTCTGGTCCGTTGAATCCAATCAACGAAACAATCGAATTCCGTTCACCTCGCGACGCTGATGGCCACGGAACTCACACAGCTTCCACCGCCGCTGGTAGATACGCTTTCCAGGCTAACATGTCCGGTTACGCTTCAGGAATCGCGAAAGGCGTGGCTCCGAAAGCGCGATTGGCGGTTTACAAGGTTTGCTGGAAAAATGCTGGTTGCTTTGATTCTGATATCCTTGCCGCCTTCGATGCCGCCGTCAACGATGGCGTTGATGTGATTTCTATTTCCATCGGCGGCGGTGACGGTATTGCCTCCCCTTACTACCTTGATCCAATTGCAATTGGTTCATACGGCGCCGTTTCCAGGGGAGTTTTTGTGTCCTCATCCGCCGGTAACGACGGACCTAGTGGAATGTCAGTGACGAACCTTGCTCCGTGGCTGACGACAGTGGGAGCTGGCACAATCGATCGCGATTTTCCCTCCGAGGTGATTCTCGGAAACGGAAAGACACTGTCCGGAGTATCGCTATATGCCGGAGCTCCATTGAGGGGGAAAATGTACCAATTAGTGTACCCTGGGAAATCTGGTGTTCTATCTGATTCACTCTGCATGGAGAATTCACTGGATCCGAGACTAGTGAGAGGCAAAATCGTGGTTTGCGATCGGGGAAGTAGCCCTAGGGTTGCCAAGGGTTTGGTGGTGAAGAAAGCCGGTGGAGTTGGAATGATCCTGGCAAACGGAATCTCCAACGGTGAGGGCCTCGTCGGCGACGCTCACCTAATTCCGACGTGCGCCGTGGGCGCAGATGAAGGCGACATAATCAAATCCTACATCTCATCTACCGCAAATCCTACTGCAACTCTCGAATTCAAAGGAACGATCCTCGGAATCAAACCGGCACCGGTTCTGGCATCGTTCTCTGCAAGAGGACCTAACGGCTTGAACCCTGAGATTCTCAAACCAGATTTGATTGCTCCTGGTGTCAACATCCTCGCGGCTTGGACCGATGCTGTTGGACCTACAGGTCTCGATTCAGATTCGAGGAGAACCGAATTCAACATCCTTTCTGGAACTTCAATGGCTGCTCCTCACGTGAGTGGCGCCGCCGCGTTGCTGAAATCAGCGCATCCTGATTGGAGTCCCGCCGCTATAAGATCCGCCATGATGACCACCGCCACCATACTTGACAACAGAAACCAGCCTATGATCGATGAAGCCACCGGAAACGCTTCCACGCCCTACGATTTCGGTGCTGGACATTTGAATTTAGGTCTTGCAATGGATCCTGGCTTGGTTTACGATATCACCAACAATGATTATGTTGATTTCCTATGTGCGATTGGTTATGGTCCAAAGGTGATTCAAGTGATTACTCGATCACCGGCGAATTGCCCGGCGAGGAAGCCATTACCGGAAAATCTAAACTATCCTTCGCTCGTGGCAATGTTCCCGGCGTCTTCGAGGGGATCGTCGACGAAGATGTTTATTAGGACTGTGACGAACGTTGGACCTGCTAACTCGGTTTACATCGTAAGGGTGCAGGCGCCGGCGACGGGTGTGACGGTGTCGGTGAGGCCATCGCGGTTGGTGTTCACTGAATCAGTGAAGAAGCGGAGCTATGTGGTGACGGTGACGGGGGATACTCGAAATCTGAAAATGGGTCCTTCCGGGGCGTTATTCGGGTCGCTTTCGTGGACGGATGGAAAGCACGTGGTTCGGAGCCCCATCGTCCTTACTCAAATAGAACCGTTATAAAGCGCTTTCGGTCATTGTCGCTTTGATCGATGCTCACTCGGGAGTGTCACTTCCGTAACTTGTTCTTGTTCCTGTTCCCACCAATAGACACAATAGAGATTCCTCTTATTTCTTAAGCTTTTTTTTCTTTTTTATTATTATTTTAATTAGGGATGTGTGTAACCCCTTTGTTAAAACGATTACAACTACGGAGGAGATGTAGTTCTGTTGTTTCACTCCTTTTTTATTTTTTTTGATAAGATAATGTTTCGGGTTTGCTATAGCTCTATAATGTATTTGTAGGCATGTAGATGTCTATTTATACCGAAAAAAAAAAGAAAATTGTGGCATGAATTTTAATTGTGTCTCAATAGAGCACGAGTCATCTTGCTTCTGCTGTTGTTATAGTTTTAATTAATCTCAGTGTGTAGTTTCTAATTCTTGCTAAATTATCTAGAAATATTATTATCTAAAATAGACTTTAACATCAAAGGATGTCCCCCAAACCCTGTAGACCTAACTGACTTCAAGTTTGAATGGGGAACAATACAAGACTCGACTCGATAGGGATTAACATTAACAAGCTGGCTAGTGTTAATTGGTTGTTTATACTTTATTAAAGTTCCCATCTAAAGTGCATTTTTTTTTTCAAATATTCAATTTTATTTATTTATTTATTTACTGAATTTTTGGACATCTTATGTCATACGTACGCAGTAGAAGTTGAAAGCTGTTTTGACTTGTGAGTTTAGGAAAGAGTGAAAGAACGATAATTCCTTTATACAGAGAGTAATACGCGAACACCTTCAAGACTTCAATATCATATTTAATTAGTACTTACCATATTTTCTAGCTTTTTAAGTTTGATGGCCCCCATTCAGTCGTTTCCTTTTCTTCAATTCTATTAGTAGATGATGATAGCTGAAGGAAACACGAGTGCATAACTGCATAAGCACTAGTGGTTTAAATGTCAAATTTAAGTTGTTCTAAATAATATCGTGAAGGAATCATTGATTTATTCATACTCTAGGAATATAAACCATTAGTCATCACTACGAATTTATCAATGTTTTATTTATACTCTAGGAATATAAGAACAACAAACCTAAATTACGATGCCATTTGGGATTTGCTAGCTTCCCCTCAATTCCCAATATATTCCTAATTTTATCACAATAAATAATTCCATATTGAAGTAACCAGGGTTGTTTAGAATCTTCATCTTATCTTGTCCTGTTGTTGTTTCTGTTCTCTCCGTCTTTTTACCGGTTCACATGGTATCTCAACTCTTATCCTAATTGTTAAATAAATATTCTTGGTAAAAGTTTTTGGATTTGCGCATTGAGCAACACAAGTACGCGATTACAATAAGTCATCAGGGATCATTATATAAATGATGTTACCGTTAACTCTGAATTATTTATTCCATTTTCTTTTGGGGCACCCACACTGTTAACGGAAATGAGGTTGAAGTAGTTGGGAAAAACAACCTTTATTCATTCATTTTTCTTACTAGATATAGTTTTTTAACGAATTACAATAACTACCCTAATTTCTTAATCCATTATTGTTGGTTCATACATGGCAGACGTTGGGTCCATAACATAAATCTTATTAGCTACTAAAAGCAAAGGAAATCTGATACTTGGCGTCATGGGAGATTCATTATATCATACATTATTAATTAATTGTACTAGAAGTAGTAGTATTTTTCATTTCTTGTTATGTTCGTCATGATTCACGACTATAATAATTTAGGGAGCATGTAGTAGAAAAACGTTATATAGATTGGTCCTTCCCTTTGATGCGATTGGTAGTTACAAGGCTTCCATTTTGCTCTTGCCATTTATTTACTCTGATTCTGTATTGCTCCAACGAATATAACAGGTCTTGTTTTGTAAGCTATAGAGAATCCGCATATGTTGACAACCATGTCCACTGATCGTCAGAGAAAACCACCACACTTCTGATACGTTCTCCCCTTTTCTCAGCTTTTTTTTGTGGTCCCTCCCTCACTCCCTTGTTAAATTTTTTTCGTCTTGAATTTGTACTATTTGGGCCCAGTTTTTGTCAAAAGCCCAATATAAACAACTGTATGCTTTGTTGGGCCCATACTTGAAGACGCGGGAATTTTTTTTTTAGTTGTGTTTCTTTCCTTCTTTCTTTGTGGGTAAGTAACTGCCAATGTAACCGTCACACATGGCAGACATCTCCACCTCCACGGTTGTAACACGCCTGCTCCACCGCGCTACTTGCCACGTGTCCCTTTCTCAACATGTCGGTTTATCCATCAATGCTACGCTATATAAGAACGCTTTCTTAACTTACCGTCATCATCATCGCATTGATTATACTCCAATCACAAGTTCACAACCATGTCTTCGTCACAGCAACCATTCGAGCATGTTCTTGTTACAGTTCCCGGCGTCTTCCTCCACCTCATAGAGAATGACTCCAGCGTCGAACTTGCTTCCGGAGACCTCACCATAACCACCATATACGAAGGTGAAAACGGCGTTGCCGTTATCGCTGGAATCGGCGAACAAGTCCGGTGGCCGTTGACGAAGGATGTTTCCGCTGTAAAACTCGACGAGTCCCACTACTTCTTCACGCTTCGCGTTCCCAATAATAATCAGAAAGAAGGAGAGGAAGATTACGATGTGTTGAGCTATGGTTTGACCGTGGCTTCAAAGGGTCAAGAGGGTGTGCTGAAGGAACTCGATGAGGTTCTGGAAAGGTATAGTATTCTTTCAGTGGAGAAGGTAGAGAGCGTGCAAGGATGGGAGGTGGTGGTGCCGAGGGAGACCTCGCCGGAGGACATGAAGGTTTCCGGCGAGAAGAGGGAGTTAGTTGAGGAGAGCTCTGCAGCTTACTGGACCACGGTGGCACCCAACGTGGAGGACTACAGTAGCCGGTTCGCTCGGTGGATAGCCGCTGGTTCGGGGCAGGTTGTGAGGGGGATTCTTTGGTGTGGGGATGTTACTGTCGAGAGGTTGAAGTCCGGCAATGACTTCTTCAAGAGGAGGATGCAACCTGCTTCTTCTCGATCTCAGATTAGTCCTCGAAAAATTGAGAGCCTGAAAAGGTTTCTCTTCCTTCCAAGAAATTAAACTATTCTATTCTATTCTATTAAATTCTGTGTTATGTTTTCAGTTTTATGAATATTTATTTGCATATGGACAGGGTTAAGAGGTTGACAAAGATGTCAGAGAAGGTGGCCACCGGTATCCTTTCTGGGGTGGTGAAGGTGTCTGGGTTCTTCACAAGTTCTGTAGTGAATTCTAAAGCAGGGAAAAAATTCTTTAGCTTTCTGCCAGGGGAAATTGTTCTTGCTACTATGGATGGATTCAGTGAGTTACTTGATGACTTTACACATCTTTGATTATCATTATATGAGTTGGGTTTTGAAATGTTGTGTTTGTGTGATTGCAGATAAGGTGTGTGATGCTGTGGAAGTAGCTGGAAGGAATGTAATGTCTACTTCATCTGTTGTCACCACAGAACTTGTTTCCCATAAGTAAGTTCTATTCTCCAACCAAGTGTGTGGTAGTTAAATGTCCGATGATGTTGTAGTAATATTGACTTTTGAGTGTATCTTGTAGATATGGAGAGGAAGCAGGGAAGGTGACAAATGAAGGGCTTGGTGCAGCAGGGCATGCAATGGGGACAGCATGGACTGTATTCAAGATTAGGAAAGCACTCAATCCAAAGAGTGTCATGAAGCCTACTACACTAGCCAAAGCTGCTGCCAAAGCAAATTCTGCTCAACTCAAAGCAAACCAGTAGTTAAATGCTGCAAAATTTTGATATCTAGCGTAGTAAAGGGATTCATAGTTGTTTTGCTATTCCAGTTTGTTTGTTTAATGTTCAATTCATCTCTCCAATATTTTTCAACGTGTCTAGCATTTTAGTATTGAATGATATAGATAGATGTTCTCTAAAATGAATTGTTTTCATTTCATTTATTGTGATCCATAATGTCTTGTAGCTGAATTTAAAATCTAATAATGAAGGGGAAAAAGAAGGGTGGTAGATGAGATGAACAAAATGGCCAAAAAAGGTTACACATCAACACATTTATACAAGATTATTCATGGTAACTTCAAAAATAAGAAGTGATAATAGCTCACATATAACATGAGATAATAACAATTTCTTGGTATATTTATAGTTTTCTTTATCATCATCATCACCTGCTGTTCTTTTGAGTTCTAAGCAGGTTATAAGCACATGACTGAACATGATTAATAACTAGGTTTAAATGGCTTATATAGGTTTTGAGATCCAAAACTACCCCATCCATTGAACCTACAGCAGCTACAACTGAAACAAGAACTCAAGTAGTGAAACTGAGTAACTGAAGTCCAAGCCATCGATTACTCCATCTAGGAATCTTCCTCTTTGAAATGTACATGTCTATTGGGAAGTAAACCGTTAAGGGCCAGAAACCAAATGCTCCAAGTATTCCAACTACATCGTTGAAGAAAGGCATGAGCATGTCTATGATGGTTGTTGAAAATACAAAAACAACTGTCCTCCAACTAACCGGAACAATTTCAGTTGGTATGCAAGGAAGAGCAATTTTATATTCTATGGTCGCAAAACCATCCTTCGCCCATTTTCTTGCACACCATTTCTCAACAAATGCAAATAAAGGTTGGCAAAATACCTGCACGTATGTTCTTCAAGTTTATTGAATGAACAAACAAAAATGGATCAAAGTTGATATAATGTATGATAGAGACAGAGAGCAATACACTAATACCTGATATGTACCAACAAGAGGGAGAAGGTGGAGGAGGAAGCCACGTAAGTATAGCTATAGTCATGTATAACAAGATTTGGTTGAATTTGGCTATTAAAAATATTTGATTATCTAGTATTTTTTTTTTAATAAAAGTAAGGTTATATTATTAACAAAATTCAGGTAATTCATACCAATTATTTGAGGATCAAAATCATACCAATGTAGTGAATGTACTAAAGTGAATTAGTTTATATGCATGTTCTAAAATAAATTTATATAAATCGAAACAATTAAACTTGATTTACACATTTTTAATATAAATGGAATCCATTATATTATAATAAAAGCACATGATAAATCAAATCAACTCTTGGATTAAATATTTCTGCAGCATATGCATGTAAATTCAATCTAATTGATTCGATTTATTATTTGTATAAATTATTAATATTTTTTAATTTAAAACATAAATGTCAATAAAAAAATACCCTCATTTGTATTTAAATAAAATATAAAAAAATTAAAACAAATAAGAATAAGTATACAATTTTTGTTTTAGTTAAAATTTCAAAAAAATCTATATTTTTATAAACTTATGAACTGTCATGGCCCGAACCAAGCCATGACTGGCGCTCAAGGGACAAGTCCCTCAGCAAGCCAAACGACCAAATTTTCAGAAAAACGGACAGAATCTCCTCTGTTTCTAGGACCTTACCAACATAAATATTAACTCCCTGTATTAATAATAAACCTCCATTTTCAAGACAACAACAACAACATACTCCAAATTATATCTACAACCAAATATATCCAAAATACGCATCATATATATATATATATATATATATCAAGTTGATAACTAGAGTATATAGTTAAAACCCTAAGTCTTACATAACCAAATCATAATCATTACCTAAACAGTTCAAGATTCAAAATAACATAACCCACACGAGGATCCTGCCTGTGACATATGGAGCATTGACATAATCTAGATTTTGAGTAAAGGTTCCATTACATAATTATTTAGCCCTTGGAAAGAAGAAGGGCTCACCAAAATGACTAAGATCTACTGAGGGGCAGGTGGAATGGAACCTGAAATGACTCCTGTATCTGAAAAACATGGGAATATAATAGGGTGAGTTTTGCAACTCAGTGAGCAAACATTACATCTATAACCCACACGAGACAATACAGAGTTTACCTTGAAAATTATATTTCTTTTCAGAGATGAGGAATTCATATTAATTAATTATACAAACATTAGATAAATAGTTAAGCGGATGAACTGAAATGGGAGTTCTCATTCAAGAAGTCAAATCAAATCAAATATTACACACCTAGGGCGGCTCCACCTCTAAGGGTAGCCCTTTCCTCTAGTGTGCCCGTACGGTATAACAGATCCAACGTGTGGCCTACACGTTAGGTTAGCAACGCCCCTGCTAGCTGAGGTCTGAGCCAGATGCATCTAGGTTAACGTCATAACCGCCGTTAACTACGGGTTTCTAGTCAGAGTCTCCCAAACCAATCCAAACCAAATCACTTGTAACATACTACCAAATTCCATAGCAAATTAATATATATAAGATTGCATACTAAAATTTAATTAAAATTTAAATAAGTCAAATAAGAAAATATTTATACTTTACAAAATATATAAATATCGTCTCGTGTGTATTTTTATAAAATTGTAAGTTTCACAAATCAATATTTATTTTTAGAAATTCAAAATCACAATAATAAAATATTTTCAAACTCCAAAATTAATGATTCAACATAGATATTGATAATAATATATTTAAAAACAATTATAGATATAATATCCACTCACAACTTGATTCAAAAGAACCGGAAGCAACTCTGAGCGCCTCAACGAGCTACCAAATGATGTCCAATAGTTCTACAACTCTAGAAATATGACAATAATGATATTTGTGAGCTACTAATATTGTCAATTAACATAATCTTACTCACCTTGACAAAGCCCCAAATTTTCTAACCCTAATAACCCTAATTCGGATTTATACATACCCATAAATATATAGATGACAAAAATTGGGAATATGGCTAATTATTGAGTCAAAGAGTTACCTTGAAGTCTCAATAATAATTGGAACTCAAATTTAAATGCTTCCTTCACTCATTAGTATGAGCTTCTTGATTTGGGGTTGTGAAAAATAAAAATTTACTTTGGATATAGATGATATATTAAAATAGAGATAAAATAAAAGGGTAAAATGAAATCTGGTGTGTTGTGGTTGGATGAAGATTTTGAAATGAAGAAGACGGAATGGAAGAGGAGATGAAGGAAAAGAGAGGGTTTGGTTTTGATTTGTATGAAGAAAATAAAAATAAAAGAGAGAGGGAGGGATCAGGGAAGGCTCGAGAGAATAAGGAGGGGGAAGGGGTTTAAGTGGGGCATGTGCCACCCACGTGACTATGCACTTCTGTTTCCTTTTTTTTTTGTGGGTATAACATTTTCTCCCCCTTAAAAAAATTCGGTCCCCGAATTTTGGACTTATATACTACGATAGATGTAATTATTACCTTCGGACTCAAATAAATATGGATATTTGTCGCGCATGGTATCCTCCATTTCCCAAGTTGCTTCTTCTACCGAATGATTCTTCCAAACAACTTTCACAGATGCTATCTCTTTAGAACGCAGTTTCTTTACTTGGCGATCAACTATAGCCACTGGTTCCTCTTCAAATGATAAATCCTCCTGTAGCTCTATGGCTTGTGGTGCAAGCACATGAGATGGGTCAGGAAGGTATTTGCGCAACATTGATACATGAAAGACTGGATGAATCATAGGCAACTCAGGCGGCAAAGCCAAGCGGTAAGCAACTGCACCTATTCTGTCCAGTATCTCAAATGGACTAATGTATCGAGGACTAAGCTTGCCTCTTTTCCCAAACCTCATCACTCCCTTCATAGGCGACACTCTCAGAAATACCTGAGCACCCACTGAAAACTCTAAATTACGCCTTCTGTTATCAACATAAGCCTTCTGCCTACTCTGAGCTGCTAATAAACGTTCTCTTATTATGCGAACCTTCTCAACCGCATCTTGTACCAAATTTGGCCCTAAAAGCTTAACCTCACCAACCTCAAACCACCCAATAGGTGACCTGCATCTTCTCCCATAAAGAGCCTCAAATGGTGCCATTTGAATGCTGGCTTGATAATTATTATTATAAGAGAACTCGATCAAAGGTAGATAGCTGTCCCAATTCCCACCAAAATCTAGAACACAACACCTTAACATGTCTTCCAATATCTGGATCGTCCTCTCTGATTGCCCATCAGTTTGAGGGTGAAAAGCTGTGCTAAGATCTAGACAAGTTCCTAACACTTTTTGAAAAGATTTCCAAAAATGAGAGGTGAACTGGGGCCCGCGATCTGAAACACACTGGAATTCCATGTAGCTTAACTATCTCATCAACATAAAGTTGAGCATACTGAGCTGCACTGAAAGTTGTTTTCACCGGAAGAAAGTGAGCTGACTTCGTCATTCTATCCATAATTACCCAAATTGAATCAAAACCTTTAAAACTACGAGGTAAACCTGTTACAAAATCCATTATAATCCTTTCCCACTTCTATTCAGGTATCTCAGTCTGTTGTAATAACCCAGCAGGTCTTTGATGTTCAGCTTTAACTTGTTGGCAAGTTAAGCAATGAGAAACAAAAACTCCTATGTCTTTCTTCATGCCTTCCCACCAAAACAATTGTTTCAAATCTTGATACATCTTATTGGAGCCTGGATGAATGGTATACTTAGAATTGTGAGCCTCCTCCAAAATAGCTTTCTTCAAGTCGGGGTTATCTGGCACACATAAGCATTGACCACAACGCAAAACATCTTGATCAAGAGAAAAGTCTGAGTTCCTCCCATTGCGAACATCTTCCATAAGCTTTCTTAGTTTCGGATAATCATTTTGTGCAACCTTGATTTGTTCTATCAGGGAAGATTGGGTTCGAACATGTGCTAAGAAAACTCCTGATTCTCCAAGATCAAATTGAATTCCACTGGCCTCCAATTGATGGACTTCTTCAACAATTGGTCTCCTTCCAAGAGTGATATGGGCCAAGCTACCCATAGAT
This sequence comes from Arachis hypogaea, assembly GCF_003086295.3. Lineage (NCBI taxonomy): Eukaryota > Viridiplantae > Streptophyta > Magnoliopsida > Fabales > Fabaceae > Arachis > Arachis hypogaea. Next base: position 5,910,588 of record NC_092038.1, read on the forward strand.
TTCCTACTGAGGGCATCTGCTACAACATTTGCCTTTCCAGGATGATAGAAAATGGTACAATCATAATCTTTTAGCAACTCCATCCATCTCCGTTGCCTTAAATTTAAATTCTTTTGTTGGAATATATACTTCAAATTCTTGTGATCCGTATAGATCTCACAGGTCTCACCATAAAGGTAATGTCTCCAAATCTTTAAAGCAAAGACGACCGCTGCCATCTCCAGGTCATGAGTTGGATAATTCTGCTCATGCTTCTTGAGTTGTCGCGAGGCATAGGCAATAACACGGCCATGCTGCATTAATACACAACCAAGTCCTATCCGAGATGCATCGCAAAAGACTGAGAATCCCCCAGACCCAGAAGGTAAAACAAGAACTGGTGCTGAGGTTAGACAAGCCTTAAGTGTCTGGAAACTTTCCTCACAAGCTTCTGACCATTGAAACTTTACATTCTTCTGAGTTAACTTGGTTAATGGTGCAGAAATTCTCGAGAAGTCCTTGATGAATCGCCGATAGTAGCCGGCCAACCCTAGAAAGCTACGAATTTCTGTCACTGTAGTAGGCCTTGGCCACTTCTGAACGGCTTCAACCTTCTTTGGATCCACCATGATTCCATCTTTTGATACCACATGCCCCAAGAATGTCACTTGATCAAGCCAAAACTCACATTTAGAAAACTTAGCATAGAGCTTGTGATCCCTTAAGGTTTGTAACACAATCCTCAAATGATACTCATGCTCCGTAGCACTTTTCGAATACACCAAGATATCATCGATGAAGACGATAACAAAACGATCTAAGAAAGGTTTAAAGACTCGATTCATTAAGTCCATGAAAGTTGCAGGCGCATTCGTCAGACCAAAGGACATTACTAAGAACTCATAGTGCCCATAGCGAGTACGAAAAGCAGTTTTTGGAATGTCTTCCTCTTTTATCTTCAATTGATGGTACCCTGAACACAGGTCGATTTTTGAGAAACAGGTAGCTCCTTGAAGTTGATCAAACAAATCATCAATCCTTGGCAATGGATACTTGTTGCGAACAGTTATCTTATTGAGCTGACGATAATCCACACATAGTCGCATCGTTCCATCCTTCTTCTTTACGAATAGAACAGGAGCTCCCCACGGAGAAGTGCTAGGATGAATGAATCCTTTCTCTAGCATATCTTCCAATTGAAATTTTAATTCTCGTAACTCAGTTGGAGCCATACGATAGGGAGGAATGGACACAGGTTGAACTCCCGGAGCCAATTCTATAGAAAACTCAACTTCACGGTCAGGCAGCATCCCCGGTAGCTCATTAGGGAACACGTCAGGGAATTCTCTAACAATAGGAACCTGATCAAGACTAGGCACTTCGGCATCAACATCTCTAACAACTGCCAGAAATCCTTGGTTTCCCTTATCCATCAATTGCATAGCACTCATAGATGAGATGATGCTAGCTAAAGTGGGACAGTCATCACCCTTAAAAACAAAAGGTGAGATACCCGGTATGTCAAACTTCACAGTTTTAGAGTAACAGCCCACATCAGCATGACAAGCTGCTAACCAATCCATGCCTAAGATGACGTCAATATCTTCCATTGGTTCTAAAAGGATCAAATCAGCTAAGGTTTCAACGGTATTAATTCTAACAACACAAGACCGAAATACGACTCGAACCATCGTGGAGACTCCAAGCGGAGTGCCAACATGAAATGGGTGGGATAACAGTTCAGGTTGTTTATCGAAACGAGATGCAAGATGTGGAGATACATATGAATAATGAGAACCCGTATCAAATAACACTCGAGCATCTAAAGAACAAACTTGTAAAGTACCTGCCACCACAGCATGAGAAGCTTGAGCATCTTGACGTGTTAAGGCATACACACGTGCCTGACCTCTTCCTCTTTGGCTCCCTCCTCTGTTATAAATCTGACCCCTGCCACCTGCTCCTCTGCCACTAGGACCAGAAGAATTTCCAAGAGACATAGCTGAAGATGATGGCATTGGTGTTGTAGGACGTGCAATACCTGGAGCAAAGCCTCCTCTAGGATTTGGACAATCCCTCCAAAGATGACCAGATTGACCACAACCAAAACATGCACCAGTAGCCTTGAAACATATACCGGAATGGTAACTCCCACACTGAAGACAATAGGGCTGAGCTGGCCTTGTCTGATTTGAACCCTGTGCACTAGATTGAGAGGTGCTCTTAACAAAAGGTCTGGGATTCGAAACACTCATGGGAGCAGATCCAGAAGAATCAACCCCACCAAAAGATGCTTGAGGACGAGCTCGATACCCCGAATAACCTTGTTGATTAGTTTGACCATGATGAGACTGAAATCCTCCTAAACTAGATCCACCAGAAAATTGTCCCTTCATCTTGGGCTTCTTGCCAACATCCTTAAAAGCATTTCTCTCCGCTATCCCAGCTTCAATTCCATAGGCAGAGTTTAGGACATCCTTAAAAGACATGCGTCCGACTTCAGGCATAAGAGTAGTGAACATAGGTTCTGCCAATCCACGAACGAAACAACGAACTTTCATCTCTTCTGAATTCACCAAGTACGGAGCACTCTTAGAAAGTCTAGTAAACTCCTTAGCATACTCAGTCACTGTCATATTCTCTTGCCTTAATCTTTCAAAGGCAATTGCATCTTCTGCTTGCTTGTTAGCTGGATAGAATTGAGCAAGAAACTCTTCAGTAAACTCTTCCCAGGAAGGAGGAGGAAGTCCAGCTGCTTCTTTGCTCTCAAGAAGAGACTCATACCAATATCTTGCTGAACCACATAAGTTGTAGGATACTAACTCAACAGCCCATTCTTTGGTGCACTTGAGAGCTCGAATAGCTTTCTTTGCATCCTCTAGATATTGTTGTGGATCTTCATCCAATGAATCTCCATTGAAAGTGGACGAATTCAACTTCAAATACTTTTCAATTGGCGGCTCTTGATCCCCAAACAATTGATGAACCCTATGAGGCTGAGGATTTGGCGCATTAGGAAGTCTCGCTTCACCCCTATTTTGATTTGTTAGAACCTGTAACACCGCATTAAGAGTTTGATTCATTCCCCTCAATTCAGCTGCTAAGTCCGGTTGAGCCTCTCTTACTGCGGGGTTCTCTTGAACTCTCTCGCGGGGTATCTCTCCTTCGCGCCTATCAGCTATCCTTTGGCTCCTTGGCCTTTGTCGAAGCGCTCCAAGTGGCGGAGAAACTGCCCTATTGGATTCAGCAGTATCAGGAGCACCAACAGTTCCACCACGTCTTTTCTTAGGTGGCATCTTCTACCTATCGAGTAAGTAGAGCGATTGAATCATCAACGACATATATATATGGAGTTCGAAGACAATAGGACAGACAGAAAGAATTATGAGACCAAAAGATTGAGGACAACTTCCTATAGGCCTCTAGTAATATCACACTTTATGAAAATGGGCCGGCTTCTATTTGCACAATTGTGATCTTACTAAAGGACACTTGCTCCATATTACACAGGAAAACCTAAAGCTCTGATACCACTTTGTCATGGCCCGAACCAAGCCATGACTGGCGCTCAAGGGACAAGTCCCTCAGCAAGCCAAACGACCAAATTTTCAGAAAAATGGACAGAATCTCCTCTGTTTCTAGGACCTTACCAACATAAATATTAACTCCCTGTATTAATAATAAACCTCCATTTCCAAGACAACAACAACAACATACTCCAAATTATATCTATAACCAAATATATCCAAAATACGCATCATATATATATATATATATATATATATATATATATATATATATATATATATATATATATATCAAGTTGATAACTAGAGTATATAGTTAAAACCCTAAGTCTTACATAACCAAATCATAATCACTACCTAAACAGTTCAAGATTCAAAATAACATAACCCACACGAAGATCCTGCCTGTGACATATGGAGCATTGACATAGTCTAGATTTTGAGCAAAGGTTCCATTACATAATTATTTAGCCCTTGGAAAGAAGAAGGGCTCACCAAAATGACTAAGATCTACTGAGGGGCAGGTGGAATGGAACCTGAAATGACTCCTGTATCTGAAAAACATGGGAATATAATAGGGTGAGTTTTGCAACTCAGTGAGCAAACATTACATCTATAACCCACACGAGACAATATAGAGTTTACCTTGAAAATTATATTTCTTTTCAGAGATGAGGAATTCATATTAATTAATTATACAAACATTAGATAAATAGTTAAGCGGATGAACTGAAATGGGAGTTCTCATTCAAGAAGTCAAATCAAATCAAATATTACACACCTAGGGCGGCTCCACCTCTAAGGGTAGCCCTTTCCTCTAGTGTGCCCGTACGGTATAACAGATCCAACGTGTGGCCTACACGTTAGGTTAGCAACGCCCCTGCTAGCTGAGGTCTGAGCCAGATGCATCTAGGTTAACGTCATAATCGCCGTTAACTACGGGTTTCTAGTCAGAGTCTCCCAAACCAATCCAAACCAAATCACTTGTAACATACTACCAAATTCCATAGCAAATTAATATATATAAGATTGCATACTAAAATTTAATTAAAATTTAAATAAGTCAAATAAGAAAATATTTATACTTTACAAAATATATAAATATCGTCTCGTGTGTATTTTTATAAAATTGTAAGTTTCACAAATCAATATTTATTTTTAGAAATTCAAAATCACAATAATAAAATATTTTCAAACTCCAAAATTAATGATTCAACATAGATATTGATAATAATATATTTAAAAACAATTATAGATATAATATCCACTCACAACTTGATTCAAAAGAACCGGAAGCAACTCTGAGCGCATCAACGAGCTACCAAATGATGTCCAATAGTTCTACAACTCTAGAAATATGACAATAATGATATTTGTGAGCTACTAATATTGTCAATTAACATAATCTTACTCACCTTGACAAAGCCCCAAATTTTCTAACCCTAATAACCCTAATTCGGATTTATACATACCCATAAATATATAGATGACAAAAATTGGGAATATTGCTAATTATTGAGTCAAAGAGTTACCTTGAAGTCTCAATAATAATTGGAACTCAAATTTAAATGCTTCCTTCACTCATTAATATGAGCTTCTTGATTTGGGGTTGTGAAAAATAAAAATTTACTTTGGATATAGATGATATATTAAAATAGAGATAAAATAAAAGGGTAAAATGAAATTTGGTGTGTTGTGGTTGGATGAAGATTTTGAAACGAAGAAGATGGAATGGAAGAGGAGATGAAGGAAAAGAGAGGGTTTGGTTTTGATTTGTATGAAGGAAATGAAAATAAAAGAAAGAGGGAGGGATCAATGAAGGCTCCAGAGAATAAAGAGGGGGAAGGGGTTTAAGTGGGGGCATGTGCCACCCACGTGACTATGCACTTCTATTTTCTCTTTTTTTGTGTGGGTATAACATGAATGATAAACGATTTCTAATTATTAAAAATTATCCTTTAACTCTATCAGAATTTTTTATGTTAAAAAAATTAATATTAAGTAGAACCCTCCAAAATAATATAAGAGTTAAAGAAAATATTATATCAATTAATTATTATTTATTTTATAAAATTAAATATAAAACTTATTATTTTAATGACATTTGACTCAAAATTTGAATTTTACGAATTAAATGATAATTTAATTAATATAATATTTTAATTATTTATCAAATTATATATTATATAAATAAAATTTATTATTGTATATTATATAATTATTTGTTATTTTTAATTTTAAAAAAATTAATAATTTATAATAATTTATAGAAATAGTAAGTTTAATAGCTTCTATTTACATAAAGGTCTGTGAAAAACAGATATGCGTATATAAGCTTTTTCGTTTTAAAATATTCATGTAATATTATTCTCTATTTAATTTGTTGATGTAAATTATCCAATTATTAATATCAATAGCTACCACCATCAACATGGCCATTTTCAACAATAATCCTCGAGTACTTGAATTATAAATAAAAACATCATTAAAATTAATTTTTATTCTTATTTAATTGATTTTTAAAAAAAAAAGATTTTTTTTAAAATAATAATATTTAGAGTCAAAATATATACTTTATAAAAAAGTATAGAAACTAGCAGTTTTATTAAAATTTTGTTCGGACTTGATTAGTAAGATATTAAAAATAAAATGAGTAATTTCACATCTTTAAATAAAATTTTACATTATTAAAATAATTAATAACTACAAATCACAAAATTTCCACCCTTCTAACACTACTCGTATTTTATTGTCTGAAGTGAAAATGGAGAAGGAGCTGGTTTGTCGTTTGTGTTTTTACTCATTTTCATTGCTCTCTTAACATTATGTTTGGATCAATGGAAATTAGAAGAAAAGAAAACTGAAGGAAGGAAAATTGAAGGAAAATGGAATTTTCTCTTGATTGGATCAGCACAGAAATTAGATGGAAAAGGAAAATAGTAACGTAGGGCTCACATCCAAATTTTCTTTCCCAACTTGGGAAGAAAACTGCTGAGAGTTTCAAAGTAAAAGTAAAATTATTAACATGTCCATTATTAAAATTAAAAACAAATTTATAATATTTAATAAAAAATAAAAAAAATAAATTTAAAAAGTATTATTGTTTATAATAATAATATATTAAAATTCTAAAATATAATTAGAAACACTTTTTTTATTAAAAAAATAATTTAAATATATTAATATATTATAATTTATATATAATATATAAAAATATTAATGTAATTTTATATTATTATGATTATTTTTTTTATTTTTCTTTTCATCCAACAAAAAAAAAAAATTTTCTATTTTTTTTCATCTATTTTCTCTTAATCCAAACAATATACAAATAACTCTACTTTTCGTCCCACTTTCTTTCCTTCCACTTTCTTTCCTGTATCCAAACAATAATGTCATCGTCACAGCAACCACTCGACCATGTTCTTGTTACAATTCCCGGCGTCTTCGTCCACCTCATACAGAATTACTCTAGCCTCCAACTTGCTTCCGGCGATCTCACCATAACCACCATAAACGAAGCTGAAAGCGTTGTCGCTGTCATCGCTCGCGTCGGCGACCAAGTTCAGTGGCCGTTGACGAAGGATGTTTCCGCTGTAAAACTCGACGAGTCCCACTACTTCTTCACGCTTCGCGTTCCCAATAATAATCAGAAAGAAGGAGAGGAAGATTACGATGTGTTGAGCTATGGTTTGACCGTGGCTTCAAAGGGTCAAGAGGGTGTCCTGAAGGAACTCGATGAGGCTCTGGAAAGGTATAGTATTCTTTCAGTGGAGAAGTTGGAGAATGTGCTAGGATGGGAGGTGGTGGCGCCGAGGGAGACCTCGCCGGAGGAGATGAAGATTTCCGGCGAGAAGAGGGAGTTGGTGGAGGAGAGCTCTGCAGCTTACTGGACCACGGTGGCACCCAACGTGGAGGACTACAGTAGCCGGTTCGCTCGGTGGATAGCCGCTGGTTCGGGGCAGGTTGTGAGGGGGATTCTTTGGTGTGGGGATGTTACTGTTGAGAGGTTAAAGTCCGGCAATGACTTCTTCAAGAGGAGGATGCAACCTGCTTCTTCCCAATCTCAGATTAGTCCTCGAGCAATGGAGAGCCTGAAAAGGTTTCTCTTCCTTCCAAGAAATTAACCTATTCTATTCTATTCATTTCTCTGTTATGTATTCAGTTTTATGATGTAGTGTAATATTTATTTGGATTTGGACAGGGTTAAGAGGTTGACGGAGATGTCAGAGAAAGTGGCCATAGGTGTCCTATCTGGGGTGGTGAAGGTGCCTGGGTTCTTCACAAGTTCTGCAGTGAATTCTAAAGCAGGGAAAAAATTCTTTAGCTTTCTTCCGGGGGAAGTTGTTTTTGCTACCATGGATGGATTCAGTGAGTTTCTTGATTACTTTACGTATCTGCATGCATAATGCATAGAAGCAAAGGAATTGGATTTTGGATGTTGTGTGTTTGTGTGACTGCAGATAAGGTGTGTGATGCTGTGGAAGTAGCTGGAAGGAATGTAATGTCTACTTCATCTGTTGTTACCACAGAACTTGTTTCCCATAAGTAAGTTCCCTTCTCCAACCAAGTGTTTGTTCATTGTCAATTATATGTCCTATGATGTAGTAGTACTATTGGCTTTGACTCTATTTTGTATATATGGAGAGGAAGCAGGTAAGGTGATAAATGAAGGGCTTGATGCAGCGGGGCATGCAATGGGGACAGCATGGACTGTATTCAAGATTTGGAAAGCACTCAGATCAAAGATATAGTATTGAATGATAGGACTGTATTCAAGTTCAGGTAATAATAGATGTTCTGGAAAATGAATTATGATTCGTTTAATTATAATGTCCTATAGCAGAAGTTAAAATCTAATATAATGAAGAAAAAGGTAGTAGGTAAGTAGCAACCTTGAGGAGATGAAAAAAATGGCCAAAAAAGGTTACCCTTGTATACAATTATTCATGGTAACTTCAAAAAAGTGATAATAACTCACATACAACTTGAGATAATAACAATTACTTATGTGTAGTTTTCTTTATCATCATCATCATCATCACCTACTGTTCTTAACTTTTGAGTACTAAGCAGGTTATAAGCACAAGATTTAACAAGCTTAATAACTAGTTTTAAATGGCTTATAAGTCTTGAGATCCAACACTACCCCAGCCATTGAACCTACAGCAGCTACAACTGAAACAATAAGGCAAGTGAAACTGAGTAACTGAAGTCCAAGCCATCGATTACTCCATCTAGGAATCTTCCTCTGTGAAATGTACATGTCTATTGGGAAGTAAACTGTTAAGGGCCAGAAACCAAATGCTCCAAGTATTCCAACTACATCGTTGAAGAAAGGCATGAGCATGGCTATGATGGTTGTTGACAACACAAAACCGGTCCTGCATACTAACCGGAACAAGTTCAATTGGTATACTCCAAGAAAAGGAACAGCAATTTTATATTCTGAGGTCACAAAACCATTCTTTGCCCATTTTCTTGCACACCATTTCTCAACAAATGCAAATAAAGGCTGGCAAAATACCTGCATATTCTGCAAGTTTATTGAAAGAACAAACAAAATGGATCAAAATTAATACAATATATGATAAGAGTAATGAGTAATACCTGATATGCACCAACAAGATGCACAACAATTGCAAAGTTGGCAATGTCAAGAAGCCAGTAAGGATTATAGAATCCAAAACCAGTTAAGAGGTTTCCAGGTGCATTGTCTCCAAAGGCTGCATATCCCATGCATCCACAGAGCAGATAGAAAACGGTGGTGACTGCCACGCTCAGCACAGTGGCCTTCCTCATGGTCTTGTACTCTGCAGGGGGAGATTTTATGGTGTCCTGAATTTCAATGAGGATAATGGAGAAGGAGTATGCAAAAGCCATTGCTCCCAGAGCTTGCATACTTCTCCATATCTTCTGTGTGTCTGTGACTGTTCCAGCTTGTGTCACTGTTCCAATGCTTATTCCTGTTAGGCTTCCTTTGAAGCTTCTGTTTTCTGCTACTTTTCCAATGCCAAGGCCCAATCCAACTGATGAATATGTAAAGGACATGATTGCTGCAACTATGGACAGCCACCATACTTGATCAAAGTCAGGTATTTGAGAGAATATCACCTCTGCTGTACCAAATGTTATCATGTACCCATTGCTTGACATGTGGCATGGATCTTCTCCATGGCTCTTATGATAGCAGTTTGACCTTTTTATTGCCCTATATATATATAAGAACAAAATTCATTCACATTAATGAGTAAAACATATAGAATTAAGGAAAGTTTTCAATTGTAACAGATATTTTGGTAATTTTAGTCATTAGTCTCGAATACTGATATTTTTAGTATACTTGAATCATTTAACATGCTATTATTACTCACATCATACTGACAGAGGCAGCAATAGTATACCCAATTGCAATTCCAAAGAGATTGAAATATTGGATTAGGCCAGATATCTTGACCTTTCTACCCCCCAAGATGTTCTTGACTGCTTCCATGTAGGTGTAATTTCTGTGTCCAGTGACAGAATCAGTGGTTCTGTAACAAAGTGTAAGTAGGTTGGAAGTATAGAGGTTGACCAATGCAAAGAGAAGCATGACAAGAGGTCCTGCAATCCAACCAAGTTGAGCCACTGACCATGCTAGTGAGAGCACTCCTGACCCTATCACTGCAGTTATGATATGAGCACTTGCTGTCCAAAATGTCCCTACAATAATAAAGTAAAATAAATGTCATCAGCTTTGAATGTTGAAAGTCATATGCAGGTATGTTATAAAATAAATGTGATGTTTATAACCTGTTCTTTTGGAGCGACCATCATCATCGAAGCACTTAGAATAATTGGAGAGAATGTTAATTGGTTTTTCAGCTTCCGTTGGCTTTTTTGGCTGCACTTCTACTTGTAAGTAATGCTTCACATCATGCCTCTCTTCTATCTGTTATATACAAACAAGTAACAAACATTAGTATAACCCAACGTCATGATTAAACTAAGGACAATGATAGAGTGAATATTTGTTAACTTGGTCTTACAATTCCGTGGTGAATTCTGCTAGGAAGTGTTCTACTTCTTGACAACATGGTTAATTATTGATTAGAAGAAAGTGGATAAAATGTGAGGGATACTTTTATAAAGAAAATAGATGGGGTTTTATAGGTAAATATGCGTTGAAACTGTATTACTGTTAGTAAAGTGTGATGTGAAAACACTTTATATTATGTGCAATTGTGCACTTTCCTTCTATGTAACACGTTTCATTGTTAGGTAGAACATTATAATCATTCCAGAATATGAATTATTACTCCCTTATGGGAAAGATTAGCTTTTACTTTTTAGTTTTTAGCTTCCAATCAATGCCCATTTGGACCATGTTTCATTTGAGGATTACAAGCTGCCAAGAACTGCATCTGTGCATGGGTCCATGAACAATTACTTTATTAATATCTACAGACATATTAGGATATTTTATTTTCTTTATCTATTTTCTGAGATATATTTATAGATTTAAATAAGTATAACTATATTAATTATTTTATTTAGATTTTCAGAATTTAATTAAAAATAATAGTCAAGTATAAATAACGTCTTTAAATTTTGGTCTCTAATATACCAAATTCACTTTACAACCCTTATTCATCAGAAAATAAGTATTCTATTAGGTATTAGACATGAAGGGAAGAATTGAATAAAAACAAAAAATTGTAGACTTGATTTTGCAGAATTGGAAGAAGATAGTAATCCTAGGATATTATTATTCTCAACAAAACATTGACCTCTCGAGTGTTCCATTCATAAAATACAATCTCAGGCTTAAGATTACTATTCTCTGTGTAGCAATATTGGGGATAATCTTGCTCTGACCTCCCTAATCCACTTAGTTTAGTAATAATTAGTCCACTACTTGTGTAACATTACTTTTGAACCTTTTGATGACGCATCTTATTCATACAAATAATCATTTCTACCTAAGTTTTCTTAAGAAATTAAACTAATACAGCTTCTATATAAAGAACTACTATTTTTGTTATAGAAATTTAAAAGCGTGCTAATAATAACTTTTCTCTTAGTAAGTTACTTCTACAAATTAAACAGTCAACAACAAATGAATCCAACACTTGCATGTTATGGTGACTAGTTCCCTCCACCATACTTCTTGTAACCTAGGATAATAATGATGAGTATTCGGTGAAAAACAAAACTATTAAAAGAAAAGACATGCCCTTTGACTATTCTTCACGAGGAAAAGGCAGAATGTTAATTTTTTTTTTGATAAAAAACCCAAATAAACTAAGCTGAGAATTTTTTTATCCAAATCAGCCAAAATAAAATTTTTTTCAACAATCAACTAATGACCATTTAAATGTAATTTGAATCAACATGATTCGAACTTGGATTTCATGTAATTCGAATCATATAGATTCGAATTACTCACTAACACTCAAAGTAACATAATTCGAATTCAGCTGATTCGCATTAGACAGCAACATGTAATTCGAATCAAGTTGATTCGAACTACTTTCATGCATGCTATTCAACATAATTCGAAGTGGATTAATTCGAACTACACCTAAATATTTTTTTATAATTTTTTTTAATAAATTTATTTAAATTATACCAAAAAAAAATATTTTATTATATACAAAATAATTTTAAAAAATGGCTTAAAAAATGTTAGGAGTACTATAAAAATTTGTAATGTTCTAATGACTTAGGATATTAAAGAAATACTCTACATAATCAACAATAATTTAAAAATTAAAATAAATATAGTTATAACTAGTATTTACCTAAATTACTAGAATATTACAAATTTTTATAGTACTCCTACCACTTTTTAAGTCATTTTTTTAAAATTGTTTTGCATAGAAAATGGCTTAAAATGGCTTAAAATGCCCTTTGTTCTATGGAAAACAATTTTTAAAAAAATGGCTTAAAAAATGTTAGGAGTACTATAAAAGTTTGTAATGTCCTAATGACTTAGGATATTAAAGAAATACTCTACATAGTCAACAATAATTTAAAAATTAAAATAAATATAGTTATAACCCGTATTTACCTAAAATACTAGAATATTACAAACTTTTATAGTACTACTAATATTTTTTTTAAGCCATTTTTTTAAATTGTTTTGCATAGAAAATGGCTTAAAATGGCTTAAAATGCCCTTTGTTCTATGCAAAATAATTTTTTTAAAAATGGCTTAAAAAATGTTAGGAGTACTATAAAAATTTGTAATATTTTAGTAATTTAGGTAAATACAGGTTATAACTATATTTATTTTAATTTTTAAATTATTATCGACTATGTAGAGTATTTCTTTAATGTCCTAAGTCATTAGGATATTACAAATTTTTATAGTACTCCTAATATTTTTTAAACCATTTTTTTAAAAATTGTTTTGCATAAAATAAAGGGCATTTTAAGCCATTTTAAGCTATTTTAAGCTATTTTCTATGCAAAACAATTTTTAAAAAATGGCTTAAAAAATGTTAGGAGTACTATAAAAGTTCGTAATATTCTGGTATTTTAGGTAAATACGGGTTATAACTATATTTATTTTAATTTTTAAATTATTATTGACTATGTAAAGTATTTCTTTAATATTCTAAGTCATTAGGACATTACAAACTTTTATAGTACTCCTAACATTTTTTAAGCCATTTTTTAAAAATTATTTTCCATAGAATAAAGGGCATTTAAAGCCATTTTAAGCCATTTTCTATGCAAAACATTTTAAAAAAATGGCTTAAACAATATTAGGAGTACTATAAAAGTTTGTAATATTCTGGTATTTTAGGTAAATACGGGTTATAACTATATTTATTTTAAATTTTAAATTATTATTGACTATGTAGAGTATTTCTTTAATGTTCTAAGTCATTAGGACATTACAAACTTTTGTAGTACTCCTAACATTTTTTAAGCCATTTTTTTTAAAATTATTTTCTATAGAACAAAGGGCATTTTAAGCCATTTTAAGCCATTTTCTATGCAAAACAATTTTAAAAAATGGCTTAAAAAATATTAGGAGTACTATAAAAGTTTGTAATATTCTAGTAATTTAAGTAAATATTGATCATAACTATATTTATTTTAATTTTTAAATTATTGTTGACTATGTAGAGTATTTCTTTAATATTCTAAGTCATTAGAACATTACAAATTTTTGTAGTACTCATAACATATTTTAAGTCATTTTTTAAAATTATTTTGTATATAATAAAATATTTTTTTTGTGGTATAATTTAAATAAATTTATTAAAAAAATTTATAAAAAAATATTCAGCTGTAGTTCGAATTAATCCACTTCGAATTACGTTGAATGGCATGCATGGAAGTAGTTCGAATCAACTTGATTCGAATTATATGTTGCTGCTTAATTCGAATCAGCTGAATTCGAATTCTATTGCTTTGAATATCAGTGAGTAATTCAAATCTATATGATTTGAATTACATGTTGATTCGAATTACATTTAAATGGTCATTGGTTGATTGCCGAAAAAAATTTTATTTTGACTGATTTAAATAAAAAAATTCTCTGATTTATTTGGATTTTTTACCTTTTTTTTCTCCTGTGCCGATGACAAAACACCACTTAAAAAAGTTTTAAAAAATTGATTTTAATTTTTCATGCATGTGCCAATAACACAACACCACTTGCAAAAAAAAAACAACAATAACAACGACAAACAAAGCCTTTCATAAAATAATGTCACTAACAAATTAACAGATCCAAAAATTAAAACATTACATATTCAAAATTTAGAAGTTATTAGCTGCTTTTAATTAATTTGTCATATTTATCCATATCCGATATCTAATCCAAGATATTCCATGTCGTGTAAGTGTGCTTAAACATGGGTGTTTAACCTACCTTAGTTTGATCAGTAAAAGAAAAGGTAACAATAATATAAGTGGTGATTATTGTACCAAAAACCAATGCTGCTTGATATTGGTGGAGTAGGGGAATTATTATTATATTCTATATGATAAACACGGATGCACAGTTGACAATAACTGTAAGAGATTATTGGAGATTATGAAGAAGAGAAAAAGATAATCGGTTCAATCAAGAAAATAAGCTTATGATCAACAATGTAATAACTATTAGGTCATGTCAACTTGACGAATAGGTTAAGTTCCTGAGTATGGTTCTGAATAAATCCAAAAACTAATTTCCACGTGTATCAAAGCCTGATTCTTAGGTTATATTCGTGTGCCTCCCACTTAGTCACTCCATTGAAGAATGTAGATAGATTATAAGTTTTTTTGCGTGCCTATACTCAAATAAAAATATTTTTATATGTGAAGATAATAATTAAAATATTAATATATATTATATTAAGTAATTTAATCAAATATATTAAATTATTTAGTAGTTTTTAATTATCTTTCATTAAGATATGTTTACACGAGTTTTTACCTACAAGTTTTATGTAACTATGCAAACGAACGGGGAGTACTGTCTAAAATGGATGGAAGCCAAACCATTTTATCGCACAAAATGAAGTAAAATTTTAAAATACTTGTCTCTGTTAATATATAAAAAAGAAAAATCTTATTATATAGTTCCTTAACAAAGTCTTTTAGCCTGGATCAAATGAGAAATTGTGGTTCTAATAGCTGGGTTTATTAATTTTCTCACTTGAATACTTTCTTTTGTCTTCTGGATTTTGTGTTATGCTACAAAGTACAAACCATGCTCACACAACAATAAAGAGTTGGGTTTGGAAATAACGTGGCCAATCTTGTAAATAAATTAGAGGCTAAATTTTGCTTTGAAGCTGCAAAATTTTGATATTACCACTTTATCGCATCGTTGCCCTCATGTCACTGCTCACTTCATCGATAAATAATATTGAAAATTAAACCAAGTGAATTGCTATGAGAAAAGTACAATGAACATACCAACCAAAAACAAAACGGAAAAATTTATATTGGAAAATGATATACAGTTAGATATTTGAACAATATAAAGGAGGTCCTAATTTCAAACTCTACTTTCATGAATTCAACATGTGATCACCAATGTTACTCGGGGGAATCAATATGATGAATTCAGAAACCGATACCAATATTGCATACCATAAAAACTTGGCAAAATAACTTACATTACTATTTCTTCCCGATTAAGCTCTTTGACAATGTAGGTAGGAACATAATATCATCCACTAATGAATAAAAGATCTGTCACCCGACGTTGGACAAAGCCTAGAAAGGGAAAAGAAAAAATCAGAGCTCCTTATCCTTATCCTTTGCTTTCTTACGGGCCAAAAACCGTTCTTTTGCTGCGGCCACAGCATCTTGACTTCTTTTGTGATGATCAGGCTTTGGCTGGCAAGTTGATGACTGTTCAACTGAATCCTTTCCTTCCACAGACGCTTCAGAATTTGGCTTCATATCTGAGTGATCAACGGTTCTGTTGGAAGGATTAGAAGTTTCACCCTGATCCACATCGTTTTTCATGGAAGACTTCACAGGTGAATTCTGCAATTCATCTGGCACATCATTATGCTGGTGTTGATCAGGTGCATCATGCTTTGTGTCTTCGCGTGTCTCTGCAGTTCTTTGCTCAGCTCGATTCTCATGTTTCCTCCCCCAAGGATCTTGTGCACCATATGCAACATTTTTATCAAGGTTTGTATAAAAATCAAGCAAAAAGTCCTTCTTCTTTGTAACCTATATACAAATATGAAAATTGTATGTCAGCAGTATGCAAGAAACAGAGAATTGGAAATATAGGAATTGAACCATAGAGAAGTACATCAATTCAATTAGGCGATATGGAAGAAAACGAAAAGCAAGACTGTTCTTCCATTACCAATCAAGTTGGCAACCAAGACATGATAATTAATATGGGAAATGTTTAAAATGCTAGAACCTACATCATCTCTCTCCTCTTGAAGTTCACGCAATCGTTCTAGCTCCATCTGTCTCTCACGTTCAGCAAGCTTCTTTCTGTAAGCTTCAGTAATAAATTTGTCTTTGTCAGCATAGAGGTGGTCATCTTTGCTTCTCTCTTTGGCAATCTTTTTCTCATAAACAATATCGCGATACTGTTCTCGCTCTTTTGCCTTTTTAATCAGATTTTGGATATACCTTGGCTGCATCACAAAATTTGCAGGATGATGACTGATGAGTGGCAATGTCAATTGGCATGAAACTGAATTTTTTTTTTTTTTGGAAAAACAATAGAAATAATAATAATAACAATAATAACTAATTCACAAAATTATAACACGAA
This sequence comes from Arachis hypogaea, assembly GCF_003086295.3. Taxonomy (NCBI): domain Eukaryota; kingdom Viridiplantae; phylum Streptophyta; class Magnoliopsida; order Fabales; family Fabaceae; genus Arachis; species Arachis hypogaea. The sequence continues at coordinate 5,927,334 of NC_092038.1, forward strand.
AAATTAATTTTTAACCATAAAACAAGAAGCATATAGACCAAAGACTAAAGTATTAAAACAAAGTGCTGCTTACGAATCAACCCTGCTTCAAGAAGGGCTGCATGTCATTGTGAGAATCCCACTACCACTACCATATTACATTTATTAATCTTAGATATAGAGCTTCATATGCTACTTGCATACTTGATATATATATAATTTTAGGTTATGTTGTTATATCTTTATAAATTGGATTTTTCCTATGCGAATGTGTCCATCTTCACTGTTCTGTATCATAATTCAAGCCCCGAAACAAAGGGGATTTGAGAAGAAAATTTGGCAAAAGATTATGTTGCATAAAGTATTGAAATTCTACATGCTGAAAATTAGTCCACAAAAATGATTTAAAAGAACAAAGATCACGTCATTCTGAAAATAATTACCATACTTTTCTCTCTTCGCGATCTTGTATCAATGGGCGGGCAACTTTCTCTTTCATTTTGTCATAGACTCCATCATAATCAAATACAGTTGGATCTTCTTCTAAGGCTTTCTTTTGCTGCTCTTCAACCTTCAAGTTTAACAAACAACACCCACACACACAAGGATGTGAGATTATATTTACTTAAGCAACAAACAACAACAACAAAGACTTGTTCCACTTGGTGGGGTCGGCATTATATTTACTTAAGCAAATAAACTAAAAAATATAATAACCATGTAATTCACAAGTTCTATTATACTAGAGAAGCATCAACTTACGTCCTTAAGAGTCTTTTTCTTGTTAGCTTGGAGAGCGATTTCTCTCTCAACGTCATTCTCTTCTTCATCATTGAATCCAAATGGTGCTGCAAGGGGAGGCCTTTTTGGCTGTTGCTTCTGTTTTGCAGGCCTAAGGTTTAAGCCGTACTTGCTCATTTCACCTACCTTCTTTGCCTCTGTTTGAACACAAAGCAAAGAAAACACTCTTTTTATGATCCAAATTAATTTGTATCAATCCATAAGTCTTTAATCACCACATGTTACATGAAACAATGTTTTTAAAAAGAAATGCAGCTGATATTACTCAAAGAACAAATAAAGACGAGTTCCTGTAGCTGCCAAGGTCAAGTAAGACAAGAGGTTAATCAACAATGAAAAATGAAGAGAATTTTGGGAATAGGGTTCAAAACAAAGCAGAGAAAGATGAAGTAGCTCGGGATTGGGTATTTATAGGTTTTGGATTGGCAATAAGATCTACATTGCAAATACAAAACACACCTACACACATACGTATGTCATATGAAAAATCATATAAGAAATTATCATACTTACTTTCGAAAAGCTTTGATAATCATGTTATAATTTATTTTTTGAAGATAATACATCTAGAAAATCCTGCAAAATTAACTAACAGTCAATTCATAAAAACCTTAAATAATATTATACCCTTGTAAATAATTTTATATCAATGAGACATTCAAGTTAAATTCCACTTTTATCCATCCATGTTTATAGTGGATGTTTCAATAAAATCAACTAGAGAAACAAAGACTGTCTCTAACATATATTGATATACATAAACCAAATAGTTAACAAGTAGCTGAATTGTCATCTCCCCTAGCATATCTTGTGTAATTCCGTTGCGTATTCAATTCTTATTACCACTCCCAAACCCAAAAACTTCAAGATACAAATATGCGTGACAACTGACAACGATAAATTCAAATTCAACAATGGCACAAGCTAGTTGTTTGCACTGCAGCTGACTAATTTGTTAATTCAAATTCAACAATGGCACAAAAGGCAGAATAGGCACACACACTGAACCATTTTGTTTAATCATCCTTAACTCTGTTTGAAAAAAAAACAACAAACACAAGTAATAGTGCTTCTTCAGCAACAACACCCACAATCATCTCATCATCATCATCATCATCAATCACTAAAACTAAACAGCACCCTCAACAACATTCTTGCTATAAGAATGGTTCCAATCTTCTTCATCAGCATTCCTTTGTCTTCAATTACCACACTCCATCAAGGTCAGAAGACACATGCACAAGAGACGCACACACACACCGAATAAAATCACAGAAGACTTACCGGAAGGAAGAGCGGCGAATGGCGAAGAGGCTGATGGACGAGCTGCAATGAAGACCGGCAAAGATGCTGCTGCAGTGGCGATGAAGACCGGCCAAGATCTTGCTGGAGGCGGCGACGGAGACCGGACTGGAAGCTGCGATTAAGACCGGACTGGAGGCGGCGATGTTCAGGCTGAGACGACGATTCTGCCTCAGACGTGAGAAGACGATGATTCTGCGGTGAGACTGTGAGAGTGAGAGACGGTAGCGGTAAGAGGGGGCGAGCGTGACAGTGAGAGGGGAGGAGGATGGCAGACGGCGGTGAGAGAAAAGCCGGAGAGGCCTGACTTTCGGGGCTGAAATTGAAAGCATAGTTGTAAGAACCGAACCGGTGATCAAACCGATCAGGTTACTGATTTACTGGTTTATTGGTTCAACCAATAAATTATTGGTTAAACCGGTAAAACCGGTTTCACATAAATAAAAAATATAATAGCAAAGGTATAAAACAAAAGCTATTACAAAATACAAATTCACATCAATTGTTCAATGTTGGGAGCATAACCTATTTCCAACAGTTCAATTCAAAGGGTTCGGGTTAAGCAAGACAAAAGCAACCATATATGCATTCACTAAAATCTGTTTTGGACATAAAACCAGTTTTGCCGACATGTTTTCAAGCCTAAATTTGCCGAATGATTTAAATTATGAACAAGATTGGTACCTAACAAAGACATACAACCATGAGAAATTGATGAATGAATAACAAGCACTTAACTCACAAGTAAAATAGTTGCATTCAACTTGAAAATAACCATTCAAGTCAACACACATTTAAAAGCAACACCATAGTAGTTCAACAGCAAATAATTCGACAAAAAGACTCAGAGTCACTACACTAAACAGATGCACAATGGCATAATAGTTCAACAGCACATAATTCAACAAAAATTGCTAGAAAATCCAGCAATCCATCTTCTAAAGCAAACAGGCATAATGGCATAATAAAAAATTAATAAAAAAATCCAGCAATCCAGCAATCACTACACTAAACAGATGCACAATAAGAAATTCAACAAATTCAGTAATTTCATAATCAAGAATCCACAAATTCAACCAATTATAATTAAACATTTAACATAAACAGAACATAATAACTACAAAAACAGAGATAATGGCATAATGCGAGGAGACCACCAACGGACCAACCTGTCCGACAGATGAGGCAGTGGACAGAGAGGACGCGACGACGACGCCGACGGAGCAAGGAGCTGCGATGAAGAAGACGACCTGCGAGGCTGCGAGCCAAAACGCGACGTGCAAGGAGTTCGTCGGAGCCGCACCGTGTCTGGAGGGACGAAGACGACGAGACGGCCGGCGGGGTTGGAGCCTGGAGGGGTTGCTGGCTTGCTGCCTTACTGGGGAATGGGTGCCGTTGGGGATTAGGGTTAGGGGGAATGGGGGAATGGGTCAATGGAGATGGGGATGGGGATGGTAGGTTCGAGTGCTTTGTGTGTTTATTATTATTCTTTTTTATATATAAAACCCAAAACGACGTTGCTTTGGCTAAGGGAGAAAAAAAAAAGAGCTTCGAACCGGATGGGTTATTCAAAACCGCCGGTTCTCCGGTTTTCACAAAATCGGACGGTTCAACCCGGTTCTGTTCCTTATCCGATTAGATTACTTAAAGGGACCGGTCAAATGACCGATTCACCGATTTTTCGATCGAACCGACCGATCTGATCGGATTCTTACCACTATGATTGAAAGAGGATTTGAATTTTAGGGTTTTCTTTCTCAAAAAAAAAAAAAAACAAAAAAAGAAAATATATATATATAAAAATAATAAGAATATTTTAGTGATTTACTATCTCAATAATAAAGATTCTAGAACTGCTAACGAACTATAACTCAAATGGCATAGTCTTTTCACTTTATCTAAAAGTTTCGAATTCAAGTCTCAATCAAGTACAACCAAGTGTTTCAAATCTAACTGTCGCGCAGATAAAAACATGTTCATTCAAACCTAATACGAGAAACAATGCTACTAAAAGAAGAGTAAAAGAAAAAAAGAAAGAAGATAGAATAGTATTAAAAAATATAATTTTTGTGCTTTTGTAACAAAAATTTAGTATAAAAATTAAGACAATTGTGTGTTATTATTAAAAAATTTTAGTGTTATATTTCTGATAAATTTTATACAATTCAAAACTCTTCCTCCTCCTCTTCATTTTTTGCTTTGTTTTCTTCTTCTTCTTCTTTTTTCTTATTTTAATTTTTCATAATTCTTCTTGTTTTACTCTTGAGAGAAATAAAACTAAACAAAAAAAAAAGAAAAAAATCGAAAAGAAAGAATAAGCGACTGAAATAACATAAAAAAAAGGAGGAGAATAAACAAAAACAAAATACAACACCACCAATAGAAAAAAGAGGGGACACACTAAGATAGGAACCATTTTTCATATTATTTGAACGCGGCATCCGAAACGTCAGTGAAGTGGATGTTTCGTTTGTGTTAGTGAAGCGCGCATGCGTGCACACGTGTAATGAAAGTAGTTTTTGTTGGGTACGAGCCAACTTTGTTGGACTTAGTTATTAAAAAATTTTGGATATGTAGCGGAATTGTTTCTATACACGGGTATTATATGGGTACCTCACTTTGGGAATGGATTCTCTCAAAATTTTTTCTCACTAGAAAAAGTAAAATGTGATCTCTCACCATTATTTTTATAAGTGAAATTAAGAAAAAACATGAAAGAGAAAGCATTTAAATGTTAGAGATTACACTTTACTTTCTTAATTTAAAAAAAAAAAAAGAGGATATAGCTGCCCTAGCTCCTAAGGGGGCTCATGGGTCGGACTGATTCGGATTTAGAAAAAAATAACAACCGAACCAATTAAATTTTAATTGATTTAGGTTAGTTTGAATTTGTGATTTTTAATGAGTAAATCCAAACTATTCAGAACCGATTAAACTTGGGTTGAATCGGTTCGGATAATTGGATACCTGATTGAAAATGAATTTAAAAAAATTTGAAAGAAAAATTATAAAAACATCTAAATACTATAAATATGTAATAATAATATTAAAAAAAATCATATTACATGTACACTAAAATCAATTATCAATATAAAATACATGTTAAAATATAAATATACATTAAAAATAAATTAAACTACACATATATTTATACACAAATATATATATTAGTGACTGATTTTAATGAATAATTTTAATGTACGAATAGTATTTTTTTTAAAAAAATAATATATCATCGATTTAAACTTAAATCACTTATAATTTAAAAGACTTTAGAATTAAGAGATAAATTTGTATATATATTACTAGATTTTATTTATTTTTTTATTAATATTAATTTAATTAAATAATTGAGTAGATTCGAATTTTACGATTTTATAATACATACTTAAACCAATTAAAGTCGAGTTTGATTAAAAGTTAAATTTAATTATACCCATTATCCGTAAAAATCCAAAACTAATATAATAAAATTGGATCGATTTTAGACGAATAATCAAATTATCCATTCTCATAAACATTCTTACCGGCCCTAATTCCATTTCTTTCACGGTTCCCATATCCATTTCTCACGGGTAAAAAAATCCAAACTTGCAACGTGGAAGTTTAGCAAGCATACTTCACCACTGCATCAACTTTGCCTTTGCTATTACATGAGCTAATTAGTAAAGTAAAATGTCACATGCGATTATTTTTATATAAAATTAATAATTACAATTTAGTAAAATTTATTAAATTATTTAATAATTTTTAAATATTAATTTTATATAAAAATAATTATATACAAATTTTTATTTTTATAAGTATATATATTACGTAAAACTTAAAAAAAATTTCTTTATCAAATCAAATTTTAAGACGTATTACTTAAAATCTTAAATTAAACTTTGTGTTTCATATTTATTTAATTTTAGTTTTACTCTTATACTAATTCTTTTTTAAATTAATTATATTTTTAATTATACATGATTACTAAAATAATATTAAATGTTACTAAATATCTATGAATAAAAAAATAAATACTTAAAAGTATAATAAATATAAAATAATTAATATATAAAATTAATATTTAAAATTATTATTATAAAAAATAAAATATAATTTTATATAATTATTTAATTATAACTAAAATAATCATCAGTTCAACTAATAATTTAATAATTAAACTAATAATCCAATCACATACTATTCTGACTAATTACTGGTACACAGCAATAAAAAGTTGGGTTTGGAAATAACGTGAGCAAGCTTGTAAATAAATTAGAGGCTAAATTAAAAATTAAATTAATATATAGAGCTAGTTTTGGGCCCAAATTGGATCTAAATAATGAATTAAGGATCCATTATACAAAATTATTAAGATATGGATCGAATCCAGACCCAGCTTATTGTCCCAGTCTTTCTTTCTCAATATTCGGCCAAGCATATACTATGGCCTATTTTTTATTTTTAAAGCCCAAACAACTTTTGAGCCCAAAATATTATAAATGGACTTTTCTTATTTTTACGAAATGTCCAGTTTCCTTTTTTTTCAATGCTTCTATAAGCAATCTCTTTCTGTAGGCACATGTAGTTTTATTTTCTTCACTTTCTCATTATAAAATTAATTATTTATTTGATTTGATTTTTCTATCCTGTGAATGATTTATTTATTTATTTTTAATTCTAGTAGTGTTTGAAACGCAAGAGATAACATGAAGCTAATTGTATATATTTTTGTGATCCTCAAGTTTGAATTGTTGACATGTAAACCTTTATTAGAAAATTATGTTCGTGTTAAGGGATACAATAAAAACCGTTATTGACTTATTGGTTATAATAGTTGTTGGGTTGGAAATTAATAATTTGTTTTTATTTATTTGGTGGGGTGACGCAATAGGCCTCTATACAAATCATTTTTGCTCTGTGATATCTAATTCGCTAATAACTTTGATGTCTCTTTGTTTGAAACTAAAGTTTCTTAAAATAATTTGTCAAGCATGTTACTTTGCAGTTTAGTTAAAAGTGAGTTTAGAATCTAAATTAGAGCTCGCTAGCAAGGTCATGCTTATAAATTACAACACCCCATTTGACTTTTTTTTTTTAGGATAAAATATATTTTTTGTCCTTAAAGTTTGTAATTTTTTTCAAAAGTATTTCTAACTTTTAATTTTATTCAATTTTGTCATTGACGTTTTCGATTTGTTTTAAAACCATCTCTAAACGTTTTCAACTTTGTCCCCAACATTTCAAATGAAATTAACATTCAGGATAATTTTGATACAAACCAAAAACGTTAGAGACAATTAAATGTAATTAAACATTAGAAATATTTTTAAAGAAAATCACAAACATCGGTGACAAAAAACAAACTTTACCAATTTATTTATTATATAGATAAAGTATTGGCTTTCATTATTAATTGCTAATAAATTGAAGTTTAGTGATTTTAAAAGACTTAGAATTGAGGAGGGGAATAGCTTGATTTTGAAGTTACTCAATGTTCACATTGCTTTATGGAGTGGCTACTTATTATCACATGAGGAAAGATGAACATAAATGGGAAGTGAATTGTGTGGAATCAAATTAGAAAGCTGGTTGGTTGGTTGGTTGGTATAGAGGAGTTAATATTGTGCCCCAAATGATCCAAAACCCTAATGTCACATCCACATCCCAATCCAAGCAAGCAGTGATTGTAATGATATCAAATTGATTGATTGTGCTAGTTGGTACAAGAGCTAACACATTTTTAAATTTGTCAAACTCAACTCTAGCGGTTGTTAAATCTAAATATAATAATAATAATAACATAACCTTTATTACATACATGATATACATTAACTTATCTTGTTTCTTAAGCTAAAGTGGTGGGAATTGAGATATGAAACAACACTTGAACATGTGAACGTATGGGTGGAAGTGTAGAAACTGAGAGAAAAGAATTAAATCCAATAATTATTATTGTAGCTTGAGCCGTTTTAAAAATGTCAACAATGTCACAATTGGAGACAAGTTGGTGTTATGTCTAGGAAAGTTTAGTTTTAATTGTTAGGAGATAAAGAGGTCCCTCAACACCATGTGATGCCAATATCATGTGTTCATAAAAATATTTGGCCAATTCTAATTTGGAGCTTTATTCAGATTCAGAGATGTTTGGAATTTACTCAAAGGATTTTTGGGGTCAGCAACAAAGTTTAATTAAAGTATTATGTAAGGTCCCGAAACTGAAATTTGCCAAATTTCGGAGGACCAAACTTGACCAATAATCATAGTATCAAATTCCAAATGATATATATCACTATATTTGTTCTGTTATCCTAACGGATACTAATCTCAAATACTTGTTAAGCTCTTTATTTTCTTTTATACGGTATCTCTCAATTCAATAGCTCAAGAACTAATTCATCGTGGTATTGAATTCTATTTAAGAATTTGTCACTCACCACTAAATTATTACATAGAATAATTAAGAATAATAATCTTAACTTTTTTTAGTTAGGATTAACAAGCCTAATAGTTGGCATTCTCACTATCATATTTTTAATCAAATGCAAATATCTTAAACAAATAAAAAATAAGTAACTCAACTTAGGCTTGGTTTGGTAAAGCTTTTTGAAGATGTGCTTGTGCTTTTTAAAAACTTAAGCTCCTCATTTTGTGTTTGGTAAATTAAAAAGATCATGTGCTTGTGCTTGCAGCTTTTAAAAGATCGGGGTACTTTTGAAAGCACCTAGGATAGAACTTTTCAAAGTTGGCTTGTGCTTTTCAAAATTTAAAAGTCTAATATAACCTCATATGTTAACTAATTTTCAAATTTAATGTTTGCATTTATGTCTATTATAGTATTTTTAAATTTTAAAAGCTATTTTACCAAACACAATTGATGTTACTTATGTTTATTAAAAGTTGTTTTTGATTTGATTTACCAAACATAAATGCTACAACTTTTAAAAAGCCATCTTTTAAAAATTAACTTTTATAAGCTACTTTTAAAAAGTAAAAGATTTACCAAACTAAGAAAATAAGAAAATAAACGTCCATCTTGACTGCGCATGTATATATAATATCTCAAAAGGACTACTTTTCCAAGTTTAAGAATTGGCGTCAAATGGACCACATAATTTCAATTTCATGAGCCCTACCGATATCTCATCCTTAGAGAAATTATTAAAATTCCATCATATATAAAATCAGTTTAATCTTCCCATGAACTATAGTCTACAGGGTTAAAAGAGGAAAATTAATGTTGGTGTTTGTACTTTTGGTGAGGCCAGCAGTTTACGAAATTCGAAAATCCTAACTTGAGTATTGTTGAGATTAAGTTAGGGTAATTTAGGATAATCTGTAAAAATATTTTGATATTTAAGTCAATAATATTTTTTAATAATAATAGTTGATATGGCAGTTACAAATATAAATTATAATTCGGTATTATGCGTTATAGTTCAGATTAAGGAGCTATAATTTGATTAAACAATACTCATGATTCCAACGTCCGACCAAACGGCACAATAATTAGATACGTTACAAATCTTTCTCAAATCGAGTTAATTGCTCGAAATGTAATCGACAAAGACCTCACTATATATAAAAACAAGGTAAAGTATTTCTTCGGACAGAATTAGAACATAATACTGACTTAATCATTGAAGTGTCTTTGCAGATACATTCTTCCTCTCTTTATCGCTCGCAATTAAAGGAAGAGTTAGAACTAGCAAAATCTATAATTCGGTATTAAAAGCGACAGCTCGACAATCATCCATTACTGAGAGCTGACTTGTTCCCCAGAACGTATAAACAAAAACAATAATAAACAATGTGTTATTTATTAATTTTTTTTAACTTTTAACATGTATTTTAGATGTCACGACAGTTTCATAATTTAACAACTTTATTCGTATTAATAAAATATGTATTAATTTTTATTAAATTAGTAACATAATATTTTCATTTAGTCGTATTCTCAATATATTATTCTTGTTCAAAATACTTGGCAAGATGATTATTATTATGTTGGGCAGGTAAAGGAAAATGGAAGACGTGTGATCAAAATTAAATAGATAGATAGATAAGACGAACTTTTGGTTAGTAAAATTTGTAGCCGAGGATGCAATAACAATTATAGCTCATAATAATTAATGAAAAAATAAATAAATAAGGAAGAAGTGTTATATTTATATATGGATTCTGTTGAGTGAAAGGGATAGATAGTTGACTGTAGAAATTAAAGTATACGTATAAGATTGGAGATGGATGGGCCTATATAGAGAGGATCATACTCACACCAATCACAATCCCTAAACCCAACCAATACACTACCAAACAACATGGCCACCCATGCTTATCTTCCACATACTATCATAATTCATAATATAATATCCATATCCTATCATATAACATATATTATATACTCTAGCCCTGTTTTTTATTTCACTTTTAAATTTTAGATAAATTCTTAAGATATGATACAAAAATAATTTAAAAATATTTATAGGAGTAGTGTAAAATTTTTTATTACAAAGTCCCTAGAATAATAAAAAAGAACATAAATCTCTATGTGGTTGTAGAACATACAAATCCTCATAGACCCATTTTAAATTATATATATTTTTTATCTTTTTGTTCTATACTTATCTGAATGAGGCCATTATTTTAATAACAGACATCTCACCAAACTAAATGAACTTTTCCTACCAGCTACATATTTGCTATCTTGCGCATAGTGCTCATAATGCTGCTTTTTGTGTCCCATTGTCATTGTCATTGTCATGGTTTGGTACACTCAGTTCCCTCTGTGGCCCAACTCTATTTAATTGCTCCCATTGCTACTGCTACCAAGCAAGACCTAACAAATAATGCCCTACATTATTAAACCCATTTAAATAAATAAAAAAATATCATGTTATATGTTAAAAGATAAGTATATATTAAAAATGAATTAAATAATGTATATTTATAATTGCTATGAAGCTAATAAGGAAAATGAAAGCATATTAAAGCACTTTTAAGTTATGGGTGGGAAGAGGTAGTCTTGAGTCTTGACTTTTTTCAAGTTTTGCTAATTAAATAAATGGTTATAGATAGCAAAAACAAAAAATCTGATGATGTCAAATAAATGATATTAATGGAACAAATAAACATGTAACTTGTAAATTGAATTCAAACAAGAAAGTATCACAGTCTTGCATTTATAAGAATTGGGAAGCAGGGAAGGGTTGGGATGTTCCTTTCAATCTCTGACAAGTGGCATGGCTTTGAAACTATGAAGTTGTTATTTCATTGCATCACAAATTCGGGCAGTGTTTATTGTTGAAGAATAAGAACAAGGAAAGGGAAAAAAGATGAGAGATATAATCCAATTATAGTATTTAATGAGGGTGGTGCATCCAATTTGCCCCCAACTGACCCCAGATATGCTACAAAAATTTGGTACCAACCAAAAGTGCAGAATGAAAAAACATAAATAGCCAGAAATAATACAAATGTAAATATACTTGGTCTCAGTATTTTCTGATACTCAATTATGACTCTCTCATTTATATTAATGTTTCTAAAGAATAAAAAAATAGTTTTGCTAATAATATACGTCAAAGTAACATCGGTTAAATGAAAATTTAAATAAAAAAATTATAGATATATACATTGTAGCAGACTCAAAAAAAAATTTATATTGAAAAAAGATGTGTGATATTCTTTATTATTTTTATGCATGTGAGTTTTATACTACTATATGTAAGAATTTTTACTTTTTAAAAGATACAAAATGTCAGTGTCATTTTGTGTGTAGCAAAAAGAAAAATAAAAATCATTAAGAGCAAAACGATGTCGCTTAAAAATTTTGAAAATATAAAAACGGTATTGTCATCATTTTGTTGTTTTATTTATTTTTTAATTATAAAAATAGAAGTAGTCAATAACATATGAAGGGAGTGACAAAATTTTAAAATTATGTGCTAACAATTAATAATAATTCAATTTTATTAATAAATATTTAAAATAAAACTAAAATAATAACTAAAAAGATAAATTAATAATACTTGAAACTTCTAACATTTATGTAAAATAAAAAAATTCTAAAAATAAATACTAATTATTAATAATAATCAAAGCTAGCATATTTATTTTAATAAATGTTAACATAAAAGCTACATTACTAAAAAACATGTTACTAATAACAACGATTAAATAAATAAATAAATCTGTTTTTGAAAAAAATATTTAAAACAAAATAAAAATTAATAAAAATATGTAATAACAATTAATATTAATAATATATACTAACAACAATTAACTAACATTAATACTAATACTATTACTAGCTACAGCTATACAACAAAAAACAATGTTTTTTTACTAGTCCTAATCAAGTAATTAACAACAACTTTATTTAGTATTAATCAACAGCAAAATAATATTAATAAATTATAAACCTTTTTTTTAACTACTTTCAACTTAAAAAGGTTAAATAATCACAATAACTAACTACTAATATAATAATAAACAATAAAATATTTACTTTAGTGATTGAGTTAGTGATTTAGCCTCCCTTGACATTTTATTCAGCCAGTTAGGGTGTAGGAGAGGACCCAAGAAGACGAAAAAATGAGAGTAGATGAAAATGATTTCAGGTTAATTATGGGTGGGAGAGAGAGTAACGGCAATGTCATTTTCCGTTTAAACGGCGTTGACAAGTTGTAGTTGACTGTTACTATCTTCCACAACGGCGTATTACACAACACTGTAAAACCATACTACTGGATCTAATATTAAATAAAAAGTTCCATTGTAGTTTGATAATTAATTAAGATAATTAAATTTTGATAATAGTTTTGGGTTTTTAATATTTTGGATGTTTTACGGTATTTTTCAGTCTAAGTAGGTCAATAATTAATTTGTCAGTTCTATTTAAAAATTTGTTATTGACCAATAAATTATTACATACATAAAATAAAATTAAAATATTCGATATTTTTTAAACAAATAAGTGAAAAATTCAAATTAATTATATTTTGCATTAACTTGATTATGGCTATTTTAAGAAAAGTACTTTGGCTTGTACCGCTAGAATAATGCAGTGAAGTATTAGATTATATTCGAAGATGAAATTAGTCATGAAACCAAGTGTCACTAGATTAATTATCATAATTGGAAGAAAAATCTAGACGAGGACCACTTACTGTCGCTTAGCAATTATTGCATATATATTAAACTAACATGGCAAAACTATAAAAGAATGAAATATTTTTGATTCTATGGGATTATTTTATAATACTAGCTTCTAGTAAGTCCTTGGAGATTAAACAAGACTAAGAAACAAGGGGAACTTTCAAATTAAACCAACTGCGATGCGTACTAAATCTACCTATATCGCTAGATATGTTAAATATTAGCTTGGTCATTATAGAAACTATAAAGAAGACAACAAAAACCACGATATATAATAATATATAATTTTTTTAAAAATATCTTTTAATTAATTTAATTTAATCATTTAATTATTTTTTTATAGCTGATTACATCACTTAATCCATAAACTTTTTCTACGCCCGTTCCATCGTCATCATCATCGATCAACAACGTACCATATATGGAGAGTAGAGACAGAACAATTATATGGCTTAATTTAAATCAAGTCTCAATTAATTAGCTATAGACTTTTCTTAAAACCGAGATTAGATTGTTTGATTACATAGTGTGCTGAGATCATGGGAAGAGCATGTTGATTAGGATGGATTGGAGGAGAATCAAAATTTGAGTTGGTCGAATAATTACACTACAAAAAAAAAGTTATTTTAACATTTTTTTTAACAGTCATAATTAAATATAAAAATTAATATATATTTTTAATAAATATCACAAATGTCAAATTTTTTATGTTTTTTTGATGAATAATTTGATAAGTAAAAATTACTCATCAATTTTGACATTCATTTATTTTCAGTTTACTCCATTATTCCTCTTTTTCTTTGGACTCCGTCAATTTTAGCATCACACTGCTCTCAAAATCTCAGTTTTTTCTTCAGTTTCAAGATCTCATCTCATTCTTTGTTAAAAATTTTTGTTGAGAATTTTTTATGATCAATAAGTGTCAAAATAAATAGTATTTTTGATGGTTAATAAGTATCATAGAAAATATGTTCTTAAATTTTTCTAACAAATTATTTTTGACAGCCAATATTTATCAAAATAAGATTTAAACTTTTTTCACAATTGCTTATATGTTAAAAATACTATTTTTGACAAAATTTTTATTAACATATTTTCATAGTTAAAAGTGTCAAATTTTATTTTTTTGATAAATTTTAATTCTTTTTTTTACACATATAACCTTAAAAAATAATCTATATTATTGTAGTGTTAATTTAGGAAAAATATGAAGAGCAAATGGAATATTTATACAATATGTATAATGGAGGTTTATGGAGTATTAGAGATATAACCATTAGTGTTACCTTTTTTCATCAGCGAAAGTTCTTGGGATGAGTAGTATCATGATATGGTATTAGAGCGCTAGATCTGAAAGGTCAAAATCGAACTCCAAAATTAGTTCTTTCTTTTGAGAAGATGTTTATTATCCCTAGTATTCAGATGGTTATTCTAGATAGTATGGGTCCCTAGTATTCGGATGGTTATTCTAAATAGTATGGAAGATGTTCATTTTGTAACTCAATAGCTCATTGTACAAATAGTCCATTGTATGGTTGTATTAGTTGATACAAAAAAAAGTTAAAAAATGAACTTAAACTGATTTTGGGGTTCTTCAAAAATCGAACTCTTGATCTTTTAGATTTAGAACTCTAATACCATATCATGATACTACTCATTTCAAAAGTTTTAGCTATTGAAAAAAGGTAATACTAATAGTTATATCTCTAATACTGAATCAGATATCCATAAATCTCCATTATACACATTGTACAAATATTCTATTGGCTCCTTATATTTCTCTATTTTTTATTTATAAGATAAAAGATTGTCATCATAAAAATAGAATTTGAAGGGCATGTATTAATGAAAGATTAATGCATGATGTATTATATGAGGTGATGATTAAGGTGGGGCGGTGGGGATGGAGGGGGGCCAGAGCGGTGATGGACGGTGGTTGGGAGGGGGAGCCCACTAGGGCTAGGTGGTGCAGCAACGCACATGTGGCTACCAACTACCCGTACTCCTTCATCAACAAACAAACGAGTTGGTAGCCTTCAACCATTCTAAACTCAATCTTCACCTTCATTCATTTATATTCATACACTCTTTGGATAATCTTTTATTTCTAAGGATAATCTTCTAACAATATCTATCAATTCCTATATATCATTTCGGGCAATTTACTTATATAAATAAAATGATAGAATCCTTTACCTAAATGTGCAAAACGGATTGTTGTTACGTGCATGTGCAAAATCCTATTCTATGTAATCCGTGGCAACCCACTACGGTTTTTGAATTGTGCATAAACCGTGGCAGGCTGGGACGGTTTATGAAAAAACTTAGATGCTTGTAAACCGTGGGAGGTTCCAGCGGTTTATGAAAGAGGCGTGGAAGGCATAAACCGTGGTAAGTTACCACGTTTTATGAAGAAGGTGCACTAAATGTAAAACCCTGTAACTCACCGCGGTTTTATGAAGACGGCAGCAAAATAAGTCATTTTTAGAAAAATAAAAAATTTAAAAACCTAAATTTTTTATTTTTATACTTTTAGAATATAAGATTAAATATTTTTATTTAAATTAGAAAAATAAAATAAAGTCCAGCTATCCAATAAACAACAGATATGTAAATTTATTATTTTTTTAATTTTTAAACTAAAAAAAGTATTTTTTTTCTAATAGCAGAAAAATAAAAAATTACAAGAATATCTAAAAAATAAAAAATTGAAAAATTTTAATTTTTTTAAATTAATGTATTCTTAATTTGTAACCAATTACATAAAAACAAGTCAACTGTCCGGGTATAGCATTATCCGATGAATAAAAAAATAAAAAAATATTTTTACAAAATTTAAAAATTTTAAAAACCTAAATTTCTTATTTTTATATTTTTAGATTGTAAGATTAATTTTTTTTAATTAAAATTGAGAAATAAAATAAAGGCCAGCAATATCTTGTAAACAGCAGATCTGTAAATTTATTAGTTTTTAATTTTTAAACTAAAAAATAATTCTTTTTTCTAATTGTAGAAAAATAAAAAATTCTAAGAATATCAAAAAAATAAAAAATTGAACAATTTTATTTTTTTAAAATTAATTTACTCTTAATTTGTAAACAAGTGCAGCAAAGAAAGTCAACTCTCCGGGTGTAGCATTATCCGGTGAATAAAAAGAATAAAAAAATATTTTTAGAAAAATTAAAAAATTTAAAAACCTAACTTTTTATTTTTATATTTTTAGATTATAAGATTAAATATTTTTATTTAAATTAAAAAAATAAAATAAAGTCAAGCAATATCTAGTAAATAACAAATCTGTAAATTTATTTTTTTTAAATTTTAAACTAAAAAAATACTTTTCTTCTAATAGTCAAAAAATAAAAAATTCCAAAAAATCTAAAAAATAAAAAATTGAAAAAATTTATTTTTTTTAATTAATTTATTCTTAATTTGTAAACAATTGTAGCAAAAAAATTCAACTGTCCGGGTGTAGCCTTATCCGATGAATAAAAAAATAAAAATATTTTTCTAATAGTCGAAAAATAAATGATTCCAAGAATATCTAAAAAATAAAAAATTGAAAAATTTTAAATTTTTTTAAATTAATTTATTCTTAATTTGTAAACAACTACAGCAAAAAAAGTCAACTGTTTGGGTATAGCATTATCCGATGAATAAAAAAATAAAAAAAATATTTTTAGAAAAGTTAAAAATTTTAATTTTCTTAAATTAATTTATTCTTAGTTTAAATTAATTTATTCTTAATTTATTCTTCATAAACCGCGGTGGGTTACAGGGTTTTACATTTAGTGCACCTTCTTGATAAACCGTGGTAACCTACCACGGTTTATGCCTTCCACGCCCCCTTCATAAACCGCTGGAACCTCCCACGGTTTACAAGCATATAAGTTTTCCCATAAACCGTCCCAGCCTGCCACGGTTTATGCACAATTCAAAAACCGTGGTGGGTTGCCACGGATTACATAGAATAGAGTTTTGCACATGCACGTAACAACAATCCGTTTTGCATATTTAAGTAAAGGATTCTGTCATTTTATTTAAATAAGTAAATTGCCCTATCATTTCATTTCATCAGTTTAACTTGTATAGTAACAAATTATTACATCTTTAACCATTTTCTACCTACAAATTCTTTTCAATTAGCATTAACTTCTGTAAATTTTTTATTTTAGGTTAAATTTATTTTTGAGAGAATAAATCAGGATTAAATTTTAATTTTTTTTACAAATTAAAATATTATATTATAAAATTACTTATTTAAAAAAATTTAAACTAACAAACGAAAATATATGAAGTTTATATATTTTAATATATATATATATATATATATTATTTACACAAGGACGAATTAGAAATTTTAATACGAAAGAATCAAATTTTATATGAACTTTTTAATTATTCTTTTTTTATTATATTTTTTATTACATAAAAATAATTTAAATATAATATATATTTAAAAAAATATCTAAAATATATAATGTGATTATTAAAATATATATAACGATGTAAGTTATTATTAATATTTATATAATAATATAGTATTAAATATGTTAATGTTTTAATATTATTATTAGAAAAAACAATTTTTTAAAAAAAATAGATATAAAAATGAGTATGTAGAAATCAATTTAAA
Organism: Arachis hypogaea; assembly: GCF_003086295.3. Classification (NCBI taxonomy): domain Eukaryota; kingdom Viridiplantae; phylum Streptophyta; class Magnoliopsida; order Fabales; family Fabaceae; genus Arachis; species Arachis hypogaea. The sequence goes on from NC_092038.1 coordinate 5,945,197, forward strand.
AAATATAAAAATTTTAGTGTATGATATTAAATTAATTAAGTGAAAATTTTTAATAAACAAAGTAATAATTAAGACATATATATATATAGTCACTAAATTACATAAGCACATATATATCTCATATATAGATATAATTTATTTTTAATTTTGGGAAATTGAGACTACTATTCACCCTCTTTGCATCCGTTCCTGTTTACATTAATAAAAATAATTTTTAATATAAACTATTTGAATCACTTCAGAAAAGATTCATTAGATAATCAATAGTGTAAAACTAAACTTTGTTGGCACTATAGTTAGCAAAACCAACCTTGTAAAAAGTATGATATATGCAAATACTTTTGGTTGCTATAACCCTATTAGTTCAAGATATTCGTGCTGTTATAAAATTCTTTAATTTTTTTAAAACGGATTGATGGGAGGATCATGTTACACAACTTATCAGCTTCAGATCAATAATTTAGCACTAAAAATTTGAAACTTTCTTTAATACCATGCTGTTTAGAATCTGAACTTTGTTGGAAACACCATGTGACCACAATCTTCAACTAAATAAAATAAACCATTATTGTCCATCTAAATAACCAAAAGCATCCTCTTCTATTATTTATATCAAGGGGATATAAATTTGATTAAAATTTCGTAATTATCATCATCTTACTCCTATAATAGCTGCTAGTACTTTACCTAGTAATTAATATTCTTTTGAGATTTAATTTCCAATTTGAAACACCAGAGTCGTTTTTCAATTGAAATTTGTTACTTTATTTTGGATATTTTCCCCTCTCAAACAAGTTTTTGATAGAAAATTTTAGGCTTATGAACCAAACTTAAAATATTAAAATATATAATTTACTTTTAAGAACGATAAGGCGCGTATTATATATAAAATGTAATTAGATATTTTTTAAATATTGTCTTTTATTTAATTTTTTTATGATATTAATTAAAAAATTAAAATAAATACATCTAAATAAATTTATTGTTTTTTTAATTTAAATACAAATATAAAAAAACAGAATAACTAAATTAAAATTTTAAATTTTAAATTTATATCTTATAAACACTAACACATCTTAAATAAAATTCTAAATATTATTTTAAACAGATTTTAGCTAGTTACCTCTCCTTTACAATAACAATAAAAAAACCTTTCTTCCGTAAAAAATAAAAATTCAGAGCTGCAGCGCCTCCTCTTCTCGCCGTCTATCTTCTCCCGCACCGCGCACCCCCCACCTCCCCCGCGGAGGACTTCTCCATCCACGAGGTGCAGCTCCATCGGCAACGCGCGTCTCCTCCGTCCATGCGTGCCTCCTCTGTCTCGAGTCTTTTCTACCATCGTGTTCTTTCTTTGTCTCTGATAATTCTACTTGCACAACTATATATGATTGAAAGATTTTATAGTATGAATATAATTTAGATATGCTAAACCCTAATTTTGTATGTGTTTATGTTGTCTAATTAATTATAGATATATTTGTGTATCTGTATAATTTTATATAAGATTTGTGAGATCAAACAATGAGCTTGAGTATTTGTTTTGAAGGCATTATATATACTTGTTATTGTATATGTGTTTTGAGCACATTTACAATTCTACATTAAACATCTAACTTTTATTACTATGTTAATTTCGAGTTTGAAATATTAGTGTAATTTAGATATGTAATGATTTAATTTTAAATGTGTTTATATTATTCATATTAATATTAGATGTGTTTATATTTTTGTGTTGTGCCATTTCTAATTTTTTAAAAATTATGTATGAGAGTTTTATTGTTCTTGAAAGTATTCATTAGCTTAAAAATTTTGTTAGTGGGATTTGCAATTGAAAGAAAAAAAGTATGAGTGACTCAAAGAATTTATTGTGTGAAAAAATCAATTATGTGAGTTTTAATTGTCTGAAAAAAAAATTATGTAATTGAAAGATGCTTGAATATTGGGTTGAGAGTAACAAGAAAAAATCATTTGAGAGGCTGTGATTTTTGAGTTTAATTTTGGTCTTTTTGTAATGATTCTCTTTGAATGCCTCTCTATTTGTTTGTTAGCATGAAAGATTAATTTGCTACATTGTTTGTTAATCACAAAGGATCCGAGTTCAATGTTTTAGAGTTGTCTAATTGTTCTATTCTCATATATTTGTATTAAGAATTTGTTCATTTTTATTGGTAATTTTTTATGTCTATCAATTATTTATTAGTGTATAATAATCTTGTGATTTTGATTATGTAATCTTATTATAAATTTAAATGTGTAATCTTATAAATTTGGATTTGTAAACAAATCATATGAATATGAGTTTTGAATGTGTTGATAAAATAATTAGCGTGTATTATTATCATTTTAAATGCTTAAACAAATTATTTGAATGTGTATTTAAGTTTAGTTTTTTATATCCAACATGTAGTCTATACCCAAAAATACCAACAACAAAAATATTTGTGTTGGTCCAAAAAATAGTAGTGTTCAAATAAATAATGAAAAAACTCAACTAATAATAAAATAAGGTATTATATTTTATTTTTAAATTTTAATTTTTTTGTAATATTTTAGATGTGTGCAGAAAATATTGTGTGTAATTATATAATTTCAGATGTGTTATAATCGAAAGAATTAAAAATTAGAGTATTTACCTATTTTAGTCCCTAAAGAATTTTAAATCAGACACTTTAGTCTCCAACTAAAATTAATTACTCAATTAGTCCCTAACAATTAATTTCGTCTGTCACTTAGGTTTTTTGCTCCGTCAACTCTAATGGAAGACAAAATATTCCCTGACAACTCTAACAGGGGACAAAATAGTCCCTGACCCCATATGTTCAGAAACGACACTATTTTCTCCCAATTTCTATCATATCTCGCATAACCTTAACAGTCTAACAGTACAATTTCAGGCTACACAATGCACACTCTGCAATTTCAATGTTCACAATAAAAAAAAATCCTCAACTTGTTCTCAACCAATTCATACTCAGGAAACTAAGGACTATGTCTCTCAAGTATTTGTCGTCTTTGATGGATCCCGTGATTCTAGACAGCAAGTTCGATTTGTTAAAACCCGTCATCGTCGCCATCTCCCCCTCCTCTATCTTATCATCTCCATGGTTACATTGTCCACCACTCTAATTGCTTCCTTCAGCTTCTTCTACGACGACATTACTTGCTGTACTGATAGCTTGGATGTAAGATCGAAGCTGTCTGCCAGCTTGGAGTATGGAAGTGAAGGAATAAAGCATTCAAGGTCTATTCTAAATGAGAATTTGCATATGATGTCGAAGAAGAATCTTCTCATGATGTCCTAATGTCCAACAATCTATATTATTTGTCAGAGAATGGAAAAAGGTGTGCCCTTAGGGTAGTTGTAGAATTTGGTATTGAGGATGTGGTGGACATTGTCAGGGTTGGAGGTGATGCTGTTATCAAGAATGTGGAGGTGGATGCTTCTGGTGGATAAAGTACAGAAAAGATAGGTGTACAAGTTATAGAGATTTGGAAAGTGTATGGTCCATGACATGTTGAAGTAGGTGCGACACGCGTGGCATTTAAACCATGACTTGATCTTAGAACTAAAGAGAAGGAAGGAAAAGATGGAAAAAAAGGATTGTGAAGGTGAAGAAAGATAATATAAATGCTAGAGTTATGCGAGATATAACGAAAATTGAGGGAGAACAGTGTCGTTTCCGAATAGAAGGGATCATGGACCATTTTGTCCTCTGTTAGAATTTTCAAGGATTATTTTGTCTTTTGTTAAAATTTACAAAATAAAAGACCTAAGTAACTGATGAAGTTAATTGTTAGCGACCAATCGAATAATTAATTTTAATTAAAAATTAAAATATCTAATATAAAATTCTTTAAAAACCAAAATAGATAAATACTCTAAAAATGATAAGTTGTATCCAAACTCTATCAGTATATACCGTATAACTCTTGAATTGCAAATTTAAAAATGCCTAATATTTCAATTTACATATGTTTACAATATTACAACGTCTATGTAAATTAAAATATTTTTTTATCCGTAATGGAAGAATTGAATTTAATTAAATAAAAACTTAGTACAAGACATCAAAATTAAGAAACACAGCAATACTCATATATACCAGCTAATACTAACAATAGAAATAAAGAATAATAAACAGTAAAATAAATGGAAAATGCATCGTAAATATAAGAGGAAGTTTGTATACTTTACCTCAAAATGATAAAATTTTAAATTTATATCATCTAAATTTTAGACTTTTATTTTAAAAAATAAAATATAATTTTTTATTATTAAATATTTTTTATTTATATTTTTTTATTTTACTTATAAAATAAATGATGATAAATCATACTTTATCTCTAAAATAAAATTTAAAATTTAAAAGATTCAAATCCTAAAAATTTAAAAAAACAGTAACTCAAAAATATATTAAAAGAGAAAGAATTCGAGAGAAATCTATAAATGTAATGCGACGGTGGTGCATTAAAGGAGAAAAAAATTAAAAAATTAAAAACAATTTTTTATTTTTTAAACAATTAATACCGTAAAATAATAAATATTTAATTTAATTAAATAATAATAAATTCTTAAAAATAAAAAACATAATTAATTAAAAAATTAGTGATTAGATAAAAAATAATATTTAAAAAATAAATAGAATTTATCCTCGCTATACAGCACTTATATATTATTTTTGGAGTAGATAGAGTATAAATTAATTATATATTAACCAGCTCCTTATTATTAAAGTTCGTAAATTAATACTTTATTTTAAATAAGTCTACATCACTTGTGAGGTTTGATAATAGATCCCGGCCCTCTAGAAGATTATAGTGTTTATTTTGAATTGTTAATTATATTATTACCATTAACGGTGATCCAAATCTGCGGAGATTCATCATCGTTGGTGATGAGTAGGTAGGCATATATATATATATATATATATATATATATATATATATATATATATATATATATATATATAGGTTGAAGAATTTTGAAGTATCACGTTTACATTTTGGTATCTTGTGAATTTTCCAAGTTGTGTATGTTGCATTGGATAATATAATGTAAATATATATCCATGGTTATCTTATTATGTGGAGAAGTGTGTGCTTATGAATGATTAAGTCGTCAAATTAGAGAGGAAACAATAATTACCACCATAACGAGAAAAAGAAAATTTTGTACAAGTTGTATGTATTGCTAAATAATAATAAGTAGTGCCAACCCCACTTTGTCTGGAAGAAATTGAAGAGATAGATAGATGCCTAACTCATACCTTAATCACGTTAGTGTTTGTTAATTAGTTAATTATGAAAGCAAGATATCCCTACTTTTTGGAAGGTGGTACCAGCCATTAGGCAATATAATTCAACAACGCCCCATGCATATGCAATGGAAAGTGCTTCTTCCTTTTCAATTCTCCCATGCTCTATATAATATTAATCTATATTAATTTCATTCAGAACTCAATTTTCTTATCAATTACAAATGAATTAAGTGAAATATATATTTAGTATGAACTATGACTCAAAATTATTTTTAGCTTTTGGATAGCCTCCAACTATTCTATTTTATAGTTATTTACTTTATTTTTGAATTTTATTTTAAGGTACTATTAGTATAAAATAGTTTTATATGCATATTTAATTATATATTTTAACATCGATAAAAATAATTATTTTTTTATATTAACTTCATAAATAATTTTTATAATATTTATCACATGAGGAGTCAGATTAATTAGCAAGTTAGTTACACACTTTGCAGTTTTGGAAAGGTTTGTTATACAGCTGTTAATAGTGGTGAACGGTTAGTTAGCAAATTTAGTTAAGGAAGTATATATAGTAGATGGAGTAATTAGAGTTTTGAATTTTTGCTCTTGTAAGTCTCATTTTTCTTGCCTCAGTCAGAAGTAACTTGCTTTTGATCTAGGGCTTCCTCTGTAAACTCTCTTTGTTCTTGAACCTTCCCTCTCTCTGAACTAACATTTCCACATGGTGCGGTGAGCGTGGAAGGGAGAAAGAAGGAATCAACAGCGAAAATTGGAAGGAGCATTGAGCAGAACCAGAATCCTTGAAGATTCAAACCATGGATCGCGACTCAGCATCCTCAGGCAACTCAGCATCGTCATTTTCGCCGATTGACGTTCAAACGCTCGCGAATCTGGTGAATCAGATCAATATCTTGCAAAGTCATAACAGAACAGCGATGAATCCATCTCTGGATCCTACAAGTCCGTATTTCCTTCATCCTGGAGAAAGTCCAGGTACACCATTAATCTCTACAATTCTTGGAACGAACAACTATCATCTTTGGGAAAGAGCGATGTGGCGTGCGTTGAGATCGAAGAACAAAGTAAAATTCATAGATGGCTCAATTGAGAAACCAGAAAGTAGTGATTATTTGTTTGAAGCGTGGGAAAGGTGCAATACCTATGTGATTTCATGGATAAGCCTATCTTTGAGTTCAGAAATTGCTCAAAGTGTGCTATGGATCGATTCAGCCATGGAGCTTTGGAAGGAGCTACAACACAGGTATCAACAAGGTGATATCTTCAGAATTGCTGAGCTAGAAGAAGAGTTATTCGCTGTGAAGCAAGGTGATCTCTCGATCACGGGATACTACACGAAATTGAAAAGAATTTGGGAAGAATTGGATAACTATCGCCCAATCCCTCAGTGCTCTCACTGTAGAGGAAGATGCAATTGTGAATACAGCGTGGTTAGAGGATACAAAGAGGATTCTTGTGTCGTGAGGCTCCTAAGGGGGCTGAATGAACAATTCTCCACTGCGAGACCACAGCTCATGATGACAAAGCCACTGCCAGGTATAGATGAAGCATTTTCTTTGTTGCTGCAACAAGAAAGGCAACTGAACGCGGGTGAGATGGTAGAAGACAGAATTTTAATGGCAAATTCTGGAGGTTTTAGAGGAAGAGGCAGAGGCAGATCAGGAATTGGAAGAGGAAATTCTGGAAGAGGTGGAAGAAACTCAAGGTACTGCACTTTTTGTGGCAAGAATGGTCATTTGGTGGATGTTTGTTATAGGAAACATGGATTTCCCCCACACTTGAAAAATGGAGGCAGTGGGAATGCAATCAATAATGTGATAGCTGATGAGAACAGTGATGAAATCAGCAATGAAATCCAAAAGGATAGTGAAGCAAATTCGAAGTTTGATTTTAATTCAGAACAAAGAGAAGCACCAAGTGTCTGTTTGAACCAACAGGATGCACAACCAAGGCATAGCATTAACCAGATCTATACCACAACTCTTCCATCCAATGAAGGTATTTCATACATCATGTCTCTTTCAGTATTTTCTCCAGGTTCCTGGGTAATTGACTCAGGGGCTACTAATCATGTTGCTTTTTCAACTAAGTCCTTTCAAACTCTTGAAGAAATTAAACCTGTTTTGATAAATATGCCAGATGATTCACACACCATAGCCAAATTAGCAGGAAAGGTGATGTTTTCAGACCAGTTTTTCTTGAACCATGTGTTTTCATACCAAACTTTAAGTTTAATCTGATTGCTGTGTCAAAGTTGACTAAAGATTTAAAATGCAAATTGGTTTTTGATGAGGATAATTGTGAAATTCAGGACAAAGCTACCACGAAGATTATTGGTGTAGCTGAACAAAGAATGGGACTCTATGCATTTAAAAGTCTAATTCCTGTTCCAGCTACACATAACAACATTGCGCATGCATCTGCACTCACAACACACATCTCACAACCCTCACAAACTGCTGAAAGCACTCTGTGGCATCTCAGACTTGGGCACCTGCCAAATGAGAGAATAAATGTAATGAAAAGGGACTATGAGTTCCTGAAAAACACAAATTGCAATAAACCTTGTGATCCGTGTCACTATGCTAAACAAAAAAGATTACCATTTCCAATAAGACTTACAAAATCAGAAAAATTGTTTGACATAGTGCACATGGATATATGGGGACCTATAGGTACAGCAACTTTGTCAGGTCATAGATATTTTTTGACAGTAGTTGAAGATAAAAGTAGGTTCACTTGGTTGTTCTTCATGAAAACCAAGAGTGAAACTGGAATTTTAATTCAGAATTTTGTAAACATGATTGAGACACAATTTGATACAAGAATAAAATGCATTAGGTCAGAGAATGGACCTGAATTTAAACTTTTAAAATTTTTTGCTTCAAAAGGAATTTTGCATCAAACTTCTTGTGTTGAGACTCCTCAACAAAATGGCATTGTGGAGAGGAAACATCAACATATCTTGACTGTCACAAGAGCTTTGTTGTTTCAGTCTAACTTGCCAAAACGTTTTTGGAATTTTGCAGCAGCACATGCGATTCATTTGATTAATAGGATTCCAAGTGCATTGCTGAAAAACACTTCACCTTATCAAATTTTAAAAGGAAAGTTACCAGACTTGGGTTATTTGAAGGTCTTTGCGTGCTTGGTTTATGCCTCAACGCTGAACGCTCGCAGATCCAAATTGGATGGAAGAGCAAAGAAGTGTGTGTTTCTAGGATATCAAAGTGGAGTTAAGGGTTACATCTTGTATGATTTAAATGAAAAGAAGATATTCTTATCTAGAGACACATACTTCTATGAGCATGAATTTCCCTTTCTATCATATTTCAACAATGGCAATAACCAAGTATCTGACACTATGACACTAACTCCAAAACCAAGTATCATGGTAAATTTTGAGGATCCATTCATTGAGCCCTCACATACAGCACAAGCCCCTTTAAACCACTCAAATAGAACATACCTGCATTCATCTAATTCATTCAATGATTCATCACATACATCACATGGCTCTTTAGTTCATTCAACTAGACAAGACCTGCATCTATCAAGTTCTGTGGTACGACCAGAACACAATTATCCATTAGCATCTCATGAAACCATTGGAAATGACAACTCGATCATATACAATGCACCAACACAAACACATCAACACTTAGTCATTAGACAATCAAATAGGACCAGGAGAAAACCATCATATTTAGCAGACTATCATTGTATGACCACTGTATCGGATATAAATCACAACTACATCAATAATCTTCAATTCAATCCTGGAATTTTACAAGATTTTTATCCTAAAGTTTTTGAAATTTTTTTTGAAGAGTCAACTATTCTCTTTTGTGAGTCACAGTCTCAATTTCATAATATACAAATTCAACACTCTACAAACCCTCTATTGCCAAATCCCATTAAAGAACCACAATGCTATGCTGAGGCCATCAGTGATCCATGTTGGCAAGCGGCAATTGAGGCTGAACTCTCTGCATTGAAAGAAAATAAGACTTGGACTTTGACTTCTCTACCTAATGGAAAAAAGGCGGTAGGCTGCAAATGGGTGTTCAAGCTCAAAATGAATTCTGATGGTAGCATTGACAGGTACAAAGCCAGGTTGGTGGCACAGGGCTTTACACAAACTGCTGGTGTTGATTATTTCGAAACCTATAGTCCAGTAGTGAAGATGAGTACATTGCGGATTGTGCTATCCATTGCAGTTGTGCAGAACTGGCACTTACATCAACTAGATGTAAATACGGCCTTCTTACATGGTGATCTTTTGGAGGAAGTTTACATGAAACCTCCACCCGGGTTGAATGTTTCTTCACCAAACATGGTGTGTAGGTTGGACAGATCTCTTTATGGCCTAAAACAGGCAAGCAGGCAGTGGAATTCAAAGTTGTGTGATGCTCTAAGAGCAGTTGGCTTCCAACAATCCAGAAATGATTACAGCCTGTTCACTAAAGATTCAAAAGGAGGATTCACTGTTATTTTAGTTTATGTTGACGATTTGATTGTAACAGGGACAGATTTAAGGGAGATTGAATTCATCAAGCATCACTTGCATGAGCTATTCAGAATCAAGGACCTGGGAGAGCTTAAATTCTTCTTGGGGTTGGAGGTGGCTCGATGCAGGAGGGGCATCACTGTATGTCAGAGAAAATATTGCATCGACCTTCTCAAAGAGTATGGATTACTCGAAGCCAAAACAGTTTCGACACCTATGGACTACACAGTGCCGTTGTCAAAGAATTCTGGAACTCCATTAAGCTCAACTTCAGAATACAGGAAGTTAGTTGGAAAATTGTTGTACTTGACCAACACCAGACCGGAGATTGGATATGCAGTTGGAAAACTCAGTCAATTCTTGGATTGTGCCACAGATAAACACTTTGAAGCTGCCATTAGAGTATTAAGGTATCTCAAGGGAGCACCATCACTTGGGTTGATGTTTTCAGCTCATTCAGACTTAGAGCCAGTGGGATACTCAGACAGTGATTGGGGGACATGTTCGGATAGTAGAAGATCAATATCTGGGTATTGTTTTTTTTTTGGAACTTCAATTGTATCTTGGAAGAGTAAGAAACAAAATACAGTTGCAAGTTCATCATGCGAAGCAGAGTACAGGGCATTAGCAATGGCAACTAGGGAAGCTCAGTGGCTGACCTACATCTTGCAAGACTTGAAAGTGAAGTTGGAGAAGCCAATAGCCATATATTGCGACAACCAATCAGCATTACACATTGCAGCAAACCCAGTCTTCCATGAGAGAACAAAGCACATTGAGATGGATTGTCATATAGTGAGAGATAAATGGCAAGAAAACGTTATCAAATTACTCCCAATCTCCACTGCAAACCAAACTGCAGACATATTTACAAAGGCTCTAGCTCCAAGAATTTTTGAGAGATGTCATAGCAAGCTTGGAATGGTTGATTTTGCCAATTCCAGCTTGAGAGGGGCTATCACATGAGGAGTCAGATTAATTAGCAAGTTAGTTACACACTTTGCAGTTTTGGAAAAGTTTGTTATACAGTTGTTAATAGTGGTGAACGGTTAGTTAGCAGATTTAGTTAAGGAAGTATATATAGTAGATGGAGTAATTAGAGTTTTGAGTTTTTGCTCTTGTAAGTCTCATTTTTCTTGCCTCAGTCAGAAGTAACTTGCTTTTGACCTAGGGCTTCCTCTGTAAACTCTCTCTGTTCTTGAACCTTCCCTCTCTCTGAACTAACATTTCCACAATATCAATATATCAAAATTAAATTCTTAAATTATTAACTAAATTTTCCAATACAAATGCGTGTTTTTTTTAGAGTAATAATTATTAGTTTTAGGATTTTATTCTAGGAATTATTCTAAAGACACTTGTTTGTTAATAATGTTACTAATTAGTATCAATTAAAAAGGGTTTAATTTTTTTAAGTTTTTTCTATTACATACAAAAATACTACATTTAAATTTTAAATATTTAACTTTTTAATGCAAATATTTTACTAACACTTTTTACAAATTCCCTAAGTTTATATATATATATATATATATATATATATATATATATATATATATATATATATATATATATATAAAGTATAGGGAGCCAATGGAATATTTGTACAATATGTACAATGGAGGTTTAGGGAGTATTAGAGATATAATTATTAGTATTAATTTTTTTCATCAGTTGAAGCTTTTGAAATGAATGATATCATGACATAGTATTAAAACTCTAGATCTAAAAGGTCAAGAGTTCGATCATTGGTGAATTTCAAAATTAATTTAAATTTTTTAGATGTTTATTAACCCTAGTACTCAAATGGTTATTCTGGATAGATCAATAGCTCTCTAGCAGTACTTATATATATATATATATATATATATATATATATATATATATATATATATATTATTTTGCGCAAGCATGATATTTGACTTTAGAATAGCTGGTTTTAAAAATAAATTAGAAAATAAGAAAATATAGGTGGAAAGAACTATTTATTATTAGTCATATATGGAAAATTCTAAGTAAAAAGACCCCAGCAAGAAAAACCATGCATTTTGAAACATCGTCTGAATATAAAGAAGAAAAAAACTACTCCTCCTTCCATGTATCATAATGTTAGACTTCAAACTTAACGAAATAATCCACACACACACATGTTGACTTTTTTGTACCTCAAAATTTCTAGCCACCATGCAATATAATTCTCATACACATTTGGAAACCTAGAAATTGAATATCCCTAATAAGTTGTAGAAGAGAATCATATATTTATGAATACACGAGTTCTAATTAAGGAATCAAGAAAACACAACACTAATTTCATGCCATTGTTTCTGGCTAACAATATCAAGCCATGATGCAATAATAATAAGGCAAACAATTCAGTTCACTTTATTGTGTCTTTATTAATTATCTTGTCATGCTTACTATGGAAAATTTACATTTGAATTTTATTTAATTTTGATATCTAAAACCCACTATACTTCAACTAATTAGACTTGAGTCAAATTAAAAAGTTCTTCTTCCCTCTTTCATTAATTTTAAAAAATTAAAAAAAATACAAGACCTTAGTATACTTATTCAAATTAATGTCCAATAATTAAATTTGAGATTTGATCTCAAAATTATATATGTATATAAATGTGGTCCTGAAAAAGTGTTTTACCTACTCAATGGGCAAGTTGAGATTATTACATGGCAAATAATGGGTGTAGGAATTTGAGGATGGAGAATGAGTAACAAAAATGGGAAAGCAAACAAACAATTAGTTAGGGCCAGATTTAATTTACCCACAAGAAAGAGGGAAGTAGAGAAAACATTACAATAATAAAAATGAATGTATATGTATAATTAAGGGACCCAAACGAATGAAATAAAGGGCATGGCCATAAATTGAACACATGTGGTGTTCCGTTTGTGAAGTTGGTTAAGGTACTATCAAACATTATATATATTTATGTGCACACATGTATATCCACAAAAGGAGAATAGATAAAAAGTACTTCTACCAAACTATGGCTTATGCAACGCATCTTTGTCTATCATTTAGTAATCGCAAACTTATTAGCTTCAATTGTTGATGAGGATCTACAGAATTGAGATAAACCCTAAAATGGGTCCCACTTTTACATGCCCTCCATGTGATGTGGGTGGAGGTTGAACCAATTTATCTAGTTGAGACCAAACCATACAAAAACAATTAAGTGCCCCATTATATTGACGGGCTAAGAAAGCAATAAATATAAATCACAACTTTAAACTACTTTCCCTTACCCTAGCTAGGGTCTTCTCTACTATTTTCTTCTTTTTCTTTTATATCAGAGAGATAATAATTTAAAATATTTTATTTAATTTAATATTTATAAATTTTTTATATATAATATTTATATTTATATATTTATTTACATATAATATCATATATTTATTTCGATAATAATTAATAAATATAGAATAAAATAATTTTAGATTGATTTAAATTAATTTTTACTGTGTCTCACATATTTTTATTTTTCTACTTAACCTAAAATCTTATTTATGGGTTTGAGATCCATCAATTATTTAGCAAAGTTATCACGTATCTTAAGGTTAGATGATTTGTTTGTAAATGTATTTAAAAATTATTTATAAAAAAGACGGCTTTTATGTTAATAGCAATTACTTTAATAATATATTCTTTTAAAAAATTTTATATGTAAAAACAAAATTAGTAAAAAACTTAATATATTAACATTTTTTATTTAAATTTATTTTTTCGTACAATAATAATAGTCTAAAACTTAATATATTATTTATTCGTCTACATACTATTTTCTTGATTAGCAATGGATTCTTTAGGAAAATTATAATGAATATATATAATAAAATAAATCTCTAGTAAATTATACGTACCGACCCTCTTAGTTTAGCATCAACCTCAAAAGAAAAAGAAATGAAAAAAATCTTAGCTTAATTGCGGCATGAGAGCTGTAAAATAATGAATGAAAATGAAATAAAAATATCTTGTGGAAGCTTCTAATGTGTCTACCTAACACCTTTGAAAAAGAAAAAAATAAAGAGAGGGGGGAAGGGTTGATGGTTGAAAAGTGACGCTCTCCATTATTATCTATGGGAAGTGTATATAGTTTTTGGGATTTGGTTGAAAATTAGCTACCACCCATTCTGTCCTTTTTGCTCATTGCTATCTACTTACTTATGTATCTATGTCTTACACTACCTTTTTCTTTTTCTTTTTTAGAATTGCAATTCATTGCATTTTCTTCACAACTTTTCAGCAATTCATTCATTCATTTCATAGTTCATATTAATATTTATTCTTTTATGTTTCTCATTATTTTATATTTCTTTTCTTTGTATATATATTTGTTACAAAAAAATATAACTAATCATAAGTCATAAAATGGATGGACCATTTAGAAATTTTTTTAAATATATCTAAAGGTTAGTCGACTTCACATGAAGTGAATAAGTGATAGTCGTTAGATAATTTAACTGATTTGACTAAATTTTCATCTAACGACTCTCAACTATTAACTTCACGTGAAGTCGACTGCACCTGAATTTTCACCATATCTAAAATATTGGTATTATGTTCCAATAACTTTAATTGCTACTTTCAATTAATATATATTATATATATTTTTATAGTTGAAATCAACTATTAAAATGACTAAAACACCGAATATACCAAGAACATTTGAAATTCTTTCTCTACTTTATTGATCACTAAAAAAGAATTGTTAGTATGAAAATTGAATAAGAAATGTATTATAAAATTGAAAATATTATTATTAGGTTGGAGTAGTGAAGATCTTCCATTAATGGAAGGCACATCCAGAACTGGGAATGGCCTCTTGGATGGCCAATCCAATCAAATTACTCTCTGACCCCATTGAGCCATTGACATGACCCTCAGTTAATGCGGCAGATAAAATCTTTGATGGTTGGTAGGATCAATTCACTACCCTCCCCTTTTCTTTTTATTATTTTAGTTCCTACCACCTTTTTAATTTTGATTTATGCCCATTCACCTATTATAAAGTTCCTTATATATCGTCACTACGCAACAAACTAGCTACTATGGAGATTGGAGAGTGAGTATGAAAAAGTATCCAAAATAAAAAAGGATGACAAAGGATAAGACATTACTTATGCATCTATCATCTAACCCAACACAACATATTCATAACTTTCTTTTTTTTTATAAATAAAAGGAGAACTCAAATATATATTAAGAAAATATATTAATCGAATTTAATTTTTATGTATCGATAATATAAAATATTTTACACAATTATTTAATTATATTTATTTTTATTAACATAATATTATATAATTAAATGTACGTGTTATAACGATGATACATAAAAATTAAATTTCTATTAGTTATAATTGACAACTAAATAAAAGTGTCCAATAAATAGATAATAAAATGCCAAATAAAAGTAAACAAGCACCAAATAATATATGGTAGTGTATGTTGATTGGGCTCTTCCTCACCAATTTTAGTAGAGGTAGCATGTTGTAAATGGTAATCTCACCCTCTTTTAAGGTAAGATAAAGAATTGCAATACCTAGGTAGGATGATATAATGATATATTGATATGTGTAGGCATACCAAAATAATGAAGTTGGTTGGATCTAAGACCTAAATTATTCAATAAAAAAGGAGGTTGGTAGAATGTTGCATGTGTCTTGTACTCTATACGGACATTTGTTTTTCATTATACGCGTTTTATGTACTCAAAAGTGTAGCATATATTTAATTATGTTAAGCTAGTTGTAATTATTATTATTACTATAAATTAATTAATTGATTTCTTACACATCTCAAAGACATGCATCTAATTACCTGCTTATTAGGTCAAAGATAAATAGCAAAATTAGAGTAACCTGTTATTATTATATATAATTGAATTAATAAAATATGATGAAATTAAAATGTATGTATATTATTAAGTGAAAACTCAAGTGCAGTCGATTTTATATAAAGTTGATAGTTGAAAGTCGTTAGATAAAAATTTAGTCAAATCAGCCAAATCATTTAACGGCTCTCAATTATCAACTTCACGTAAAGTTGATTACACCTGAATTTTCACCATATTATTATTGTTCGAAAATTAAATTAAGAGACCCACCGCTATAGTATCCAATAATTTTCTCCTCCTCTCACAACTTATCCATTCACTCACTCTTTTGTATACACATGAATAGATCTATCATCATCTTACACTCTTTACTTTTTCATCAATTTTTCTCCATAAAAGACAACACCAAAAGCCTCAAAAAGTCCAAAGGAATCTAAATAGATTTCAATGCAAAAGAAAAAGGGATGAGATATCATTACTCAAGGACTCACTGCTCTACATACATACATACATATATATATATATATATATATATATATATATATATATATATATGTATGACGTATAAATAATGCACATATATAAAAAGCGTAACATACTAACATTCATATAAATTTATATATAAGGGAATCAAGGGATTCAAATCAATTTCACCATTATTTAAATAACTGCGATAAGATGTGGTTATGTAGATAATTAAATTGAATTTTATTCAGTATTATACAATTAATATATAGCTGTCATTACTCATTATTCCAATTGGAAAGATTAAAAAATTTATGAATAAACTCAAATATGAAGCAGAATAAAGGTCTAATTATGGGATCTTACATTTAGTGGCGCTAATAACTGCTGTTTTTACTCAAAAGAATGATCACAAATGCAATAATAATGGAAAGAAATTAATTCAACAGCACCAATAATCAGCAACAACACCAAGAAATAGAGCCAAAAATTTGTCCAATACTGTTCAACTGTACCGGTACTATATCTTATGCATCAGCAACTAATTAATTAATTAATTAATTATTTATACAATTTAAAAGAAGGAGAAAAATAATAAGAAAGAAAAAGAAATCAATAGAGAGAGAGAGAGGGAGGGAGAGTGATTTCAGAGTTACTGAATTTCATGCTCTCAAAAACATACACTAGCTAGTTTATCATTGATGAAGAAGAATGAAGAATATAATAATCATCACTTCATTTCCAAGCTTCTGTAATCCCAAACACTACCTGTTTTCAAGCCCAAGAAATCATAACCAGCACCAGTAGCAGTGGTGGTGGTGGTGGTGGTGGTGCCATTACTATTAGTGCCACCATTAGCATTAGCATTAGTGTCGAATCCACACCGGCAATCCTTGCTGTTCTGCAAACCCAAGCTGCAAACAAAGCAAAGGGCTCTCTCTATTCCACTGTATTTCTGGTGATCAGGTTCATCAAGATGGCGTGGAGGACTAATTGTCAACTCAAGATTCAAGTCAGGGCACCTTTCCATTGATGATCCCTTTGAATAATCCTTCTTGTTCTTCTTCTCCATAATTCCAAACATGTTTGCGTTGCAAGTAGCACTAGTAGTGGTAGTGGTAGTAGCAGTAGTAGTAGTAATAGTATCTTGTTCTTGTTTAACAGCGGAAGCAGAAGCAGAAACAGAAGAAGCAAAAGATATGGTGGTGGTTGTGGCTGCTGCAACAAGAGAAGAGGGTTGTTGTTGTTGTTGTTGTTGTTCTTGGTTGTTGTGATGATGATGTGAAGCAGAAGAATCATTGAGAGGCCTATGAGTTGCAGGGTCAATTCCTCTGCTCAAAAGCTTCCTTCTTATGTGAGTGTTCCAATAATTCTTTATCTCATTGTCTGTTCTCCCTGGCAATCTTCCAGCTATAAGCGACCACCTTAACAAAAACAAAAAAAGATGAGTTTTTTGAAACGTGTGAGTGAAAACTCAAGACCCCATTTGATTATAGAATCTGTTTTGTTGATGGGGTAGTGTGTGTGGTTTCAAAATCCTTACTTGTTACCAAGGAGACTGTGGAGTTTGATGATGAGTTCATCTTCTTCTTCAGTGAAGTTGCCTCTTTTGAGGTCAGGGCGGAGATAGTTGATCCAACGGAGGCGGCAGCTCTTGCCGCAGCGGAGAAGGCCCGCCGCTTTTGGAAGAGATCTCCAGCAACCCTCACCATGAGCTCTAATGTAAGATATGAGCCTGTCATCTTCTTCCTTCGTCCATGCACCTTTGTTTGTGTGTGCTTTCTCACAGCAAGGTGACCTTCCCATTAATAATGATATGCCAATAAGTCTCTCTCACACTTCCTACTTCCTTCTTTCTTCTTTGATGTTTGATTTATTTGTGTTTCAGTGTTTTATGTTTTGGGATTGGTTTCAAACTTGAAAAACGGCTCTGTATCCTTGCTGCAAATAACAAAGCCGGCCAAAGAAGGATTTGGGGTGTGATTTTTATAGGCTTTTGACTCAGAGAGAGAGAGAGAGAGAGAGAGAGAGAGAGAGAGAGAGTAATACTAATTGAGCTTCTAGATGTGAGTTGGTGAGACAGGTTAAAGGGAGTGGCTGTTGGCTCTTTCTTTAGTTCTATGTATCTCTCTCTCTCTCTCTATTATGTGTGATGATGATATATATTAAAATTATATTATTATTAATATAATTATTATTATTATATATGATACTATATTTTGCATCAATGATATATAATGAGTTAAAGGACATTAACTATGGGTAACCTTCAGGTTGGTGTAAAGTAGAATAATTTAAAGTATGGGCAAGGCAAGACAAGATGTGATCTCTTGCCCCTTTTTAGGAAAAAAGAAACACCAACAATATAATTTTATTTTATATATCCTATTCGCTTTTCCCCTATATATAATTTGAAATTTCTCCACCCATCTAATCTCATGCCTAATCTAAAAAGAAAAAAAAAATACTGTTTTCCTAATTCCCTTTTCAAATATTGCTGCTTTTAAAAAAAAAAAAAATCACAAGCTGTTGTTATGTAAGGGGTAAGGCACCTCTTCTGAGTTTAATCAACTTTGAATTATAGAAAGTAGTATTTCGGTTACACTTACATGTGATGGGATGGAATTATATCAAAGCTAGAGAGTTGTTATTATTATTATCATCTATAGTTGACTTAATTATTAGGATCCAACTACTGCATCACTTTTTTTAATTTGATTTTCGTTTCCATGTTAACATACTAATACATACTTTTCTTTTTTCTGATTTTATTAATGAAAAATTATGCTTAGAGAGAATTTCTTGTATGAAACAATTTCAACGGTACCACCAAACAGCAGATGTAGTCTCAAATTTCAATTATTTAATATTACTTCTTCCATAATTGTGTGTGTATATAATAATAATAATAATAATAATAATAATAATAATACAAGATGGTGTGATGTTCTTTCTGCATTTATTTGATAATTAATGATCAACATTTCTTTTATCACAAGCATAAGGCAAGTTTGATATTGGCCAAAATTCTGAACATCCCTGAATGCCACAAATATTCACCACGTTTACTTTTTCTTGTTCAAATTGATTCAACAACATACATTATGCTCTTTCTATCAAATAATTGTTTATTTCAACAAATTAGTAGTTAGATGCATTAGTTTTTTAATATGTTAATTTGTCTAAATAGACAATTAAGTAACACTAACATATGCTGAATTACATATAGATAAGCTACCAACACAGTGCCTTAATTAGACACTAGAGCTTCATGTGGGCTTAGTTACCCAAAAAAAAAAAATAAAACGAATAAAAAAATTAGCTATTTCGGTAAGTTAGTTGTAATAGGCAATTCCCTGAAAGAAATGTATCAGTAGTTTGGCTATTCATGTGGCAAAGCATAGAGATGGTAATGGTAGTTGTGGTTCTTTATTTTATTGGTGCATTATCATGAATGAAAGAGATAGAGAAAGAGAAAATCAGTGAGACATGTTTCTAGAAGAGTTGGAGGTTTGGTTTCAATAGTATACATGATGAAACAAGACAAGCTAAGGGGAAAATTGGAAAACCCTCAAAGGACTCTATACTTGTGCTTTAATAATAACACTTTTTAATTTAGATGTGGTTGGGAAAAGGATGTAGGAAGCAGTTATGGAGTCTATAGGTACTTTACGTAACTGTGGTGTCAGGAACAAAAATTGGATTATTCGATTTTTTAGAACACAAATTAGACCTTTTGATTTGTGTTTTAAAACTTAAAAAAATTTGGAGTATATAAATCGGAGGTTTTGATTACTTTGCCAAAATTTAAATTTTCTCTTCCACACTAATCAGACTGTCCGATTAGTAGGCTTAATTTTTTTTACAAAGAAATCGGATGGTCCGATTTCTTCATCCCTTATTTTAGAAAAAAGCTGTCCTACATCCATGTCTAGCACCCACATTCTCCACAATAAAGTACAACACACACATGCTTCTCATATCCAAAAAAATGAGCCTAATAATAATAATAAAATTTTTAATTTTCATGCAAAAAAAATTATAGATAGATAATTAATTATATATTACTATTTTGGTAATAATAACTAATTTTTAAACTCATTAATTAAAATATTATTTAAACATATAAATCTAATTAAATAATTATCTAAAATTTATTATACTGTCAATATATTAAAATTTAACTAATAATAATAATAGTAATGGAAAAATAAAATAATATATGGACTTTGGTTCACCTTCCACTTTTTGGTTTCTTATTTGTTTTCTTTTTCCCCAAACCTTGTGGTACAAGTTTAGGAAAGGTAGTTAAGGGAAGGAAAAAAAAAGGTTTGGGATTGTAGGGGGTTTCATTCACCTTTATATTGTCATCTTCTATCTCCCTTCCCTAATTGCATATCATTATAGTAGTTGTCCACCACCATTCATATGTCCACTCCCTTTTCTCCTTCCCTATGAATGTCAAGTGGATGGTAAGAGTTAATATCATGCCCACAAGTTGCTTTCAAAATAGGAAAAAAATGAACAAAAAAAAAAAAAGAAGAAAAAGATTCAGTCCACTAGAGTTATTATTTAGGAGGGTAGTATCTCATTTTTCACCCACCTCTTTTTCACCCCCTCTTTCTGACTTGTACTTGCAATTCTAGTCCAAATCCTACCTTAGTTATGTGTTGAATCTTTGACATAATGCCATGATTTACATTATTACCACTTAATGAAGTTATTGTATTTATTAACGCGCACACGAACTTTACACCTTTAGTTTAACTACTTAATATGAATTATGATTATTGATATTATTCACATTGAAGGCTAAGATTTGCGCACCAGCAAGAGAATATTAAATTGGGCGTGCAACCGAAATTTCTCGTATCTATTTTTGTTTTTGTTATTAAAGAGAATGAACAACTCAACTAAGATATTGAAGGCATTACATAAGTTGCATTTATTTTATATGAAGTTTTAATTGAGTGAGAGGCAACAACATTACCTAACTCTAAATCATAGGGTACCCCAAATTAAAAAAGAAAGAGGAAGTGTGGGTATAGTACTAAAGTTTCCAAAGAAATAATGATGGATTGAACGCCTAACTGCACAGCCATGGTCACTATCTGTGGGGTGCAATTATTAAAAGAGATTAGCCTATAATGGGCTTCTTAGCTAACCCAAAAAGGAGGAGCAACCTAAGGGCTCCTCTCTCTCTCTCACACACTAGTCTTGCACACCAAATTCAGACACCACCCACATGCGGAAATCTCATACTTTGAATACAGCCAAAAATAGTAGACCCAGGTTCGAATTTGCGTAGTAGATGCAATAGCTACTTTAGAGAAGTTAAAGAAAAATAGGGGGAGAGGGAGGGGGGTGTTCTCAAATTCTTGGAAAGAAGGAACGAGGAAGAGGGTGTGGCGTACGATTTGCATTTGCATGATTGTTTTGTTTCTGAATGGTGACAGCCAGCAGAGCAACACGAGTTTTGTCATGTGCTTAGGTACTTTGTGGGAGGCTGTCCAAAGAGCCCTTACCTACCTCTTCGGCTGTCCTCCACATGTGCCTCTTCTTCTCTTCATATCATGGATAAGATCTTAATTATTCGATATTAAATCAAAACCTTCCTCATCAATCACAATAGTTTGGTATTTTCCTTTTGGTTAAATAAATTAGTATCATTAGCATTATTGACCCACACCAAATGCATATACAGAGATACAGATCAATCTCGATAACTGTCTCACGTTGTTATTTAGGTCTTGCTTTCTTCTATCTTTTTAGCTATTTTCGTTTGCTTCCTATTAAATAGGACAGACTGTCCTTCAACGTGCGGATTATAATAATACAGTAACCATTAACCAGTTGGTAGCTTGGTACTACACCATCTGAATCTAAATTCGAATTAATAATTGGCATAACAAACACCGTCACTTGCTCTTGTCTACCTACAAAACCTTCCTTACATTCAGAGCTTAGGTTACAAAACCGTCACTTGTAAAGGCTTCCTTAAGAGTTCGATTGACGTTGGCCTATATCAGAAATAAAGAGCCGTGTCACAGCTGAGTTTATTGCATAATACATTCTAAAAATTTAATATAATTCTGATTTACTGGCACATAATATGAACTACGTAGTAGGTCTCTTGCCTACCCACTTTTTCCAATCTTTCAGAGAACAGAAATACATAATGATGATGACTATAGAAATTTGTATTTACTGCTTACATACTGTAAGTAATGTAGCTTTCAAATGGAGTATTCAGTTTGTTTTATCCAGTCTCAATCTATTCAGAAAGGTTGCAGCATTAATGCATTATTCTTATTAGTACTAGGGGAAAGAGATACTGAAACTGCAAAAATGCACCCAATTCTGTTCATTCTGGGTCATACAAACGTAACAATCTATGCTGAGAGAGACAAATCCATTTACTTCCCTCTTTTGTGGACTTCATACAAGTAACCGAGGATCACCACAGCTGCAGTAACTACAACTCCAACAGCACTTTGAGCTAGTATGGTCCCATCCTTAGGGAAAATCGGTTTTGAACTTGTCGCAAAGCCTAGCTCCGAAAGTTTCTTATGTGATTCAGCATAATCCCGGAAGAATGCATCTTCGTCCTGAAAGATGGGTCAGAGTTTTAAAAGATTCAAGCAATGCAATGAATACGATGCATCAATATCTGTCAGAACTTTGCTGCAAATGGCGAATCTTTATCTTCAATAAATTTTGAGCAAAACAGAAACTTTTGCATGGACGTCATCGGTAATTATAGCAGGTAGTCTAGTCTAGATCAAAGTAGTACTAAAGCACTAGTAGGCATTTGTTATGTAGACACGGAAAACAAGACAATGTATTGTCAACAGTTAGCAGAATAAAGGAACTTTTATTCGTGCCTGACGTTGAAACCAAGAAGAAATAACCGGATTCAAATATATTTTGTTGGCTTCGCTACCCAACATGCACATGGCAACATCATCAATTTATATCAGGAGAGCCGCAGATAGCATGGCCCATGGTGAAGTCCAAAGCAAATGCTTATACATTACTGGCGAGTGCGGTGGGAAGAGGGTCCTACTAATCAGCTGCAACTAAATGGAATTGCAATGATCCCAGGCCAACAGATTGACCTAATAATTAGAGGGAAGAAGCCTAAAAGCTTCGTGGCATAGCAAGTGGGTAGACTTAGAAATGCCAGTGAAAAAACATTGACTGGTGTGGCAGGTTACAGCACCAAATAAAGTTCAAATAGGAACTATGTACTTGGCATTTGACTAGAACAGTCCCAATTACCTTTGCATACAGCTCAACATAACGGCGAAATTCAGGATCCTCCAACAAGGCCTTGTCTGTTGGAAGTTGAAGCAGACCCGCACTCTCACCTTTTAGAAGTTCCCTGATGTTAACAAACCATATTTAGCTGTAAATAAAATAGCTTTGCAAATAGGGAGGCAAAATTAAGCTTTACAAGTTTCCTTGTAAGCAAAAGAGAGTAGTCCTGCACAGGGGTTTCAATCTTACACGAAGTATGAATTGTCAAACTTCAGAGGATCCTGTGTCCAAGGCCCTTCAAACCCTGATCTCTCTTGATGTGCTCTTCCCTAATAACCACATAAAACAAATACTTAAGTATCTGGTCTAACCACAGCGGAAAACAAAGAGGATATATATAAGGAGAATAACCAGCGTATGTGCTCCAGACAGTGCAACAATATCCTTGTCAGACAGGCCCATTCGATAGAAGATACTACGAAGGTGTGACACACCTGCAAGCAGCATTCACATATTTTAAATGATTTCATATTAACCTTGTTGCTTGTTAGCAGAAATTAGGACATGGTTCAATACTCTATTAAGAGATTTCCTACACAAGTGAGGAGAATAGTTGTAATGCTGACGAAAAGTTTGGAAACTCACCAAGTTTAGCATCAGGAAGCCGGCCTTCTTTTGTAGATACTTTAGAGTCCTATAAGAAATTGGAAATCACATGAGCTAAGACATTCATTGATTTCATAACAAGTACTGTTGTGGAGTTTAGCACAATATACCTTTCTTCCAGGAACAAATTCAACTGTGGGACCCCCAGTAACCTCAACTGCAACGACACCCGCAAGCTGGAAACACAAGGAAAAGAAATTCAGATTCACAAAATCTATAGGTGAGCTGGTTTTGTTTTTATGAATGCAAAATTTGTTTCCAAGGTTTGCCCTATGAGTTGCAACAGTTCTCACTCCCCTCCCTATATGTTTTTAATAGAATCTGGACTCAACTGGCACTGCTCTCAACAATTTCAGTGTGATATACAAGAACGTCCGGTGATAACAAATCTTGGCTCTAAGGTTATGTGCATATCAAACACTGGTCTGGAAATGAATGACCTCAGCCAGATAGGCTTGAAGGGAAAATTTTAAGGGACAGATTCATGGAAACGTTGTATGCAAGCCTAATCCTAGTTGGATATCAAACTCACCATATAAAAATATCAGGGGACAACACAAATGCAGACAAGCTAATTAACTGGGCAAAACTTTCGAATCTATTTGCAATCATATTCTACAATTATAGAAGGTAGAAGCCTTCAAATGTCATAACAGGATTGGGGGCGTAGAATTTGAATGATAACAATCCACCCATCAAAACCTGACAAGTGAAACAGGGTAACACATCTCTGTGCAGTAGTCATGTTATGTTTGCATATTTAAGACTCACACATGCGGATACTTAGCCTGTATCATGATCAAGCAACTAACTGAAACATGAACACGAAAAATCTAATCCCACATAAAAATATATTGGCAAAACAACTTGAGCACTACATAAATATTAGCTATAATAATTATAAACAACCTAAAAAAAGCATGAATTCAAGTTGTAACTTGCAACTGGGAGGGAACAGCTCCCTAAATCACACAGATAAATGTTTCCCTAATCATACACACTCCACACAAATTTAAAATATCACCAACTCCACCCAACAATTTAACAAAAATAGCAATGGACTATTGATAAATAAACAACTGCTTATAATTACCTGGTAAAGGTCCGCATATGAAATCTTGGAATACTTTGCCTTCACTTCCTCTGTAACATCAAATAAACCAGACAACTCTCAGAAAAAACGACGAAACCGATTCATCTCCATGCATTCTCGTTAATTTAATATTCATATAACACACGCGTAGGCAAAAAGCAAGTAGCTATACAAATCACACTAACAAAGATGATTTAGCAATTCATGCAGTGCTACCTATCAACTGAAACTAAATTAAAAGTTAACTGCGAATTTTAATTTATGGAGAAATGAGCGACTAAGAAGCATACCGCAGAAATCAATAGCCTTCTTCAAACCGTTGTTAGCACCATGTGAATACTCTTCCTCGTTCCTGATGGAACCGTTAGCTCCGCCGGTCTTCGTATTGACATCGTAGGTTCCGGCATCGTGCCAGCTGCATCCGATCGAACATAGCAAAATTGAAAGGGACAAAAAGCATCAACAATCTTATCGAGAGTGACCTAGCTAGATTCATCATCATCATGATGATCATGATAATAATAATCATCCACCGTTGACCGTCTATATAACGAAACGCAAAACTAAAACCGCGGAAATTTAGAGCGAAAACGAGAATCGTTTGGAGCGATAGAGTGAAAGAGAGAGCTTACGCCAAGCGAAGCATGAGAGGAGCGCAGTTCCTGTTGGCGATGAGTGCGCGTAGATCGCGGCGGGCCTTGTCAACCTCCTTGAGGTACTCTGCGTCCACCACCACCGGCAACGCCATTTCGACAGCTGGCAGAACAGAATTAACTGCTTTTCTTGAAGGATTTTGGAGAAACTGGGAACAAGAACAAGAAGAAGAAGAAGAAGAAAAAGGAGAGTGAGATTTTATGGATAAAATTGGATGTATGGGTGGTGTGCTTGCCTTGTGCTGGTGCTGCTGCCGTTAACATCACGTGACACCCCACTCCTCACTTGTGACGTGTCTCAATATCATTGGGTCACATGGCACGCACCTCGAGGAAGTGTGACTCACTCAACCACCTAAACTACTCGCCTTCTCCTCACTTCCCTCTTTCTATTTTTCGTTGTATGTGCAAATTCTTTGGGTTTTGCTAAGAAAAAAAAAGGGCCCGAACCCAAAATGTTTTTGGGGTGAAATATTCTTTTTTATTTTTGCTATTTGTTAGCAATCTCTTTATTTTCTAAACAGAAGTACTACTTACTACTAAAGAAACTATCGTACATGCATTAATATTTAATCCATAATGTTGTTGCTGATTTACCAAATAATTAAAAAAAAATCAGGCGAATAAGCCATTATTTAACTAAGTTCTCAACTAAGTGTTCTATGTTTTTTCTTTTTTTTTTCCCTCTCCCTTTTTCTTTTTCATCTTCTCTTCTTTTTATGTTCTATTATTTATAGAATTTTTTTGTATTTTTTTAAATCATATTTGTTTTCAAAATTGTGTGTAGTTTTGTGTTTGATATAATCATTTCTTGTATTTATTATACAAATTTTGTGTTTCTATTACTAGATAAAATAATGACTTTCTCAAAACTTGAATATAAAAACACTTGTTCACTCAACAATTTTTTATAAACAATGAATCAGGTCGGGTTCATAGTAATTAGAGTACTAGACCTAAGATAAATTAATACTAATATTTCCATTGGAATAAACTGGTCAAAGATAAATCAGAATACGAGACGACCTATTTTTTAATGAGATTAATTTGGACGGACAATGAAACTTAGGCAGCCGAACAAAACTCTCAAATCCAAAAATAAAAAAATTACACATCATATAATTAGCTACCTTATTATTATCTGATTTTTCTAAAATAGTTATCCATATTAATACTTTCTAATGTCATGTACTAAACCATAAGTATTAGAAGAGAAGAACGTCGCAAACAAGCAAGCTACTCATAATTTATACAAGGTAAATAACTAAAAAAGATTTGAGGTAAAGCTCTAATTTTTGAGAAGAAATGGAAGTCAATTTAAAATAAATTCTATAATTATAAAGCATTCATTTAAAAGTTGTTTTGCTAACCATAAACGGTGTAGGGGAAGTTAATCCAAACAAAGAAAGGAAGAGTCAATAACAAAATAAAAGATGGCATGAACTTGAAGCTGCAAAATGGTTCATCATCACAATTCTAACCACAATGTCATGATCATATATATAATAATCTCTATCCAAGTTTCAAACCAAATCATATTATATGCTTTTACTATTTTAGATTTGTATTTCTTTTATTACAAGCATGTACATGATGACCAAATAAACCAATGTACCTCATGAGAAGAAATACAAGAAATGCTTCTCACCTCTTCCTTAAAAACGATTAAAAAAATGAAAATGCAAGCTCAGACAAGTTTTTTGATGGCGTGTGTGTGTGGGGGCTATGAAGTTCTCCACTGCAACTCTATCTGAATGCGACCATTCTTGGAGTCTATGAGATGGAACTTCTCATTGATTCTTTTGTTAGAAACAACATCTCCAAGATTGATTTCAACATATCCCAGTGATTCCTAATATCAAGAAAAGAAGAGCAGTGTAACAAAGATACCATGAGAATTTAAAAGATTTCAAACAGCAGATTCTACAAGTATTCTTCTGACTCTTCTCAACAATTTAGTTTCCGACTTTCTGCTATGTTGATGGGTCGTTATCAGAGATACATTATCATGTTAGAGAGTTCGAAGTTAGTTACTAGTAGTTATTCTCATATGCACATTTAAGGCCTAATATCAATCGCATTACCTTGAATTCTTTCATGCGATCAGTTGCATTTGGTTTGTTTTCGGTTTCAGTATTCTCTGTTTTTAAAATTTTGTGACGAAAGAGAAAACAGGAGGTGAAAACAAAAAACAGAATTTTATTTTTTTCAGTGTGTTGTTTTTTCTTTCGCAAAATCCTGAAAATGGAAAATACTGAAAATGAAAAACCAAACCAAACACAGTTTTTCTGAGTTTTCTCTTGACACTATTTTCTCTGATCAACCATGGATTCCAAGAGTTGTAATTCAGAACAATAAAAAGTTATTGGGAAATATAAATTATATACCTTTTGATGGAGCAGGTTTCTTGCAGAAGTGCTAACAACCTCCACATGCAATTTGTCATGAGTGGGAGGGTGATCCAGCATAAATGTGAACTCATCTTCCCATCTTGGATCTCTGTTCTTTTTAATTCGCTGCAGTAACACTAACCACGTTATTATCGGTAACACAAATGTGCAATTCCAATCCCATGAGCACCTTTTTCTTTTCATTTTTGGATAACCATAAGTTGCATTATGCCATTATGGAACACAAGATTGAAAATTTTATGAAATAGTCAGCCAATACTACTGAATTCGGTTCTTATTTTAATTATATTGGTTAGATTAACATATTATGTTCATCGTTTCCTTGTAAAAATTTCAGAAGCATATTGGTGGTGCCTACAAAAATTCAATCTTCCAGGTTTAACCGGCTGTTTCACATATACAGAAGAAAAAGATAAAATGCAAGTATTTCTCTTAGGATCATGTACCTTAGTCTTTTTCTCCTCTCCTCTGAATAAAAGCCGAACATGAGGATTAGTATGGTACTTTCCTTCAACATCTTGAGCTTCATGGACTATGACAACAAGCAGACCTCCACCAGCAGGAGTATTTTCAGGAGCTTTCGGTAATGTCTGTGTCTCGTCAAAACTCTTGCCTATGTCCTCCTCCTTGAAAGGTTTATAGGTCAATTCCAAAACAATCTGCCCACGCGACTTCTCATTCTGAACGTCGTTCGGATCCAAAGTTTTTAGGAGGTCAAGAGTGAATTCTTTTGGCTCTTCAGGGGAAAGTTCTTTTAAAGGGATCACATTGATACCCATCTTGTCATGTTTCCCAACCTATGAGAAGATACAAAATCAACATTCGTTACATATTGCATAACAAGGAACTAGATTATGAAACTTAAAATTTGAGTGAGAGGAATACCTGCTCCCAATCATAAACATCAACTTCCAGAACCTGGGTCTCAGGATCTTTAACAGTAATATTAAATTCTTCGTTCCATTCAGGATTCAAGTTCTTGTGCTTCACAGTAGTCTTTTTTGACGGTGCCTTATCATCAGTGATCTTTAGCTTCACATAAGGGTCAGATGCACCAAGAAGATCTTTCTTCCTTAACTTGATTGCTCTCACAACCTTTACATGTAAAATCCCAACAGGTCTCCTCATGGCTCTAAGATTCCCAACAACATTTACATGAAAATCAGAAACCAGTTAGCAATAATATATCATTACATTACCAAAATTATTTTACAGAAATGCAGAAACATACTTTGATGGATCTAATACTTGAACATCAAGGGTTTTGGGCCACAGATACATATTTGCAACTTGATCTTTGATAATCTCCTGAAAACACCAGACTTCAAATTAGTTTAAAAGCCATAAAGTTACCCCCGATTTCCATTGTCAATATGGAAGTTCACACTTCACAAAGAAGGGAAGCAAAAACAAAATAATGGAAAGGTACAATCGTACAACCATTAAAATCTTTTAATCCAACAAATGCTTACAATCAAATGCTACGTCTATAACAAATACAGTGAGTGTAAGACAAAGAAATTTCAACTCTAGCAGAGAAGAAATTCTCTAGATGCACAAGCACAAAGTAAAGGCTGCTGCATTGAGAAAATGGTAACAGCAGCCAATTGACATCACTGGACCACTTTGATCTTGTATGAGATCCTACTAATTTACCCTCACAAGCTGTAAATAACATCTAACAAGATCAGATTTTATTCAGCCTCATATCTCCTCTATCCTACATTTATTTTTGTTTTCCTTCATGTTCACCTTAATATTATGCAACTCCTCCATTATAGCAAGACAGTGTGAACACAACATAGTGCATACAGAAATGAAAGGTATGCATTCATAATATAACATATTTCACACTAAGAACAACTTAAGCAAACAATGGTCCAGTTATATATTGAGTTGAGCATCACTTCTGATTCTGGGTTGAATATTGATGTAAGCAATTATAGACCTCAAATGGTATCTATTATCTATTACATATATAATTGGGATTTGGTGAACAAATTTTCTTTCCTAAAATAACCTTCATCATGTACAATTTATAATGTGTGTAAGAGTAATAAAAATGGAATCAGTTGGAACAACAAGTTGCTTATAATTTAACTAGTAGGTCTTGGGTTCAAGTCTTAAAAATAGCCAAAAAATAAAATATTTTTGACAAAACAGAAAAAAGATGTAAAATTAAAAAAAAAGGTACAGCTTAATACCTGAACAAGCCTATAGGCACCAGGAATGGACATAAGATCAGCCCCCAAAAGCTTTAGCCCAAAGTCAACATGTGGCTGCCGGAACAAACAACAAAAACAAAATAACAAGAGAGAGAATAAGACCATACATAAAATTAGGGACGCTGAAAAAGTTGGAGGGCATACTTATAAACTGATCAATCACCAACCTTTTCCATGAGAGAGACATGTATGTTGGCAAAGCAAGGAAAGCTTGGAACCAATGGTTTCAAAGTAATTCGAGGTATGAGAAATACTTGCAAATCAACAACCTGAACAACAGAACTTTTAGCTTCAAAAGAACCAATATCTTTCACACACACACACACACAAAAGCTACCTGAATGGTTGCTTTGAATCCAAATGCCTTTACACCAATTGTGACATTAGGATTTCCAGCCCACTTTATGGAAGGCTCCATAATCAACTCCTTCTCATCAGTCACATAAACTTTCATTCCTATAAAAGTATCGATATGCAATTATGCATTTATCAAAGGAGAATTAGTATACTCACACCATATCACAAATAAGTTACCAAGACATAATCAATCACATGAACAAAATGGAAACGAAGAAATCATACTTTCTAAGCCTATGATAATTTACAAACTGCCCACAAAATAACAAGTGAAATAAAAAAGAGAATCTCATTGGGAAATGCATATGCATAACTCTCAATATATGATACATTGAAGAAGATTATAACTAATAAATTGTCACATTTATCCCCCTATGAAAATAAAAACTCGGTGTTCTTTAGTATCTTACGACAAAACTAGGAGATTCTTACCCATGAATGTATCAAGTATTATATCTTTTATCTTGAATCTAGATCTACTAACCTTGAAAAGTTGGGGGCAGGCATCCCAGTGTCAGAGTTTCAAACTCAACAGAATCAATTTTGTATTTCGGAATCTGCTCAGCAATTATGGGCTTTGCAATATTCTTCGCAGTCTTGCAAATTGCCTAAACAAGAGAACAATTAACACAGTAAGACAAACAAACAACCAAGGTAAAAAAGCTAAAATGGAAAAGGGTCAAAGCTTATTCAAAATGCAAATACCTTGTCAAGGTAAGGCCACATGTATTCAATAAACTTGTTCAGCCAATCAATCTTCAGCAAAAACACAGAAACAAGAAACATTGCAACAATAAAAACCTAAACCCCAAAAAATTCAACCAAAATGAAACTAGTCAAAGAAAGCTTCTTACCCTATCAAAGTCTGGATTTTTAATCCAAAGTGGAATCTCAGGAAACATTTTCTGCAAGGTTTCTGTGTCTTGCTCCACCAATGGCTTGATTTCAGGATCCTGCCCCCCAACCCACCAAAGCATATATCAGTTTGAAATAACAAAACATTCAGTGCTAACAAGAAAGACAATGCTTGTAAGAGCCACGTTTGAATTCTTACACACAGTAACAAGAATTACCTTAACATCAGTGGGTTGAAAGTAAATGAAGAGAAAATAGCCAGCTACAAGACCAATGGTGATCCCAACACCAAATCCGAAAAACCCCAATATAGTGCCAAAAAAACCCATCTTGTTCGAAGTTCCAAGCTCGAATCTTTAAACCTACCCAGTCCCAGATCGCGATTCCTCTATCTATATACCAACTCCCACTACCATTTCATGTCACGAGAACTTCACTTTTAGCTTCAGTCATTCACCATTCCTCAACTACAACCAAATTTTCGGGAACAAAAAAAAGTATGTGAGAGAGAGAGAGAATCCAATACCTTGGTAAGAATAAAATACCTTGGTAATTAGTAGAAAACAATAATAATAGAAAAGAAACAAGAAGAATAGAATCAAAATGATGTAAGTTTTGTGCTTACTGAGATGTTTCGATGCGTTGAGAGATGAATGAATGAGATTAAAGTCTATTAAAGTAAACGTGAAGACAGAGAGAGAGAATAGGAAACGGTCGAATGCGAAGATGAAGCAGATTAAGCTGCTAATGCCCGACGAAGAAAGCAAAGCATATCATTTCATATCATATCATATAATTATTAGAATATTTATCCTCACTGACATATTTATCATCTTAATTAAAACATTAAAATATTTACTATTTCAAATAATTTCTTACTTATTGTTATAAATATTTAATTTATATAAAATGTGAATAAATAAACATATTTATTAATGATAGGAATAGGATATTATTAGTCATTTATAAACTATAAAGTTAAGAGAATATATGGTAGATAGATTATTATATAAGACAAAAGTATAAAACAATATAATTTGAGTGATGAATATTTGTGGCATGAGTAGGATAATAAAAAGTAGAAAATAGAAAAAATGATGCACACGTGGCGTGCATGGGAAGTTGTCGGCATCGGCAACACGGCGGGATCAGCGATAGGGACAAAGAGAGGTAAAGTCTATGTGACACATGGCCCCTTACCAATTAGGGATAAAATATAACTTGCAAATTACAATAAGAGAAAGAGTTACTAGTATTTTAATCCAACTACGTTCATCGTTGACCGATTGACCCTTGAAATACAATAGAAGTAGTTGGACTTGTTCAAGATCACGAGTCCCCCATCTGTTCAGTTTAATTCTAGGCCCATGGTTTTGTGAACATGGATGGGATCAACTTCTATTATTGAAATTTTATTGATTAAATTTTTGAAGTGGGCTTTTAGATTCGATCTGTGCATTAATGTTACTTTTTGGTTTTTAATTTTACTAATTTGACTTTTCAGATTGAATTTTGAATTACGTATAAATTTCGACTTATTTTCAATATGAATCAACAAACAGACTGTTGATGTAGCACAATCGTTATCATGCTGTTAATTATAACTCTTCAATTTAGTTTTTCTTCCCATTTATAAATCCTAGCGTTTTTTCTCTTCTTTTTTTACAACTGTTTTTGTACTTTAGATGATAACAAATTTAGTGCCTTCCTTTACCAGAAATAAGTACAAAATTAAATTATGAGGACAGAAAAATTAATCCTTTAGCAAACGAAGAGTTAAGCCTTAAAATAGTTTCTAAATTTGTATTCGAACTTTAAAATAATTTCTGAAATTAATAATTACTCAAATTCGTCCCTGAAATTATTTTTCGGGATTCATGGTAATCTCTAAAATAATTTTTGTCCATTTTTCTATTGAAGACCACTAAAACGACGTCGTTTTATATTTATTTAAAAAAAAAGAAACTCGAGTCTTCCCTTCTCCTTCCCTTCCTCTTCCCTTCTAAATTGTATTCAATTCACAAATTCCTCTTTGCTGTTCAATTTTAACACACTAACACTGAAAATTTAAGTATAATAATTGAATCAAATTGGCTAAACTTGTAATGATCATGAAAAAAAACAACACATGCAAGATTTACATGAATAAAACAAAATTCACCTCATTAGAAAATGGAGCCTGAGAATCACAAACATTGTAGAAGACTGAAAGTGTATAATTTTGTTTCTTGTTTAATGGGAGAGAAGGCAACAAGGCCTCACAGAAGGAAGCCATAACTTGCATGTGAGTGGAAGATAAGCCATGATTGTAACCTTTTTATCTTCTGTTACCTCATCTCTAAAGAGGGTGACAATTTTTTCCATTTTTTATTATCTCTCTGTGAATTAACAAATTATTATTTTATTTCTTTTGAGTTGTTTAAACAGTTACAAAGTTCTGTTTTTTATGGCAGTGATTACGGAAAGAAAAAGAAAAAGAAAAAACATGGGTTAGGGAAGGGTTGATGAAGGAGAAAGAGACCGTGGAAGGAGAAGAGAAAGGAAAACTAGAAATGAAGAAGGGGAAGGGGAAGGAGAACGTGAAAGGGAAAGGAAAAGAAGAACTGAGAAAGGGTTGGGGAATGGAAGAGGGACCGTGGAAGAAAAAGAGAAAGGAAAACTGGAAATGGGGAAAGGGAAGGGGTACGTGAAAGGGAAAGAAAAAGAAAAACTGAGAAAGGGTTGGAAAAAGGGAAAATGAGTGTGAAAGGGAAAGGGAAAAGGGTACCGGGGAAGGGGGCAAGACAAGAGGTGTTTTTCTTTTTTTTTAGTAAATATAAAACGACGTCGTTTTTAGTATTTCGATGAACGGAAAACGCCTTGGGGACTAGTATGAGTCCCGGAGTACAAGTTCGAGGATAACATTGAGTAACTATTAGTTTCAAGGACTACTTTAAGACTCGAGTGCAACTTCAGGGACCACTTTGAGATTTAACTCGCAAATGAGTCATCCACATATTTTTTAGGGCAATTTACTATATTAAATAATATGGGATCCATATTTACCAGAATGCATAAAATGTAAAATAAATACTAAAATGTATTTTTTCCATAATCTATGTAAATCGCGACAGGAGTCCCGCGGTTTACAAATACACGTAATCTGCTATACGGGTGTCGCAGATTACGTGCTAGGAGAAATAAGCATAAACTGCGACACGTGTGGACGAAAAATGTGCATAAACCGCGAGAGGGGTGTAGCGGTTTATGCATTAGTATACAATATAAACATAAAATAAAGTGTGTAGTTAACAAAAATATACATTACACACACCTAATTCAATGGAAATAAACTAAATACAAACACATATAATACAAAAGTACATGACAAATCCAACATACATAGGTATCATCAATGAAAACATAAAATAGTAAGCTACGACTCCTGTCTGTCTTCATCCTCGTTGTCATATTCATGTCCAAATGTGCCCAGAAGATACGATCCTGTACCATATCGAGCGGCCCGTCTCGAATAACAGGAAATGTATTTAAAAAATTGTTTTATATATTTTAAAATTTAAAATACTAAAATGTCTAATTTTAAATTTTTAAAACTGATTTAACCCGCAATAAAAGTTTGAATATGGTAAAGCCTCAATCCATTTTTAACGTAATCTTATAGTTGTGGAAAATAAATAAATTAAAGGACTTGATTAGTGAGCACTGAGCAGAACCGTGGCTTTATGCTCTCCTACTAGGAGATGACCCCATTAGTATTTTATAAAATTCAGTCTCGAAGAATAATTAATTATTTATTATGTCAACAGCCAAATGCTTGATTTGATTTGATTAAACACTACTCAGTTGTTGTCATGTTGTGTGCATTGCATGGAGTGGGGGGAGATCACCACTGGACAAGACAATGATGTTCTAAAATATATTGACTTTTTCGCCACTTATATTCAATACTCGGAAATTATTTTATAACATTTTTGGATCTTTTTTAGGTGTTTGTTTCAGTAATTTATATGTATCGGTAGAATGTAAGAAATAGACAAATAAAAACTTATCACATAGATTATTTTTATTCACATCAGCATTTTTTTAAATATTATATTATTGTATATATAAAAATACCTTCATTAATATTACAAAAACACAAATATATCATTTTAATTATTTTTATTAAATAACTAAATAATCCCTTTTATTTTTATCACACAAATAGTCTTCTTCAATAACAATTAAAATAAAAATCAAATCATCAAATTATTTTAAAAAAAATCAATTAACCTTAAAAATAATTCCAATTTCAAAAAAAAATTTATTAGTTGTTTTTGTTTGTTTGTTTTTATTCTAATCCATTGTTTTTGTTCTTCATCTTAATCTACCCCAAAAAATTAATTCTCCCATTCCTCTTCTCCCTCTCCTTACTTGTTGGTTGCTTTTTCAATCTATCTTCACTGTGTGCTCTCCTACTTCGCACCCTCCTATTATAGTCTATGTATTGCTTTCGCCGTCTTGTGTCGCATCGTTGTGCTTTCGCCGTCCTAAGTCGTGTCATCGTGCTTTTGTGCTCTGTCCCATTAGCTTCCTAACACATTTAAATGACATAAGGACGGTGAAAGCACAATGACACGACACAGGTTAGCGAAAGCACGACGATGCGACGCAGGATAGCGAAGGCGAGACAAGACGAGGCATAGACAATAACAAGACGGCGTGAAGTGGCGGAGCACGCAGCGGAGACAAGTTGGAAAAGCAACTAGCGAGCAAGAAGAGGGAGAAGAGGACTAGGAGAATTGATTTTTTGGGGGGACTAGGGTAAAGAACAAGAACAATGGATTAGGGTAAAGAACAGAAACAAAAACAGATAACATATTTCCCTGTATCGTGTCATCATACTTTCGCCGCCTTGTCTCATTAGCTTTCTAACACATTCAAATGATACAAGGGCGGCGAAAAGACGATGACATGACACAGGACAATGCAAGCACGATGGTGCGACACAAGACAACAAAAGCGGAATAAGGCGGGGCACAGACGATAATAGGATAGCGCGAAACAGAAGAGTACGCAGCGAAAATAGATTGAAAAAGCAACAACGAATAAGGAGAGGCAGAAGAAGATAGGGAGAATTATTTTTTATAGGTGGGTTAGGGTAAAGAACAAATAAAATAGGTTACGATAAAAGAACAAAAACGAATAACATATTTTTTTGAAATTAGAATTATTTTTAAGGTTAATTGATTTTTCTTTTTTTGAAATAACTTGATGATTTGATTTTTATTTTAATTGTTATTGAAAAAAGATATTTGTGTGATAGAAATAAAAGGATTATTTAGTCATTTAATAGAAATAATTAAAAAGATATTTTTATCTTTTTGTAACTATTAATGAGGGTATTTTTATATATACAATAACATATTATTTTTAAAAATAAATAAAAAATAATTGCTAATGTGAATAAATATAATACACCAGGGTATCAAATTTGAGAGAGATGGTTAAGAGACACAAACCCTTATTCATCTGTGCCAACTTTATTTATTTGTCCATTTTTTATATCGTACCAAACTAAATCCCTTTTTTTTTTCTTATTGTGATGCCGTATTTGTAGTCTTAAATATTTCTGTCTGTATTTTGAGAAACTTTGTTTTTTGTTAGCCTGAGGCCGCAAACTTCGTTTTGGAATGTATACTATGTGGCCCGTTTTCAGGTCCAAAGCTGAATGAGTACCAAAACCTTGGATCTGACCCAATCAATCGATACATTTACCTATCTTTGGCCCGCCCAGTTCAACCAGCTCTCTACACCCAAAAAACAAAAAAAAACAAATAAACTTCTAACAATTTTTTTTTATTACTCTTAAACTAAAATAATATGATACATATTTTATAAAAGTTATAAAATTAATAATAATTAATATTTATTTTATTACTTTACTAATTATTTTTTTAAAAAAATATAAATTCTTCAAATTTATCTTTATACACTAACTTTTGCCTATTTCACTTCTATTCCTAAATTTTTTATTTGCTATAGGATATAAAATTAAAACTAAAATGTTTCATGAATATTAAAACTCAATTATTATGTTTATATATATATATATTATTTCATATACTTTTTAAAAGTTAGATATATCAAATTTATTATATTAGAAAGTGAATATTTTTACAACAATATAATTAGATTTTTTATAAATTTAATTAAATTATTTATAAAATTTAATTATAAATATAAATATGTGGTTATTTCGTATATCAAAATATATGTTATATATCGTTAATTTTTTTTATAATTATATGGAATCTAACATGGATGAATTTAAAGTATTGAAAAATTGACACCCGTAGTTAGTTTTTAATTATTTTTGGTTTGTGGAATAACAAATTGGGTTTGAACTAGTTAGCTACGTGGCCCGTGGGTACATGTATGAAAAATTGAAAAGCTTTAATAAAAGTACGTCGTTGGAGAGAGAGCTGGAAGGTTACGCGCCACACTGCGGCAGAGCCACCGAACGCGCTCACCCCAACTTCGTCATTCACAGCCACTGTTCCATCACACTCTCCAATCCACTCACCACAAAATTATAAATTAAAAAAAAGTAGATTAATTAAAATTATATAAAAAATATACAGAGAAAGTTACATATAAAAGGCTCGTCTTCCTCCTCTGTCTCTTTATTGATTCTTTTCCCCTTTTTCCCTTCCTTAGGGTTTTCAATTTCATTCTCCCAACCATTTCTCATTTTCTATCTCCGTCGATCAAACACAACACTCTCTCTATCTTCGAAGTTTCACTCACCGAATCGTCATCTGCGCGTGAAATTACTCCCGGTAACGATTTCTAGGGTTTCGAATTGGGGATTTTTTTGCCCCAGCTGATTGTTCCGAACCGAAGCTTTATTATTTTTTGTGTCGATCTATTTACTCTATTCGATGCTAGGGTTTGTTCCATCGATGGTAGTGTGAATCGCCGCCTTTCCGGTGGCGAGCGAGTTGACTCGTTGAGGGGTGGGTGAGTTCTTGTATGGAAACTCGGAGCCGGAAGCGGGCGGAGGCTTCCTCAGCTGCCCCTTCATCTTCCTCCTCTGTTCCCACCACTCGTTCCAGCAAGCGCGCACGCCTCAGCCACAACAACGCAAACAACAGCAACAACAACTCTTCCTCTTCTTCTTCCGTCGCAGCCACCGCACCCGCCGCCACAAAAGCAGTCACCACTCGTTCCCGCGCAGCGTCTCGTTCCACCGCCAAGGATCCCTTACCGCCTAAGAACCCTAATCCTCCTCTCCCTCCTCCGATGGACTCAACCAACGAATCATCAGGCTCGCGCAGAAATCGCGGGAAGAATTCCGCCGATAGAGACAATTCCGACAAGGGGAAAGAGAAGGAGCACGATGTCAGGGTCAGGGAAAGGGATGCCGAAAGAGGATTGGCATTGAACATGGAAACTGGAGGCGTTGGAGACGATGATGATGATAGCGAGGGCGGAGTTGGGATTCTGCATCAGAACTTGACATCAGCCAGCAGTGCCCTTCAGGGCCTTCTTCGGAAACTCGGCGCTGGTTTGGACGATCTGCTTCCATCATCGGCCATGGGTTCGTCTTCGGCCTCTCATCAGAGTGGGAGACTGAAGAAAATCCTTTTTGGGTTGAGGGCAGATGGAGAAGAAGGTAGACAGGTGGAGGCATTGACGCAGCTGTGTGAGATGCTCTCGATTGGGACTGAGGAATCGCTCAGCACTTTCTCTGTTGATTCGTTTGTTCCTGTGCTTGTTGGGTTGCTGAATCATGAGAGTAACCCTGATATCATGCTCCTTGCTGCACGGGCGCTTACACATCTCTGTGATGTGTTGCCTTCATCTTGTGCCGCGGTTGTGCATTATGGTGCTGTGTCAATATTCTGTGCGAGGTTGCTTACCATAGAGTATATGGACTTAGCTGAGCAGGTTGTTCACTCTCCATTACTGTTTTATGATTGGTGAAATTCGCATTGGCATTGACATTTGTAACTTAGAACTAATATTACATGTTGCCACTGGTTTTCTTGTTGAAGGGATATTGTGCATTAAAACTATATGACATTGATGGAACTGTGTTCTTATTGTTTCCTTACTGTGATATGTGGTTTTACAGTCTCTTCAAGCACTAAAGAAGATATCTCAGGAGCACCCAACTGCATGCCTTCGAGCTGGTGCACTTATGGCTGTGCTTTCTTATTTGGATTTCTTTTCTACAGGAGTTCAGGTAAATGATTAGTGAAAGCTGAAATGCTCAAATGTGAGCAAATCTGGTTAGCACTTGACATTCTGATATTGACATGATTCTATGTTTCCAGCGGGTGGCATTGTCCACTGCTGCAAATATGTGCAAGAAGCTTCCTTCGGATGCAGCTGACTTTGTGATGGAAGCCGTTCCTCTTCTGACCAATCTCCTTCAGTACCATGATGCGAAGGTAAGACCATATTTTCATTATTATTTTTCTTGCTACTCTGAGAGTCTTAGCTATAAAAGAACTTCTATGTGAGAAGAGGGAAGTGGAGATGATTCCTAAAGCCCATATTGTCAATAATTAGCTAGATTTTTCCACCGATGCAATTTTAAATT
Source organism: Arachis hypogaea (assembly GCF_003086295.3). Classification (NCBI taxonomy): domain Eukaryota; kingdom Viridiplantae; phylum Streptophyta; class Magnoliopsida; order Fabales; family Fabaceae; genus Arachis; species Arachis hypogaea. Next base: position 5,985,422 of record NC_092038.1, read on the forward strand.
ATGTAGGTCCTGGAGCATGCCTCTGTATGTTTGACTCGAATAGCTGAAGCATTTGCATCATCTCCGGACAAATTAGATGAACTGTGTAATCATGGACTAGTAACACAAGCTGCTTCCCTGATTTCAACCAGCAGTTCTGGAGGTGGACAAGCTTCCCTCAGCACATCAACATATACTGTAAGTGCAGTTCTACTCCATTTTATGTTTGAGGCTTTTGCCTTCTGTAGTTGGTTGTTGACTTTTTGTAGGCATATGCAGGGTTTAATACGACTTCTTTCAACCTGCGCAAGTGGGTCACCTCTTGGGGCTAAAACTTTACTTCTCCTGGGAATCAGTGGCATTCTTAAAGATATTCTATCTGGGTCTGGAGTTTCTTCAAGTGTTTCCGTGTCTCCTGCATTGAGTAGGCCGCCAGATCAGGTATAGTGCTCTGTGGATTTCTTATTTTGGTTCTGTGCTCATTGGGCAGATTTTTACCTTGAATTACAGTTTTGATACTCGATATTTTCTCTTCTCTCTCTTTCTGATGTGAAATATTCTAACCATGTTCTCTAATAAACAGATATTTGAGATTGTGAACCTTGCAAATGAGCTTCTGCCCCCATTGCCACAAGGAACAATTTCCCTCCCTGTAAGTACCAACATGTTTGTTAAAGGGCCTGTTATAAGAAAGCCTCCTACTGGAAGTTCTGGGAAACAAGAAGACACAAACGGAAATGTTCCTGAGATATCTGCTCGGGAGAAACTACTAAATGATCAGCCCGAGTTACTTCAGCAATTTGCAATGGATCTCCTCCCAGTTTTAGTACAGGTTTACATTTATTGCATATGCTTAAATTATGGTTCATATATTAGTTGCAGTGGAAATAGTCAGCTCTGTTTCATTGCAACTTTACTTATACATCCTCTTCGGTGATTAATCTTATCAGTCTTGGTTTGGTTATGAAACAGATTTATGGTTCTAGTGTTAATGGTCCAGTTCGGCATAAATGCCTTTCTGTAATTGGAAAACTGATGTATTTCAGTACAGCTGAGATGATCCAGTCTTTGTTGAGTGTGACAAATATATCAAGGTATCTAGTAATTCATTTGATTTGAATAGCTTTAAACCCTTGGTGTTTTAATGGTTTAGGAAACTTATCAAATGGTGTTACGATCTTACAGTTTCTTAGCCGGTGTCCTAGCCTGGAAAGATCCACATGTTCTAGTTCCTGCCTTGCAAATTGCTGAAATTCTTATGGAAAAGCTTCCTGGGACATTTTCTAAGATGTTTATCAGAGAAGGTGTTGTCCATGCAGTGGACCAACTTATTTTGGCTGGTAATTCAACAAGTGTTGCTGCACAAGCATCTTCTGCCGAGAAGGAGAATGATTCTGTATCTGGTGCATCATCTCGCTCTAGGCGTTATCGTCGCCGTAGTGGTAACAACAATCCTGATGGAAATCCCATGGATGATTCTAAGAGTCCAGTTTCGGGAAATGTTGGTTCACCTCCTGGTTCTGTGGATATTCCAGCAGTAAATTCTAGTATCCGGTTATCTGTCAGCACAGCTGCAAAAGCTTTTAAAGACAAGTACTTTCCTTCAGATCCTGGGGCTGCTGAAGTGGGTGTTACTGATGATCTGTTGTGTCTGAAAAATCTCTGCACAAAATTAAATGCTGGTGTTGATGATCAAAGGTCTAGTGGAAAGGGGAAATCAAAAACTACAGGATTTGTTGTGGAAGAGATTTCTGCTAACAAGGAAGATTATTTGATTGGGGTTATCTCTGACATGCTAAAGGAACTTGGCAAAGGGGATGGTGTATCTACTTTTGAATTTATTGGCAGTGGTGTTGTTGCAGCTTTGCTCAATTATTTTTCTTGTGGAAATTTCTCCAAGGACCGAACCTCTGAAACCAACCTTCCCAAGCTTCGCCAGCTAGCACTTACAAGGTTTAAGTTATTTATAGCTGTCGCACTTCCTCCTAGTACTCATGAGGGTTCTGTTGCTCCAATGACCGTCTTGGTCCAGAAGCTTCAAAATGCATTATCTTCCTTAGAGCGTTTCCCTGTGGTTCTTAGCCATTCATCTAGGTCTTCTAGTGGAAGTGCACGCCTCTCTTCTGGATTAAGTGCTTTGTCTCAACCCTTTAAGTTGCGTCTCTGTCGAGCCCAAGGTGAAAAGTCACTCAAGGACTATTCATCGAATGTTGTGCTGATTGATCCATTGGCATGTCTAGCAGCGATTGAGGAATTTCTTTGGCCCCGTATCCAGCGAAGTGAATCTGGTCAGAAGGTGTCCATACCAGCTGGGAACTCTGAATCTGGTACAACTCCTGCACAGGCTGGCGTTCCATCACCTTCTACATCTACTCCGTCCACTACCCGTCGTCATTCTACCAGATCCAGATCATCCGTTAATATAGGTGATACGGCAAAAAAGGAGACAACTCCAGATAAAGGCACAAGCTCGTCTAAGGGCAAGGGAAAAGCTGTTTTAAAGCCAGCACAAGAAGAGGCAAGAGGACCTCAAACCAGGAATGCAGCACGCAGAAGAGCAGCTCTTGATAAAGAAGAGCAAATGAAGCCGGTAAATGGCGACTCCACTTCTGAGGTATGCTATGACTTGGTTTCATGATGCTACAACCTCTATTAAGTTTACAAGTTATTTAGTCTTCAACTGTTTTCACCTGCAGATCTGGCTATGCATTTGTGCTGCTGTTGGTTTTTGTTTTCTGTTCTATCTTTTATATGCTGATTATTTTCCGTTCCTTTATGATAGGATGAGGAACTGGATATTTCCCCTGTTGAGATCGATGAGGCATTAGTGATTGAAGATGATGACATCTCTGATGACGAAGATGATGACCATGAAGATGTATGCTATAATTGTTTCTTCTTCCTCATTTGGCTAAGATTCTTTTTTCCGTGTTTTTAATAGTATCTCTTCTGAATTGTTCTTTTTTTTTGGGTGGTGCTTTTCTCTTAGAGATACATAAAAAAATTGCTTTCTTTTTTTTCTTCAGCTGTTTTCTCTTTTTCTCATGATTAATATAGCTTTTGATAAGTTCAATTCTTTGCAGTTATTGGTTTTTAATTGCTTGTACTATATTTGGCGCTGTTCCCCTATCTTCTATTCAAATTTTATCTTATCTAAATTCTCTTATCCTTTCAATTTTAGATTTTTAACATTCATCCTTATTTGTTATTAATCAGGGTTGAACAGCATCATTAAGCTCAGTTGCATCTGTTAGTTACTAATGTCTTCTTTAAATTTTTGTTGTACAGGTTTTGAGGGATGATTCTCTTCCTGTTTGCTTGCCTGACAAAGTACATGATGTGAAATTGGGTGACTCGGCTGAAGAGAGTAGTGCTGCTCCTGCTACAGGTGATGGCCAGACTAATGCTGCCTCAGGTTCTAGCAGCAAAGTTGGTACTGCTAGGGGATCGGACTCCGCTGATTTTAGGAGTAGCTATTCATCTGGTTCAAGAGGTGCAATGTCCTTTGCTGCTGCTGCCATGGCAGGACTTGGATCTGCTAATAACAGAGGTATCAGGGGTGGTAGGGATAGGCAAGGACGACCACTGTTCAGTAGTTCTAATGAACCTCCGAAGTTGATCTTTACTGCTGGTGGGAAGCAGCTTAACAGGCATTTGACTATATATCAAGCGATTCAAAGACAACTGGTGCTAGATGAAGATGATGATGAGAGGTTTGGTGGCAGTGACTATGTGTCCAGCGATGGAAACAGGCTATGGGGTGATATTTACACCATAACTTATCAGAGGGCAGATAGCCAAACGGATAGGGCTTCCACTGGTGGTTCAAGTTCTAATGTGTCAAAATCTGCCAAATCTGGTTCTGTGTCGAATTCTAGTACTGAACCAAAGCTTCATCAGGCATCCGTACTTGATAGCATTTTGCAGGGAGAATTGCCTTGTGAGCTTGAGAAATCTAATCCTACATACAATATATTGGCGCTATTGCGTGTTTTGGAGGGTTTGAACCAGCTTGCACCTCGCTTGAGGGCCCAGGTCATTACTGAGAGTTTTGCTGAGGGGAAGCTTTCAAATTTAGATGAGTTAGGTGTTACCACTGGTGCAAGAGTTCCTTCAGAAGAATTCATAAGCAGCAAATTAACTCCAAAATTAGCTAGGCAGATACAAGATGCCCTTGCCCTGTGTAGTGGGAGTCTTCCCTCATGGTGTTACCAGTTAACTAAAGCATGCCCATTTTTGTTTCCTTTTGAGACCAGGCGACAGTACTTTTATTCAACTGCCTTTGGGTTATCCCGTGCCCTGTATCGACTTCAACAGCAGCAGGGTGCTGATGGTCATGGATCAGCAAATGAAAGAGAGGTAAGGGTTGGGAGATTGCAGCGTCAAAAGGTTCGTGTCTCTCGAAACCGCATATTGGATTCTGCTGCTAAAGTGATGGAGATGTATTCTAGCCAAAAGGCTGTACTTGAAGTTGAATATTTTGGTGAAGTTGGTACTGGCCTTGGTCCCACACTTGAGTTTTATACACTTCTAAGTCATGACTTGCAAAAAGTTGGACTACAAATGTGGAGATCAGATTCCTCAGAGAAATATCAAATGGAAATCGATGGAGATGAAAAGAAAATGAAAAGCAGTGAAGGTTCTCTTGCTGGTGATGGAGAACTTGTTCAAGCTCCTCATGGGTTGTTTCCACAGCCTTGGCCTTCAAATGCCGATGCAACAGAGGGTAGTCAGTTTTCCAAGGCGATCGAGTATTTCCGACTTTTGGGCCGTGTGGTTGCTAAAGCTCTCCAGGATGGACGTCTATTGGATTTGCCCTTGTCAGTGGCATTTTATAAGCTTATTCTTGGTCAAGTAAGTTCTTTCAACTACTGATATGTTGCCCATTATAAAAATCATATGTATAGTCAATCTAAAAGCTGATTTCATTTGATCAACACGCGTTTAACCTACAAATTTTGCAGGAGCTTGATTTGCACGACATTCTTTTCATTGATGCTGAGCTTGGAAAAACTTTGCAAGAGTTGAATGCACTTGTCTGCCGGAAATATTATCTAGAATCTACTGGTGGTAGTTACACCGATGTGAATAGTAATTTACATTTCCGTGGGGCTCCGGTTGAAGACCTCTGCTTGGATTTTACTCTTCCTGGCTATCCTGAGTACATCTTGAAATCAGGAGATGAAATTGTATGCAGTTAAATCTATATTCAGTCTTTCTTTCTCTTTTTGGCTTCTGTTATACTATATTTTTTCAAATTGAGTTTAACCTTCTGCCAATTTTCAGGTTGACATTAATAATTTGGAGGAGTATATATCTTTGGTGGTTGATGCAACTGTCAAGACTGGGATCACACGTCAAATGGAAGCATTTAAAGCAGGATTCAACCAGGTTAGATACTGGTCTTCATCAATAGAAAGGAGTTATAATTTTGATTAGATTATGATTTGGTATTAAAATCCCAAAATAAGTTTTGATTGTTATTAGGGAGTTCTAGTATTAGATTGTTTTATATTTATTTATTTTAATCATGGCCTATTCTTGTCTCCCCCTTTACTAATTATTTTTTTTAAATTATCCCCAAGACATGCTGAAAGAGAACTTTACAGATTAAATTTTATAGGATTAAATATTTTTTTCCTCTGCTGTTATTTCTGATCTTTAGAGTTCACTGATACATAGCATCAATAAGGTGACATGTCATTGAGTTGTTTTTTGACTGCTTGCGTCAACATGGCAAACAGATGAGCTGGTCTATAGTTGGAAAATTAGTTAAGGATTCTTTTTCCAGTTTACTTGAATTCAAAATTTTAACACTTGTCACTTGTTTCTTTCTTTTGGTCATTTTAGGTTTTTGACATATCGTCTTTGCAAATTTTTACTCCTCAAGAACTGGACTACCTGCTTTGTGGTCGTAGGGAGATGTGGAAGGTCTTTTCTTATGCTATTTTATCAATGCTTATGACAATTAAAATCTTACCAATGGCAGGTGAATCATCTTTCCTGTTTTCTTGCTTTTCTGCAGGCTGATACACTAGTTGACCATATAAAATTTGACCACGGATACACTGCCAAGAGCCCTGCCATAGTCAATGTACAATTTCTTTCTTGTGTTGCAAAAAATGTGATTGGAAAATTAGGGTTATATTTTATGCTCATCCTGATTGATGCTATTTTCAGTTACTTGAAATTATGGGAGAGTTTACACCAGAACAGCAACGCGCTTTCTGTCAATTTGTTACTGGTGCACCTAGGCTACCCCCTGGTGGACTGGCAGTTCTAAATCCGAAACTAACTATTGTGAGGAAGGTATGGCACGTTTCTCTTATATGGTATATTTGAAAGCAAAATTCTTTGTAATGTGGTGTCTTGGTTGCCTGCCTGCCTGCCTGCCTGCCTGTCAAAATAGTAGTGGCTAGCAATTAACCTGACTTTATTATGATAAAAGTGAAGTGAATGTTGCTCTAATAACTTATTACATCTTTAGTTTAATGGTGGCCTAAATATGCTAAGATGATCTTCTCTTTTAATAACTAAGTACAATTTTAACATATTATTACATGTCTGGGTGCAGCTTTCGTCAACTGCAGCCAATGCTTCGTCTAATGGGAATGGGCCTTCGGAATCAGCAGATGATGACTTGCCAAGTGTGATGACATGTGCTAATTACCTGAAGCTTCCTCCTTATTCTACCAAGGTATAATTCATCATATAGATTTGATGATTCATGATCAAGCTCATTGAGGTTTCTTTTGGCACTGATTTACAATACCCCACATTTTCTTGGCAGGAAGTTATGTCCAAGAAGCTACTCTATGCAATCAATGAAGGGCAGGGATCATTTGATTTATCATGAGTCTCAGGAACTAACCAAGCTGTCCCTGAATGTTAATATGATGAATCAGGGCTTACTTTTGAGGCTGAATTAATTTTTGGTTGCATGTACTTCCCTTCTTCTCATCTCAAATAATGGCCTAGTTTGGGCTGGTCATCGAAAGTTGTGGCAAAGTTCAGGTTGGTGTATCACTTTCTGTTAGTAACTTGGTCTTGCTAGATTCTCTCTTTACTTCCTTTCTTTCGTTTCTTCTAACTAACATGAATTCTTGTATAAATGGCAGCTGAATCGGGTTGGCACATTTTCAAGGTGTAAAGGGATTCGCGGAGCTCATTTTAGTTATTAGAACGTGTAAATAAAAATAGGAATGTTGAGTTTTTTTTTTCTCCCTAAATTCTTCATTCTGTTTGCAAGTCAAATTATTGGCAGCTAGTTATTATACATGTATGGAATATTATGGTAAAAGGGAATAGAAATAATTTGAATTATTATGTTTCATGATTTCATTATATTCCTGTTAGATTTTGTCATGTGGAGCTTCATGATAAATTTTGTCCCATTAGATTTCTTCTACATGAATGGATTTAGCTACTCTTTTCGAAACGAATGTTGTCTAAGATTTGTTCTTGTGTGTTTTGGGCGTAGGGCATGGTAAAGAAATTGGCAGTGTACATCGAAAATAAATCGATAACATGCACTGAAGTTTTACTTTTAATGAGTTAACATCCATTCGTACATGATTATTTATTTATGTAAAATTTTGATGAAAAAACGGAACGTATGGAAGTTATCTTTAGTTCGAGACTGCCAAATCCTTCTCACATTAAATATGCTTGTTAAAAAATTCTCATGTTAATTGAAATAAAGCGAGTATGTTATGGAGTTTATTCTTCTAATGACGCTTAATACCCAGAAATTTATTAAAATGAAGAATAAAGAGCACGACGCGTGCTTTAGTTGTGTAATTTGCTGAATAAAACATCCGATATTTTAGTATTATTAGAGACAAGCAGTAGTTCTTCCCGTGCTTAGCATGCTTCTTTTCTTTTCTTTTCATTTTTTGATAGCGCTATCATATGAAATGGTTGGCCATAAGAACGATTGTTAGCGTTTCCCACTAATCTTGTAACATACAAATCTTAAATCTAACGGCATTCTGTATAAGAAGGCCCCAATTATATCATAACAAATTAACAACTCCCTAAAAATATTCAAAAGAAAAAATATGAACATTGTACAAACGGAAAAAATACCTTTGCACATACAGCACAGGTATTGATGACTATGTTATACTTTTAACACGTAACCTAATATGTTTTATATTTTATAATACAACTTTTATTCCATTATTTAATTCTATTTTTTTTAAATAATATTTGGTGTCTTTGTTTCAATGTAAATATTTGGTTTCTTATAAATAACTACTTTTTGACATTTGTATAAGATTTCTTTTCTTTTTAATCAAAGTAGAATGTAGTTGCATCATTTTTCTTAATAAAATTTTAGAATATCATACAAGATAAATTTTGCTAATACTTTATTGTCTAAATAACATGATAATATCATTAACTTCTAAATGAACAAATGAGTCTCACAACTTTAACTTTGAACCACCTTTATATCTTCTTTCAAATATTCTGGTTAGAATTTTTTATTTTTTAGTTGTATAACACTGCTTTTTTTTTTCTTCTAGAAGCTAACTGTTGTCTTGGTTGTTATTTTTTAACTCTTTTTTCTATATATAATAATAGAAACATGAAAACCTTAAATCTTTTTCAGGTAATGGAATAGAATCACTCAAGTACTTTATTTGTTAAAAGTCATGAACTCCATTATTCCAAAATAGAGGCTATGCTAGCTGCTGGCTAATATAAAAGGAAACCGAATTATTATAACTTCTCTTCTACATTAACATTTCTTGGGATAAATATAGCTAACAAAAAAGAAGAATAAAAAAACGAAGTTGTTGAATACAGACACAAATACTCAGGTCAGGTAGTTACCACTACCTACCAACAACAAAAAAAACTAACCAAAATCTGAGAGTCTCTCTTGTTAGACTCTGCATTTATATCATACAAGCAACTAAAAAATTAGGCCACCATTCAAATTCAGTCTTCACTTTTTCATCTCATGGCAGCTGAAGGTGAGCCACAGTTAACTTGGACGGCAAGTGTCTTAATCACACCTTTGCAATCAACTGCGTTGTTGAATTTTGACAGTGGAACAAAACATGAATCTTTTCCCAAGCATTCCTGTTCATTTGCAAATATATCTCATGAGAGAAAGCGAAACAAAAGAGAAAAATGCCAGAGAGAACCTACCAGAAGAAGCATAATGTAACTTGTGGGGCAAGTTATGCTTCTTTTGGCAGGTTCTCTCGAGCGAAATAGATATATATACCTGCTCAATAATCTGTTTGGAGTTAGGTGCATTGCACTTTCCCAAAACATATTCTCCACAGACGCCTGAAGGGTCGCCGAAGCTTGCAAACTCGACGGCCGTGATCTTGTTTCGGTCTGGACAGATGAGTGTGGCTCCTGCTTCAGGAGGAGTATCATCAATAGGCTTCAGTTTCTGGCCCTTGACCTCCCATGAGTTCACATTTGGTGGATGATTTTCAGTGATGAAACTGCAGATTGTGTTCCTGTCCACAGTATTGATCACAACCTGATCTGGGGACCCTGGCTCCTCCTCCAACACAACAAGCAGGTTGTCACGTGGATTCAGGAAAGATCTTGGGATGTGGTAACTGTTCAAACAAACTCACATACTTAACAACATGCAATTTGGTCTCTAAGATAGCAAATTTGATTAGTTGAGAGTCGTTTTGACTAAATTATTATCTAACAATATTTTACTACGAACACTACGTGAAAACAACTGCATGCGAGTTTTCGCCTAACTTACTCGGCCTGAGTAGGCTTTCCCAGAGGCGAGAGGTAGCTCATCCAGTAACGACCAATGTTGTTGCCATTGATAAAAACCATTCCTTTCCCCATGCCAGTCATCCTTATGGCAACAGGATCTCTTCCTTCAGGAGTTGTAAAATGTGTCTGCCAAAATCAACATGTATTATTAATACATAAACTTCAGAAGCTACAAAGCAACTTAGTTGTAATAATTAAATATTGTAACCCTTTTACCTTGTACCACCTTAGACCTGGTGCTGGCCCCGTTGCCGGACTCCATTGTACCTTCTTTGATCCTGCCTCAGTGAAAATTTCAAGCTTCTCACCTTGAAGACCAACCTGAAAGTAGAAAAGTTGTGTTTATGTTTCTGTCTCTGACTATGCTTTATCCAATGTTTTTTAAATGGAACAAAATAATACCTGATGACCCCAACCATTGTGAGTAACATCAATTGTTCCAGTGTTCAGACCAAGGATAGTAATAGACTTTGGTCCAGCATACCGGTGTTCCATGTATGCTCCACTGTCCTGCAGGGAATACAAAGATGTTATTTTCCTAATTTCCTCCTTAAACCTTACATGTACTTCAACATTTTATATAAGTAAAAAGTTTGATCCTCTTACTGGGAGTCCCACTGTGCTACCCAAGATAGATATATGGTTAGTTCCAATCCTGAACTTCACTGGTTTTTGGAACTCAAAAGCCTTCTCTTCATGTGATCCATGGCCAGATCCTTAAAAACATCAACACAATGGTCAAAATATTAAGTAGAATGATCCATCTTGCACTTGATCAAACCATGGTTTTAAATAGCAGCATCTAAATTTATCATTGCATACCAATGTATTCTCCATTTACATAAGCACACAATGAATGTCCGAGACTCAGAATTCGAATAACCGGGGATGTTCCATCCTTCTTTGGGAAGTCTTCTGGTCCCAATTCAACACTGCAGTAAACATTACATTTCAAAATGTCTTAAGAGAATGATGTTGCACTACATATATGAAAATGAAGTGAAGAGAGTTATAAACTCACCTTGTGGTGAACCATGCATAATCAGTCATGTCCTTAAGCATGCTATAAAGCTCTGCAGGTGCATTCTTATCTGGTTTCAATTGCAAAGTAGTTGGAATCTCCTCAACATACATCTCCCACTTATGATTGTTTGCTAGCTTTGACCTCTTGAAGTTTCTTGAATTATGTTGTGAAGCAATCTAGTTTGTGGAGGCAATGCAAAAAATAGAGGTGTAAACAAATCTTCTGCTTTGATTGTAATAATAATTATAATTAATGAGTGATTAGGAAGTTAATTACAAGTTGAGTGTTGTAGATGACATTCTTGCAATCACCAAGGATGCTTATGGAACGTGGTGGCAAAAAGTAGTCTGTTCCTTTGAAGTTTATAGTTGTATCCACTTTGGTGTGGTTGTTTGTAAGAAAAGCAACACATCCATCACCCTTCTCAAACGTTATAACCTGCATAATTCATGCTCAATCTCTGTGATGCCTAGGATTCTTTCCTCAAAATTTGTATTTGATGCCAACAGTAATGTTATATATATAAATTGAAAAGCATAGAAACCAAGAGGAGGTTGTTGAGATGCATGCTTAATTACCTCATTAAATTCGGTTAGCTTGGTGACAGAAGAAGTACCAAAGAGGAGAACCTTTTTACAGAGATTGATAGCCCTATGACCATCCCTGAGGTGACCCCATTTTGGATCTCTTTGTAGACCATACTCGTCAAGAGGAGCTTCATCGTAGTATCGAGTTGTCGAAAATGCAGAACTTGTTCTACCAAAATTTGTTCCACCATGGTACTACATACAAAGAGTTTCAGAAACAATAGTACCCCTTTAGTTTCATTTCATCAAAATCAAGTTGGAAGATGAAAGGTTATTATTATTACCATATAGTAGTTGACCAAGGACCCATTCTTGGAGAAGAAGCGCACAATTGAGAAGGCAATGTCTTCTGCAGATCTTTGTGATGGTGGATCTCCAAAAACTCTGTACCTGAAATTGCAAAATTACCAACAAAATATGATTAGCTTGAACATCAAATGAACAAATTAGTTTCCAATCATACTTACTGAGCAGTCCAGTTTTCAGTCCAGATTTGTGGCTTGTATGGTTTGTTTGGTCCTGAGAAGGTATCACCACAATGCCTTCCATTGCATGCATTGATCTGCAAAATGAAGTGCAAGTAGGTAACATTATCAAGTCACATTTTAGTCTCAATTTGAACAACTTACCACTGGATCAGGAGCATCCCTTTGCTTGCACATGATCCACGGAACTCCAGTATCCAATCCAACGGCCATTCTTGCAGCCCATTGGACATAGTTATCACCCTCCTCATCATAAGCAAGTTGAATGTGGTTGTACTCATTCTCAATCTGAACAATAATTTCAGTTAATATGTATGATATTGAATATAGACTTTTATATAAGGATACAAAAAATGCAGGGGAATCAAGAACCTGTGACAATATTATGGGGCCTCCTTGGGAAGCAAAGAGCTTCTCTTCTTTCATCTTTACTATCACAGATGTTACATATTCTTGCATATATTTCTGCAAAGGATTATTCCATTATTAGTCATGAAATTATATATTATTTCAGTAGAGAATGAAATTAAACATTTGTGGTTACCTTAAAGGGATCATTGTTAGATCGGAATATGATGTTAGGTACTTCTCTTAGCCAATATGGAAGTCCACTGTTGTAAACAAATGACCACATATTAACTAAACCCTTTATTTATTTAATAGTAAAAGAATGTGTTTGGACTAAGAAGACATTTCTTTTGTACCCGTGATTCCATTCGGCTTGAATGAAAGGTCCAACCCTGAGTGTAACATACATTCCTCTGTCTTGAATGAGCTTAAGAAACCTCACCACATCATAGTTAGTAGGATCAAATTTGAACTGCATCATATACAACATTCATGCATTCATTAATCATTTCTCTTAATTAATTAAATGCGTTGCATGCATGCATGCATGAATGAACGTTGCATCATCATACCTGGCCTTTCTCAGGCTCATGAGCATTCCAAAATATGTAAGTTTGAATCACGTTTATACCTCCACGTTTCGCCTTATCAAGAAGGTCCGGCCACATCTATAAACACATCGATCAGAACTTGTTTTATTTAGTATTTATTAATTATTGCTCGCAGATACAAATAGAGATACAGCAGATACCTCGGGAGTGCTTCGTGTATAATGAATGGAACCGGAGTAAAAAAGCTCTCGTTTTCCATTGATAAAGAGTGATCTTCCATCGTAAGTAACTTCGCTCAAGTTACTTTTGGCCAGTGAGGAAACGATTAAGGAGACAAAGGTAACTAAAAACACTTTGAGACTAAACATTTTCTTAGCTTAGCTTATTTTTCTTGTTAAGTTACACAGTAGTACTTACTACTAGTTAATTAATCATCATTATCATTACTATTAGCGTGCATTGATGATGAGTAATTAATAAATAAAACAAGAGAAGCTAAGATATGAGAGTGTGATTGGAGCTTCCGAAATTCGATGGGACTTCACTAACATCAGTGTGATTGGAGAAAAGCACGCTTCTCTTGTTTTGAATAATTAATTTTCTGTTACAAATCATTGGTACAGGCTTTATCTTCCTTTCCATTCTTCATTAATTTGCTGATTATTTCTCCTTCTTTCACTTCCTCTTATTTTATCTGCTTTCTTTCTATTTTTGGCACATCACTAATTAACTACTGTTGTTCTGGTTATTTTTCTTCACCGTACTCCACTCTAATTTAATTTACACTATAGTTTGAATAACTATCTTATACTTACACAAAAACAAAAATGAGTAAATACCCTTTTTGGTCTTGTCCTTTTTGAAATGGAAAAGTATAGGAACTAACAATATTTTTTAACAATATATGAACAATGTGAATTAATAGGGTTAAAAGAGTAAATTAATCTTAAATTTAATTAGTAGCATTAAATTAGAGTGTAGTGTATTTTTATTTGATTAGTAGTTGTTCATGTTGTTCAAGATAATCATTGTTTACCTAGCACTCCCTGAAATGAAAATTGACAAGCCGCCCCTCAACGCTTAAAAAATGACAAATCGACTCCCGTCTATTTCTTCCGTTAGACACATCAACCCCTGTCTATTGGTCACAGAAGGGTCGATGTGTCTAACGAAAGAAATAAACAGGGGCCAATTTGTCATTTTTTAAATATTAGAGGGCGTCTTATCAATTTTAAAAAAAGACTGGATCGGAAAAGGTATTTACTCGAAAAAAACCAATTATCAAATCAGTTTTCGATATAAAATATATGTTAAAATCTAAAATATATATATTAAAAATAAATTAAATAATTCTTGTATTTATACACAAATATACAGTGATTGATTTTTCTTTTACACATAAGAATACTTGTTGAGATGTTAAAATGACAAAATCTTGTCATAAAAAAAATTCAAACATTATATATTTGTGTATAGAGACATATGTTATTTAATTTTTTTTATATGTATTTGTATTTTACTGTATATTTTATACAGGTAACTTATTTTCTATTTTATTTTTTTACAAAATATTAAAAATAAAAAATAATAAAAATAAAAATTAAAACCAATCAAACTCTTAAAATATTAATTTTTAAAACATTTATTCTATAAAAAAAACATAAAATCCAAAAAGAATTTTAAAATAAATAACTTTAATTTGTGCTCTTACAATATTTGTTAGCAAAATCTTTTACTTAATTATAAATGAAAAAGTGTCCAAGATATTTTAATAAGAGATTGTTTATGATGGAATTTAGGATACCTTTTGAATAAGAGGTGATATATATATATATATATATATATATATATATATATATAGTAATAAATTAAAAAGGAAAATAAATTTTGAAAATGGGAGTTTTCAATACAAAATATATGTCCCTTTAGAAAGCTTAGTTCATAGCATATGCATTGGTGTTTGGTAGGAACTGAATAGGAATCCGATACATCATCATAATATAATGGAATTTTGAGGCTAATAAAGGTTGGTGGACATTTATCTGTGAACATGATGGATTAGTAACTTGGAAAAAAAATCTTACAACTTATTAGCGATACAAAAGTTTGAGCTTTAATTAATGAATATCCATCTACCAGTTCTAAAAGGTTACATGGTAAATTAATAGCGTATTATTTCTAATGATTTTTGAAGTTCAAGTGGAGTGAATTATATTCTTTCCAAATAAAATATGAGTATCATTTCTGATCTGTAAGTTTTGGTTTCATTTTTCAATAAAATAAAATCATCCTTACATATTGCGGGTTATTTTAGAAGGAGATTATTAATAACGTAAGCTTTTATTTATTTTTATATTTTTTATCATAAGATTTTTTAGTTTCGAAAATTGTCTATGAAATTATATTATTCTAATGTTTGTTTGAAGCTTTAAAATATAATTCCTAGAAATAATTTATTTAAAAAAAAATTATTGTTAATTTTTTTTAGATAATGATTATTGTCAAAATTTAAATTTTTAAATTAAACTCATCCCAAAAGATGTGTATATTCCCATGTCAAGGGAATAAGGATTAACATATAAAATTATTATTATATCTTTTAATTAAATTATTCCTACCATGCCCTTTTTCGTGGCTTTGAATAGGTAGACTTTAATTGAATTATTTATGTATACTTTTAATAATTAATTAGATTGTGTTAAGTAGTTCATTTATTTGGTAGTTGGGCCTATACTATTAATCTCTGTCTAGGAAGATAATTATTCCTACCTTATTCCTTTCATAATTACTAATCAATCAATGGCAGATGGACCTGAATTAAACCACTTTTGTGTCCACAAGAATTAAAGTAGTTAGTATTTCTCATGTTTATGATTTTACTTTTACATAATGGTAATCCTCTAAAGTCTAAAATAACCTCTGATTAGGTGGGTGGTACCACTAGCCACCTTAACAACCTTAGCTTACTTTCTTTTGCCATCATACTCAACAACCATCCAAAACAAAATGAAATTCACATTCTTATTGTAGAGTGAACATTGGGGGGAAAATACTCTTAAGGTTTGGTTTATTTTGTATTATTTTAAAATCATACAATTTAGACTTTTGTAACTAATTTTTTTTACATTATTAAAAAAAATTTAATCAAATTCCTATAATTTTAAATATTCTTAATCAAGTCTTTATATTATGCAAATAATTTTAGTTCGATCCTTGATAAAATTGTGAAAGAATAGAAAAAGAAAAGATGAAAAAATTTTATTGATTGTTGATTGATTGAATTGAACTGAACATTGAATTATGAAGATAAAACTAAATATATATAGTGCATTGCCTACGAAAGATAAAAATAAAGATAAGATAAAATAAGAAAAGAAGATAACTAAAGATAAGATAAGATAAGATAATAAAGATTAAAATTAGAACTGAATTTATATATGACTGAATTTATGGATCACGAGACTTCTTTATTATTGTCATGTGTTAAGGTAGAAGAGTAGTTTAATAATCCTTTTAACGAATATTTATAATAAAAGTAACTTCTATATTATATAAAAGTTTTTTTTAATTGTAATAAAAACTGTTATTTATATATTTTTTTATTAGTTTAACCTCTCTCAATTTTCATTCTATTTTTCTCTTAGTTTTGGTTTACCAAACTATTAACATCACAATTTATATGAGAAAGAAATATTTTATGGTTAATCTGATATATTTTTATTATAATTAATTATCATCAACATTAAATTAATAAAAAAAATTTAGATAACAAAACAGCAATTTATTTTCTAAAATGTTTGATCACAAAATTTTTAAAGTATATATATAGAGATATAAAAGAAATTTTTAAGATATTAAGATTTGATGAAATAAATTATTACAAGATTAAGAAATGGTTGAACTTTAGTAGAAAGCTAGTAACAAAAAGAGTATAGAGATATGGATATATCTTAATTCTTAATGGACTTTAAATGTGTGCATTTGTAGTGTGATGGAGCAAGTAGATAACAAAAAGGAGCAATGTATGTGCTGTAAAAGAAGTTGCTGGTTTGATATGATAATAATGTATATATGACTATAGTACCTTGTCATGGATTAAATTTGCACATAAATAATTGTTGCTCTAAAAGCCAAGGTTGCCGTCCATACCCACAATACAAATGAATACATACATGGCTTCCTAATGAAGTAAAAGTGTGGTCCATTCTATCTCTTTGCTGTTGTTTGTGACATAATTGTAATTGTTTGCTTTCTTTCACATCATCCTCATCACTCTAGTCACCATCTTCCACGTGCTTCTTAACTTCTTATTGGAACATATCTATGTACTACTACTATTGCATTCTCCATTCTTATCATCTTTATTATATTATTGGAAGATCTACATTTCAGGCACAAAAATCTCAACCTTACCATGCCAATTTCAATTTATGCCTTGTGTATATATTAAGCATCAAATTAATTATTAGACCTATATCGAAGTGATAAAAATTAATTATAATATAATATACAAAAATGAATGTAATATATATTATTTGTTTGTTCATTTGGTTGATTTTTGCATAGCTAACAAAAAGCTTGAATTTAAATTTTGTTAAAAGTTCAATGGCATACAAATAATAATCTTCCATATATAGTTATTAAAATTTGTTGTTTATTTGCATTGGCATTTCTTCTTATTATTAATTCTCAATTCTCATTTGTAAAAGCAATTGCTTATAATAAGCTCTTCCATGTAGTAGACGGCAAGATGGGTTGACTTGACTTTGCATTTTATTATTATGCTACAAAGTTACACAAATAAAGAGTTAAAAGGCTATAAAATATGCTCACTTGATAAATTAAATTACAATTTCGTTATGTAATCAACAGAAGTTTAACCAACAACAAATCAAAAAATATTTTTAAATTATATTTTATATTAATTAATTGTTATTAATTAATGATTATTTAAATTTTATTTTAAAAAAATATAAAATTAATAATTATTAACAACAATTATTTAAAGTTAGTTGATTAGAAATTATTTATCTATAATTTTCTATCAAATTATTATATGAAATGTGAGACTAATAATACGTGTAATCCCACTTTTATTTTTTACAAAATTAGGGACAAATAAAAAGTAATCATTTTTCTTTGTTAGAAGTCTATAAATAACAAATAACCCTTATTATGAAGTACATTAAAGACTGAAGATATTGAAGATTATTGACTTTAGAATTTTTTAATTATTTAAAATTATTATGCATGTTATATTTAGGGGCAGAGCTACTTATAAAGAAAGGGGACAATGGTCTTCATAATTTTAATTTTTTACATGTAAATATATGTAAATTTTAATTTAGCCCCTTTAAAATTTTATTTTAATTTTATTTTATTGTGTAAATATTTTTGACTCCCTTCTAATATTTTATCTAGCTCCGCCTTGATTGCATTGTTTCATATTTAATTGTAAATTGATTAAAGAAGCCAATGTACACCTTTGGTGATGCTAGCCCTAGTCTTCTATAAGTACATCCATTGAACTGCATCAATGCATGAAGTTTAAGATTATTTTCACTAGGTTATTTATAATTCTTCTCATATATATCATCCAAAAAACTATTATTATTCTCCAAGACATTTTTTTTGTATTTATTGTTCATTTTGTCGATTTAGCTTTAGACCTTCACGGACCTAATAAATTCCAACATCTTGTGATTAAATATTGGTGAACAGCTTTAGTGGGCAAGAAAATAAAAATGGAAAACAATTAATTAGACATAAAACTTTTTCTTTATTTACGGTAAACGATAAAAATTAGGTAAGCTTTTAACCGATTTTATAGGGTTAAAACCAGTATTTTAAAGTAATGATTCCATAAGACACGTTTGTGTTAGTTTCACATGCTAACCCTAATTATCTTATTCTTTTTTGCTTTTGATAAACCAATGACTTTGTTTTAATTTAATTTGTCAACATATTTTTTTTTATTTCTCAAAATTGTCACATGTATATATTTTCGTTGACATAACATATTTGCTATTTTTTTACTATATATATCATGAAAAAAATTGAAATTAAACAGATAGACTAAACATTTAGATTTAAAAAGATGATTCACCTGATATTATAAAAATTAATATTGTAATATTTAAAATATTTTTTTTCCAAAAATATGAAGACTTGAACTCGAATCTCTTAATTTAAATTATTTACATTCAAGATAATAAATGGATTTAATTTAAATAAAATTAAATAAATATGATAATTAAATCTTGAATACTCAAATTCTTTTAGAAATGAAAAGAACATATATAAATTAAAAAATAAAAAAGAAAATTAGATTTTTTTAAATGATGTATAAATATTTTTTTTATAAGTATTAAAGTAATTTAGAAAATATGCTCTAATAATAAAATAATCATCAGTGTATCGAATTTATATATTTTGTTTTTAATAAAACAAAATAAGACAATAAAAAAAGCTAAAAGCAAGTGAAAGTTGTTGGGTGCATTATTTATTTATTCATATTTATATATATAAAAAAAGGTTTAAAAAAATTTGGTAGAAAGATGAGCTGAAATTATGGCATGAATGATGAATGTATGATATATAAAAATATATAAAAATATAAAAATAATAATCTATAGCTGGCAGAAGCTGTCTCTACTATAGGGAGGCCCAACACACCAAGTTCCCAAAAAAATTCAATTTTTTTCAGATTTTTTCTCTCAACACAAAACAAAACACTACAATTTACAAACCCCCCTTTTTGCTCTCCCATTTTCCTTCTTGAGCATGCACAAAGCTCAGAACTTGAACATCAGCATTGCCTCATGAGCCATTAGGGTTCATCTCCCAAGAAAGAAGCACAGATTTTGAGGAAGATTTCGTTTGTGGGTTGCTTAGGTTACCTGCAGAAATGAGTGCATCAAGGTTCATAAAGTGTGTCACTGTTGGTGATGGTGCTGTTGGCAAGACTTGTATGCTTATCTCCTACACCAGCAACACTTTCCCTACTGTGAGTTCAATCCTCTTTCTTCCTCTTCTTTTCTCCATTCTAAGGGGATCAAGTGTTAAGTAGCTGTATTTTGAGGTGAATTTGATGATATTGGGGGATTTTGTGGATGCAGCTGAGCTGGTTGTTCTTTTCAAAATGTGAAATGGGTTTGTTTTGTAATTTTTAAATTTTATGTATGTTTTTGCTTTTTTTTTTCTTTTGGTGTGTATTTTCGTTGTCAATTTGTTTGGACCTTTTATTTGGACATGATAATGCCAAGATTTCTTCAAAATAAGCAAAAAGTGTGATTCTTTTTCCATCAATTGTGTACACTTGCTAGAAAGACTTTTAATTTGGCCTGATTTGTTGGGTGAAAGGGGGGAAATTATTGAAATCTTTGATTTTGACTTTGATTCTTAGATGCTGTCTTTATGTTTGACATGATTCTGCTCTGCTGAGTTACAATGATCCCTCCAAGTAAATTGCTTTGCTGAGATTGGTGTATCAGGCTATTAGGACTTAGATTTTTCTTGCAATAATCTTGTGTTTCTTTGTATCCATTGGCAACAGGATTATGTTCCAACTGTCTTTGACAATTTCAGCGCAAATGTGGTTGTGGATGGGAGCACTGTGAATTTGGGTTTGTGGGACACTGCTGGTAAGTTATTTCACTGTTTATATCTCAATTCTTGTTTCGGGAGTGTCTTGGTTTTGATTTTTTTTTTTCAAATTTTTTGGAACAGGCCAAGAAGATTACAATAGATTAAGACCTTTAAGCTATCGAGGAGCTGATGTATTCCTGCTAGCATTCTCTCTCATAAGCAGGGCTAGCTATGAAAATGTTGCCAAGAAAGTAAGATTGGTATATACTTATTATTATTATTGTTCTTTTTTCTCTCTACTCTGGACTAATTTTTTCTTTTCCTCCTTTTCCAGTGGATTCCTGAGTTGAGGCATTATGCTCCTGGTGTTCCAATTATTCTTGTTGGAACAAAACTTGGTTAGATTCTTGTTCTTTCTTTCTTTACCTTCTTGATGTTTGATGCCCTTGTTATCTACCTGATAACCTTCAGCATGATAGTAGTTCCGTGATCCGGTGAAGTTTCATCTTATTATCATACTAATTGCTGTCTTTTACTCGTACTGTGTTTCTTTCATTATTAGAAAGTTGGGGAATAGATTCTGGATTCCAATGTCATTGCTGTTATTTTTTCCCCTTTGATTGCTTGTTATTCAGTAGTGGTTTAGAGAAGAAAGTTCATCCTCGAAGGTTACCTAATTCATGACTTTAATCAAGAATTGATTCAGTTATACCAAACCATTTCATGGAATGCTTTCTTAATTTTGTCCTTTACCTCCTTGTTTAACTAAAAGGCTAATGTAATGATTGTTTTAAAAACTAAATGGCTGTTGATAAATCTTGAAAAAACCTTGATTTATGAAGAGTATTAGAAAGTTTAAAGTGACAGAAAATTGCTACTACCTAACATGAGTAATTTTCCTTGGTGGAGCTGGTGTTTGCATAAGTTCGTTTCTTATTGACTCGTTAGAATTTCCATTTCTGATAGTCAATAACAAAAGTAGAATTCCTAGTCTGAAAATTTTGTCTCTGGTCTCAATTTTTCATATGGTTTCTTTTGGAATTTGTCTTCTCCCATATATAGTGCTAACTGCTAACTTAATTATATGTATTTAATGGTTTCATTGTAAAGATGTCATTATTAACTTGCTTGGGCATTTCTTGACAACCAATATGCGACTTGTGTAGATCTTCGGGATGATAAGCAGTTTTTTCAAGATCATCCTGGTGCAGCGCCTATCACCACAGTGCAGGTACTTCCTAGCTTTTATTGCTTCCATTACCAATATTCATTGCTATCGCTTTGTGTCTTATTTCATTGCCTTTTAGCCTTCAGTTGGTGTTCTTAAGAGAGACCATCTGCTTACTTTATACATCAGTGATCTGATTTTCTCTTTGTTGAAGGGTGAGGAACTGAGAAAACTTATCGGTGCTCCAGTTTACATCGAATGTAGTTCAAAAACACAGCAGGTACATATATGTTCTCTGCATCTATAAAAGTTCCAAAGGTTAGATAATATCACGGCCCTAACGATATCTGCCTTTGAATACAGAATGTGAAGGCTGTTTTTGATGCGGCCATCAAAGTAGTTCTCCAGCCTCCAAAGCAGAAGAAAAAGAAGAGAAAGGGTCAAAAAACCTGTTCCATATTGTGATCTTCTCAGTTCTAAATTGGTAGTTGGCAGAGGATGACATGACTGTAGCCATTTCTTGGTAGTCTTTGCCATTCTATATCTTATATACTATTTCCAACCTAGAGGAAGAAATCGCCCGGCTCAACTGACCACATTTACGGTTCGCTAATAAGCATCAATCTATTTGTCTCTCTGGCTGTAGGATCTGTGTACACAGTCATAATCTCAATATGTTTGGCATGAACAAACTTCTAGTGCTCTTCTGGGCTGTTTTACCTGTTGTATTGACACTATTAAATGACCATTTCCTTCTGTGGACATGGTTTCTATTTGGATTGTAATGTAATGTAATGTAGGAAGTGCTTGCATATGTGCCTTGATATGAAACTAAGTATATGTAATTATGTTAGCTGCTTAACAGACTGAAATATAGTTGGTTTGATTAAGGGTTCATGCTTTCATCTGTTCCCTGAATTTTAATTTAGTGTGGGATAAATATCAAAGGTGTCAAGCTTTGACAATCTAGAAGGTTATGATTATGGAATTATGAGGGAGAGTATAATCCCATATTAAAGTGGAAAATGCATGCTGCTAGTTAACAAAAAGAGAATCCTAAGCTGTCAGCAACTTTGTGCATGCATGGGAATATGCATTGCATTATTAAGATTCACAGAACAAATCTGGACTCATCTGTCACTTGTGACTTTATCAAATACTCAATGGTTGGCTATTATTATTAGGCATCCAATAGATTTGTATCTTGCATCACTGGTTTTAGGATTTGGTACATTTCACAAAGGAAATGGGTACCTCAAGGCCTAAAAGGAAGAAAGAGACATGTTTGAAAATGTCAACAGATGCTGGATACATTGTAACAGACAATAACATGCAATCGGCTACATAAATCACACTATGACAGGTGCCAAAAATTCATGAGTGCTTATAGTGTGTCATATGAATATGGTTATAACTATTAAAATGACTTCTTAAATAAACAACTTAGCAGTAACTTAAAGTGCTTATGATTAATTAAAACTTTGAAAGATGAACAAGGTAAAGGTTTGAGCAGCCTAAAACACAAGTAAAATGGCAAACACCTTTCACACATTCCCCATTTCCTAAAGCTAGTTTGATTCTCAAAATCTTATCATACCCCCTTTTTCCTGAGGAATATATACTGTGCCCACTTCCATTGGTCAAAAACGACAAATGGTACTAATCTTGATTCCACTCAATCTCTCTTCAAACACCACATATATGCTTCCATTAAATATGGCTTCAACCCTCTTTTTCTTTCTCATAGAATTCTTTGTACTACTTTTCATTATTTGGCCTTCTCCAATCATTCCCCTCCTGATTGCTTCTTCCACAAATCTAATATCAAGTGAATGGCATCCAAGAGAATCCTGAAGGAGCTCAAGGACTTGCAGAGAGACCCTCCAACTTCATGCAGTGCAGGTAAAGAACTTAAACCATGCTCTTATTATCATTATTATTAGGTAAAGAGATTGATCCCTCTCAACTCTCAATCATAGTCATATTTGTCTTCCCAAATGGTGTTCTATCTAGAAATAGAACCTGAATTCTTATTGGACCTTAGTGTGTCTTTACCAGTTCACCAACACCCTTATTGATTGAATTGGGCCTTTAATATCAGTTTTAACAATACTACAGTGTTTTGTAATCTACTTGCATTGCTAACTTGTTATGATGGGTTTTTCAGGCCCTGTGGGTGAGGACATGTTCCATTGGCAAGCAACAATCATTGGCCCAAATGACAGTCCCTATGCTGGTGGTGTCTTCCTTGTCACTATCCATTTTCCTCCTGATTATCCCTTCAAACCTCCCAAGGTACAGCCCAAAAACTTCACCATATTCATCCATTAATGTTATATGCAATATTTTTGTATATACCATTTTTGTGCATCTTCCATTTTTAGTTTTGAAAATGATTGATAAAATGTCAGAGAAGATAAAAAAAATTTGTATTTTATACCATAAAAAGAAGGTATACAAAAGAAATATATAAAAAAGTAGTTCAAATATCATTTCTCTATTCATTTATATATATGCACTGGGTCTGTGTTTTGATTAGCTTTTTTTAAATTCAAAGCAGCTTTAATCAGAAGGTAACTTTCATCACAAAACATGTTTATAACTTTATTTTATCATAAAGGGTTGGATCATTGGCAGTATGTATGGAGTCTTATACTATAGGCTTAACCTTAAAAGGATTAGTCCTTTCTGTGGGAAGTGGATGAACAATAAATAATAAAAGGTTGAATGAATCTGATTAATATAAAAAATTGTGAACTTTTTGCAGGTTGCATTCAGGACCAAGGTATTCCATCCCAACATAAACAGTAATGGCAATATTTGTCTAGATATACTGAAAGAACAATGGAGTCCTGCTCTTACCATATCCAAGGTAATGCATGCATGGATATATTTTTCTTGTTCTGTTTCATGATATGATATGTTGTATAAATGCTGATTGTCAAAGCTAATGATTTTATGCAGGTGCTGCTGTCAATATGTTCATTGCTAACAGATCCAAATCCTGATGACCCTCTTGTGCCTGAGATTGCTCATATGTGCAAGACTGATAGAATAAAGTATGAGTCCACTGCTAGAAGCTGGACTCAGAAATATGCCATGGGCTAAATAAACAATAATAACATCTTGTTGCAGGACTTGTCTCTTTTTGGTCTCTTCAACTCTTTGAAAAGTATTATAATTAATATGGCTTTGGAAAATTAAGCCATGTTGGATTCATGTGAGAATTGGTTCTCAAATCTCAAGGCTAAGGCTTTACCTTTGTAATTGGAGTATAGTTAAATAAATGATATTCTGATTTGAAACTTCTGTTATGTTCTTCATGGTGAATGTTTGGAATAAATGAATAGTTGGTCAGCATCTAACTAATTACTACTTTTTTTCTGTTTTAAAATAAGATATTTTAGAAGGGAAATAGCATTTGTTAAGGGTATTATATTATGTTACAACTCGGCACATGCTTTACTACAAAGAGATTAAGGAGATTTTATTGGGGACTTTTAAATTCTTGTCTAATTAGTCTAAATATGACCAATTTTTGGTGATAAGTAAAAAACTATAAATAAACTTTACTCTTTTATGTCTGTGTTAGACAACTTAATTTGTAGGTACCATAGTAATAACCAAAAAATAAAAATCTCTAAAAAAATATGTTTAACATAAGTTATCACTTATCCACTTGTTGATCACACAAATATTTGACCCTACCTTTGTCAAGATAGGAGTCATAGGACCATAGGGTTCTTGAACTTATTTTTTTAACACTTTTAAATTAATGCTTAATTATATTAATATCTATTATATATTTCACATCTCTTATGAATAAAATCTCAAATTGTTTATAAATATTAGATATCTCTTATTTTATGAGTTAACTTTTAAGATTGAATTAGATTCACTTAATTTTAATTGTAATATGATATTAGAATTTATCCAATTCACTATTATTGGCTATTTACCTGCAAATGTTTACAATCTTAACGATTATTTATAAACGTAAATAATTATTAACAAACAACCTGCTTAAAGAGGGTTTGAATTACACCAAAATCCCTTTCTCTCTCCCGTGAAGGACAAAGTATGAAACTTTCTGGAGTACTGTCGCCACTGCCTCAGTCACGGCCGCAGTGACCTTACTCTCCTCTAGGGCTGGCAATATATACCCTATTCGTGGGTATCCAATTCGAATCAACCCGTTTGGATAGGGTTATTACGACTTTTTTTACCTAAATACGCATGTAAAATACTTTAATTCCCAAAATGCGCATGGCTGGAAATGTTTCTGAAAATGCGCACTGCTAACTCGCAAGGATCACACACGAAATGAAAATAGGATGCATATTATGGGGGGTGTCCACGAAATGGGTTTTGGCCACTAACACAAACCATTTCATTTGTATCAGCAACGAAATGGATCACCTCACACATGGCACACACGAAATACACCATATCACCTATGGCAGACACGAAATGCACCATTTCTCCTATGGCACACACGAAATGGCCCAAGTCACGTATGACATCCACGAGTTAGGCAATTCTTGGGAGGCACACACAAAATGTGACTCCTCACGTGTGGCAGACACGAAATGGGCAGGGGTTCAGTGAAGGCAGCAACTCCTTACAGTTTTCGTACGAGCATGCATTGGATTGATTGGGAGGCAATTTTTTGTACTCTTGTGAATGTGAAGCAATATAAAAGGGGGTGAAGGGAGGGGACCAACTCGAAGGTTAAAAAAGAGAAGAGAAGTAGTGGATTGTATAGGATAGTTTTCTTTGTTGGTGGGGTGAAAAAAAGTTTTTCTGCTGGAGAAATATTTTTTTAATTAAAAAAAATGAGTGGAAGTAGAATTAACGTGGAAGAAAATCTTAATAGGTTGGATGAATTTCACATTTCTGCTCATTTACATGTGAATGTGAGTTTTTTTTAATAAATAAATAAGAATTTGTTAATGATAAAAAATTGTTGTAAACTGAATAATTGTGTTTTGATGTATTTCAATTTCAGCCGGCACGTGTGTTGACTCCACATGGCACACTGGTTGATGTTTTTTCTGTAGACGAAGCAGATCCGAGTATGGAGATTAGGAGGCAGATGCTTGAGCCGTATCTAAGAAGAGCCGGCTTCTATTATGCGTCTTTGATAAAGCATTTTGAGTACAACAACCCATTGATTAGCGCTCTTGTGAAAAGATGGCGCCCTGAGACCCACACATTCCACCTCCCATGGGTGAGTGTACTGTCACTTTGGAGGATGTTGCCATGCAGGTGGGGTTACCAATCGACGGTGAGCCGGTGAGCGGCACTCTAAGGTCATGGAGTAAGTTCCACCAGAGGGATATTTGGCAATGGTGTGAGGAACTCCTCGGTGAAGTTCCCGACGAACATGTTGGGACCACGAAGTATAACATAAAATTGAAGTGGCTTAGGAGTAGACTACAACAAATGCTTCTTGACTCTCCCGAGGAAGCCCTCGAACGGTATGCACGTTGTTACATTATGTATTTATTGGGTGGTGTTTTACTTCCTGACAAAGCAAACAACACGGTTCACGTACGTTATCTTCCTCTCCTGGCAAACTATGACGCCATTAGTACATATAGTTGGGGTAGTGCCATGCTCTGTTGGTTGTATAGATACATGTGCGTAGCGACTGATTATAACGTCGATGGAATGTCTGGCTGTCATACATTGCTGATGTCTTAGATATACTTCAGGCTTCCTTTCTGGGCACCCGACGTGATGAGCCCATACACGTTTCCGTTAGCTAAAACGTAATATATTATGTTACATATCTTCCGTATTTATAGCTTGTGTTGTTATTTCATTTGTATTTTTATTTAAATGTGGTTATGATCATGGTGTTCTTTCATAGATGGGAGGGCAAGCAAGGAAAGAATGACTATGCCGAGCAACGCTTACAAAGGCATCGTCTGAGGTTGGACAATTTGAAGGTGGACGAGGTAATTCTTCCTGTTGTATGTTCTAGCATGAATTTGTTTTGTCCCTGAAAGTTCGTCTACCTGTGTAAATGACACTTGGCTTTGGTAGTTTCTGTGGATGCCGTACAGGGATGCACGTATTCTGTCGAGGGTGCCTGCCAAATTTCTTGGAGCTCCACATGGGGATTTCTATCCGTACACCGACTCCACAGATCCCTGCAACACCTTTATGCAAATGGTCACGTCTGCTTGTACCATGGGGAATATGTGCTGGCATATGACATTTGAATCAAGTTGAGCATGATCTTGCAACGTCGCAGACGCCAAACAACTGTGAGGCCTTTGGTATTTTCGAACTTCCCAAAATCTGGACGCCCTCGTCTTCGCAACCCTCACCATCCAGCAACATTGGTCACCAAAAAGTTTGCATCGACAAACATACCTAGTATGATCTGACTCCACTACTTTGAATTCTGCACTTCGACGGATATCGTAGTTCTTAATAGCAAGCATTGCTGCATCCTTACTCAGGAATTTCAAGCCAACCTCGAGCTCCATTTCACCGGTCAAACCATAGTTACTGGGTATGTCCTCCGCATTTGTCGAGTTCATTGGACCAAGACTCAGGTGCAGGTAGTGATCGGGGGTGCTGCTGGAAAGACCTCCAACTCTTGCGACATTTATCGGTTCAACACCAGTTGGGATGACCCTTTCGCCCTCAACGGGTTGGGTTTTCAGAACAACTTCTACTTCCTCTCCGCTATCATCCTCAATCTCATCTTCCTCAGAGGAGTCAGCCAACCCATCGGCCATTCCTTCCGGATATGCGACATGGACAGTAGGAGAGGGACGTCGATCAGGAATTTCTGCATTTTGGGCGGGGGCCACGAAGGCGTTGAAGGATGGACTACGAGCCCTACCAATCTCCAAAAACGGAATGCCTTCACCAGCACCGGAGTTTCGCATTTCCTCCACGTTATTCGAACTAGATGAGCTGTCCCTCACATCTTGGAGCTTCACACAGAGTTCCATCGAATAGATGCTTCCGATGCTACGATGATATGAAAACATCATCGACACGTGCTGGTCAGATTTAATACGCATTTTCTGATATGTAAACGAACTTGCTACCGCAACCAACATCCTGTAAATCAGCGTACTGATCTCCTTTTTTCCAATCAAACCAGTGTTCGTCAAAATAATATTTTTTAGTTGTTGCAAAGATGATTGTGGGAGAATCGTTATCCAAAGTGGGTCATCACACATAAAGATCACGCCCTCAGCTGTATACAAAATTTCTCCGTTGGGATATATGACCACATAAATGTGTTCAGATGCCATTATGACACTAAAAAATTAATGAAAGCAGCTTCTATGAAAGTGGAATTTTTGGAGAAGAAGAAAGGGTAGAAGTGAGAATTGGAAATGTGCAGTGGGTTTAGATCTGCTGGAGAAGGGTTTTTATAGTCTAGCCGTTGTTCCAATTCATGTGTAGTACACACATATTATGTCATATTTCGTATGCGGTACAAGAGACATGGAGTGTCCAACTCACCTCGGTATTGCACGCATTTCGCGACTGGTGTCCCAGAGTTGCTCCTTCTATTTTACTGCTGCTACCAAGGAAATGGGCTTGCCATTTCGTGGGAGCTGAACCTGATATGGTTTACCCATTTCGTGGGCACCTAGAGTGAAATGGTGTTGAGATCTATTTCACGGGTGCAGGCCAAGAAATGGCAGTGCGTATTTTCAGAAACATTTTCATCCATACGCATTTTGAGAATTAAAGTATTTTATATGCGCATTTAGGTAAAAAAGCCGGGTTGTTACCCTACCCGCTGCGGATAAGATAAGGTAAGGTGTAAATTTGTCCGTGGATAGGGTAGGGTACGAGTTTAGGGTTTACCCTATCCTACTCTACCCGCACTTTTAATATATTATATAATATATATGTAAAAGTTATTTATGTAGTAAAGAAAATGAGTCTTGTACTCACAATCTTCCTCTTATAAAAACTTAAAATAATCACTAAGCTAGTTGATGATCATATTATTTATAATTTTATGTTGAATTTATTTAAGATTTTATTGTTTTTAATTTTAATTTGAACTTAATTTTTTTCTATTTTATTAATATGTATGAAATTTGGAATGGTTGAATTTATATTTGTTTGATTTTTTTTTGTTTCTGCGGATAGGATCAGATAAAGTAGGGTTTAGAACTTTAGGGTGCGGTAAAGTTAGGGTTGAGATATTCTCAACTTGCGAGTAAAATATAGTAGAATTTAAACAAATTTTCAATACGCAGGTAGGGTTAGGGTAGAGTCTAAACCCTACCATACCCTACCCATTGTTAGTTCTAGCTCTCTCCCCGTTTCAATCTCTTTCTCTTTTCTTTCTCTTCTTCTTTATCATTTATCCTTTTTCTTGTTCTACACTTATAATCTCATTTTTACTCTTTGCTAATCACATCTCTCACTAGACAAATTTAAATCTAGAGACAATATTCTTTCTACCATTATGTTAATGTAAAAAAAGTGATTTAAAAAAAAGATAGTTGAAATATTTTCAAAAAAATTTTGAAGTTATTTTTCTTTCTTTTGTGATGTATTAGTCCTCTTTATAGATATTTTAGATATGATATTATAAGTATATAATGAAGATAAGAAAAATTTGTCATTGGTATAAAAATATCTTCAGAAAACTTTTAGATTTATTTGGAGAAGAAGAGAAGAATTTTTTATGTTACAACATTTTTCGTATAGAATTAGAAACAAAAGAAATTGTAATTTGTCTCTATTTTTATCTTATAAAATTATTTAAAATCAAACTATATCTTCTTCTCAAACCATAGTTCATTATAGAAATTATCTATTTCTTTTAGTCTTAAATCTAATATGTTCTCTGTAATTTGTAGGTGTTGTTTCACTATTTTTTTAAATAAAAGTTTTTTTTATAAAAAAATAATAATTAAGACTTGAGAGTGAAAGACATTTTTTACCTGATGAACTAATAATTTTGAGATTGAGTTAAGCGCTCTTAATCTGAATTCTAATAATAGTTTAGTAGGAAAATCAAATGCTATGAATCAGTTTGCTAGTGTGATAAGCCAAGTTTTTTTAACTTCAATTTTTTTTTCAAAGGGTGGTTGCTACTCCTAATGAAAATGGAAGCACAGATCAGCGTATGTTTCATATTTTGTACATGAGGTTGAGGTATATATTGACACTTAAATAATTTAAAAAAGAAGTCCTCTATTATTCTTAAAATGACACATCTAATCCAAGTTGATTAATCATGAATGAAACTAGGTTTAATTTGCCTTTATGTCAATCAATTTCATCAAATAGTGAAGAAACCACACACCACTATTCTTCATTCATCAGCTTCCATTGGCCAAAACTATTAGTTTCTTTAGACACCTACCAATCATAATAAAGTAGTTAGGTTTAATGCTATTTATGCTCCTATGTGAAAGTATATATATATATATACAAAAACAGTTGAACAGGCATTACCACACATAATAAAGAATTCAAAGATAGCAGTGATGATGATAGAATTTCAATAGGGTCTTGTATATATGGAATGGCAGCATCTAATGAAAGGCTTATGGTTGTTGTTATTCCAGAAAGAATAGGGCATATCCCCCATCAATATGTGGTTCCAAATATGCAGTTGAGTAGGCCATGTATTTAGTACCAACTTTCTTATTTAATATCATTGTATATTATTCATCACTGTGGGGAACCCTTGTGATTTTGATGCTTGAACTGTTTTAATAATTCAATTATTCGTTTGAATCAAGTTAATATAAGGGACATGCCATGGCACGAGAAATAAAAAAAGAAAGGTGTATTCACTTGGTGTATGTAGATGCATCATATATGTAGCGAATTCAATTGGTGTATGTTTACATTGATATAATATATTTAGGGAGAATTGCATAGCAAAAATAATCATTTGTATTCAATAATGGTATCTATTAAACAAGAAAATTATATACATGTGAAAGATAGATTCTATGTGATAAAAGTATTTGAATTCTAATTTTTTATTGACTTTTTAATAAAATTTCTAAAATTATCTCTATATTTCACCACCATTTCTTCTTCCAACAAAGATACTTCATTTTTTTCATCCACCACTATACTGTACTTTTTTTGCCCCACTCTTTCTCAAGCTACTGTTGCTACTTCTTCTTTTTTCTATCGTTCTTTTTAATTGCCAATTTGAGTCTTTGACCTCTTCAATTGATTAATGATACTTTCTCCTCTTCTTCTTCTTCAAAGCTTTGATTGCAGAATTGGTGGAAGACTTATTCTGACTAAATCCCCATTTTGGTCCCTGAGATTCACGCGATTACTCATTTTGGTCCCCGAAATTTAAAATTACCTATACTGGTCCCCCAGATTTAAGTTTGGGCACTAATATGGTCCTTCAACTCTTTCCGGTGATGATTAGGCAAATGGAGTGCTGAGATGACACCCTTCCTGTCACGTTGGACGCTGTAACAGCTAGTTAATGTAGCGAGGGTTGTATTTTTATCCAATTTAGTCCCCCTTATTAAAACTTTGTCATTATAACTCAGATAAATAATAAAATAATTAGGATTGTAGGGACTAAATTAGATACAAATATAACTCTCGCCATGTCAGCTAGCCGTGACAGCGTCCAACATGACAGGAAATATGTCATCTCAGCACTCCATTTGCCTAATCATCACCGAAAAAAGTTGAGGGACCATATTGGTGCCGAAACTTGAATCTGGAGGACCAGTATAGGTAATTTTGAATTTTGGGGACCAAAATGAATAATTGCGTGAATCTCAGGGACTAAAATAGGGATTTAGTCACTTATTCTCTAAGATTTTCTTCTTCCTTTTTTTTCGTCGATGTCGTGATGTGCAGATCCGATATTATTAGGGACTTGAATTTGTTCGTTTGATCTTTGAAAAGGTTGATTGAGTTTTTTCCAAAAAGAATTGTTGTCGAAGAATAAAGACGTAAGGGTGGTGTTTGTTTTCGGTAGGACAGCAAAGAGTGAGGAAAAAATACCGATAGTGAGAAGGACGAAGCTAAGTCGTCGGTTTGGGAAGGGTGTTTTGATTTCTTTTTACCCATTATTTAAATTTGAGAATACACTGAATTAGAATTTTGGGTTTAGATGGCAAAAAGAAATCCTAGAATTGACATAATAATAAAACAGAGCAAGAACACGATGTTAACCTCAAATCCGGTAGAAGCAATACTTTTGGTGACAATAAAGAGTTGTGAACGTTTGAAATTTTTGGAAGAAAAAACGATAGAGAAGTTGAGATTGAAAATAAATAATAGAAGTAATTTGAATATTTTATTAAAAAATCAACAAAAAATTAAAATTTAAGTATTTTTATTATACGAAATTTTTTTTATAGATATAATATTAATTTTTTTATTTAATACATATTTTTGTTAATATTTACAAAGTTTATGAATATAAATCGTTATTTTTATGAATTAGATATGTAGAGTAAGATGAGAAAAAAAATATTTGATAATTTAATAAGACTTTATCAAAGAAAGTCATATCAAATAGAATAATTATGTTTGGCTACTACTTTAATTGATCGGTTGTTTGTCCATCTTTTTAGAATTAGAAAAAATAAATCTTTTACTAACATTATTAACTATATACAAAAATCAACTATCAAATAATATTTATGTATATATCTTTTGTATTCAATTCTATATAAGTGAAGATTTGGTATTTACATGTAATATGATTTTTTTAATGTGTATAAAAAAGAAAAAGCCCATCCTCTTGAATCATGATTGACTTGAGAGCAATAGTTTTGCCACCCTACATATATTTATGTAACAACCAGACAGATTTTTTAATATATATAGGTTTTACCAAGGTCAGATCAATTCCAATGACCATGTATAAAATTAAAATCCATTCTTATGAAAATATGTTGACTTGTCTCGTGTCTTCTTTCTTGTAATCCTTACACCTGTTAATATTAATTTGGACTTTGTTGTCTTTTCAACTTTAGCTTTTTTTTTTTAAATATTTTATTGTATATAGTAATTTAAATGTAATTATATTATAATTTAATTTTAATACATTAACAATATAAAATATAAAACTGTTTTACACGTACATCTAATTATATAATATCATATTAATAAAAATAATTATTTTTTATATTAATTACGTAAATAATTATAAAAAAATAAAAGAAATTGCACGATTTTATAAATTATTTTACACCGTAAATACATTAAAATTAAATTTATTAAACTATATAAAATAATTCATTTTTATATGAAGAAAGAAGAACCGTACCCTCAATTAAACAAATTAAATGAAAATAAAGCTCCAGTTATTTACTATAAATCAAACCAAACCCGATCCAATATTCTGTTATACCTAATATATCCGATAAAGAAACAGTAGATTCTTTCTCAATTCTCATAGATTATGAACATGAAGTCAAGGTAGAAAACGTGGAAAAATTGAAAGGAACCTAGCTTTCTACCATCACTTTAATTTGGACTTTGACTTTGTGGGACCTATAACCTGTTTATGAATCGGTTTAATTATTTTTAACGTGTTCAACTTTGATTTCATCGCTAATTTCATTTTTACTTATTATATTTGAAGAAGCAACCAACAAATTAAAAAGAATTAAACTAAACTAAGTAACTAACACGTTCAAGGTATAGTAACAGTTTCATTTTATCACCCCTCTTTTTTCTTCAACTTTATTTAGGTTTATTGCTCTGTAAACAAATTTGATATATCAAAGGAAATTAAAATTGAAATCAAATATTAGTTATAAAAATATATATAATATTTACCAATTCTTTTTGTTACTAAAAAACGTATTAAACACTATTAAAATGTCATATCGAGACTCATTTTAATATAACATATAATTTTTTAAAAAAATATTAAATATAGAACTATGATAAGTATTGCACATTTTTATTAATAAATATGACATAATATTTTATTCTTTATTATTAGAATAATACTACATATTTAAATTTTTTTGTTAACTAATTCTAATCAAATTAGTCTAACATAAAGTTTTATTAGTTAATTTGATTGGATAAGATTTATAAAAAAATTTAAATGTATAATATTACTCTTATTATTATATGAAGAATTTAATTATGACTATTCTGTTGAGGTCTTTTTTATTTAATTTGCAAATTAGCAAGTTTATTTTAGTTAAGCTGTTGGCTGGTGGATCGGTATGGTTGGATGCCCTGTAGCCTCCATAAAAGGAAGTAGAAAAGACGTATTAGAATCTGTAGAGTGTAGACAAAACATTATTATTGTAGCTATAATATTAATTAACTTGACTTTATCATTTTAAATACTTTTGAAGGAAATTATTACACGATTATGGATTATGTCATTCAATTCAACAAGCCTTCGTGAAGCACGTGCTTAACTTTATCATCAACACAACTTGAGTTATTTAGGTACGATCAATTCTGATGATAGGACAAAATAAAAATATTGAGAATAAGATATAAAAATTAATATTTTTATAAAAAATAAAAATAAAATGTATTTTTTATTATTGTTTTAATATTTTTTTATTAAGATAAACACAAAATATATTAATTTAATATTTTTAAATATAATATTTTTATTTATATTTTATCTATTAAATATTATAATTTTGTGTTTTTGTGTCCAATTTTAATATCCTATCCTTATAAATTAAACAAACTAACATTATAGTAAGAGATTTTTGTCAAATGCTTAATCTTTTTTACATTTTTTAAAAAAATTACTGATGAATTATTTATAGCTTTAAAATTGAAAGCAATTATAAATCATAACTTGTTTATGTATCATGTTGTGTACTCCTGCATAACACAATTTTCACATGACATTTGTAGTAAAATGGAAAAAATAATCTTTTAATATGATTGAACAAATTCGAATTCGATCCTACGGTGACATATTTAATATTTTAATTTTATTCTTCACGTATATTTTTTAAATAAATTTAAAAAATATGTATATTATTTATACAAAAATTATCTAAATAATGTTGTATAATTATAAAAGTTACATAAAAAATAGTTAAACAAGTTAGTTTGCACTTTAAAAACGTTTTGCATTTTATATATCAACATGTCAAATCCTTACGTTTCTTTTTTCTAAATTGAAACTAGAGTACCTGCATATCAAGTTTTTTTTTTTCTTTTTTGAACAAAAACTAACATAACACAACAAAATGGAGTAATTTGAGAACAAAGAGTTGTTAATCAACCAAATATAAATTAATTTATAGTTATTTTTTATATTATCATCAACAATTAAAAAAATTAAAATCAGTTTACTATTTGTAACTTTTAATCGATTTGTTGATAATTTTTAATACATTTATTTCTTGATTTTTGATTATTCTATCATTTTTTTAACTACGTATTTTAAATGATAGTAAAAAAACCAATCAACTACCTATTTTATTCTTTATTTTTTACGGGTGTTTCTATTCGACTATTAAAGTGTTACTTGATTGTTCTTGAGATTGACCATAGTCTATTGTAGGTGACCAACCAAGTATTACACAACTGCCAAGTAAATTCACACCCGAAAAACAAGCGATAATAATTTTCAGTAACTTTGTTAAAAAAAACACAAATATTATCATGTTGATCAATAATGCCGAATCTACTTAATCTGACCTTAGTATTGGCCTTATTAACTAATACAAATCAGATGAATAACTCAACTTTTGGTAGTACCAAGTTTCTCAAAATAGAACTAATGAAACTATAACTTGTAATGTCTTTCAAAAGTGTTTCAGACGGTAAAATCTGCACAAATGAATTAGTAGAATAAACGCCTGATCTGTCAAAATTCCGTACGATTTTGTCTTTTCTCTCGTTTGTCAATATCTGATAGCTTGTATAACCCATGAAATCGGTTAACTAATTGCAACTCCCATCGAAATAAATTCCTTCTCTAATAAAAATTCCAAATCCACTCTAATCCATCCCATAATTAACTTACAATCCCTTATTATAGATCTGACTTGGTTATTATCTATTAAAAAGTGTTGCTATATTTTTGAAATTGTTACTTTAACTTTTTGACACTAATTTTTTAATTTGTTTAAAATTTAAATTTTTAACAAAAATTTTATTAGAGGATTATTTTATCTTTTTATTATTTTTTATAAATTTTATAATATTATTTTTCTACTTCCATTTCATTATTAATTTGATATTTTTTATTTTTTACAAATTTAATAAATTTTTTGCAAGTTAATTTTTTTACCCTTTTTATAATTCTATTAATATTTTTTTATATTTAAAAATCTACCCATTTTTATCGCTAATTATTTTAATTTTAGTCTAATAGTTCTTATTTATTTTTGAAATTTTTAAATAAAATTTATCGTAAATTTGAGATTTAAAAAAATTATTTTATATTAATTAAAAAAATTCAGTATCATTTAAATTAATATTAGTTAAATCGTTACTTTTTAGTCTATTAATTTAGATTAATTATTTTTTAATTAAATATTTTAATTTATTTATTGATTTAATTTTAGAGGAGTGCTAGGAGACAGCAGATTTTGTGAGTTGTAGCCATCAATTAGCCATCAATAGTGTATTTAATGGTGTGAGATTTCATCTAATGATGGAGAATCACTCATTTTTGTTTTGCTGTCCCCTAGACTTCTCTTTAATTTTATTCATAATTTATATTTTTATTATTAATTCATGTTTTCTAAAATTAGTTTTTTAACTTCAGCCAAATAAATAATTAAAAAAAAATATTTTTGTATTATTATTAGTATCCTTACTACTTCACAGTGAATAGCACATGCACTAGTCCCCGCCACCACCAAGGTGGCCGGTCACATAACACCTTGCCAAAGAAGTTTTTGGTTCACAACACACAAAAAAATTATAACTTGCATCAAAAGCAAGAGCTAAATAAATATATATCTAGTAAAAAAAGAATACTGATAGTGGCAAACGGCAATTAAAACAAAACCTAATGAGAACCAATTTGTATTAAAAATAAGAAACCATAGTTACATAGTAATTCGTGAGGAAATTATTATAAGCTAAGAGATCCCTATATCAAATCAGGTAATTAAACTAACAGCTCATGGCTGATAGTGGAAGCAATGTGGTCCAGCAGAGTCGTCGCCCAACCCGCAATAACCGGTAAAAAATATCCACAGCATTTCCTCCTTCCATGTAATGCGACCGGATATCAAGGGTTTCCCGCCAAAATGTCCGGTTACACTCGAGTGCTAACTAAATTAACAACATTAGCATATATCACGCCCATTTTTTTCCCCTTTGTATCTGATAATTAAAAATATATACATAAATATATAGTATTAATTTAATGACATATTTTTTTGTGTAAATATAATATTTTTTATAATAATAAATTATTTATTAATTAATTAAAAGAAAACTAGTATTTCTCTGTACCTTCCACTTAGGAGGCTTTTGTTACCTCACTTTTCGCACCAATTCTTTTCTTCCTTTGCCGACACTACTTTAGTTTCCCTTCCCCTTAATCCTCTACCATCTCTATGATTCTCTTTTCACTTCCAATTTTAAACACCAGCCACTGAATTTAATTAATAAAAAGCACACATTTTTTTTGTTAGTTAGAAAATTTTCTTTACCAAAATTAATGTACCTATCTGGGTTCTTAATATTCTATCATCACAATCAAACAAAATCTCTGTAGATTTGGTTGAAAGTAGGTGAGCCTGCTGATGCAATTTGGCGGTAAATTCAGTTAAAAAATAGAATTTAACATATCAACATAATGTTATTCTCAAACCGTGGCTGCTTAGGTACACATTTCATTGTCAAATGTTGTTTTTTTATTCAACATTCTTTTTTTCTTAATGCAAAATGTTGAAGGTCTCAACTTTTGTTTCATCCAATGAGTCTCATGTGACTTTTTATGTCCATGCTTCATTTTTTTTAACAATATTTTTTATTTTCTGATGGGGTGGTGCTACTATTTATATTCAAGGTATGCATGATGAGCTATTTTAGCTTATTCAAGTTCCAACCATGGTGGTTCCTGTTTTGCAGGGAACAATAATGAGATGGATGTTCATTCAAGAAGTGATGATGATGATGCTAGTGTGGTCAACGACAACCAACATATAATTGCAGGTGTTTCTTCTTCTGCAATCCGTAGCTTTTTCTGGTGTTGAAGTTTTAAGCAGGTAAGGTGATTGATAAAAGGTCCAAATCAAAAATCAAAATCACAATGACAGTTGAGAGAAGGTTTGTTTTGGTTGGGATTAGAATAGATAGCCATAGCAGACATCTCCTCAACTGGGCACTTTTTAAAGTTGCTGAACCTGGGGATTGTGTTATTGCACTCCACATAGTAAAAAATCCAGGTAATTAATGAACTTTTAATGAGATTTTGCACTTATTAGCATATGTAACTTTTCTTCCTTTTTTTAAACTCAAACATTGTAAAAGTAGTTCCTTTCTTTTTTTATGCAGCTTATGTTTCCAAAAATAAGACTTTGATAGATGGATACTTAGAGGTTTATGAAGGACTATGTGTTGTGAAGAAGGTACACCGACATTTATACACCTTTAATGCTTCTTTTGTTGATGGGATTGGGAAGTGCCATTCATTTTTATTGATGGGGCCGCCAAATTGGGTTTCAGGTAGGACTTACTGGTCAAATCCTGACAGGAGGTTCAATCAAAGACATTCTTGTTAGAGAAGCAAAAAACCATTCTGCTGTGGCTCTTGTGGTAGGGTATGTATATGTATGTAGGAGCTTGTTAATTTTATACAACTTCTAAATTGTGGGTTTAGTTTACCTTATTATTATGCTTATGCATGCATTTACTTACTCTACTACCATATTTTCATTTCCAGGGGTCGAGCTGCCACAGCTAAATATTGTGCCAAACGACTTCCAACTACTACCAATGTTCTAGCCATTCAAGATTCAAGAATTGTCTTCAGGAGGTGCACCAATAAAGAACTACCACTATCAGGTTTGATATCTTAACTCTTTTTTATTATATTATAGGAAACCTACTCTTGATCTAAGAGAAAAACTAAATCACTTTATGACAATACATGCTAGAATAAGGCTTGTTTTTCATGTGTTAGGTGGTTTGTTAGTGGATCCAAGACCAAGCTTAAGCATAGAAAGCATGAGTGATAGAGTAGTTCAGTCAGAATTTGGTGACTCTGAGTTGGAGATTGAGAAATCAAGCCATTGGGGTACCAGGGAATCAAAGCAAGAATCGTTAAGCGGAACAGGGAAGTTCAAGACAAGGTCATTATCTATGTTTTCAGGTGATCCTGCTGAGCTGAAGCTTGGATGGCCTCTGCTCCTCAGAGCCAATTCAGAAATCTCACAAAACCTTCATGCAAGAGACATGTCGGTAGTGAAATGGGTGATGAGATTTCCGGATCGTTCGCCACATGGAAGTCCTCACTGTTCCACCGAGGAGGGAAACCTGTCTGAAAGAGGCATAAGTGATTTCGAGGATGAGAGCTCTAAAAATGGTTCACCTCTATCTTCTCAGCTACCAAAGGGAATAGAAGGGATGCTTAACCTCAATTCACTCAATTGCAAATGGTTCGGCCTTGAAGTTCTGAAGTCTTGCACTAGCCAATTTTCTTCAGGTTAAACTGATTCCACTTTCACTGATTCTGATTATGCTTTTCAGGATTTAAATTTCAAAGTAACATAACCGTGGATTCTCATTTCATTTCAGAAAACTTGATTGGGAAAGGAGGGTGCAATCGTGTTTACAGAGGAACTCTCCCTGATGGAAAGCCAATTGCAGTTAAAGTTTTGCAGTCATCAAAAGAAGCACGGAAAGAGTTTGCCCTTGAGGTGGAAATAATATCATCATTGGAGCACAGAAACATCACTCCTCTGCTTGGAATTTGCATTGAGGACAGTGAGTTAATCTCTGTTTATGATTATTTCCCCAAAGGGAGCTTAGAGGAAAATTTACACGGTAAAGTTTCATTGTGAGTTTCCTTTGCATTCTATTTTTCATTCATCATTGAAAATGATGCTGATATGAATTCAAAAATGGATGTAGGAAGGGACAAGGATGGTCCCATCTTATCATGGGAATTAAGATTTAAAATAGCTCTTGGAATAGCTGAAGCCTTGGATTACCTGCACAGGGAAACTCTGAAGCCTGTAATACATAGAGATGTCAAGTCCTCAAACATTCTTCTTTCCCATGAATTTGAACCACAGGTAATCAAAAGCTTCTGATACTATTAGTCTATTAGTACTCAAATGATGTAAACAATTATGTGACTCATGAGTGTCCTTTTGTTGCAGTTATCTGATTTTGGGCTTGCAATATGGGGACCAACAACTACATCTTTTCTGACAGAAGAAGATGTTGTAGGAACATTTGGTTATCTTGCTCCTGAGTACTTCATGTATGGAAAAGTCAGTGACAAGATAGATGTTTATGCCTTTGGTATAGTGCTACTTGAACTCATATCAGGGAGGGAACCTATCAATCCTGAACCTTGCAAAGGACAGGAAAGCTTGGTGGTGTGGGTAAGGCCTTAACCCCATTGAGAGTGATACAAAAATTGTCACAATTTTATTGATCACATGAGATAACATGTTTGCTAATTGCTACTGTATCTATTAAATTAATAATTTGGTCAAATTATTGTATTAGAATACAAAATTATGATGACTTACACATAATTAAAAAAAAAAATTACTTTCAGGCAAAACCAATGCTAGAGAGAGGGGATATAAAGGGCCTATTGGACCCAAGTTTAGAAGGGAAGTTTGATGAGGCCCAATTACAAAGAATGGTTCTGGCAGCATCTCTTTGCATTACAAGGGCTGCAAGGCTTCGTCCTAAAATGAACCAGGTAACACTACAAAATGAACATTCTTAGCGTATGCCATGAGTTGGAACCATTGTTACATAAATTCACCAATTAAGTGACATACTGCATATCAATTTCCATACCAATTCATAAATTACTATGGTTGGAACATTTTACAAGAAACTCTATGGATTTATCAGGTATAATATTGTGTTGCAGATACTAAAGATCCTAAAAGGAGACAAGAAAGTTGAAGGTGTCCATAACTTGCAAGGGAAGGATAATAATGATGAACATTCAGAAAATCAAGAAAACATTGATGATGAAGTCTACCCTTGCTCAAGTGCAGAGTTACACCTTAGTCTTGCATTACTTGGTGTTGACGATGACACTACATCATTTAACAGTAGTGAACATCCAAAAGAACAATGGAGCAGGTCATCAAGTTTTGATTAGTTTCTTTATCAATTGTATGAGTGTATAGTTTTTTTCTTAATTAGAAAACAAAATAAAAAAAAAGTAAAATAAATAAATGAATAAATAAAAGAGCTGCACCCCATTGCTGAGGTGGTTTGTTGATTTAGAAAAAAGGCAAAGTTTTCCTTATGAAGTTATCCAACCAATATATTAATATGGGATTTGAGGTTAGCAATCATCAATCATAAGTAAAATAAAATTAAAAAAGAGGAATTTTAAAGATTTATAATACAGCATAGTTGGTACTTGTCACTTGCTCTGGGCCTGTGGCACGAGGTTAAGTGTGCTAAATCCGTTGACTGAAACCGAAAATAATCTAAAGATAATTGCTTTGAAATTTTTTTATTAACCATGACCAA
Source organism: Arachis hypogaea (assembly GCF_003086295.3). Classification (NCBI taxonomy): domain Eukaryota; kingdom Viridiplantae; phylum Streptophyta; class Magnoliopsida; order Fabales; family Fabaceae; genus Arachis; species Arachis hypogaea. The sequence continues at coordinate 6,027,556 of NC_092038.1, forward strand.
TTATCCCTTATAGAAATGTTCAATAAGAAATAAGTAACGTGACAGCTACATATAAGAAAAACAAACACAATGGACAAGTGTGTATCATAGCATTCTTGTTGATTCCCTATTATTTTTGGAGGAAAAAAAGATTCCTTGATAAGGTTAACAAATACTTATATTAATCATCACTTGCAATTCTAAACAAAACCGGGTAAATCGAGACATGCAAAATCCAAACTGACCACACATTCTTCTATGATTTTATTCTCATGAAATTTGTGAGTACTAGAAAACTGTAAGTCCAAGATGAAATAGGATCGAATAAACAACGATCGTTGTCATAGATTTATAGATATCCACGCATAAGTTTCCTTTTTTTATTATTATTTTCAATTTTGCTATCAGCCTAATTTGTAATTTCTCATGATGTGCCAATAAAATTTAGAAAGAATGTAATTGCGCTATCTATAAAGGCTGGTTCACTCTAATTTCGTTAGGTCTATCGCGAAATTGAATAACAATTCATTCTTTTTTATCGCTAGAATTTTGTTGGTTCTGATGACAAAATTAACTGAAATTTTCTTTGTTCAATTTTATTAGAATAAATTTTTATAATAAATTCAATCAAGTTCGCATCACTTTGAACAGAAAAAGTATGCTACTATATGCATATGTACTGTATGCTTCTCTTCTTTCGAATTTTTTTTAGAATTTAATTTTGATACAATTTTAATGTAAAATAATTGTATAAGTATATCTAATTACGTAATGTCACATCAATAAAAATAATTTTTTTATTAAATACGTGAATGATCATCTAAAATAACAGATATGATTGTATAACTGTGTAAAAATTTTTATACTATTCATACATCAAAATTAAACTTTTTTTATTACAAAAGCTTATTGATATAATACAGAAATTTTTGTACATAGCCAAAATTTTTATGTATAACACATAATTTATTGATATAGTATAAAATTTTTTACAAGCAGTACATAAATTTTTACGCATAACGTAGACTTTTTGCACATAATATAAAAAAAATTATACAAATGTATTTTGTTGTTTGAGTTCAATGTTTTAGGCATGTGGACTATAAAAATTTATATACTGTATACTAAAATTTATGTATTATGCATTAATATTTGTGTTTTGTGTATTAAGATGTGCCTATTTTATTAGTTAGATGTCAATATTTTAAATATGTAGTATTTTAAAAAAAAATTTGTACTGTGCACCAATGTTTCTGTGCTTCATATTTTGTTAAATATACATAGGAAAAGAAAAAGACGATAACAATGATGATAATAAATGAGAATAAAGAAAAGAAAAAAATAATGACAATAATGTTAATAAAAACGCCTAAAAAAAGAAGTAAGAAGATAAAAAAAAAAAAAAGAAAAGAAGTTGACGATAACCATTATGTTGAAAAAAGAATTGAGCTTATATGACTTGGTTAGTAAAATGAATGGAGGTTTATTATTTTTAATATATAGATCCAAACATAATACATTCAATAAAACCTTATTCAAACTACATTTTTTTAAGTAGAAAAGCAGTTTAAATATAACACAAAGTTAAAAAATAATATTTAATTTGATCTTTAAATTTATATACAAATTTTAATTTAATCTTTAAAATTTTAATTATCTTTATTTAGTCCTGAACTTTATAAACATAACTCATATTAGTCTTTTGAATAATTTATAGCAAATAAATATTAATAGAGTGCTAATGTAATCACACAGATGTTATGTTGAACTTGAAAAAAATTACGTCATTTTGACTTTGAAATTTAAATAACCCAAAAGTAGTGTTATATCACTTGTTTAAAGAAAAAAAAAACGTTTTAATAAAAACCAAAACAAGTGATACAATGTCATTTTAGACTACTTAAACACCACAAATAAAATGATATTGTTTTAAGAAGTTTAATGTAATAATCAATTGTCTACATCACTATTCTATTAATATTTAATTACTAAAACTTATCTCAAGAACTATTATAAATTACATTTATAAAATTTGAGGATAAAATAAAAAAAAATTAAAACTGTTCGGTAACTCGAGTATCGGATGGTTTGGTGGGATCCTCGGGTTGATAGGTGGGGTGTAGCTTGGAACCGGTTCGCGAGGGTGGAGCTGGAGTAGACGACGTCCCGAGCTCCTAATGTGGAGGGGGTGTCACTTGCAAAGACACTCCGACGCCCTAGTTAGTTGAGTGCGCAGGCGAAAAAAGAGGGATAGAGTGATGTGTGGCGTACCTTCGGGGAGAGGTAGGACCCTCCCCATATATACCGTGTCAGAGGTGGGTCCCACAGGAGCAGGCCCGCCTTCCCCGAAGTTTTCCCACACAGCTGTAGCAGAGTTGGCAAGGACGCGTGTCCGGGTCGGCGGTCGAGTGCCTCGCACCCGACCGTTCGGGTCGGGTGGCCTATGGGTTGGGTAGGCCCACGTGAGGTTTGGGCCAGGCTGTAATAGTGCCCCCAACGCGTCAGCAATGGACGCGAACGTTGTTGGTGGCGCGTTATGTATTCTCCCTTGTGTCATCGCCAGGTCGGTCGCTCGTGGAAAGGACGTGCCTCTTGCGCGCGTGTCTCTCCATTGATAGGGATAATCGTTTGTCGCCTCGTTTTTCGCGTTGGGTATTAAATGCTCATAATGAATTATTTCAAAATCCTGCATGTAAAGACTGTTTTGCCCTTTGTCTTTCCCGCTTCTTGAGTCAGTTTCTTAACTCCTCAGTCATTCATTCTCATTCCATTTTCTTCGCATTCTCCTTCTTCCTTCTTGAATTCCCCAATGTGATCTTCGTGTTTCTGAGCATCCATTCCTTCCTGCTTTCAGCTATCACAGTCAATCAGGTAAGCATTCTTCTCTTCTTTTTCTGCTTTACGGTTATTTTATCTTCATTACCACTCCTTCTGTATGCATGTTGCTTGTTTGGTTTGCATGCTAGATAACCCTAGTGTTAGGTAGGTGCGTTAGGGGGTCACCATTCCAGGGCATTAGCTTTTTAGGCTTTTACTTGGATTCTGCTTCAGCCATGCTTGATCTTAGTTTGTTGAATAGGCTAAATATGGTTTATGGGGTTTTCCTAACTCCTGACCTCATAGACTAACCGAGTGGTATCCTTACTGTAGGTATGCCTCACATCGTCTCACGAGCTTACACCTCCGCCGCGGGTTACGACCCATATGCTTGGGTGGTTTTCGACTTGAGGGAATCCCCAAACCAGATGGGCGAGGAGGAGCTTACCGAGTTTCGTCAAGCCGAGTATTTGTGCGGGGGGACTGACGAGGAGGCCAACTACGACGTTTTTGTTCCTACTCCCAGCGAACGGCTATACGAACTCAATTTACACTCCCCCCGGGTTGCCGATTGGGTTTGGTTTTACAAGGTCATGTTCATCCAAGTGGGGGTTCACATTCCCTTTTCTGCTTTTCAAATGGCACTCCTTAATCGGATCTCCGTGGCGCCGTCACAGCTGAATCTGAACAGTTGGGCTTCCATCCGCTGTTTCGAGATGGTATGTGAATATTTGGAGCTACCGGTGTCCGTCAACGTTTTTCTTTATATTTTCAACCTCACGAATCCTTCTAAGGAGGGGAAAGCGAGGAAAGGGTTCATGTCCTTCCGATCTGCCCAGGGTCGGAGGATCTTTGGCTTGTTTGAGGACTCTTATCACGGGTTTAAGGATAAGTACTTCAATGTGCATCCAGTCAAAGGCCGCTATCCCTTCTGGTTGTCATTAGAAGGGGAACGCCTCATCCCGACGTTTTGGAGTTTCGGGGCGGGGTCTAACACCTTTATTAAGGTGACCTACAAGGGGATGTCCGTCGTGGATAAAAATATTACCGACGTGTTGTTGGCCATTTTTGAGAAAAACCATGTGAATCCCCACCTTCTTATGGGTAACCGGAAGGTCGGCCGGAATTATATTTGTGAGTAGCTTTGTCTTGTGTTTCTTGCATTACCGTCGCTTTGGTTAGTTATGCTGACTATACGACTAACTTGTTTATTTATTTGTTGTAGTGGGAATGTCTGCCGAGGTGACAGGCCTTGAGAGTTTGTACAAGACTTTTTTGGAGGAGAGTGATGAAGAGAAGGCTGACGAGGAGTCGGAAACCCCTCCCGGGAACAAGGAGGATCAGGCGGTGCCTTCACCTCGTGATGTCGACATGTCGGACAAGCATTCTGAAGGGGCGCATGTCTCTCCTGTTCATGGGGAGGCGGCCGATATCGGGCACTCGTCCTCTGCTCAACAGGCCGAGGAAGACGACTTGAGGGATCCCCACCCCCAAGGGCAGAGGTCATTCTCCAGCCCTGAAGGAGCCCTCACCGTGATGGAGAGGAACTTCGACGCCGGGACATTCATAGACTTCCGGTTGCTTCCCAGCACAGATGAACACTTCCATGGCTCCTACCTTGTGGGGCAGGCGAGGTGGATGTATCGTACCTTCCTTCGTGGTGCTGCCATAGCTCGGAAGACTGAGTTTGAGTTGTCGGGGATGCAATTGTTGCGTAGGAAGCTCAAATCTGCTGCTACAGCCAATAATCAATTCAAAACTCAAGTTGAAACACTTCGGGAGTAGCTGTCCGAGGCAAAGGAGAAGCTTAAAACTGCCGAGGAAAAATTGAAGACCTCTGATGCTACCGTATCCCGTTTGACCAAGCGGGAGATGACTTTGAAAGCCAGCTCAATGTCGTGCAAGGTCGGGTGGTTGCTTTGGAGAAAGAACGTGACGTGGCCGTCTCATCGGCTAAGGCCGCTCAAACTGAGGTTGAGGAGCTTAAGAAGAAGCATAAGAAGACCATGAAGCAGGGAAAGAGCGCGATCTTCATTTACTGAGGAGGCTCTTAAGGCCCTGGTGAAGATCGTGGCTCCAGACTTCGACACGTCGGCAATTGGGGTTTTCAAAACTATCAAGGATGGCAAGATTGTTGATATGCCCAAGAAATGAGCTCTTGTACCTTTGTACTTTTGTTGTATAATTTACGGTACTTGTTTTTTAATATATTTTAGTAGCCGCTTGGTTGGCTTGCAATTATCATCTTTTCTTGCCTGTTACCGTTTTATTGGTGTCGTCGTCCATTGGTATCGTCCTGTCGTGTGTGTTTGTTTACCGTTGCGCTGGTAGTTTGGCGAAGTCAAGTTCTGGCTTTACCGTTAATGTAGCCGTTTGTTATGGTGTTAACTTAATTGGCTCCCGGGGTGATCAGCCCCGGGGTGCCGTATCGTCGCCCCTTTTAACGCGAATTATAAGGAACTTGTTGTCCTGGGACGCGTGTTTGGGAAAAGTAAATGGAAAATTTGACAAGTAAACATTAATTGATAGCGAAACAAGTCTATAGCCATGATAAGCACTTTAACAAAGTAAATCATTGAGCTCGTTAGACCGCCTAGCCGGCGCGCTTGAGCTAAGAATAAAATCTTCTCAAGTTACCTGCGTTCCATGTTCTAGGGATCTCCTTGCCATCAAGCTTCTCCAATTTTTAGACGCCCTTGCCAAGCACTTCTTTGACCCTGTAGGTGCCTTCCCAGTTTGCCGCCAGTTTTCCTTCCCCTTGTGTTGGCAGTCCGATGTCGTTGCGTCGCAGGACAATGTCATTTTCTTCAAATTCTCTCCTGAGCACTTTGTTATTATAGCACAGGGCCATTCTTTGCTTCAATGCTACTTCCGACAAATGGGCCATCTCCCTGGCCTCATCCACCAGGTCCTTTTCTACTGATTCCCCTACTCCTTTCAGAAGTAATCGTGGGCTCGACTCGCCGATCTCTACGAGTATCATTGCGTCCACCCCATACGTCAGGCGGAAAGGGGTTTCCCCTGTAGATGATTGCTCAGTTGTTCGGTAAGACCAGAGGACTGAGGCGAGTTTGTCGGTCCATGCACCTTTTTTATTATCCAGCCGCTTCTTGAGGCCCAGCAAAATGACTTTATTTGCGGCCTCAACTTGGCCGTTCGTCTGGGGATGCTCTACAGAGAAAAACTTCTATTTTATGCCCAGACCGGTGAGAAACTCCACGAACTTCTTATTGGTGAACTGCGTCCCATTATCGGAGATAACGACTTCAGGGATGCCGAAACGGGTTACCACCTACTTCCACATAAACATTCGGCAATTAGATGAGGATATGCCGGCCAGCAGTTCAACCTCTATCCATTTGGTGTAGTAGTCGATGGCAACTATGAGATATTTGACTTGTCCCGGCCCAACCGGGAAAGGTCCCAAGAGGTCGACTCCCCATTGTGCAAAAGGCCGGGTGGACGTCAATAGGCTCAGTTCCGTTGCTGGTGCTCTATGGAAGTTGGCGTTCTCTTGGCACTTGACGCATTTCCTTACGAATTCTTTGGAGTCTTCCATCATCGATGGCCAGTAGTATCCAACTCGGATGAGCTTTCTTGCTAGGGCTTTGCCCCCAATATGGTGGCCGCAGCACCCTTTGTGGACTTCTCTGAGTACGTATTCCGTCTGGTCGGGATGCAGGCACTTCAATAGGAGCTGGCTGAGTCCCTTTTTAAATAGTTGACCCTATATGATCGCATATTTGGCTGCCTCCCTTCTCAATGCTTTAGCTGCCTTCTCGTCAAAGAATTTGCCGTTTTCCAGGAAATCAGTGATGGGGTCCATCCAGGAGGGGCCTATCTTTGTCAAGTGGAGGGCAACCGCTCGTTCCTTTACCATGCCCTGAATGAGAGATCGGTTGCCGGCTCCCAGTTTTGTGCTTGCTAGCTTAGATAGGAGGTCTGCCCGTGTGTTCCTTTCCCTCGAAACATGTTGGATCGTGACCTCCTCGAGCTGCTTGCTCAGTTCTCTAACCTTCTCCAAGTACTTTTGTAAATGCGAGTCTCTGGCTTGGTAGCTTCCATTTACTTGTGAGGTAACGACCTGTGAGTCACTACACACTTCCAGCCTCGTAGCCCCGACTTCCCGAGCTAGGGTTAAGCCTGCCAAGAGGGCCTCGTACTCTGCTTGGTTGTTCGATACGGGGAACTCGAACTTGATCGATTGTTCATATATGACCCCAGCAGGGCTTTCCAGGATGATCCCAGCTCCTCCGGACGTTTGGTTGGAGGCCCCGTCCACATGGAGCCTCCACCGTATGCCCGTTTCCTCGGTTGGGTCTCCCGTTACTTCAACCAGGAAATCTGCCATTGCTTGCGCCTTAATCGCATGTCAGGGCTCATGTCGCAAATCATACTGGGAGAGCTCAATGGCCCAAGTAATCATTCTTCCCGCCAAGTCGGGTTTCTGGAGCACTTGATGGATTCCCTGGTCTGTTCTCACGACAATCTGGTGGCCTTGAAAGTATTGCCTTAGTCTACGGGAAGAGGTCAGCAGTGCCAGTGCCAGTTTCTCCAATTTGCTGTATCTCAATTCTGCTCCTTGCAGTGCTCTACTCACAAAGTAAATGGGTTGTTGAACCTTCCTTTCTTCCCGCACCAAAATTGCTGCAAGCGCTTCCTCCGTTATGGCTAGGTAGAGGTAGAATGGTTCTCCGGCCTTGGGCTTCCCGAGTATCGGGGGCGTTGAAAGGATGTCTTTGAAGTGATTGAACGCTTCCTCGCACGCCGGGTTCCATTCAAATGCTATCCCTTTTCTCATCTGGTTGAAGAAGGGTAGGGCCTTCGCTGTCGACGCTCAGAGGAAGCGGGACAGCGCGGTGAGCCTTCCTGCCAGCCTCTGAACGTCTTTGACACTGCCCGGGCTTTTCATTTAGAGTATTGCTTTGCATTTTTCAGGGTTGGCTTCCACCCCCTTTGGGTTATTATAAATCCTAGGAACTTTCTGGCCTCCATGGCAAAGGCGCATTTGAGCGGGTTGAGCCTCAGGCCGTGTTATCGAAGGGCCGCGAATACATTTTCCAGGTCGCTTAGGAGGTCATCAGGCTGGGTGGTCTTTACCAGGATATCATCCACGTAGACTTCCACCGTCTTACCTATGAGGTCGCTGAATATCTTGTTCATCAACCTTTGGTATGCGGCCCCCGCATTTTTCAGGCCAAATGGCATCACCTTATAGCAATAGATTCCTCTCGGCGTTATAAATGTTGTTTTCTCTTCGTCAGGCCAGTGCATTAGTATCTGATTGTAGTCGGAATAAGCATCTATAAAGCTCAAATACCGGTACCCCGTCGCCGCGTCGACGAGTGCATCAATGTTGAGAAGGGGGTAGCAGTCCTTGGGGTATGCTTTGTTGATATCGGAGTAATCCACACACATCCTCCATCTTCCATTGTGCTTTTTTACCAGAACTACATTCGACAGCCAGGTCGAGTAGTCTAGTTCCCGGATAAACCCCGCTTCGAGGAGGCTGGTCGTCTACCTGGCCACCTCCTTTGCTCTCTCCTGTGACATCTTCCTTCTCCTTTGAGCCACTGGTCGGGCCTCCGGCTTGACGGCCAAGTGATGTGACATGAGTTGGGGGTCTATCCCCGGCATGTCGGCTGGCGTCCAAGCAAACAAATCGCCATTGGCCCTGATCATTTCCACAAGAGGCTCTTTCAATTCATGTGGGAGGTTTCTGTTTACGAATGTGAACTTTTCCTCTATGTCCCCGACCCTAAACTGTTCCAGGTCCCCCTCTGGTTCGGGTCTGGGCTTGTCGCTGACTCTGGCATCCAGGTCGGCGAGGAACACCCCTGATGCTTCTTTAGATTTTTTTCTTAAGGAGAGACTGGCGTTGTCGCAAGTGACTGTCGTTTCTAAATCTCCTTTTATGGATCCTACAAATCCGTCATTAGCGACGAACTTCATTACCAGCATCTTCGTACTGATCACTTCCCCGAGATCGTTAATGGTTTTCCTCCCCAGGATAACATTGTATGCCGTAGAGTCCCGTAGAACTACGAACTCTGTCATTATCGATCTTCACCCCTGTCCTTGTCCTATTGAAACCGGCAAGGAGATTATTCTGTCTGGTTTGATAAAGTGGTCGCCTAGCCCTACAACACTGTGCTGGTGAGTCTTTAGGTCGGCATCCCGTAGTCGCAAGGCATCGAACACGTTGCGGAACATAATATTCGAGTCCGCCCCGTATCCACAAGGATCCGTTTGACGAGGCCGGTTCCAACCCTGGCCGTGATGACTATATGAGGGCTTTCCGTGACCTCGTCGAACCATTGGTCTTCCAGACCGAAAGAGATGGACGGAAGCCTTTTGGAGCTTCGCGCGGATGAGGAGGAGACCGCCAGGACTCTGGCGTCTTTCTCGTGTGCCGACCTCGACCTTGGAGCGGTGTTCCTAGCAGTTACTACATTCACCACGGTAAGGCCGTGGTTGTTGTCCTCCGGCTCCTGTTGTCGCTTCACCGTTTGGATCTTGTCTTCTCCGTCTTGATCGCGGTTTCGTCTCCTCGGCTCCCTGATAAGGTGGGAGAATTCGGCTAGTTTCTCGTCCCTGATTGCCTGTTCTAGTGCGTTCTTCATGTCAAAGCAGTCATGTGTCTTGTGTCCATAGCCCTTATAATAATCGCAGTAGAGGCTCTTGTTCCCTCCAATTCGGTCCTTCGGAGGTCGAGGCTTCGACAAGATTCCCTTCTCGGCTATCTGTTGGTAGACTTCTATGATAGGGCGGTGAGGGGAGTATAATTGGTGAACTACACTTTGGATCTCCTGCATTGTCCACACCAGCTTCGTGGTGAGGTGCTTCCTAAAATCCTCATTCAGAAGTCCATTCGTCAGCACAGGCTGGCCACCGAATCGGTTAGGCCGTCTATTTCTAAACACTCATCGTTAAATCGGTCCAAGTATTTTCTGGTCGGCTCACCGTGCCTTTGTGTCACCCCGAGTAAGTTTATTGGGTGTTTCGCCTTCGCGATTCGGGTAGTGAATTGGGCCAAGAAGGCGTGGCTGATGTCCGAGAACCTAGCGATAGAACCTTGCAGGAGGCTATTAAACCACCGTATTGCGGGTCCAGCCAGTGTGACCGGGAAAGCACGACACCTGACTTCGTCGCCTACCCCCTCCAAATTCATTCTGGCCTCAAAGGCCGTCAGATGTTCCTGTGGGTCTTGAGTTCCATCATACCTCATGTCCGTCGGCTTATCAAAGTGCTTTGGTAGCCGGACCTCGAGGATGGAATGGTGGAAAGGGGTTGCCCCTATGATCACAGGTCGTCGTGCTCTCCTCGTTCTTTCTCCGTCATCTTCCCGATCTCGCCTCACGGCATGAGTCCCCCTAGGTCGGGCGTAGATGAAGGGGTCATGTCGTCTTCTCGGGTATTCCTGGTCTTCCCGGCTACTTTTCGATTCCGACCTTGAGGTGGAAGTACGCTGGGAGCGGCTTCTGTGAGAGGTTCTTCCCCGGCTCTCGGGAGACGGAGAGTAGTTGGGATCGGAAGTTTGTTAACGGTGCTCCTGATCTGCCAGCTGGCGCTCCAGGTTCTGCACCCTATGGCACAGTTCCTGCATTATCCTAACGCTATCACCGTCAGTTCTCCTAAAAGGGTGTCTTTCTTGGGCCCTTGAATGTGGTTCGGTACGTTGCGGGGGACCTCTACCGCTCTCGGGGAGAAGCGACGGAGGCTGCCCCCTCAAAGCCCGCTCCACGGCCATGGTCCCCTGGACCCTGTACGATGTCCATTTAGGTAGTCCCCATAGACGGCGCCAATGTTCGGTAACTCGGGTACCGGACGGTTCGGTGGGATCCTCGGGATGATAGGTGGGGTGTAGCCTGGAACCGGTTCGCGAGGGTGGAGCTAGAGTAGACGACGTTCCGAGCTCCTGATGTGGAGGGGGTGTCACCTGCAAAAACACTCCGACGCCCTAGTCAGTTGAGTGCGCAGGCGAAAAAAGGGAGATAGAGTGATGTGAGACGTACCTTCGGGGAGGGGTAGGACCCTCCCCATATATACCGTGTCAGAGGTGGGTCCCACAAGAATAGGCCTGCTTTCTCTAAAATTTTCGCATACAGTTGTGGCAGAGTTGGCAGGGACGCGTGTTCGGGTCGGCGGTCGCGTGCCTGGCACCCGACCGTTTGGGTCGAGTAGGCCCACGTGAGGTTTAGGCCAGGCCATAACAAAAATTTTAATAACTAAATTAAAATTAACGTATAAATTTAAAAATCAAATTAAAAGTTATCTTCAAAGTTAAATAAAAAAAATAAAGGAAGCCATCCTATTGAGTATTGACAATGTTCTCAATTATTTAGTGTCGTTTAATATGTTACCCGTAATCGGTATAGTCAAATGGATTTAATAATAATGAGTTAGTAAGCCTTTGAAAAACCAATCTGAAATACGAAATACTACTAAAATTATTAGTGATTCATTCAAAGGTGGATGTGGAACCACAATCTGAACCCGAATATAGTTGACAAAAGTTGCTTACCTCATGTTTATATGAATATAAGAAACCCGCAATTAATAAATTACTTGCATAGAAATATTATTTTATATTTATATTTATATTTACATTAAATTATATTTAACGAATAACATAATTAAAATAAATCCATATTTATAATAAAAATTTATAAATAACATAATTAAATTAAATATATATTTATAATCTAAATATAAATTAGTTAACTACTAATAATTAATTATTTTACTAAAATATATTAAATATTAAATATAAATACAAATATGTAATATGTAATAACTATTTTTTTTGAAAATTTAGATGAGGTCGACTGTAGTTGAGTTTTTTTTGTTTTTTTTTTAGAGAAATTCTTCACATACAAGTATTTTTTTTATACAAGTCTTTACAAGTTATTTATATTAACGCGTACTGCACGTTTTCACTGCACGTTATTCTTCTTCTTGCTGCACGTTCTTCTTCCTCTTCCTCTTCCTCTTCTTCTTCTTCTTTTCTTTCGTTTCTTGCCTTCTCTTTCTCCTTCTTCAACCGTTACTGCACGTTTTCACTGCACATTCTTCTTCTTCTTGCTGCACGTTCTTCTTCCTCTTCCTCTTCTTCTTCTTCTTTTCTTTCGTTTCTTGCCTTCTCTTTCTCCTTCTTCATTTACGTGCTTTTCTCTCTGTTTTCTTTCTTCGTTATTCTCGATTTCTATTATTTTTTGACATCAAGCTCTAAAATCGTTTTTGAAGAAGAAAAAGCAGCAGAAGATGAGAAGGAGAAGGAGAAAGAGAAAGAGTTCTGAATTATGCATAAGGTGTACTTCAACGAATTTTGGGTGTATTTCTTAAATCTTTTTGGTGTAATTTTGTAATCCTTTGGATGTATTCCTATAATCGTTTGGGTAAATTCCTGTAACCGTTTGGGTGTATTTCTGTAATCGTTTTGGTGTGTTTCTGAAGTTTCATTATCTTCAAATTTGGCAAGAAACTCGTTTTCATGAAGGAAGAAGAATAGTCGTTCATAATACATGGTGAATAGCGTGCTTTGGAAAGTGGTTGAATAACGTGCGTTTATTTACTTTTAAATGTGAAAGTTTAATATGTGTGTTTTGTTGGACTTGTGCCAACTTATAAAACTTGTAAGTCAAAAAGACTTATATGTATAGCAGATTTTTTTTTTTGAGAAAGTCTAGGGAGCCAATAGTCTAAGCGTACAATGTGTACAATGAAGGTTTAGGAAGTATTAGAGATATGAACATTAGTGTTACGTTGTCTTGTCAGGTTACGTTTTTGGGATGAGTGGTTTCAAGAAATGGTATTAGAGTTTCAGATCCAGAAAGTCAAGAGTTCGAACCTTGGTGAACCCAAAATTAACTTTTTATAACGTGAGATGTTTATTATCCCTGATATCTGAATGGTTATTCTGGATAAACTAAAGATTTAGTCCATTGTACACATTGTACATTTAGGTCATTAGCTCCCTAGCACTACTCTTTTTTTTTTAATAATACACTACCGCGGTCATCAAATATTTTAAAAGGATAAATATATTAAAAATTTAGAAATAACAATAATAGAAGTATTTGGCTCGTGTCTCGCCTGGGATGAGAATACGTATAAATTGGAAGCGATTTAGGGATTTGCAAAATTGAATTCTGTGTCTCTCTCAGAAAATAGACAGAGAGAGATAGAAAGAGTGTGTGTGGGAAAGAAAGGGAAATAGAAGAAAGAGAACCACCAAAAAGAAATCGCAGAATCTCGAAACCTGGTACGTCCAATTACTGCTTTTTCCCAAAATGATGTCATCTAATTAGGGTTTCCGTTTCATCCCCAAATTCTATTTAACTCTCTTCTTATCAAATGAGTATCACGTTTAATTTCCTCGGCTTTTCATTGTTGCAACCATATTCTAATAACTGCACTAACCGCACTATTCATCGCTTTTATTCTAAATTTTCCACTTTAAATTTGTTCCTTTGGTTGCTTTCAATGCCAATTCAGTAATTTGATTAACCTTTTGTCCCCATTTAGAATTCAACTTAGCAAAAAAGTGCTCTTTTTTGTTGTTGACGATTTGTATATGATTCTTCTCTGTTATTTGTGATTAAATATCATTAGGTTTTGTGCCATCTTTAGGGGTTCCCTTCTGATGGACGACGGGGAGCTTGATTTCTCGAACCAGGAAGTGTTCTCAAGTCCAAACATGGCTGAACTTCCAAGCAGTGGATCAATGGATAGCTTCTTTGAGGAACTCCTCAAGGACAGCCATGCTTGCACGCATACCCACACCTGTAACCCCCCTGGTCCTGATCATTCCCATACTCATACCTGCTACCATGTTCATACCAAGATTGTACCTGCGCCGTCTGAGGAGCAAGTTGGAACTGACGACACTGCTGAGTCTGCTGAAAAGAAGTCAAAGAAGCGCCCATTGGGTAATCGGGAAGCCGTACGCAAGTACCGCGAGAAGAAGAAGGCTCGGGCTGCTTCTTTGGAGGATGAGGTTGTCAAATTGAGAGCTTTGAACCAGCACTTGATGAGGAAGTTGCAAAGCCAGGCTGCTTTGGAGGCAGAAATATCGAGGTTGAAGTGCTTGCTAGTTGACATTAGGGGCAGGATTGAAGGAGAAATTGGAACATTCCCATATCAGAAGCCAGCGGCTCCTGCTGTGAACCCGCCAGCACAGAACTTACCTGTCTCTTATGTGATGAACCCTTGTAACTTGCAGTGTGATGATCGGGTCTATTGCCTTCACCCGGGAGCAGATGGAAAGATTGCCGAAGGTGCATCACTAACTACTGAAGGATTTAATGGTTGTGAATTTGAGAATCTTCAGTGCCTAGCAAGCCAGAATCCGGCCCTTAAGGATCTACCTTCTTGTGGAGTTGGACAAACAGTGTCTAATGTGAATTCTTCTGCATCAAACAAAAGAAAAGGTAGTAGCGTATTATAGTTGCTGTAATTCTATTCTTCTGCATCAAACAAAAGAAGAGGTAGTAGCTTATTATAGTTGCTGTAATTATAGGATGAAATATTTGATATATCACTTAATTCATGTTTATACTTGATCCCCATTTTAGTTACGGGTGCATGATATGCCATGCCTGTCATTTTTGAAATTTATCTTTGCGATCCACTGTTAATTATGTCTAACTGTCTAGTTTTTTACTTGTAAAATTGCAATTTAAGACTGAAAAAGAGACCATTGGAATTGAAGGCCAGCTTACTCTCTACTTTGACCTGCTTCATGTTTTCTGTTTTAGTCATAAATAGGAAGAATTTTGGAAATAAGATAGTCACACACATCTAAATTTTTAATTCTCGTTAGTTGTGCTGAATTATGGAATTATCAATGCTCTTTAACTTCTTTGAGAAAGTCACATTTAATGGAATTATTGATAATCCTAACATTTAAGTTATACGATTGTAGTGGACATCTTAGTGAAGCTACAAGTAATTTATCACACACACACACACTCATGCATGCCACGGATGTATACAGCTGGAATGGTTATATGACTGGAACATACATATGCTTGCATCCATCCTTTAAATGACTAAAGTTTGTTTATTTATAGGGGGTTCTCGTGCAATGACAGCTGGCTGAAGAATAAAATGGTACTTTTTGTTGTAGCCATGTTAATATCTACTTCCAATAACTCATTACCAATCGCAACATCAGCCATCCAGAAGGTCATCTTTTAAAGTAATTTTCTCTGTTTGGCCCTCTGCTTGTGTAATGGGTTGGGATGGCTGTTCTAGTATTGGAAGATGAGTCCTAGCTCAATGCTCTGTTAGCAGAATTAGCAGTTGATCTGTAGCTGGTATAGCTTATGGCCAAGCCACAGTAATACTTCTTTATGCAATTCAATTTGCGATCTTTTGATTATCTTTGAACTAGTTAAACTGCTATCATAAATGTTTCTCTACTGGTTCATTCTTGAATCATGTAAGTATTTGTGTGGTTGTTTTCCCTGTTTAACAATCCAATATTTAAGCAAAAATTCATGATTTCTAAGTACAATAAGTTTGATATTGCTGGATTACAGAACTTGGGGAGATGGGGTGTGTTTCATCTTCTAGTACTCTGGATGTGTACAGGTGAGGCACTGTTATCATTGTATAATACTGTAATCTTTTGAAGAACACTAATTTGTGAGACAATAAAAAATGGGTTAGTGCCTTAGTGGCATTTTTTCTTCATCTTGATTTTTCTGAATCAGTGGTTTATTTCTGTCTTAAGCATTTTGCTGGACAAATGTTGACAATGTGAGAAGATATCATATATGGGCTCTCCTCTTCCCCGAATCAAGCCGGACATGTGATTTGCTTTGTTTGATAAAAACAAGTGGGTGTTTAGCTTTGCTAATTGAACCCTATCAACACTAGTGAGACATATGTACATAGGTGGAGTTGACTTAATGAGAAGTTTTATCACAGGGATCATCATCCATCATTCTCATCAACTTATCACTTGCCACATGGGAACACAGCAATGCTAAGAAACAACCACCAAGAAAATAATCAATCACAGATAATTATATTAAACGTGCATGCCTCCACCCAAGGTTCCTAACATCTAAATTGAGATTTTTGTTGGAATACAAACCTAACACCATTTAAATTTATTTGAAAAACTATGCTTACAACTGTCATTATATTGGGTAAAATTTATTGAGACATGTGAAGATAGATATTTGCTTGTCTTTGTTAATAAAAAACCTCTCGTGTTATACCTTAACAAAGTTGTACCTCTTAATTCTAGTGTTATTTCGTTCGTCATACTTTGCCATTGTGTTAATATTGGTAGATTGAATGGATTGTAGATTTACAAGAACTAATTAACTGACTCTAAATTATGACGTACTATTAATGGAATCCAGTTTAATAGATTAACATTTTAAACTGATTTTAACTACGGTAGGAACTTTAAACTTTAAAATTTCTTCACGCAAAGAAAGTCTTTTTCTGAATAGAAAATGATAAATCATGCTCCATCAACACCATATTCTGAGTTCCAAATTTTAATAGAAGAGAAACAGAAAGTAATGTAAATAGTCTTTCAGCCTTGGGTATGATTTGGTTAGTTTTGGTCATCAGCTGTCCAGATATCTTCGTCATCACCATCTTCATTGTATATATTCTCAGCCATTTGCCACACATGGAAAGAATTGTCCTCAGCCACACTTGAGATAACCCATGGCTGATTCTTGTTCCACGAAAAGTCCGATATCTTCCCCTTGTGACCACCATGAGAGAAGAGTAGCTCAGGAGGGCCACCATCACCGTCCCCTTCATTCTGCTCATCCCCGACTCTGAGTCATCATCACCACACAAAGCATGCAAAATCATAAGCCACTGTTTCTAGTAATGTATAACTCTTTGCAAAGGTGTAACCAATAAACACATAACAAAAGGAGATCAACAAAACCAATGTCAAAAATGAAAGTGAAACAGCACCCTTATGAGGACTCTTTTTTCTTTTTACCTGCTAAGGTCCCAAACGTTCAGCCTTCTGTCAGCACCTGAAGATGCCAACACGGTCTCATGATTAGGATCCCACTCTACCTGGTACACCTCATCGCTACATACATTTAGAAACAAACAAAAACAGTAAGCAAATATAGTTATACAATATGACTTGTAGCTTGCTACTGTGATTGCAACATGAGCATAGTAGCAACAAAAGAGAAACACATAACGTGATACATAAAACGACATACGTGTGGCTACTTAAAACATGCAGCGGCTCCGCCAGTTTCCTTGTATCAAAGAGGGCAATGGTGGTGTCTGACGATGCTGTAGCTACAATCCATTCATTATATGGATTGAAAGAAATAAAGTTCACCTGATTTCACCCAAAATCGAAAAATATATAAAAACAGATGGAAGAACTGAATGAGGAAGAGAAATCGATATCAAGGGTAGCCAATTGTATCAGAAGCAACAGTTTAATCTCACTGTCCCAACACGAGAGTTCCTATTTCCTAAATTCAAGGAATGAATGTGCAAAGACTAAAGGACATATAATAGTTCAACGCAACTTCATAATACAGAAGATCCCAATGGAGGCAGTTCTCTTAATGAAACTAGAACTCCTCCTTATATTTTCCTCTTTTAGGGGAATTTTGGATTTTAAAACAAGTTATTATAAGAGATGCTAAGATCAAATCAGCACAAGCAACATGGACTTCTACATGACATACACATTACAGAATGATCATACTCACTATATATGCTGATCCTTTGACCACTTCTATTAAGAATTGCATAAAATCAACTTAATAAGCTTGATGAACAAGAAGACTGTGTAAGCATTAACAATCACAGGCATTACCTCATTCTCATGTGCCTTGACTGATTGCTGGGCCTTATTTGTCCTCAAGTCCCAAATGATTAATTTGCAATCATCTCCAACAGAGCCAAATAAACTCTCGTGCTTTGAATGCCAGGATACATCCCCAACCACGCCATCATGTGCCTGACAAGAAATAGCACGCAAATTAGCAAAACAACCAACATGCATTACAGAACAATTACCATTTATCAGACAAGCATCATTGAATCTCAGCATCATTACCTCATAAACATGGATCGCATCAAGCACATTATCTTTATCCGCAGCTAACACATCCCACATGCAAATCTTTGAGTCATGGGAGCCACTCAAAAGATAGCCTTTCTTAAAAGGGCTCCAAGACAAACCATACCCTTCTTTGTCATGACCCCTCAACCTCAAATCAGGATCACAACCACCACCTTGTTCCTTTCCATGCTGCTTCTCAACATCAAACACATAAACCTCAGAACCACAAGTCTTGGAAGCAACAACACTAGGGTTCTGGGGCATACTCCTCGCCCTATTCACCTCCCCATCAACCATAATCCTTTGGGTAACCTCCACCTACAAAGAAATAAGTAAATGAATAAATAAATCTCATTGTGTCATTTCATCAAACACATGGCGCCAAAAACTCAAAGCTAGTTAGTTTTCTATTATTTAATCATTAACAAAGTTAAACCTTGGGCAGAACCGGGTTTTCAGCGTC
Source organism: Arachis hypogaea (assembly GCF_003086295.3). Classification (NCBI taxonomy): domain Eukaryota; kingdom Viridiplantae; phylum Streptophyta; class Magnoliopsida; order Fabales; family Fabaceae; genus Arachis; species Arachis hypogaea. The sequence goes on from NC_092038.1 coordinate 6,045,897, forward strand.
AACAGCAGCAGCGACAGGCTGTGATGGGTTGGCAGGAAGAGCAACATTGGCGAGGATGAGGTAGTTCGGTTCGGAATTTGAAGTGTGAGTTGCGTAAAGGATCTTGTGGAGATTGAAGGAAGGATGAGAATGGGGTTGTGGAGAAGAATGGAGCCAGTGAACAGTGAGAGAAGGCCATGGGAGAGGGTGCGAAATGACAAGATCGTACAACAATGGCGTGTTCCTCTTCCAAACGGAGAACTCTTCTTCGACATCATCATCGTACTCTTCTTCCGCCATTTTTTCTTTCGCTTTTGCCGCTCTTTCTGTTTTCCCTCCAAAACTCTCTGTACTGTGCAATGGAAAGAGTTTAAGATAGGGTTTCTTTTTTAATTTGGGGGAAAATGAACCGAACCGTAATTGTTTCCCGTTCACGGTTAGACCAGTCTGGCCGACCAATTTAACCCAACCATGGAGACATTTGGGTCTGAATTGGCTGGGCCAGAACCCCAGAGTCCAATACGAGTTTTCGGCCTTTAATTTTCAGATTCTGTATTTTTTTTCTTTTGTCCTTATTGTCTGAATTGATTGATAATTAATTAATCTTAACCTTTGTTTTTAGTTTCAGACAGTAAAGTGTCACATTCATCCATTCAACTTTGTAATTGGAATCAATTAAAGGGAGTTGCTTTAAGAATTGGAAACCGATCATGTAGTGTTCAATCATTTCTGTGATGAAATGATAACTAATCTAATAGAAACACTTTCATTTTAATTTTATCATAACAGTGTGCATGGGCCATACAGGGGACTTGTTATCATGCGTCAGCTTGGCGAAACATATGAAGTGTGCAAAATGGATTTTGAACCTTTATATTGTATTAAAACAGAGAGTTCAATATATATACACTACTATTTAATCAATATTTAACCTTTGATTTAGTAAAATTTTTTACAATGGTCATTTCTAATCTTTTTTCCAAACATTTGGAGTTTGAATTATTTGTATGTGATAAAGTGTAGCGGCAATAATCACCTCCTCAATCAATATTAGTACATTACAGCTATTTTATTGACTTTATAACACTTTCTCTAACTAAGGTTGATTTATTTTTGCACAAATATTTTTATCATTGTTAGATATCATGTTAATATTGTATATTTAAATAATATGAATTTAAGGAATACGCTATGTTCCAGATTTAACGCCTAATGTCTGTAAGGAGATGAGCTTAAAGGAAACGGATTCTTTGTCGGTTAACAAAAGGAAGAAAAAAAGAGAACGACACTATTTTATTTTACAGATGGATATAGGTATACATATACACTGGATGAGTATAATTGTTCCTAATAAAATAATGATTTCAGGTTTCTCTCCTTTTGGATGATGTTGAATCTCTTCATGTGTTTGTAAGATCTCTTTTTTTTATTAAGATTTTTTTTTGACAGAAGGAAACATATCATTCAAAGGAACGCCAAGCGATACTTACAGATGATAGAGATAAATTAGATCTAAAATTAGAGAAGATGATTAGATAAATTCTATGTTGAACTATAAACTGAAAGTAAGCCCAAAGTTCGATTACAAAGAATCTTAACCAGTAGAAATATAGACAGATCTGAATCTCTATGATTTTTAAATCAACACTAAAAGTGATGCAACATATTGAAAAATCTGTTCTTCTTCTCTGCTTAAAGCTGAATCCTCCTCTAGTCTGAAGATATTTCCATGAACAAGTGAACTTCAGTGTATACTCCAAAATCTGATAGATCTGTACCAACGTACCCACACTACCCATAAAGGGAGGACAATAAACCACCACAAAAAGAGAGAAAATACACCACATAGAGGTATTAGAAAACAGAAATTAAACAAAAAAACTGAAAGAAACCAAAAAAAGAAAAAAAAGAGAATAGAATAAAGAAAAAGGAGAAGAAAGGGGAAAGGAGGGGGGGAGGGAGGCCACTACCTTACCAAAATAGCGATGGCGGCGGCAGCCTCCCTCTTGAAGGCCACAAGGATAAAAAGGCTTCAACCCTGGCAGAGAGAAGAGACTGCTTTTTTTTGTTGACCTCTTTTACGATTTTTTTTTTTTAAGTTCTAACCATGGAAAAAAACCCTAATATCTCCTTTACTTATTACACTGCATTATTAACCATGAAAAAAAACCCTAATATCTCCTTTACTTATTACACTGCATTATTATTCAACTTTTAATATTTTCAGTTTAACACAACTCACACACATTGCTCATTTTGTTTATTTTTATATTCAGTCGATAATAATATTTTTTAGATTATGAAAAAACATAAAATATTAATTTTAAATATAATATTATTTAATTTAAGATATAAAAATAAGAAAATAAAAATTTATTTTAAAAAGATTAAAGTACTGAAATTAAATCTTTTAATTTTAATTTCTACTCTAATTTCAAAAAGAATATAATTATAAAATATATAATTCCTTTCACTTTTTTGTCTATAAAACTTAGATATAAAAATAAGATGAATGATATATGTTTTTTAAAATTATAAGAGATACATAAGTCGGGCCCTTTTTTTATTTGTGTTTAAAAGATTTGGAGTACATAAATTTAGAGGATTCAATTTGTGCTCTTAAATTTTTTTAATTTTTTAAATACAAATCAAAAAATTCAAATACAAAAATTAGAGGGTCTGATTTTATACTCCAAAATTAAAAAATCTGATTTCTATACCTCTTACAAATTAAAAAGTTCAAATACAAAAATTAAAGAGTCTGATTTTGTACTCCAAAATTAAAAGATTCGATTTCTATACCTCTTACAAATTAGACGAACCAAATTTTGCTCCTAAATTAAAAGTAACCTTATTTTTTAATACTCTAATTTGTTTTCATACGGAATTTGTAATCTTAAAAACAAATGTAAACAAATTCATAATCAATTTTTATATGTCATTATGTCAATATTGTCATATGACTTTATTTCTATTTTCTACCAATATTTTGTTAATAAAAAAATCAAATTAATGATACCATCTATTTTTTCTCATGTAATATGAAGAACAGAACGACTAAAACAAAAAGAAAATAATATATCACATTAATATTCAAAAATAAGAACCAATGATTACAAACAAACCAAACTTATCTTAATTTTCACACTAGGCAACAAACACTACCTTGCTTGTAATACTTTTTTCTTTTTTTAATTTTTTATTTTGCTGCAATAATACAAAAAAAAACCAAATAATAAGAGAGTCTAATTACATAACGGCACATGCGGTAGGATTCTCGTCACTGAAGGCGGTGGTGTACCTGACTTCTGCTGAGCTGGCACGTGCCAGCTGTGAAACATTGGGGTCAACAAATTCCGTGTTCCTCACGTACCCTGCGGGTGCTTTCTTATCATACACCCCGTGAGCGTATGGATGCGCCACCACGTCGTACGGCACATATGGCCACAGCTCCGCTCTCTTCCCCGTCCTGTGACCGATTCTCGCCACCACCTTCGAAGGTTCCACGTAGCCTTGAACGGTTACCTTGTTCGCTTTTCTCTCCACTTCTACGTTCGTTACTCCTTTCATTCCTTCTACCGATTTCTTCACCTTCCTCTCGCATCCTTCGCAGTCCATCTTCACTTTCACCTCTACCGTCTAACGAATTCATAAATATCATCATATATTAACTAAGTTAGATTTGATTAATTAAATATAAGTTAGTTAATTAGGTATTAAATTTAATTAATTACCTGGAACTGCTTGCGCTTCTTCTTGAGCTTGGAACTACTGTGAGAACAGTCGAATAGATCAGAGATGTGATCCAGAGCACCCATCTATCTTTTATTTCTTCTATACGCAGATTGATTGATTGTGTTTTATTTCTTGGTTGGTTCGGTTGTTTAAGGGAAGTATATATAGTGAGAGTGAGACTCTAACTACTAAGTAAGGTATGTTAAATGCTAGCATTTTTATCTATTATTTATACACGACCCTAGTGGGGTACTGGGTCAAATTCAGACTACCAAGACTTATTATAAATTAAATATATTTAATTTTCATAAGGTGAATTAATATTTATGGCTAAAAAATTTAAATATAAGAGTAAAATGATAGATATATTTTAATATAATAAATTTTTGTGTCTTTTATAATGGTGAGAGATATACAAATTAAATTAAGTGTTTAAAAATAAAAAAATTAAAGTGTATAAATTGAATTTTTTATTTGTGTTTAAAATATTAAAAATATTTGGAGTACATAAATTGAAAATTTCGATTTATGTACTTTAAATTTTTTTAAATTTTTAAATATAAATCGAAAGATTTAAGAACAAAAATTAAAGAATTTATTTTTTTAAATATTATAATGATGTAAAATATTTATACATTCCATAATTACATTTTATAATATTTTTTTTTATATCTAAATTAAAAAATGCAATAAGATAAAAAGGTTCACAGAGAGAATCTAGGGAGTAATTCCGTGTAGCATTGGCAAGAGCGTCTGAGTGTGAGTGTCAATGCTTGACAGTTGTCGGTTGGTTTTTGTATTGAGTATGGTGGTTATGCAACACATGTCCAGTTTGAAAAAGGCGGTGACATTTGTTTCCGCTAACCATGGAGCTATGACAGAAAACAAACAGATACTGTAAGAGAACTAACTACATGGCACTAAACTAGAAGAAATATTATTTGTATATAAAGATTTTTAAAAATGATATTTTATATCAAAATTAACAATTAAAATCAATAATAAATATATTCGTATATAAATATATAATTTATTTTATTTTAATATATATTTATATTTTAACATATATTTTATATTAATAATTAATTTTAATATACATATAACATAATCTTTTATATTTTTTATTATAATATAAAAGATTAGAAGTCAGTTTTTTTCATTTTTATTATTTTTATAATTTTTTTGAAATTAAAAATAATATATATATATATATATATATATATATATATATATATATATATATATATATATATAGTACTATCATACTCTCTTAAAAAATAAAAATGCATTAAACACATCAAAATGGATCGAATTTGTTAGTTTGATAACAATTTAAAATAAGTAAATTTTGTTTAAAAAACAACCTGTAAAAATAAAATTTTAATGGAACTAGACTGATTAAATTGTGAACTAAATAGATTATCGGTTAATTTGTCTAAATGTTTTTTAATTTTTTACTCAATTTTAATATTTTTAACTATTTAACTCAAATATTTTAAGTTTTAACTAAAATATTTTAAATTTAAACAAAATAATCTATTAAATTTATATAAATTAATATATTAATGCAAATTTTGATTTATTTAATTAAAATTATTTATTAGAAAAAGAAAAAAAGAATAATAATATACGTATATGTTACAGTCTAAAATAGTTCTCTGGCAAGCTTAACAGATTCGAATATAAAATAAATAAAAATGTTACAAATATTTTAAATATATTTACAATTTCTAGAATGAATAATTACATATTTTTAATAAGAGACAAAATAAATAAATATAGATGGATCCTACTTATGACATATGAAGTAAATGACGTCTAAGAACTCAACAAAGAATAGGTATTGATTGCATATCATTACTCTTGAACAAAAAGGCTCTCATAATCAAATATTTATTCCTAAAAATTATTTTTAGAAAAAATATAGAGAATTTTGCAACCCAATGACTAGACAGTACATATATAATTCACATGAGACCATATAAACATTTTTATAAATATAATTTTAGTTAGAAAATAATAGTTCATATGAATAAGTGAATCAATAGGGGAGTTCTCATACAGAAATCAAATCAAAAGTCTACACTTGGGCGGCTCCACCTCTATGGGTAGCCCTTTCCTCTAGTGTGTCCGTACGGAATAACAGATCCAACGTGTGGCCTACACGTTAGGTGCTAGCTGAGATTTGAGCCAGATGCATCTAGATTAACGTCATAACCTCCGTTAACTACGATTTTCTAATACGAGCCTCCCAAACCAATTCAAAACATATAATTTCACATACAACAAATCTTTGATCTTTCAAATATATAAGGTATCGAATAAAATCAAATCAGATAATACTTTCTCATCCAACTCATATTCAATCCTATTTTCTCAATCTTAAGGTATTTCAAACATATTTCATAATTTCAAAATAAGTGAGTACCAACAAAATTTCAATGCTTCAAAAATACATATTCGAGTAAAATCAAATACTTTAAAATAATATAAAACTTCTTCAAACATACATATAGTCTAATAAAAATATATAGTCTCATGTGCATATTAGAATGAACTTAGCAATGATAAATATTTAGTTATAATAACTCAATTAGTAAAACCAATTTAAAATCCTTTGATAATAATCTTTGTAAATATAACTAAATTCAAAGCACCGTATATAAAAAATATTTATAGATGTAAAGCCAAACAATTATAAATGTAAAACTTACTCACAACGTGGTCCCAACGAACCGAAGAGACCAAATCCGAAGTGTCAAAGTAAAGGTTACGAAAGAGCGCAGAATTTGGATTGAAGCAGTGGCAACAACTTCAATTCTTACGGTAGCAACAATGGCAACAGCACCAGGCAAATGCAGTAGATTCAGATGGAATAAAAAGACAAATGCAAATATAGTTCTGAAAAACCAAAACGGAATAGAGATGGAAAATAAATCAAAACAAGAGCAAGGCAGAAAAACGAAATGGGGATTATAAGGTGAAATGGAATATAACAAGGGAAGAAGTTAAACCAGAACAGTGGCAAGACAGTGTTGCCGGCAAATTTGGAAGCTCCAGCGTTTTTCGACAACAACAAGAGCAATACTAGTGAAGCAAAACAGTGGTTGCATTCAATTTTTCCCGCTGACAGTGGCATCAGTAACTCCAACGAAAACGAGGAGGCCAGGGGTCAGCTACAATGGAGCAAGGTAGGGGCTGAAGTAACTTCGGGTGCACCGACGGTGAGCCCCGGCGACAGCAATAGTAAAAACCTCCATCGTCACCTCTGTTCGCGACTGCCACCTTCCTACCCTCTATCTTGTAGCTCTCTCACCCTCTCTGCTCTTCCCGCTGCAACAACGATGTCTCCCTCCGACGGTGGTTCCTTCGGCGGCGACGACACGTGCCTCTTCCCTCTCCTCGTCGCGTCTTCTCTTTCAATGTCTCTCTTTCTGGTTCCTTTCTCTCTCTCTATGCCACAATAACTCAACAGTGGCGACAGCTTCCCTTTGCTTTGTCAGCGCCGTCATCTTATTCTCTTCTATCCTCGGTGTCTTTCTCACTCCCTATTCTCTATTTCTTTCTTTTTCTTTTGTTTTGATTTCAGAGTGTGTGCTTTTGAGAGAGTGAGTAAGTGTGTGGGTTTAATTTAGAAATCAGGGTTATGGTTTAATTTGGGAAAAAGAGGAATAAGGGTATTATAGAAATTTTACATTCTACCATCCTTATAAAAATTTTCGTCCTCAAAAATTGATATAATTTGCACAACTTTACATGGTTTTAGCACTTTACCAAACACGAGAAAGAAGTATATTCTGGTACAAAAGGTTACAAGATAGGTTTGTGTTAAAAAGATGTGGTTAACATTCACACTCTCTTGTTTCCTTAATAAGTCAAACACATTTAGCTCTTTTCACTTCATTCATCACTCCCAAAGAACATCCAAAAGTCAAAACATCAGGACTAACCTTTCAACTTATATCAAACTCTCCTTAACGTCCTCTTCAGATTACTCCTACTTCATAATCTTCTTATGACGTTGCACACTTACAAATTTCACCTTCTGGGTCCATGAGCCGCATCTTAAAAACTAACGTATCGCTTGTTATATTTAAGAATTACACGTTAACCGACAAAATCTCGAGTTTACTGAAAGGAATACAAAGTTTAGGAAGAGAAGAACAAGTATCAAAAGAGGTTGACAAGAATTCAGAAGGATGTGTAGGATCGCAATTAAATAAGGATGTACAAAAACAATGAAATATGTCAAAAGAGAGTTAAACCACATCTTAACAAAGAAATATGAATCAAGAAACTTCGATAGAAGCAATAAAAGGAAAGATAGAGTATTAGGTCAAAACAACTTCAAAATGAATAAAAGAAGTACAAAGCTCACTAGAGATGGCCACTAAAGTCAATGATAATGTTCACAAAGATTTAAGAGAATGATTAAAAATACAATCAAATAAGACATCCATCAACAATGAAAAAAACTCAGAGAATCATTTCACATTCTCAAGGGAAAGGATATGAGACAAACATTTCAAAAGAAATTATAAAAGCATAAATATTATCACGTCACGCAAGTTGAAACAAAAGATGCAAAGTTTATGAATTGGAGATTAATAACGGTCAAGGGCAAAAGTTTTTTCTCAAGACTCTTGGAGGATATCGAGGTGCACAATCAAGCAAAGATATGTATAAACAAAAAGACAAAATCAACAATAAAAAAAGCAAAGCAAAACATAAATAAATAAATATATATATATATATATATATATATATATATATATATATATATATATATAACAACACATTTTGAAATAGACAACTTAATAATAATAAAAAAAAAAAACAACAACAGTCACAAAAATTCTGTATGCTTTCTTTCTCTGTTTATAGAAACCTTCAATTAAGTATCCTTGAAATTATTATCATAATCTTGGACACTTAGTAATTATGTCAATAATAGATAGATTATAAAAAGCATGACGGAAGAATATAAGCAATGAACTCATTATCCTCTAAAATAATATTTATATGTACATTTAACTTATTATTATTGTAAAATACACTCAAATTTTTTTATATAATCACACAATTATGACTTAATTTACAAATAAAGCACATATAAGATAATGAAAATAAAACTCAAATTTGACGTGATTGTAATTAATATAAACTAACATTAGTTATAATAACTATTACTTTTTATTTTGTCTAAATCTTCAAACGTAATTTAACTTTCAATATAATTCAAGCACATAGCAAAAGAAATTTATGAAATTAAAGTAATAAAACTAGAGTTTTATTTAAAACTGTTTTCATTTCAAAATTCAGATTGGAAAATTTTTAGTAGAGGAAACAAGTTGCTGTTGTGTTAAGTATTCTACAGAAAAATCAGATTTGACATCCACAATTCAAAAACTCACCATAAATCATAAACTTAACAGAAAGGTCTAAAATTCACCAGTCCAGCTCCTTATATTCCCAAACTTAATCCAGACTTGGTCCCATACAATTCTGATCATCACAGAATTAGTTATAGATTTTCAAAGTTTCTAACTTCGTTTAAAATAATGCAGAAAATCATATTTTTTAATTCAACTTTGAAAAATCATAATTAATTCTCCAGTTAATACGAAATCTTTAAAATTAAATATTAATAACTATACTTGTTCTAGTTCGCTTAACTTTTAGTCTCATATCATTCCAATCACTATTAAGTTACTGGTTCACTTTTAAAGTTGTCATTTCATTTCAAAACTCATATGTTTAGCAAGTAGTTTAGTATTTCAAAATTCAACCCTTATAATACCTCTCAAAATCAATTCCAAATCAACCATCACTCAAGTTCATCATCATTACAATATATCAATCAACCAGTTTAACGGGAATCAATCCAATGTAATCCACCAAAAATTTAGAATTTCTAGTAATTATTGGTCAAACAATTCACGATCCACATAATCAATCAATATCACTAAATCAACAATTCCAATCACATTTTCAGAGTCATAATTCAGCCTTCATTTAATCAATCAATTACTCATAACAATTAAACCTATTTGCAGTTATTCAATAAACTTTATGGACATTCTAAAATTAAAATAATTTAAAATTAAATCCCCTACATATGCAACAATTCAAGGTTCAAACCAGAACATGGTTAACTTGCACAAGGTAAAGTAACTTCAAGCAAAATAATTTTTCGGATCATAAATTTGAAACTAGGAAACAACTGAAAATTAGTAAACGGATTAGGAACTTGTGAGTAAATAGTCTTCAATAAAAATCCAAACAAACAAAGTATTGCAGAAGTGCGAGGGTAAAACTTGCATTAATTAAAAGTTTAAAACAAAGGTCTAAAAAGAAAGGAAGCTTGAATATTCAAAGTATTTTTCCATAAAATAAATAATATTACAGTATTAAAAAAATCAAACAAATAAAATGCATAAAAAGAGAGAACTAACCAACAAGTACAAGTTCAAAACTTTTGAAAGGTATTGAAAATAATGCTCAACTCGAGTGTTGAAAAACAATAAAAAATCTTAGATTTCAGAACATGATTGAAAAACAAATGAAAGAGGAAAGAAAGACCCTTCTTTAGAATTCAATGCACTATTCAGTACACAATAAACTAAACTAGTTTGAGTTATTTTTTACAGCAAAGTAAGGGTATTAATCCAAAGCAGCATCAACCAGTAAGAAAATGAAAAAGAAAAAGAAAAAAAGCACAAATTTTGAAAAAGTAATTACTACACAGAAATTTCTATGCACAAAATTCATGCCCCCAGAATTTGCATGCTATTTTGAGCGTTCTTACAATGAAAAATATGAAGTGCTGTCAGTGTAACTGAGTAGAAGCAAAATAAGTCAAAATTGAAATCCAAAAATTTTAGAATCAAAGAAATCCTAAAATTGAAAAGGGAAGAACTTGAAAGTTCCCAGAATAAATAGTGCCCTTGAAAGAAAAGCCACGCTCAACAAACAAATCAATAGCAGAATAGATTATCAAACAAAAAAAAGCTCAACCAAACTTTCAAATTAGAAAAGATCTTCAATTCAACTAATAGGATATAAAAAAATTTGCCACACCTAAATAGAGAAAATTATAATTCCAATCCAGCAATCAAGAATAACACTCCATGCATATGTTCGTCACGTAGTTTCTTCTACCTGAGCAATCGAATAACAGTTTTCAAAGTTATTGATTTGAAAGAAAGAATCACATGTGGTTCAAAATTATGTTAACTTCAAAGATCATCAACATAAGAAGAACAAATTTGTTTTATCAAAATCTAGAATAAAGCATCTCAATCAGCAGCTAAGTAAATCCACAATCCACAAATTTAAATAGAGTACAAGAAATAAGATAATAATTCACAGCAAAAATACATCAAATCTTCTAGATAATGGATGAAATCTTAAAATCGAAAACCATAGAAAACAACACGAAGGTGAAGAAGATTAAAGCAAATATTCACAAAAGTAAGGAAGATTAGAACTAGCTACAAGACAGGAATCGCGAACCGAAACCGAAACTGAAGTCATTGCAAAAGCAAGTTCAAGAAAAACTACCAAATAATAACTCAAGGTTGAGTACACAGAAGAGGAAAAAGGTGGCAAGAATCAACAAATGACTCATGATGACAAGAACCAAAAAACAAGAATGACAAAAAGACAAGGATGACATTCCTATAGGCCTCTGATAGTACCATAATTTGTACAAATAGGCGCGCTTCTATTTATACAATTGTGTTCCTACCATAGGACACTTGCTCCATATTACACATAATAAACCTAAGCTTTGATACCACTCTGTCACAGCCTAAAATGAGCCACAACTGGCGCTCAGGGAAATAGTTATCTGGCAAGCCTAATAGATTCGAATATAAAATAAATAAAAAGTTACAAATATTTTGAATAAATTTACAATTTTTTGAATGAATAATACATATTTTTAATAAGAGACAAAATAAATAAATATAGATGGATCCTACTTATGACATATGGAGCATATGACGTCTAAGAACTCAACAAAGAATAGGTATCGATTGCATATCATTACTCTTGAACAAAAAGGCTCTCATAATCAAATATTTATTCCTAGAAAATAGTTTCAGAAAAAATAGAGTGAGTTTTACAACCCAATGACTAGACAGTACATCTATAATTCACATGAGACCGTATAAACATTATTAAAAAAATAATTTTAGTTAGAAAATAATAGTTCATATGAATAAGTGAATCAATAGGGGAGTTCTCATACAGAAATCAAATCAAAAGTCCACACTTGGGAAGCTCCACCTCTATGGGTAACCCTTTTCTCTGGTGTGTCCGTACAGAATAACAGATCCAACGTGTGGCCTACACTTTAGGCTAGCAACGCCCTTGCTAGTTGAGGTCTGAGCCAGATGCATCTAGGTTAACGTCATAACATCCGTTAACTACGGTTTTCTAATACAAGCCTCCCAAACCAATTCAAAACATATAATTTCACATACAACAAATCTTTGATCTTTCAAATATATAAGGTATCGAATAAAATCAAATCAGATAATACTTTCTCATCCAAATCATATTCAATCCTATTTTCTCAATCTTAAGGCATTTCAAACATATTTCATAATTCCAAAATAAGTGACTACCAACAAAATTTCAATACTTCAAAAATGCATATTCGAGTAAAATCAAATGCTTTAAAATAATATAAAACTTCTTCAAACATACATATATTCTCATAAAAATATATAATCTTATGTGCATATTAGAATGAACTTAACAATGATAAATATTTAGTTCTAATAACTCAATTAGCAAAACTAATTTAAAATTCTTTGATAATAATCTTTGTAAGTATAACTAAGTTCAAAGTACCGTATATCAAAAATATTTATAGACGTAAAGCCAAACAATTATAAATATAAAGCCTACTCACAACGTTGTTCCAACGAACCAAAGAGACCAAATCTGGAGTGTCAAAGTAAAGGTTACGAAAGAGCGCAGAATTTGAATTGGAGCAGTGGCAGCAACTTCAATTCTTACAGTAGCAACAATGGCAACAGCACCAGACAAATGCAGTAGATTCAGATTGAATAAAAAGACAAATGCAAATATAATTCTGAAAATCCAAAACAGAATAGAGATGGAAAATAAAGCAGAACAAGAGCAAGACAGAAAAACGAAATGGGGATAGAGATAATGTGAAATGGAATAGAACAAGGGAAGAAGTTAAACCAGAACAGTGGCAAGACAGTGTTGCCGGAATATTTGGAAGCTCCAGCGTTTTCCAACAACAATAAGAGTAATACTAGTGAAGCAAAATAGTGGTTGCATTAAATTTTTCCCGCCAGCAGTGGCATCAGTAACTCCAACAAAAACGGGGAGGCCAGGGGTCAACCACGATGGAGCAAGGTAGGGGCTGAATGAAGTAACTTCGAGTGCACCAACGGTGAGCCCCGACGACAGCAACAGTAAAAACCTCCATCGTCACCTCCGCTCGCGACTACCACCTTCTTTCCTTCTATCTTGTAGCTCTCTCACCCTCTCTGCTCTTTTCGCTGCAACAACGATGTCTCCCTCCGACAGTGGTTCCTTCTGCGGCGATGAAATTTATTATTATTAATAATAAACAGGCAATTTATTATTATTGCACGAAGAATATCCCTCGTCATACTGTAACTGCTAGAAACATTATACTAAATGTATAATTCAATAACTGTTATCTTATTGTTTTATTATCAAATTAAAGCATGTCCTACAAAACAAAATTCAGATATTCACATTTGGCATGTATAACATTCATATATGTCGTCTTCTTCTCTACAATTATCAACTTTCAAGGTATATTTTTTTTTACTTTGAACTATTTTACTTTTACAATATATATTATTCAATATATGTTGCGACTTTATACCTATTCATTTTCTCAATTTATCTTATTCATGTCAAACATTCACTATAAATTATAAATATTCAATAACTAATTGTTTTGAGCGAGAAATTTATCAATAAGTTGTTGTGGACTGGAAAAATTCCCAAGACAATTAACCATTATATCATCGGATCATACAATCGATTCCGTCAATGGATATCTATCTCTGAACTTTTTAGTTCATATACAATCAAATGCTAAAATTGTTCTTAAACGGAAAAGTATCCCCCACACAACTATCTTGATTGAACGACTCTTATCACTCAATTATTTTTTGAATAAGTGCCGACATAATAACCCGACTAAGCTTGGGGCTCACCATATCATTATTCACTCATCTTTTAACCGAGTTATAACTCATTTTATTTTCTAAGCTTAGCCTGAATCATATGATCGGCGGACAAAGCTTGGGGGCTGTGATCCGTCACCTTATAACTCAGTCTTTATTATGCATTATGAGTTATAACTCGGCGGTAACTATCATTCATTCTTTTGCTTGTAACTGACACCTTCATTACCGACTTAATGACCATCATTTCTATCTTAATGACCAAACGGTCATAACATCAATTCTATTCATCAATTTTATGCCTATAAAAAGAACCTTCTATATCTAATCCCAATAATACATTCTATATTCATAGAATTATTATAAATACAGAATACATTCTATATTCATAGAATTATTATATACCTCTTAAACACTTACTGACTTGAGCGTCGGAGTGTCTTTTGCAGGTACCCACCCCTTGTTCTCTCCTTGTCGACGTATAACTCATCCCGACGAGAAGCTTGAAGACATTCATCGACGGACGAGCTATACACTGGCCAAACTCAACAAGAACATTACTGTATAAATTTTTTTATAGATCAAATTTAATTAAATTGGTCTAATATTAATAAAAATTATTTTCATCACTTTTATTTACTTATTCAGCTAGATTTTATTGTCAAATTTGTTGGAATGGTTTATAAAAAATTTATACGTATAGCATTTCTCATAAACAAAAAGATTAATTCATTTATGATTAGTCTATTGAACTTTTTTTAAATAGATAATAGTTTTAGTTAAGGATAAAAATAAGTAAGGCAATATGTTAAGAACCTGCGATCTGACTTATATTCGGCCTGATTTGATTAGGCTTGTTATAAAATAAACACAAGTTTAAATTCTTGTAAAATTTTTAATATGATAATAAATTAGACTTAGATTTATTAATTAGTTTTATTAACCTATTATATCTATTTGGATTTATTAAAATATAAATAAATAAATAAATTTTTATTATTAATAAATTATTAGATATTTTAAATTTATTATATTTTATTTTAAATATTTTTATATATTTTAAATATTTTAAAAATTTAAAATTTTTTATAAATATTAAATATGATATATTATAAATAAATACTTTTATTAAAAAGAAATTTTTAAATAATATTTTATCTTTATAAAATAAAATTTATCAGAGTTTTTAACTAATTTTAAATTAAACCAAATTAAATAACAGACTAAATTTACTACTTAAAAAAAGTTTATAATAAATTACTTATCAGATCAAAATCGATTAATCTGGCCCGATATGTTTCTAACTTTCTACCCCTACTTCTAGTTTAGAAACTCTAATTACTTATTTAATTTTACATGCTTAAATGGTCCAACCTAATTTATTGTTTGGATTGAGAGAAATGAAAAGAGAAAAAAAAATAAATTTTTTGTTATTTGAAAAAAAATAAAATAAAAAAGTAGTATAAAATTTACTAAAATATTTTTACCCAAAAATAAGATAAAAATAAAAAAATGTAACAAATATTAATAAATTATACATTTATTTCTTATCATTAATAAATTATAATATGTATATAATATAAATATAAATATTAATATAATTTTATATCATTATATATATATATTTTTTTTTTATTCAAACAAAAAAAATTCTCTATTTTTATACATTTATTTTTTTTTATCTAAACAACATACAAATAATTCTCCTTTTTTCTTCCATTTTTTTCCTCTCATTCTCCTTTCTTAAATGTAAGGGGCAAGGTCGTTTGTCACTATTGTAGGCTTCTAGCAAGGATGGGTATATGAGACAAGATTCTTAAAAGTGGGTCCCTGGGCCTTTATGTCAAAAGAATGGGAACGAAATAAGGATGAAGGGGCGGTGGTGGTACATAATGTGAAAGAAATAACCAAGAACATACATAACTATTTTAACTAGTGAGGATGGTTAGTTGTATCGACCAATACTCGCATCATCACATGCCTTGTTTCCATTGGGGGACCCTATTCGGAATAGATATATATGGCTACTTCATTGTACAAACGCGTATATTCATAAATATCTCTTTCTATTTTTCTTTATTGTACGTATCTTATCCTTGGTTTTTTTGACTGACTGTGTGGACCTCTTCTTATCTTTGTTATCATTTTCTTTTCGTGGCTCATAATTCGTTATTTAGTTTGGATAAGTAACTTTGTTTCTTAATTTGGGGATTTAAAAGAACAGTTTCCAAATGATATAGATACAAGTGTCAAACACTTGGATGATCAAATTTCTACCTTCTGTACTTTTCAACCTTCAACCTTCCAAGCTTTTAATCACAACCACATTAATTACTCTCTTTTTCCTTTATATATTTGGTTAATAAGTATCTTAAAAATATTAGTCAAAATTATTTATATTATTTTTTTAGTATTAATTTAAGACTAAAAATATGATAATGAATGCTTTATTCAGATTATGGGATACATGCAATTGCCTTGCTAATAGTGTTTAAAAGCTTTTGTTCCATCTATGTACAAAATTCACTTAGTCGGTGTCACAGTTTTCTAATACATATACATATAAAATTGGAACGTTGGGCATATAGCAATGGTTTTTAATGTTGTTCACCCCTTTCCTATGTTGCCAAGGAATCTTTCGCACACAAGAATGAGGACAAAATAAAATACCTTTTACTAAGACATACAACTAGCTATGCTTGGGTAACGACATCCCATGCAATTTATACAATTGTTTTCTTCATCCAAAGCTTTATAGTAAATAGCAAAGCGTGATTCCAATACATTCCAAACATTTATATTTATAAAAAAAAAAAGAAAAAAAAAAAGGTTCGTTTAGGGTGTACAACAATGCAAATGACTAAAATCAATCAGTGATGGAAATATTGAAGATCCAAAATTAATAAAACCTTTGGTTGACTCGATGCGTTTGAGGTTGCATATAAGACTATGATTTTAATTAATCGAATTCTTTAAAAAAAAAAAAATCAACAGCTTAAGTACATTGGATAAGTTTTTTAAGTAAAACTACCTATTTACTAAAAAGACATATATTTTAAGCATGAAGAATTTCAAAACATTTCTATATATGACTTAACCAAATCCTTAATTAATTTAGTTAGTTCATCTCCATCACTAGTTAAACATTAATTAATGTTTGTTGGAATACTCAGATGAGTTACATTACATTACGTGACAAACTCTCTTATAGAAGTGCAATAAGGTTTAGACAGTTGTTTTGTTGAGTAGTGATGTCAAATCTTTGTGATGAAAATTGAGTGCTGCCTAGTGATGACTGATGACACATACACATGCATTGACCTACATAAACATATCATTCTTATAGTTGTGATAATGGTTTACTGTTCTCCATGAGTTGCTTGGCACATCAAATGAGATTCGAATTTCGATACTTATTTAAGGTGCAGATTATAGTATTTTTAAATTTGATAGATTAATAATTAATTTTTTGCATATCGAAATTCCATTTAAAATTTTTTTATTGATAAATAAGTTGTATGTACAAAGTACAATGCTAGATTCAAACTCTTAACACTTAATTAAACGAACTAATAAGCTAATTACTAAACTAACCTAATTTAGTTAGATACTCTCTTTTTTTTTTCGGTATACCTTGTTTAGATACTTTTTTTGTTTTTTACGGTATTTTTCAATTCGGCAAACCAATAACTATTCCATGGCAGTATTAAACTCCATTTAAGGGTTTGTCACTGATCAATGAGTTGTTGCATGCACAAAGCGAAATTCAAACTCCCAACACTTGTTTAAACGAACTAGTTAGCTAACTACTATACCAATCCAATTTAGTTCCTTGATTAGATACTTTATTAGGTCTTTTCTTCTTTCTCTCTTTTTTTTTTTTTCCCCAAAACAACTTTATTTCTTCACAGAAACATCCACAATATATGGGAACAAGCATCACAATTCAACATTTTCACCATATAAACTTGAACATAAACTAATACCAAAAAAAAAAATTGAACATGAACTCAAATTAAACGGGCACTCATAATCATATGAAAAAGAAATCGGAAAAGTGATGATATGAGTCACAAAGTGACCTTATAAAAAGCACTTATTTTTGCCGACAAAAAAAGGACTTATTTTTGGACGGTCTTTCAGAAAGCACTTTAAGAATTTGGACAATTGGGTTGTCGTGGGAGAATGATGTGGCAGCAGTTTTAGGTCAGAAAATCCATTTCTTCTTGACTAAGTTTTTGGATAACACTAGGCCCATTTTCTTACCGCTAATGTTCAGAAGCCCATGTCTAATTACTGGCCTTATTTGAATAAGTTTATACAAAGATGCTTTTGTGACGAGATATACCCAAAAAAAAAACAAATATTACGTGACCGACCAATATAAAAAGAGAGTATAAAATTGCCACTTGAGTTCGAATCTCTCTTGATGAAAAAGAGAGTATAAGATGTGTGTGTGAGTAGGGTGTATGTTGTGTGTGTTGACCAAATTAAAAAAAAAAACCAATATAATTTAATAATTTTATTTACATTTAAACTCTAACCTATTTAAAAAAAAAGAGCCTCTAATAAACCTCTAAACTTTTTCTACTTGTTCACTTCTAATGGTGAAAAACACAACAAAACAAAACAAAACTGTTACGGTAGGTAACCGGAGATTAATAGAATAGATGGCGTTGGCTGGCCCAAATGTGTGAAGGAGGAGGTTTCCGAATGAGTGTGCAACTCGGGAGACTTCGTCCGACTTGTTTGTACGAGGAGAGGGAGTGGTACCTGCAAAGACACTCCGATGCCTAAGTTAGCAAGAGTGTGAGCAGGTCTAGAGAGTATTGGGCTTAGAGATACCTGAGGGGTGTCAGTGTATTTATAGTGGTGAGCCAATAACAACCGTTGGAGTAGTGCCGTATCTTTTGGGTGTTAACCGTCTCTCTATCTTAGGGAGGTTAAGATATGGCTCGATGAAGCGGTTAGAGAGATTTTAGGGGCGGTTGCTCATTTAAATGAGTGTTTATCCGCCAGCTAACCTCACGTCCGACTTCTTCGCAGTAAGTCGTGGTCAACACCGACTTCGTATATGAAGGTCGGCGCTTAGCTGGGCTTAGTTCTTTGGGTTAGGCCTTTCTATTTGGACCTGGGCCTTTATCATTGGGCCAGGGTATGAACAGTGCCCCTACTTGAGCCCAAGATCTCTTTAGGGCTTGGGTTCAAGTATTTAACTCGGGTTCGTAGCCGACTTTCTTGGAGGAAACGCGGGTTTTTAAACCGACGTGATTTTCGCGACCTTTTGTTTCTGACAGTTACGTCTATTCAAGCGTCGTGTCCGTTAGGGATGTACTTAGGGATTGATGGCTTTGGTAACGGTGCACTCTCATTAATGACTGCTTCGTTTTTACCATTATGCCCATTAGCATGTTTATAAATACTTTCCCTCTCTTTCCTTTTTCCGTTTCTGCAATCTTTCAAACTTCTTCTTTCTTTGTTCGTGCTGTATTCACTCGTACTACATTCTCGTGCTCCGGAGACTTTTGCTTCTTCCTACCTTCATTTCCAGAAAGAGGTTAGTTTCTTTCTCCTTCTTCGCACTTTTCGTATGACTTTTACTTTGTAGAGAAATAGGTTCGTAGACTCTTTCTCGGTTCCTTTTTCTCCTCTCTAGAGACCTTTGTTTTTGATTTTTCCTTTTCTTTTTCCCTTTGTAGGTTTCCTCATTTTTCTTAGAGAAAGAAAATGGCCTCCGTAGATTGGGTCGATGTTACCGTTCTGGGGGAGGAGCCGTTGGTTGATGCAGAGTTTATTACTCATCTTCGCACCCACCACCGGCTCTGTACTTCGGATGAGGATGAGCCTAAGTATAAATTGCTTGTTCCTGGTTCAGAGGACCGAGTTTGTCATGGGAAAGCCAACGAAACGGCTCCCCATTTCTTCTTTATGTATGAGTGCATGATCACCCGTCTGGGCGTCTTTGTGCCTTTTTCAGATTTTGAGATGTCTGTTTTGCAGCATTGTCGGGTTGCCCCTACCCAGCTTCATCCCAACTCTTGGGGTTTCTTGAAAATTTACCAATTTATTAGCCATGCTCTGGATTTCCCGACCTCTCTGAAAATATTTTTCCATCTTTTTCATATGACTAAGCCTTTTAGTGGGCTGAATAATAAACAACAATGGGTTTCCTTCCGAGCCATACAAGGTCGGAGGATTTTTACCCTTTTTGATGAATCTTTTCATGACTTTAAAAATTTCTTTTTCAAAGTGCAAGCTGTAGAGGGTCATCACCCCTTTTTTCTGGATGATAATTCTTTTCCTCGCTTTCCTTTATACTGGCTGGAGGCCTCCCCTTGTGAGAAATATGGTCTGGATGACCTGGATGAAGTAGAGGCTGCCGTCGTGGGGTTCCTCCGAGAAGTGTGGGGGAGGGCCCCATATTTGGATACTAAAAAGTTTCTCCAAGGGTCTCCGACCTTTATCCAATCACAGCTAGGTAGTTTTTTCTGGTCTGTTAAATTTCCGACTTGTTAACTGATCATTCTGACTTGTTTGATTCTTTAGCTATTGTTTTCTTTTTCAGAAATGGCAAAGACAAACGCTCAAGAATCTTTTCAGAGGGTCCAGGAGGCTAAAGCTAAGTCTCGCGCTCGGTCTGGTGGTGCCAGGGTTATCTCTCTTCCTCCTCCTCCTCGTAACGTTGGGACTCTTTCCAATCCCATGGTGATTTCTTCTTCAGCTCCCTCTCAACCGCCCCCCGTCGTCCGACCTTCCCCTGATCCCAAGAAGCGCAAGACCTTAGAGTCTGGTTCTTCTGGGGAGGTTAAAGCGGATGCCCTTGCATTCGTCCGCATGCTCGTATAGGCATGGATGATATGTCTGTTCGGGGCCACCTTACTACTATGATCGAAGAGAGTCTCAAAGCGGCGGGGGTCTGCGGCAAGCTCTTGGATATCTTTGAAAGGGCTCCTCTCAGCTCTTTAGGGACGACCTCGAGGGTCGAGGAGCTGGAAGGAAGGCTTCGTGCATATCAAGAGCATGAGGGAGAGTTAAGGAAGGAAATTGCCAAGCTGAGGGAGGAGAGAGATACCCTCCGGGAGAAAGGGAAGGCTTTGCAGGCCCAATGCAACATGGAGATGGATCTGTTGAATTCTCGGAAGGCATATGAGGAGTTGGAGGACTCTATTGCCGATGGTGCCGAGGTGTCTTGGAGGATCTTCCTGGAGCAGGTCAGGGTTATTGCTCCCGACTTGGATCTTTCTCCTTTACATCCTGACAAAGTTGTCATTGATGGTGCCATCGTAGATCCTCCTGCCCCCGTAATTGTTTCTGAGTCAGAGTTGAAGACTCGGGGCAGAGGATTATTGAGTCTCCTCCTCGCTCTAAAGATGCTCCGAGTACTTCAGTGGTTCCTCCGATCTCTTCATCTCCCATGGATGCTTCTGGTGGCGCTCCTCCCGACTCTGGTGGTGGTGACCCATCTGCTGTGAAAAAATGATCTTTGGCTATTTGGGGGTCCGGCCTGTGGGCCCCCCATTTTTAAACTCTTTATTTATTTATTCTTGGTTGTGCAGTTTGAACAATTTCTTCTGGCCTCCCTAGGCCATAAACAAAATTTTTAAAAAATACCCTTTTTGATAAGGGTTTTTAAGTTAACGAAATGGATACCCTTTTTGGATAAGGGTTTTGATTACCTTATGCGTGTATGCTTTTTGGTTGAAGTTCCCTTGATCTTTTCTTAAAAACCTTTCCTTTTGACTTGTTTGTTTTTCTAAGCTTTTTGTTTAAGGACTTTTTGAGACAGCCTTTAAACTTTTCCTAGGTTTTCCACTCTCTCTTTGTTATCCCTTATTCTCGACTTTGTTTTAGCGAGTTCTTATGACTTATGTTATTTTTGCGATACGTTTCTCTTATGCTCGGTTCTTCGCTCCGATTTACGGATCGGAGTATTTCCAAGCATTTCTACTCGGGTTCTCATTTCGACTTATGAGTCGGATTGTCCCCGAGTTTTCACGTTCAACTCATATAACCTCTTTACACCGATTTGTACCTCGTCGTTTTATCCTGACGACCATTTAGGTCGGTTCATGGGATTTTCACGCTTTGTCGAGCTTAAGTCGGTGCGTTTCGTAGAAAGACTTAGAAAAAATAAAAAGGATTTTATAAGAGATATTGTAGATGAAAAAGATCTTTATTTATTGGGGAGGTACCTTCTTGCTACTAAGGGTTTTTATGGCCTATTCTCCCTTAGCCTCTACTGTGATGCCTCGTTAAAAACCATTCTTCAGAAAAAACCCTTTTGGGAAAAAATCATGAAGCTGGGAAAAGAGTACATCAGGGAGTAGAGTTCGCTTTTAACTGTAGTACCTTTTTCATATTACAAGCATGCCACGACCTTGGTAATTCAGTGCCGTTCAGGTCGGTTACTTTATAATAACCTTTTCCTAAAACTTCATTGACTTTGTATGGTCCCTTCCAATTTGCGGCAAGCTTTCCTTCTCCTGATTTGTTGACTCCAATGTTGTTTCTGATTAAGACCAAGTCATCCGGGGCAAATGTTCTTCGAATGACTTTTTTGTTGTATCTATTAGTCATCCTTTGTTTCAATGCTGCTTCTCTTCTCTTATCTTAGATGATGCTTTGGATCCGTGGTTCCATCGTAGAGGTCCATATCAGGGCTTTTGAAGTTTCTCGGAACTTTTGCCCTCATTATGTCTTCGCTGAAAGGATCCTCTTCACCCAAGAGCGGCTATTCTTGTTCGTCACGGGAGTTGCGACTCTTGAGGGAGGATTCCAGCTTTAAGAGTTTTCTTTCTAACTCTTTTCGCCGTTCCATATCCTCTTTTAGGTTCTTTTCCGTTTCCTTTTGCCGCTCCCGCTCTTGTTCCAACTGTTCCAGGCGACTGTGGACTAACCCCATGAGTTCAGTTACATGGGATGGTCCTCCTTTTTCTGATTCGCGCCCATCTGAGGAATTTACCTTCGGGTTTTTTACCCCGGAGGTGCCCTCTCTATGTTGATTGTCAACTTCCTGGTGGAGGGCGAGGTCCACATCGTTATTGCCTGTGTCCAGATTCTCTTGTTCAGAATCTGTCTCCACATGGCCTTCTTCGTGGGGTCTGTCCGCCATCGATGGATGATCTCTCGGTTCCCCGGCAACGGCGCCAATGTTACGGTAGGTAACCGAAGATTAATAGAGTAGATGGCGTTGGCTGGCCCAAATGTGTGAAGGAGGAGGTTTCCGAATGAGTGTGCAACTCGGGGGACTCCGTCCGACTTGTTTGTACGAGGAAAGGGGGTGGTACCTGCAAAGACACTCCGATGCCTAAGTTAGCAAGAGTGTGAGCAGGTCTAGAGAGTATTGGGCTTAGAGATACCTGAGGGATGTCAGTGTATTTATAGTGGTGAGCCAATAACCACCGTTGGAGTAGTGCCATATCTTTTGGGTGTTAACCGTCCCTCTATCTTAGGGAGGTTAAGATATGGCTCGATGAAGCGGTTAGAGAGATTTTAGGGGCAGTTGCTCATTTAAATGAGTGTTTATCCGCCAGCTAACCTCACGTCCGACTTCTTCGCAGTAAGTCGTGGTCGACACCGACTTCGTATATGAAGATCGGCGCTTAGCTGGGCTTAGTTCTTTGGGTTAGGCCTTTCTATTTGGACCTGGGCCTTTATCATTGGGTCAGGGTATGAACAAAAACAATATTGTTTTTATTAATTTTATACAACCAAATTCAGGAAATATGGGAAAGATAAAGTTGCACTACTGCACATATTGCAAAACTTTCCGTAGATCAATAATTAAAATGTGAATAAATAATGATGATAAGAATAAAAAAAAAGAAGTCGGATCCATATCCATTTGCGAGTTTTTCTCACACGCTTTCGTTGACTGACTAACTGAAAGAAAATCAAAGTAGCATGCAAAAAGGTCAAAGTTGAACGACAAACCACAACTTCATTCAAGTTTCTGAGCTCTTTCTTGCTTGGATACATACCCAGTAGTCAATGAGTCAACAAAGCATGCATGGGATTGAGATGGCTCCTCTCAATGCGTCACACACATTATTTTATGCTTTCCCTTGGTCGGTTCCAATTAATTGAATAATACACATCAACTTAGTATTATAATGAAATGCTGAAAAATGCTACGTACGAAGGTGATTACAGTTTTGGCTTTTTCAGCATAGTTTACTTCTTGGTGAAGGCTGGGAACTGATCCGTCTGATCGTATTTATTAAGAACCAAATTAATTACTAACTTAACTCGCTGCAAAATTTCTAGTTACTTTCCTGCACTTGATTATGTTGCCAGCTAATATAATCAATCCATCTATCTACTACGTAGCATGACATGACAATGCTACTTATGTAGAGTTTGTTTTGAGGTATGGAACAGAAATTGAGAGATTGAGATATAGAATTATGTTTGTTGGTATAAAAATTAGTATTAAAATTTCTGTTTTTTGTTTCCAAAATCTTAGTATTTTAATACTTTCAAAAAATAAAGATACAGGAGACTGAAATTTTTACACACAGAGACATAAATTTTAATAATATTTTATATCTAAAATACCCTCATTTTAATTAATTAATTCTAATTTTATTTTTTTTGCAAATTAAATTATAGTTTCATTCTTGTTTCAATTTTTGTCTCTCACTTTGCACCAAACAAAATACTAAAGTTTATTTCAGTCTCTATCTCTTAATCTCAGTCTTTCAGTTTCTATCTCTCCACCAAACACTACCTTATAAATTTAAGAATCATTTTGTCTTATTATATATTAATTAATGCTTCGATATACAATTATATATCAATAAAAATTAATATTTTTCAGCTCCACATATATACTACCTCACTTTGGAGATCATAATAAAAAATACTAGAAAATACAATTTTATTTAAATTAAAGAATTTGTCTCCACGTGACCTCAAGGTCACGGGTTCAAGCCGTGGAAACAGCCACTGATATAATTATCAGGTTAGGCTGCGTACATTACAACCTTGGTTGCGGCCCTTTCCCGGATCCTGCGTTAAACGCGGGACGCTTGTGCACCGGGTTGCCCCTAAAGAATTAACCCAATCATAAGATGCTTAACATTTTAAGTAGACATATATTGAAATTGTAACAATATATATAAGTATATAACGAATTATATTATAGTGATTGTGAATGTAGACACAAACTTAGGTGATTGTTGTGAAGCAGAGATCACGCTAGTTGTTGGCCATTTTTCTTCTCCAATTATGCATTATGGCGGTGGTCCTAAGATTACCAAAAACCATTGAACCATATGCATGCTTTTAACCCATCCAACTCACACATACAATTAATAATATAATGCGCTTCTCTTTTTAATTTCCACGCATAAATATATTGGTACGGAAGTGCATGGAGTTGGACAAAGTCCTTCAAAGACGTATATCAACCCCACAAATATATATATATATGTTGCTAGCTTCGGTCTGCTTAATTATTAGTAGTTATGTCTATAATAAAATTATCAAAAATATTATTTGTACATTAAAATTAATTATTAATATATTTATATATAAATATAATTATTTTTAATATATATTTTATATTTATAATTAATTTTTGTGATCGATTTTAATATACACTTAGCAGAATTGTAAAGCTATACTGCCTAGCCCACGTGAAATAAAATGTTAAGGAAATTAACTCTAAATTAGATTTGCATAACTTTTTCCCCAAAAGACACTATGCACCATTACTATAATTGCTATGTGACTAACCTAGCTGCAATTCTTTGTTGCCTATACGACTCGGGCACAAGATAAATTAAAGCATTATAGAAGACAACTTAAAGAAATATTGAATTTAATTTGGTCACTGTATAGCGAAGAATAGTTCGAGGATATACCTTTTTTTAGGATATACCTTTGGACCATACATATACCTTTGTTTAGGCATCTAGGACTAGCTATATAACTAGCTCAAGCCCTATGTTAGTTTTTACTTCACGCCAACCTAAGCTTTTTTTTTTAGCTAGGATTATTACTGGACCCATTTCATAGTCATATATGTTTAGAACCATTTATCATTCAACAATCAAGCCATCAATATTGATTGTCATTGTTGACCCATCAAAAATAAAATTATACCAAGTACTATGTATTTATAACTTCTGGATCATCCACTTAAGAAAAATAAACACCGCCAAATATTTTAAAACTTTTTTTTTTATAATTTAACTATGGTCTATATGCCTCTACGGTGGTTGGAAGCATGTTTATCTTAATCATTAATGGTGTGTTGACCACCTAATTTAGATAAAATTAAAGCACCAATTGTAACTTGTATTGTGTTGGAATGATGATTAAGAAAAATAGTTTCAAAAAATATTTTAGTTAATATGGATTGGTAAAATTCTCATATTATATTAAGAGCATCTCCAATACTAATTTTAATTTTATTTTATTTTGAGTTTTAAAAAAAATATCTATAAAATTATATGTCATAAATAATAATTTAAATTTAAAAATAAAATTTATTCTTCCAATAATATATATTAGTTTAATTAAAATTTTATATTATTTTAAATTATTTTATCAATATAATTATATAAATAATAAAATTTTATTAATTTTTTATTAAAATAATACTGTATTTTTAAAATAATACCGGTTTTATTTTATAAATCAATTTTAATTCTAAAACCTCTCAATTGAAAATGTTCTAAAAAGATTCATTATCTTGATTTAACAACAATTCTCTATCTTTAATTATTTTGCAAAATCAAAGTTTTGAAGTAAACAATGTTAACGTTGAATGACTAACCATAGTAGTTGCACAATTCCATTATGTATCAAAGACTCTGGTGAATGATTGAATAAAAGAGATGGGACAAGTGTTTAGGAATGTATAACTAATTCATTTTTTTAATATACAAGTTACACGAACAAAGCATGCACCCATCCATTGCCCATTACCCAAAGGAAAAGGAAAAAGATAAACAATGATTATGCCAATATAATAATATAACATAAAACTTAATGAATTAGGTTAATTGAAGAATAATTGAACCATTTTTATGTTGTAATTGCATAAGAACCGCCCAAGATGAGTGAGTTTATGGGGTCAAATGTGTGACATGCACATGAATCCATCACCACCTCTTTAAAAAGTCTCCAACATTCATGTCTTCACCTCCCCACACTATTTTGTTATTATATACTTCTTTTTTCCAATTATTTAAATCTAAATCAATTCATGGTGTGTGCTTTCTCCATCTGTCCCACTTTGGCACTATCAATCCAAAACAAAATTAAATGTTTGCCTAAAGAATTGAAGAAAAAAGAGAAGTGATGATGACTTTTCTCAAGCACCTTGGGAAATGCAACATTTAATTTTGACATACTATAAAGTACTACTTTAATGTTTCCGTGATTTGGGATTCCACCGTAATATGCATCAAAACGTTGTGGACTGTGGGTCATATAATAGGACTCTATGCTTACATTTGTGGTTTCAACTTTTAAAGTTTTAAACTTCCCAAGCAGATAAGTCCAACGTAACGTCCAAATTAAGTTCTAGAGATTATCATGGTCATTTATTTTTACAGTTTTGATAAGGGCATAGATTAAAAATATTATAAAAAATATTTTATAAAAATTATTAAAATTATATTTTTTTTATATTTTTAATATATTAATTTTTAAAAAAATTTAAATGACATAATATTTTTATATTCACATAAGAGATCGTAAATTTGAATCTCTCTGTTTTTGGTAAAAAAATTAAAAAAAATATTTTATATATTTAAAATATATTCTTAAGATACAAGTTAGATAAATTTGTTATTTTAACCTAACATATATGCTATAATTACTATGTTGTTATAATTAGTTATTTTTTGAATACATTAGATCAATCAACAATTACTCAAGTTATTTGAATTAATCTTATCTTTTGGTCATTAGCTATATCATATCAATTACAAAACAAAATGTACTCAGTGGGTCCGGGTTATATTTTTAACAACTTAGAGAAATCAATCCATCGTCTGGAAGAGCAACAACCAAAACAGTCTTTTAAAAAATGTTAATGAAATATTTTAGATTTTAATAAATTTTAATTATTAAATTTTTATTTTATGGGACAATTCAAATTTCATATATTTATCTATATAAATTAGTGATTTAAAAATTTTAAAAATTCTTAATTTTTTAATTTTTATATTTTTATTAAATAATAATATAAACTAAATTTTAGCTAATAAAATAAAAAATTAAGAACTAATTTAATACTAAAATTCTTTGAGAATTGATTTGTGTAATTATTATATCGGTTGTAACTTGTAGAAACTGAAACACAAATTAAGAGGACTTCTTGTTTTTTAAAACAATGGTAAATATATTAGATCAACCAGCCTAAGGCTAAGATTGAACACAAACTAACAACTTAATAATAATAATAATAATTTACCTACAATTTATTGGTAGAAAATTACCAATTCCTTATTGTCATTATGATAATATTAGTCTTTATTAACAACAATTCGACAAATATAAACTAATTTTAAAAAAATTCTATATGGATTTAAAAAAAAAAGAAGAAAAATCCAACAAAGCCTTCGAATTGACAGCTAAGAATTTGTAAACAAAGGATTATTAGAAATCTAAAAACACGACAATATTTAAGGAAGAAAATATCATGCATGCATTGTTATTCGTATTATTTGGTATCTATCCAACCATACATTACTTTTTCAAAAGAGTAACAAATGAAACCGACAAAATTTGTGTGAGTATATTTTTACTTTTCCAAGCTTTTGAATATGAAATTGAAAAACTGATTCAAGTCACAAGTTTTTGTGAGTTCCTCAGTGATCCGTCAGTTGCCAACCACTTGTTTGGAATTCAAAATCAGATCATAATTCTCAAATTTATTCAAAACGCTTCTTCTTCTGAGATCTCTGACCCGAAAGTGTAGTCACAAAATATGCATGTGGTACGTTGCAGCTTACCGCGTCCAACACAATATAACACCCTCTTTTTCTTTCTTTATATTTATTGCTTATAATATGAAAAATGTGAATATTAAAGTTACAAATTGAAAGCGAAACAAACTCAAACACAGACTAACCTAATCCTATGCTCTATTTTTCCTTTATAGGCTCCTCCTTCTATTTATTTTTATTTATTTCCTTTTCAACTTTCAACTTTCAATTTTTTATCGGTTACCTTTTCTTTCTGCTCAATCAAAATCTATCCATTAAATGTGTGTCATTAATAATGTAACATTATGTTGACATATCACTAATATACAATATTTTTAATATCCTCTCTTTTATACAATAATTTAACCAGATTCACATATTTAAATAATTTAAAAATTAATTATTTTATACCATCATAAAAATCAAGTCATATTTTAAACTATTAAATAATTTGTTTATGGTTATCTGCACAAGTTTTCTTTCAACTTTTTCTTTAAGCGGTTTCAAACTTCAAATATCAATGAATATATATAGAGAGAGGCACATATCACTGGCTAGAACTTCATTCCACGTACAGCTATCATCCCCACAATAATAGCACACCCTATAAACCGCCGAGAGACCATGAAAAAATAAACTATTTTCATCCTTGAAACTTTATAATATATACGTGCTTCAACATTAACTCAATCTCATTTGGGCATGCTGAATTAAGGAGATTTCAAGAAGAAAGCTTTCCAAACTTTGACATGGCTATACAGGCACAGTTTTATTGTTCAAGTAACAACAATGATGTATCTCCTTTTTGCAACAATGGTTATTATTGTGATGATGGACTTTTTGATTCATCGTCATCGTGTTTTAATCTTCAACAACAACATCATCAGAAAGAACAATTACAATTGCAACAAGGTTTGCAGCAGTCATACAATGAAGACCAAATGGTTGGTTATGATGATTTTACTAATCTCTTTTATTATGATCCAAAACTCAACAACAATCATCCAACACCATCAAAAACTCCACCTACTTTTGCTGCTCAATATGATATACAGAGAGACCAGGTTGATCATTACATCAGATTAGAGGTTAGGATTTGAATTTATTCTCCAGTACCATGTTCTTTGTATTGTTTTAATGTGTCATCAAACCTGCATTTGTAACAAAAAGTAACAAATTTTTTATATTTTTTTTCTAATAATCAATTTTGTATGATGGGCAGAATGCAAAGTTGAGATTTATGTTACAAGAGCAAGATAAACAACAAGTGGCATCATTATTGAAGAAGTTTGAATCTCGATCACTCTCTATGCTGATGGAGAAAGATGAAGAGATAGCACAGGTTTCAATGAAAAGGATAGAATTGGAAAATTATTTAAGAAGACTAGAGGCAGAAAACCAAGCATGGCAAAAAGTAGCACAAGAAAACGAAGCAATGGCATTGTCTTTGCACAAAACATTAGAAGAGATGAAAGAAAAAATGGTAGTGGGAACAAAGGACGAAGAATCATGTTGTGATGAAGCACACTTTGAAGAAGAACATGATAATCTTAATGATAATATCATGATGTTATGTAAAAGTTGTCATTCTAGGATTTCGTGTTATTTATTTCTTCCATGCAGGCACCTTTCTTCATGCAAAGAATGCGAGACATTTCTTGAAGCTTGTCCTGTTTGTGGAATGCAAAAGAAAGGTAGTATAGAGACTTTGATTTTCTAATAGGCTTTAAATTTGACTATTCATGTTTATTTTTTATTAACTAGTAAATATTAGGGTCCATGATGTTTACAAGCAAGACTTTTTTATTTTTTTGAATTCTCTTTGGTTTACTGGATGTATTTTAAAATTATATTGTTAGAGAACACAACAATTTTTTAAAAGTTTACTTTGTTAGTAGAGATTTAGAGATAATAAATATAGTAGTAGAATATGAATTTTATTTTATTTTTTCATAAAAAATATAATTGATTTAGAAAATAAATAATGATTAACTGGTTATTCTTATAAATTTCAACTATTTATATAAATAAAATTAAAAAAGTTATAATTTTTTTAATTAATAAAAAATATAACACTCCTTAAAAAGACTATTTAAGGACAAGTCTTTTGAAATTTATACTGATTCCTAACGTAAAATTGTATTAATAAGATGCAAGTATCAAGCAAATATTTAGAATGATATAAGTTTTTTAATTAAATAAGATGCAAATATCAAGCAAATATTTAGAATAATATCAAAATATATATAAAAAATAATTTTCTCCGATAGATAATAGTATAATAACAATTCCAGATTCTATCATAACTATAAAGAAAAGTCACCTTTAACAAATCAATTTCTTAGTCATTAAGGGGGCTAAATATTAATGTATTTTCAACTATATCTAACATAATTTGAAATTTTCTTTGAAAAATTTTTATTATAAGGTGATAAACTCTATTGGACTATAGTGTGTATACCTTATCAACTAGAGCTCGTAATTTCAATAACATTTCATTATCAAATGCTGAACATTAATACAATTAGAAATAGACAACACTTGACTATCACAGATTTTCAATAGTTCTTTTATGTGACAAATATCATGAACTATACATATTACAAACTATAAGCTAAATTGTTAATTACAAGTAATGTTATCCTATGGAACATTATTTGGTAGTGAATAATTTTGATATGTTTTGTAAAACAAATTATACTTGCATCCAATGATTTGTTCACACCCTAATGGAAGCAAGTAAAAAGAAAAAAAAAAAAAACTTGATACATCAAAATTAAGCTGTTCTCAGTAAGAAAGGAAAGAGATGCTATTGGGGCTCCTCAACAGGCACATTTGAGTAAGATATAGTGTAGCTCTCAACATTGGAGTTACCCTCTCTGTACTTGGTCCATGAAACTCTCCAGGTTTTAAGTAAACTTTGCCTGCATCAACATCACAACAATAAAAAGAATCAACATATACAACTGAAAAAGAAATTGCAACTCCTTTGTTCACGCCAAAACCACGGGTGAAAAGGCACAAAACAGTTTGCTTTGTCGAATAACTAGGGTTGCTAAACTAGATGGATGCCTAGTCCTTATAGCCCTTTCTGACATGAGTAGTCACAGTGATGCAGCCAAACATGCAACTGAGATTTGCATAAGTTTTGGCTAATAAATTAGTAATGCAAGATAAAGCATATGAAATATAACACTAGTTATTGTATCAATATCATGTAATGAAGGAAAAATTACAGTAAGAGGGATACAAGACAATAAGAGCATAGATTCAGTGAAAGTTAATGTGTTGCCTAAGTAATTTGTAATCAAATGAAACAATTGGGACAAAAAAAACGATTTTATAAAATAACTACAAGATTTATTAGTCAAACAGAGAAGGGAAAAATATATTCAGAAACAAGTTTTCCTTTCTTAAAGTTTGCTAACATTACTTTCATATTTCCAAGCTCTATCAAATCTCAACAGCCATATTGAGAAATTAAAGAAAGCACATCAGATAGAACTAAAGGCTCAAGCTGAATGCAGAGTAATTTTGTGTTGACTACAATACTATGTCACATGTTTCCACAGTTAGAGGCTATATTCTTGCACTCAAATCAAGTTTTGAAAAGAACTAAATAACTAGTAATCTAGTTGTAGGAAGTTTAATGTAGCAGAAATGCATAATACCTCTCTGAATCAACACTCCTCTTTGCAAGCATTAATGTCAAAAAGACAGGAACCATAGCTGCAGACAAATGTTTAAGTGTGTGACCACTGACAACATGATGAGTCCATTCATAGATCACCTTATCAGCAGCCTCTAGCACCTTCGCTAGAAGATAAAACCCTGTAAAAGAGTTTATTTAAATTTTAAGCATGGTTAGTAGTTAGAATAAACTTCAAAGTGTTACTGTCTCATGAATCCAAACCTGCAGCCCAGAGCCAGTAAGTTGAATGTGTGTACATCGGAGGCAACAAAATAGCCATAAGAGGAATGGCGATGCACGGAGCAAATTGGACTACGGCATATGGACGGAGGTCATCAAAGAACCTGGATTGTGTGGAGGACAAGATTAATCATATCAATAGTTGAACTTCAGAATCAAATTACTTCGCAATTAACCTCAATTGGAAATTGTTTAAAGGAATCATGTCATCAAAAAATAACTATTCTAACTTCTGCCATAATCTAAAGTCTCCATAATATTGGCTGCCACAATGAATCTTGTAACCATTTATGGAAGATATGTTTTAGAATTGGCAAATAATCTACAATCAGTCTTTGCTTTCAGGTGAAGA
The DNA here is from genome assembly GCF_003086295.3 of Arachis hypogaea. Taxonomy (NCBI): domain Eukaryota; kingdom Viridiplantae; phylum Streptophyta; class Magnoliopsida; order Fabales; family Fabaceae; genus Arachis; species Arachis hypogaea. The sequence goes on from NC_092038.1 coordinate 6,079,047, forward strand.
GGAACGAATTCCATCAACAATATGTGGAAGCAAACTTAAATCCATGACCTTAATCAAGGAATGGACTTCCAAATTCCAATAATATAAAGGACGGGTGAATGAACTATACAGTACATAATAGAACAAAAGAGTAAGCTTGCCTCCAATACACAATGCTTATTATACCAATCAATAATAGAGGTATAATTGAAATCATTCCCTTCCTCTCATCGATCCTCTCGATGATGAATATCGCCACGATTGATGTAAAAGCAATAGTCATCTGTAATAACAAAGTGTTTCCGGATGAAAATTGACAAATAAAACTAGTGAAAGAAATGTGGGGAAGTCTATATTCATCTTCAATGAAAGGAACTCACAGGCAACCTGTCCCACACAAGGCGAGCATCATCCGGCTTGAGATGATAGTATGAAGATCCAACAGCAACTGCGGCCACACCAACATAGAAGCATGTCCAACCCCATAGTTCCCCTTGCAAGCTTTTTGGCACAAAGACCTATATCAATATTAACAGCAAGTGCACACAGAAACCAATTCCCTTTTATGTAAGTCTAAGACACTACCTGAGCTTGAAATAATTTCCATGGTGACAGAGAATAACACCAATAAGGCCAATAATCATAAATGGGAAATTTGAAATCACATTAAGTGCATTAGGAATGCCTGCAAATTAAGAGAAAGTATAAAAATATGAAAGATCCTCCAGCCAAGTTCAAATTTAAAAGTTTGAACTTAGATTGAGCTCAAGGGTTAAAAGTAAACAGATAAATTATGGAGTTGAATAAGAAATTAAGAAGTGAGGTAGAAAGAGCGAAGAGCGGGTTACCAAAGAAGGTGCGCTGGTCTGCGAAATCATGGTATTCTTGTGACTGAGGAATGGCTGGGGTAACGATCATCAGCACTACGAAGCAAACAACTGCTACTAGCCATGCCAAAACGGTGCGTTTCCTCATATTTAGTTCCAGTTTGCGATTCACGCTGTTAAACCTGCAAAATTGGTTGCTTCAGCAGTGGAATTTAATTGAATTGTGTAGTGTGTGAGCTGTGACAATATGATTCTGTTTGGTTTGCAATCGCGGATGAAGACGACGAAGTCACGAAGAACGGTGTTTCGTCTTTGGACGTGATACGGTGTCGTTTTTGTCTTGGATACGATTTGGGCCTATTGGGCCGTCGAGTGAAATCCACATATGTTATTTTACAACCCTAAAATAGAAGACAAAGAGAATAAAAACACCCCATGACAAAAAAAAAGAGAATAAAAACACCTGACCCAAAAAAAAAAGAGAATAAAAACAAAATGGAAATGCAGATTCCGAATTCAGTTCATCAAAACTGGCGACGCCTTTTTTGACTAACTAGTATTTAGTTGACAGTTGTTCATTAAATTGAAGTCGTTCATCACCATTCATCCTTGTGGTTTCAGATAATACAACAAAGTGTTGACTTTCTTATTCCCTGGGGTTCAGTGATCTAATATGAATGAAGGAACACAAAGAAGCTTTAAAATTTTATCATTTTCTCTTGGAAGAGAAACACCTCCCTTTTTTTTTCTTCCAGTATCCTTCGGTTTGGAATGATTTGCTCCAAGTTCGAGCTCTATTTAAGGATTTGGATTTGTGACTGGTTAATGATTTGCCTGTCACTTATTTAACCGGACAAGTGAACTAACCACTTAATCAACCAAAGTTGGTTGAAACACCTCCCTTTTATAATGCTTAAAGATTACACTAAATAAAACTACAAAATATAGGGTCTGGCCACGAAAATCAATAGTGATTGATGCAATGATCTTGCAAGTTGTGAAAAACTGATTAAATTTTCATCCTGATGTTTAAGCAACAATCATAATAACCTCAGTGACCACCCTTTTTGTGAATTTAACTTGAACTCAACAAATCACAACTAGGTAGTAGTTCTAAGATGCAGAGTAACTGAAACTACTAAATTATACTATACATGTACATCCAATACTCAGAAGCTTAGAAAAATAACATTTATAACAATCAAACTCAAATATCACTTGATGCGTGGATAATTATCTTGCTCCAGAAGACACCCTAATTTTATCTTGACACCACAAAACAATGTTCATAATAATCAAAAGGTTCCTTGCTGCTAAGTGCTAAGTGATGTATTAGTACAGGCTGAACCCGAAAAACTGGCTAATGATAATGGCACACCCAAGGCCTATAGCTACAAGGGAAGAAGCCCAAGTGAGCTTCTCAGTTATTCTAGGTATTCTATCTTTTAGTGCTTGGCTACATGAACCTATAAATACCGTGTAGCTACCCATTGCTACTACAGTTCCAACTAAGAACATGATGAGAAATGCAGCACCTGCCACACGCGACGGCAAAGCAAGAGCGGGCAACACCATCATCAATGCATCTGGTTGCAGTCCATGAACTATTCCAGTGGCAAAAGTGGCAAAACCAATCTTCTTCTTTCCAACCGTAGGAGTATCAAGTGATTCATAGGCACTGACATCACATTCACCATTCTCTAAGGCAACACATGGGGTAGGCACTTCCGAAGCTTCCCTGATTCCCATAGCACCAATCACTAGCAGTGTTATTCCGACAACCCTGGTGCCCCAAGTTCGAATAATTTCTATGTGAAGTCGATCCTTTAGTAGCAAAAATAGCAAGCCGAAGATAACCTGACCAGCATCATGGCCACACCCCCAAAGTGCTCCAACAGCAGCACTCTCCATTCGGGTACGGCCAATTGACAACGGAGCCAAAGCGGCAAGATGATCAGGCCCTGATAGAGTGTGCAAGCAACCAGCAAAGAAACCAGTCCAAGCACTACTTAAGAGCTCAGTGCGCATTAGTTTTCCACCAACCGCAGCAGCGGCAGGACCACCAGTTTTGGCAGCACCTTGAAAGGTTGCAAAAGCAGCTGGTGCCAAAGCTGGTTGGATTAAGAACAAAACCAGAGCAGATAGTATCACAAATGTCCGGGATGTTATTGCCTGAGAATAAAGTATGAAAAGATTATATATTTTTAACCTATTTTAAATAACAGGAATCGTACAATTGTATGTATAAAATCTAGTGTCTACGATTGTACATTGAGTACATATAATCTACACCATTATAAAGAGAGAATTGGGGTGGGTTTTATAACCGTTTTGTCTTCATCAATAATTTTACTTTTTTTCAGATCCAGAAGATCAGAACTATGTTAATACTAACATATTAACTATACACTAATATAGGATTGAGCAGTTATAAGGTTGCACCACCATCTCTACTAACCCATCCAAACTAAGAAACTATTATCTAATTTCTGACCCATTTTAATTCTCTTCACCTCATCAGCATTTCAACCTGCCACACTGCCACAATAACTAAATAAAAACAACACATAATTTCAGAACTTCTAAACTTTAATTAATCTTTCAATTTTATACCGAGCATAAAAATGTGGATTCATAAGCAAGCAAGTAACTTTAGATTAAAAAGCCAAGTTTGTTTTGTAATTTGAAACCAGCTACAACAACTTACCATAAACTTCGCAAATCCAAACCGAAAGCATTTGAAAAATAAAATTCAAAGGACCTTAATTTCGTCAGAGGAATATTCTTCTATTAAAAAAACAAATCAAACGTGGCAGCATAAAGCACGCACCTTTGGCTTTTTGGAATCATCCGGAGTGTTCTGAGTGAGGATTCGAGATTCGGGGATGGATCTATCGGGTAAATCATCCGAGAAGGGTGCAGAAGAAGAAGAGAATAATAGAGAGGAAGGGTTTTCATGATTGGAGGAAATGGAGGAGACCCACTTGAATTGGCAGCGCGGTGAAGGGGAAAAATTAAATCTTTTGGAAGAATCAAATCGTAGGGTTCTTGGGAGGAGAGTAGAAGGTCTGAGATTGGTGTGAAGGGAAGGGACAGAAGGGGAAGAAGATAGAAGCCTATCCATGGATACGGCTTCTTTGTTTGGTTGAATGCGGAATGAAAAGAGGTAAAGTAATAACTAATAAGGCCGTGGTATGAGGTGGTGGTTATGGAGAGAAAAAGCAACAATGGACTTGGTGGATAAAGTCCAAGCACACAAACTTCAATTACCAAATAATTACCCAACTATGCCTTCCCTAATCCCTAGCACTTATTCTTTTTCCTATTTTACCAATTTTTTTCTATTTTATAAAACTTTTAATCAAATAAATACATTTATTTAAAAGAAGTTGTACGTATGCATTTAATTATATATTATTAAAAATTAAAAATAAATATTTTTTGTAACGATCATTTAAATAATTATTTAAATGATAATATGATGGGTATATTAAAATTAAACTCTTTAAAAACATAATATACTAAATTTATTTAAAAAGCTTAGCAGTTAGTTGTACATATCTATATGGCGGAAAAATTTCATTTATAGTTAAAATTAAAAGAAGTCGAGGCTAGTCAAAATGATTTTAACTCAAACGAGTCTAAAATCTAAATCGTATTACAAATTTGTGGTTCAAGTCTGGGATTGTCCATCATAGACTTATTTGTTTAAAATTTTGATTTGTCTCTAAGTCTATTTAAAAACTTGTGTAGCAAATCACAATAATAATTAATAAACTTCAAATTTAACATAACATTAAATCAGAGGTAATTAAACTCATGAGTTCATAATTTAATAAAACAGCATTCAAATCTTGATTAGAATTCTAGTCACAATCACAAATTAAAGCTACGACTAAGCAACATAATAATGGTTGTCAATTTGTACGTGTGTGGGGGAAGGCGCAACTTAAAGAATAAGACACAGATATTAGATGCAGTGTAAGGTTTGTAACTGATTAGTTTTAGGCGCAGCAAGTTCGCAGCTTAAACTAAGTGCTTGTTTGGATGCATTATTTTAATAATTTTTTTATAATATTTAATAAATTTTTAATAATAAAAATAAAAATATTAAAAAAATAAAAAATATTTGTTTTAAGAAATTATAATTTATATTTTTAAATTTTTTCTAAAAAAATATTTTTCATATAATAAATAAAAAATACTTTTATTTTATTTTACTTAAATATAATTGATAAATAAAAAATTATATAAAATATTCAAACATAAAATCACTTTTACTTAAAAAAATCTTTTAAAAAGTATTATTAAAATTTTTTTTTTCCGAAAATGAGGCTTAAACAAACCCTAAATCAAACTGAAGTTGAGTTGAAATATCTAATGCATAGTTCATACTTCTATAGTCAAATAGCTACTGCCAAGTGCCAATACTAAAAGTATAGATTATATTATTCCTATTCGACCGCTGAACACATGCTAGTAACCAATAAAATGCTGTTTACAAATTGTCCTATCAATCAAGTAAACAGCTACTACCCCTTTGTGTTTGTCTCGTCTATACTTGGTAAAATTTGGTAAATTATAGCTGTACTATAATGTATCTATATTCTATACTTATCCACACCATTAGTGCTTGATATTAAGGGTCCCAATTTTTTTATTTATTTATCAAACCTGAGAGCCTTGCATTGCATCACGCTGTAATAGGAAATTGTGAGAGATGCTTGAAGAAAACAGTATCCAAAGTCCAAACCATGACACAAAAACAAGTTTTATAAAAAAAAAAATGAAATGAACACGTGTTATGAGAATTGCCTACAGCCTGACAGCTTCTCTAGTTTATCCCTTCTCTATTTCTGTAAATTAAAAAAAAAAAAAAACTGGGCAATTTAAACATTTAAATTGCCCTTTAAGATAATAATTTATACTACCATCAAGGGTTAAATACTTGATAAATGGCAAAGACAAGAGATTCATGTCCATGGATGAAACATCATTGCTTCTGTTTTTTGTTGATGTCATAAAGCACACATGCATCTGCTGCTGTCTTCAGCTGAAACCAAAAAAGGTCTTAGGGAAGATTTCAGGATTTAAACTAATTGACAACTAAAACAACCCAAGAGAAGGAATTGGAAATAAGTGCAAGCTAAAGAATAAATCAATTCCAGAACTTTCTGTTTATCACTAGAATGATAAAATCTAAACTATATAGGTCAACTACTAACTATTAAAACATTACTTAAAAGAGTTATTCAGTCATGTTCATATATCCAAACTTCTAATTAATTTCTAGTAACTAAATATATGCTGCATCCAAATTGCAGTAAGACTAACTGATTGTCAATACTAGATATGACTTCAGTTCTACTGCAAACTGAACCAATGTCAATATTGGCTACATGATACATAACTAATACTTGATTGGAGTCCATTTTGAAAGTTTTGTACTAGCAAACCACAAGATGTGATGGTAGAAAGAAATTTTGAAAACCTTTTAAACCTCCAAATCTTCCGTTATTGTGATACTTAAAAGAATATTCCAAATCGAACAATATCCATCCTATGAGAGTATCTTGCATAAATGTACCACATGCGAACCTGAATCACATTTGTAAGCTGCTTGATTGTGCATCCAACTAAACTTGTTGCAATTAGAAAAGAGACTATTGATATCTTTTGCAGATTTGTTGCTAAAACCTGAAATAAAAGACAGTTGAGAAGATCAGATGATCTAAAAACCTTCTAGTCACCTTAAGATGGTCTAATAGCATTTATTAGTCACTATTCACTAAGTGCACTTACGTCCATCAATGTCTCTGTACGATTCTCCGAAAGATAAAAAAGGATTAAGTAAAGAACCTGCAGAATATAAAGGATAAGAACAAAAACTATATATTAAAGACATTTTCACAGTTTTTTAAATCAAGATGATATTACAGTTACCTCGCATGAGACACAACAGTAAGCCATAAACATCCTATTGCCATAGTATAACTTGAAAAGCCAGTTACTACTGTCTTTTACATCTTTATGACTAGTCTTGCCCATCAAGAAAGTGCTGCATTTAAAGTGAACACAGCTAAGGAACATCATCCCCAAACCAGCAAATGCAGAATCATAAAATTTGAGTTAAGGAAGAACAAAAAGACAAAGTTGACATGAATTACCTGTACATTTGCAGCCAGTGGCTAGCAATATCTAATGCTAGCAAGGACAAGAAGATTAAGCCAGGCCTTTACACAAATTCAGCACAAAAGTCAGGTTTACATGCCCATGCTTAAATGACAGCAAATTATGAACAATTAAAAAGGAGAAAAAATCTTACTTGTAAACTTGGGAAAGAACAACAAGTAGACAAGCAGTGCTAATTCTGATATTAAGAAAGCCACATTAGTTCAAAGAACACAAAAATCAAACAATGTAAAGAACTATAAGTTTAACAACGCATTCTTTGGCTTGCAGAAACAGAAAGAGATAGAGATAACCTGTCTGTAACCATGTCCAGAACAGCTCCGAAGGTCGACACTGGATCAAGAAAACCAGGTTAATATTTATTTATCAAATAGCTAGTTACCTTTTTAACTAAACAAGTTAGTATAGAGGAAATGCTGTCCCACTCCGTGGTCAAGACATCCCACAAAGCCCCTAAGTCTGAACCCAATATATTTTTAAAACAACGTCTAATCATACCAGTTCAGCAAAACTTTACTAGAAAGAGATAATGTGTACATAACACTCGTCAAAGAATTATATAAACAGATAGAATAAAATTGGTATGACCTCTACAAAAAAGCTTATACCTTGATTGAATTTGCGAGCGGCCCAACCATCCACAGCATCACATACGAAGCTGGTAACAGAAAATAGCTAGATTATGCTCCAGATCCCATATCATTAAAGAAGAGAAAGTTCAAAAATAGAAAAAAGTGCATAAAAATTGTATCCCACCTGAAAAAATAGAGAATAGAGAACAATATTTTGTTTGTAAAGCATACATGGAAAGCATAGCAGTTTAAAAGAACCCGGGTATATCCTGCATCATCACACACATGGTAAATATAGTGTACCCATGATGAATTACAAAAAACAGAATCTAGACATGAGAGATATTTCTATAGGAATCTAATAGTGGACAGTGTTTAACTCTATTGGCCTTGAGTAACACCCTTTTGCTTGAAAATTCAGATGCAAACACACGGTATAATCCAACTAATAGCCTCAGCCCCCAAGGATGGTTTTCATGGATTCATGTTTTCCAAAAATCAAATGAGACAAACCTGGTCGGTGTAGATTTTCCGCACTACTCTACTGATGAGTCCTTTATCGAAGTTGAATGACTCCCATAATTTTAATAAACTCAATAAGCATTCAATGCATGAGAGAGATAAGAAATGGTAACAATAGAATAATCAAATACCAACCTATGATATTAGGAATGTAAAGGTACACAGACAATTTACTAGGTTTTGATCCAGGTTTCGGGCCAGGTTTCTTGGCCATTTGAAGCTCCTTTGTATTGGCAAATTGAATAGAGTATAGGATTGGTAAAATCAGATATTTATCTGCATATATACATGAACATAATGTACATGTCAACCATATCAGAACATAGCTGTTCATCCAAGACAAATATTGAAAAAGGGAAACAAAATCATTTCATAGACCAAACACGTAAATATATCACATAATGAACTTTCTCAAATCCCATTCAAAAAAAGAAAGAACAATTGAACTTTGTCAGTTTATTATCTCCAAAAATCTCAAAAACCAAATCGAAGCTTCTAATAAAGTAATAATCATTAGCTCAAACTTGCCAGTTGTCGAAGATTTTGCGACAGAAAAATCAGAAATAAATGCAAAACACGTGAAGTGCCCTACGATTCCTTTTCTACGATACACGAAACTGAAAACTGCAAGAGATTCAAGAGAACTCAAACTCTATTTCTAAACGCGAATGGAAAACAGAGCAAAAGGAACCAAGTAGTTGAGAGGAATAGAAGATGGAAAAGGAAGAGTGATAAAAATAGTATACCGGCGAGTGTACGGCGGAAGAACGAGGCGAAGCTGTACGGAGCAACGACGGTTAGATTGGCCAACCGGGGAAGTGAGCAACGCAGATTATTCCGATTAATATGCGCGCAAATGTACATTTAATTTAAGTTTTATTTAAGTCATACGACTAGAATTATTAATATTCAATTAAAAAAAGTTGTAATTATTTCTATAAATAAATAAAAAGAAAAAGAAAAGGAGAAAAGAGTGATGCTTAACTTAATTGCTTGTTGCTCGAATCTTTTCCTTTTACAAAAGCACATTATGTGTTAAAAAATGATGAATAAAGACAAATAAAATTGAGTTATGATTCATAGTACACAATAAAAATTAAGCTATAAGATGATGGATCATAGCTCTAAATTTTATTTGTCGATCATATGATTTAGGCTAAATTTAAAAAATAAAATGAGTTATAATTTAGTTAAAAGATAAATGAATAATGATACAATGAGCCTCTAAATTTAATCAGATTATTATATTGATATTTATTCAAAAGTTTTATCTGCTCGAGTTAATTGTGAGATAAATACTTCACAAACCTATAATTAAAAATTAATGATTATTTCTCGCTCATCTTTAATTTATGAATATTGACTTGACCAAAAAATATCGTGAAATAAATTATATGAATATGATCATAAATATACATAAATTGTAGAATAAAATAAATAAACTGGTTACTCATATGCTTAATAGTGATATTTTGAATTAAGAAATTTTAAAAGACTACTTTGAGGGTTAGAACAACTTTGTATTGGCAAATTTAAATTTAAATTTATGACTTTAATGTTAAAAATTATATATGTAAATTCATGAAATTGTTATAATAAGACTCAATATTTAATAAATGTAAGTGTTATTGTAGTTGGATAACTTAAATCCCACAGTTTACTTTTTTAGCATGTAATTTCAAATGATATGATAGAGAAATAGAATAACATTAATTGAATGAAAGTGCATTGAAATATAGTGGTTACAAGCTATTATATTTATTGACTTTTACTCTTATTCTTCTCAAATAGGAGCTTTGCTACGAATAGTAGGTTCTAGGAATATAGTCAGAAGAAAGAAATAGTTAGCTATGGTATCATGGAGGATAGAAAATAGTCAAAATACATAAAAAAAAAAGTAAAATATCGTTTTATTCCTAATATTTAAGATAAGTTATATTTGTATTCTTAAGGTTTAAATCATTCTATTTATATCTTTAATTTTTGTAAAACTGATTCAATGTTATCCTGTTGTCAATTACACATTATGAACTTTAATTTGAGTTTTGAAAATCTCTTTTTAAAGTTAGAATACAAATGCTTGAGACAGAACCGATGATCTACTCCGAAAAATAGCTCATCAAAAGTTGAAACTAATTCCTATAATATTTACATAATTCACTTTTTCTAGAGACATAATTGAACATAAACACAAATAGTGGGTACAATATTGAAATCAAACACATCCAAGTGAGATCTAATTGAGAATGAATATATCCAAATGAGAATAATTGAAAAATAAAATCTAATTTGTTAATTTAATTGATGACAGGATAACATTGAATCACTTTTATAAATGTTGTAGATACAAATAGAACGATTTAAAAGTTAGAAACACAAATAGAACTTACTCTAAACGTTGGGGACAAAAACGACACTTTACTCATAAAAGAATTATGGGTAGAGCATATATAACTTAAGATCAATATTTTTCAACCGAATTTGGTGTTAAGATGTAGTATATATAAGATAGTAATTGTGAGAGAGTTTGTCCTTGTTTAGATAATATAGCCAAGTTGCTTGGTACGGTAGTTAAGCTTGTTGTTGGATTGATTGATAATTGAGTTTGTTCTCAAATTCATTGATAGCCAAATTTGTACTCAGATTGATTGAAAATCGAGTATTTTCTTAGATTGATTGAAAGCCGAATTTATTTCGAATTGGTTAAAAGTCGAGTTTGTTTTCGGATTGGTTGAAAGTTGAGTTTGTTGTTGGATTGAATGAAAATCGGATTGATTGAAAATCAAGTGTTACTGGATTGATTGAAAGTCGAGTTTGTTCTCGAATTGATTGAAAGCCAAATTTGTTTTGGATTGGTTAAAAGTCGAGTTTGTTTTCGAATTGATTGAAAGTTGAGTTTGTTCTTGGATTGATTGAATGTCCGAGTTTGCTCTCATATTGGTTAAAAGCTTAGTTTGTTATCGGATTGGTGTTGAAAACTGAGTCTTTTCTCAAATTGATTGAAAGCCGAATTTGTTTCGGATTAGTTAACAGAATTTATTCTCGAATTGATTGAAAGCCAAGTTTGTTTTTGGATTAGTTAAAAGCCGAGTTTGTTCTCGGATTGGTTAAAAATTGAGTCTTTTTCAAATTGATTAAAAGCCGAATTTGTTTCGCATTGGTTGAAAGTCGAGTTTGTTCTCGAATTGGTTTAAAGCCGAGTTTGTTCTTGGATTGGTTTAAAGCCGAGTTTGTTCTCGGATTGCTTGAAACCTGAATCTTTTCTCATATTGATTGAAAGTCGAATTTGTTTTGGATTGGTTAAAAGTCGAGTTTATTCTCGGATTGGTTGAAAGTTGTATTTGTTCTCGGATTGGTTGAAAGCTGAGTTTGTTCTTAGATTGATTCTTTGATCGATTATGACATGTGAAGTATTATTTCTTTGATCGATTATGACATGTGAAATATTATAATAGGTAAAAGTGAAGCAATTCAAATATATAAAGTACATACTTTATAAAAAGTTATGATAAATTAAATTTTGATAAAAGATATTAAATAAAATTTTATACAATATTGTTAAAATTAGTTCAAAAATTTGAATGTAAATAAAGTTTTATGAACTTGAGGGAGTAGGAATTATTTTACTTGTCCCCGCAGACAGCGCTAATTGTTCTTGTGTGGATAAACTTTTATAGTATAGCTCGTCTCTTGTGCTGTTGTAATACGCCTTTTCTTTAATGGAGTGAGATACGCCTTTTCTTTAATAGAGTGAGAATAACTCAGACGTCAAAAAACATAGTAGATGGATACCTGCAAAAGACACTCTAACGCTTAAGTAAGTAAATGTTGAAGAGGTATAAGAATTCTATAATTATAGAGTGTTAAACATAAAATAGAATTTATCATATGGTATCTTTATAGGCATAGAGTTGATGTTATGACCGTTCGTCATTAAATCAGAATAACGGTTATTAAAATCGTCCGTTATAAATTATGGCTTATAATGCACAATAAAAATCTAGTTATAAAGTGAAAGATCAATACTAAATAATTCACTTAATTATACAAAATATTAAAAAAAATTTGATTATGATCTATTTTATTAATAGATGAATCTATGTGAAATATGATTAAATTTTAATGACGAGAAATTACTTCTCTCTTTAAAAATTAATTTATCACCCTATTTTTGAGCAATCGAAAATAATTTTGTAAGTTTTATAAATCGATGAATAGACCAATCAATTTTTTATTATTTAATAAAAAATAAGACAATACTCAATTTTCTTAGAAGTGAGTATGTATTTAGCCCTATATAAGGTGGTTCAAATTATTTTTATAATGTGAATTCATTTAGTTTCTTAGGAAATTTTTACACTTATTATATATATCATTTTATCTTATTCGAATTTGCTAAACTAGCTTATATGTGTATTCATATTCATCAAAATGAACCCAGAAACCCAAAAAAAAAAATCAAAATTAACATTAATAATAGGAAATTATTTTGAAGGTTTCATCTAAATTGTTATTCAACTAAAGCGAATTACTAAATTCACCCATTCTACAAAAGAATAATGGGCCGAACTTTGAAGAGAAGTATTTATTAAACACAAATACTTTTACATTGACTAATATTGGTTTCATATTGATTAAGTTGTAAGCAATTTTAGAAAGAAAAAAAATTGAACAAAATGAACACTATAAACTGATTTTTAAAATGCAGAAAAAGCCTAAAAAAATGCCAAACTTTAAATGAGTTTAAAGGAATGATGTGTTGACAATGTTACCTATGAAAAACAAAAAAAAAATTAAAAAATTACTCAATATACTCAAAAATTAATTTGAAGAATAAATTTATCCAAAAAAGGTATTTTTATCTACAATATAAATAAAAAAATTGTCATACAAGTAAAAGTGTAAAACCATTTCGAATATTGAAAAACAGAATATATAATTTCGTGTGATATTTCTTGAACGATTTTTTTTTTTGGTGACTTCTTGAACAATTTAATAATTCATCTTTTTAAGCATATTTTTGTTTATTTTAACACAAATGAGTGAAGTTACAAAACAAGAAGCTATTTTACCGTGTTTTACTAAAATTAAATTTTTTCTAAAATAAATAAAAATTAAAATCTAATTATCCTAAAATTAAACTAGTAAAAATTATATATTCATCGAGTAAATTATTAAAATGATACTCGAAAGTTCACATCGCTAAAAAAAAAGAATCTAAAAAGTACTAATGACAAATAAACTCGCGAAAAACTTAAAAATGCAATAAGAAAATTAGATATTAAGACATATATTCTAAAAAGAAAATTTAGAGATCAAATTTTAATGTAAATTTTTATAATTATTATTAAAATTTTTTGTCTTTAAAATTTAATAATTTTATATCAAATGATTTTTTTATTTTTTATTATGAATGATTATATTTTTTAAAAAAAGTAAAAAAATTTAAATTTTAAATTTTGTTTCGAATTTTTTATATTTTTAAAAATATTTATTCTAATATTATTATAAAAATTCAGATCAAATAATAAATCATTTACTAAATGTAAAATTTTTTTATTATTTATTAATTATTTTTTATTGTATTTTTAATTTATTTAAAAACTATTTTATTGATGACATCTTTATAAAAAAAATTTATCCGTGTCTGAATATTTCGAGAGTAAGGAAATGATAATTAACTCTAAATTCATCCTTGATTTTCCTCAACCTTTTCGTGTTTTTACTTTTTAGTTTTTAGTTTTTAGCTTCACTCTGATATGGAGGGAATTAAGTAACAGTAGCAAGTAGCAGTGGGTCCCAGCGAGCAACGGAAAAACAAAAATGCGCCACGTAAGCAAAGGATTCGGATTAGCATTGAGCTAGCAAGACGTATATTTCATTCTCTGGTTCAGGTGCAAGAGCTACTCCCTCCTCCTCTCCTTCCTGCTAACGCTTCATCTCATGCTCCTTCTCTCTCTTCATCCATGGAACTCAACCTCTGCGTGAACTACCATAACCGTCACGCTTTCAGATTCACCTCTCCTTCCGCTTTCTCTCTCTCCACTCTCCGTTCCGTCCGCACTCACTTCCTCGGTTCCGCCCACACTCTCCGTCCTCCACTACCACCTCTTCAATCTCGCAAGAAATGCAACAGGTTAGGGCTTCTCCGCCTCCACTCACCGCGCTTCGTCTTCAAGGCTTCTTTGCAATCTCACTCTCTCATCGTCGTTGTCGTCCTCGTCACCTTATCCGCCGTTTCTATCCTCCGATTCACTCTCAATAACCGAAAGAAGTCTCGCAATCAGGTACTCTCAAGCTTCATCCACTCATTCCTCCATAATTGAGCTCGATTCCACACTGTACAGTTACAGACTTGCAACATTTCTTTTGTTTTGTGTTTTTCCTGCTGCGTTCTTGTTCTGATTTTTGGTCTAGTGTTCTCCTAATCGGACAATTGAATTTCAGCTTGTTTAGTTGTAACTTGAAGTTGTTTTTTAGTTCTTAGATTGTGATGTTCTGTGTTTAACCTTCGTTTTTTCAATACTTAAATGTTCATTCCGTGTTTATCTAACAGTAAACGGTGTTTGGATTGAGACTATGTTAACAATTCGGATATTCCGGTGTGTGGTGTGCGTGTCAATATAAAGATGTAACGTTAGTTGATGAATGAGAAACCCGAGTTGTTAGAGTAGTAGTGTTGACTACAAACGAATTGACTTCCTACTAGCTGTTAATAACAGTTATAACTAACTAACTATCTAACTGTCATTTGTTAACCTATCACGATGTAATGTTTGTTACAAAATTTATCGTGTCATTAAATTTTTTTGATAATTAGTTGGTTCAGATGGAACTGTACCAAATAGTCGGAGGAAAGTTAGAATGTATGAAATTATTGAGTTATTTGTTTGTTGAATCTGTTCTGTTTATATAATTGTCGCCTTTCTAACACTTTCACTCATGTAGACACGTGGACATGCAAAATTTGCATTATCGCGACAAGGAAGTAATGTGGGGAACCAGGTCATTGAAAGCCAGATTCTCGGTTTTCCAGAATTTCAAAGGGATAACCCGTTGAGTGAAATTGGAAATCTAACAGATCACAATGCAGAAGATAACCATATTCTCGAGGACAAAGAGTCTCAGCTTCCGTTATTGAAATCTTCATTGGTTCACGAAGCATCCTTCATGACCAACATATCAGAGTCATCTACTCCTGTTCTTGACTCCAGTTTCAATAATAGTAGTTCGAGGGTTTTAGAAGAGTCTATTTTGCCAGATGCTTTCCAATCAACTGTGTTGCAACCTCTAGCTTTTGCTGAAGAAATGGCTTTACAAGTAGAAGAAAATCAAGATCAAGTTGACTCTGATCCTGAGTCACCTTTGACTATAGTTAAATCTGAGCATGCCACTTCTTCTGTTGGTGTAAACAATGAACTCACAACAATCGATGAACAAACTAAAGAAAACATTGATGCCATCAGCTTTGATGTCCTTTTCGGTGAATCAGCGAGGCAAGAGCTGTACATGTTTTATGAGGATAACAAGTCTACAGTTGGGTCCATGTCACCACTTAGTAGTCTAAAGTCGTTATCTCTTCATGCTTCAACTAATAATGTTAAAGGATTGCCCTCAACAATGAGAAATACCACACTAAAAGGATCTGATATCTCAACAGAAATTTCTCCACAAGGTGCAGGTAATTTTATAAAGAAAATGCACTGGAATGTAATTTCATATATGATATGATTGTTCAATATTTACAAGTATCATGATGAGGAATTCAAAGTTTCAATGAAATTTGTAAGTAAGCCGTGTTTATTTATTCAGAATATATTGAAGGAGTGGTACCAATTTCCAGTCACACAGAAGGCTACACTCCACAAAATGGAAGTAAACACTCGAGGAAAGGTGGCAGAGCTCTGCCTGCCAAAGTTTTTCCCAACAATGGCCACTCAATCAACATGCAATTTGATCAGAAAAGTGATCAAACAAGGGTGGAGGATGATCAGAAGAATGACCATTCAGATTATCTGAGCAGATATAATAAGCTGTTAAAAGCTGCGAGGTAATATTCTGTTCTATCCACCTCCAACAAACAATAGAGAACATAAAGTTGTCTCTGAGAACACAGTACTTGTTGTGAGTCCTATACAAGTGACAGATTCTCTAAATATAGCAATGTGGTCAAACTCCTCGTCCCCTCATTTCTGTTGAGTGTTAACCATATCATGACCAAGATTGTTGCAGACCTAATTTTGCTATTACTTTTAAGCTTGATGAGCTTACCCCGAAGTGCATTGGTTTTGTTAGGTTACATGAAAGTTTAGAATTGCTTAAAGATATGGAAACAAAGGGTTTATTAGATATGACCAAGGTACATGCATCATTCTGGCTGTTATTTGATATTCCGCTCTTAATTTTGGGGTTTCTCTAACATGGTGTATTTATTGACTATAGATTTATCATGCAAAGTTTTTTAACGTCTGCAAGAGGAAAAGGGCAGTTAAAGAAGCTTTTGATTACATTAGGCTAATTCCAAATCCAACTTTGAGTACATTTAACATGCTTATGTCAGTGTGTACAAGCTCCCAAGATTCAGAAAGTAAGTTGATTTTTCATCATCACTCCACTCAATACCTGATTACTCCCCTCTATATTTTTCTTTGTAACCTTTTCAGGTCATGACATTTGTGTTATTTATTCAGGGGCTTTCGAAGTGTTGAAGCTACTGAAAGAATCTCGACTAGAACCTGATTGCAAACTTTATACCACTCTGATTTCCACTTGTGCTAAGAGTGGAAAAGTTGATACAATGTTTGAAGTATAACATCCTTCTTCTTTCATTTTCAATCAATTTAGCATAGCATCATGTCATTTTATGTAAAATGTCTTTCTCTGAATCCCATATCTGGTAACATTGTTACTCTGTGTTCTTTAGATGTTTCACAAGATGGTTAATTCTGGAGTGGAACCCAATGTTCATACCTATGGGGCACTCATTGATGGTTGTGCTAGAGCTGGGCAAATAGCAAAAGCATTTGGTGCTTATGGAATATTGAGGTCCAAGGTACAAAAGTTGCAACTTCTATCTCTCGACAACTGATACTACTTGAGTTGCTCCCGAAATGCTTATTTGTGCATGCTGATGTGATGTTTGTATGCAGTAGAATGTGAAGCCAGATCGTGTTGTATTCAATGCACTTATAGCTGCATGTGCTCAGTCAGGAGCGGTGGATCGTGCTTTTGATGTTTTAGCAGAAATGGCAGCTGAAATACAACCCATTGACCCAGATCACATAACTATTGGTGCATTGATGAAGGCTTGTGCAAATGCTGGTCAGGTATAGCTTTCTTCTCGGATTTTTGCTTTAGAATACAACATAATCTTCATCTGTTTCTTATATGTTTTCTGTCTCTTTTACTTGTTTTTACTTAAAATATGTTTATTATTTACAATTATGTGCTTTCTACAGGTTGAACGGGCACTAGAAGTGTATAAGATGTTACAAAAATATAATTTAAAGGGAACTCCAGAAGTTTACACGATTGCCATTAATTCTTGCAGCCAAACTGGAGATTGGGAATTTGCATGTAGTGTTTACAATGACATGACCCAGAAAGGGGTTCTCCCTGATGAGGTACCTATTTTTTTAGAAAAACTTTTTACCTCTTTAGTTTTGTTTTCCGGCTGTAGTTTTTTTCATTTATTAAGAGCTACAAAAGTTACTGACTCAATATGCAGATGTTTCTGAGTGCACTGATAGATGTTGCTGGACATGCGAAAAAGCTGGATGCTGCCTTTGATGTCCTCAAAGAAGCTCGTAAAGGAGGAATACATATTGGAATGATGTCATATAGCTCGCTAATGGGTGCCTGTAGCAATGTATGTCTGATTGTGTCTGGTTGAGTAGATTTTGTGCCAGACTTAGTGTAGTAATAGCCCCTTGATGAGCTTGAGTACTTATTTTTGTGTTATTAACTACTGGCAAATACTTACAGGCAAGAAATTGGGAAAAGGCATTGGAGCTATATGAATATCTCAAGGCACATAAATTGGTGCGAACAGTTTCAACAGTTAATGCTTTGCTCACTGCGCTTTGTAAGTTTAAGTTTCTTTGATCCAGCATTGATTAAGGATATTTGAAGAGTAGTTCCTATGAACTAACTGAAAATATGATTTGCAAAATGGTAACTTTAAATAATTGGCACACTGACTAAACATTTAATTGAGAAATATTAAGACAAGATGGTTAGAACATTGACCAAATCCACTATTAACAAAATTATAAGTGAATCTTGCAACTTGCTAACATAAACTATAAGCCAATGCAGTGTTAATATGTCAACAGATGTGTTTTGAAAAATTAAGATGGACAAATTTGAATTAAGTACTAAAAATAATTTAACATTTATTAAGGGGTTTCTGAAAACATATACTGTTAAAGTCAGCGCTGACAAGCCTCAGTTGTTTTTACTTTCCTCTTATTTCGGCAGTTGCATTATTTTGCTGTTTAATTCAAACAAATGGATTTTAAAACGTTGTAATGGACAGGTGATGGAAATCAATTTCAGAGGGCTTTGGAAGTTTTATCTGAAATGAAAGGATTGGGATTGTGCCCAAACAGTATCACATTCTCAGTACTGTTAACAGCAAGCGAGAAGTAAGTGATCTAAAACGACTTTTGGGCCCAATAAATGATTAGTTTAGGCCCTTTCTTGATCGGTTTTCTATGTTGCTCACCTCTTCTAGAAACGATGATATGGAAGCAGCTCAAATGCTTCTTTCTCAAGCCAAAATGGAGGGTGTTGCCCTTAATGTCAACATGTGTCGATGCATAATTGGTGAGTCATTGCGAGTTGGTAGTTTTTAATTCTGATCATGTATTTCTTCCACTTAAAAATTTCACACTTCTTCAAAAACAACATCTGGAATCTGGCATTGTTACTCAACGCTTTCTTTCTTTTCTTTGGGAGGAGGGATTAGGAGGAAGTATTCTTGTGAGTACCAACTTATGATTGGCATATCTTTTTACTCATGAGTTTCTGTCTTGATTTTCTGCGCATTTAAAGCAAAAATATCATGGACTCTGCTTATTTATTGGCCCAAAATGTTGATATATTTTAGCCTTGAGAGTTCAATGGTTAGAATTCCTGATGGTACTTGTGTCTTTGAAAGGAATGTGCCTGCAAAGATATGAGAGGGATTGCTTTGTTGGTGAACCTGTTTTATCTTTCAACTCAGGACGGGCCCAAGTCAATAATAAATGGTATTTGTTCTTTAATATTTCTAGTATTCTTAGAACATGATTCTTTGTAATCATGAATAAAGGGACAATTCTTTCCTTGATGATTTTGTGTGTGAAAGTTTTTACTGTTTTTTGCTCTTAGGACATCACTGGCTTTAGCAGTGTATCGTGAAACACTTGGAGCTGGTGAAAAACCTACAAGTGAAATACTGTCACGACTTCTGGGATGCTTACAACTCCCTTATGATGCATCGGTCAAGAATAGACTAGTTGACAACCTGGGAGTAAGCACTGAATCTTCAAGAAACTCAAACCTTCGCGCATTAGTAGATGGTTTTGGGGAATATGATGTTCGTGCTTTTTCAATACTAGAGGTGAGAATGGAGCCAAAACCAAGTTTATTTGGATCTTAGGTCTTATTGAGGAATCTGGATCATCAAATGATGCTGTAATAATTGTGTAGGAAGCTGCTTCATATGGAGTTGTTTCATCAGTATCATTCAAAGTGAGTCCTATTGTTGTTGATGCTAAGGACATGCATACGTCTACTGCTGAGGTGTGTTTGTCTAAGTCTCCCCTCCACTCTCATGACTTCTGTTACATGAAAGGTTCACACTTTGCTGTAAAGTTCTAGTGTGTGTAAAATGTCTAAGACCGTCAAACCTACATATAATTATTATGAATTATGAGGAAAGAAGATACACAAATGGAAAATACATTTACTCACGTCAAACTACTTCTTAACCACTTCATTTTTGAGAGATTTTTATTCTACCATTTTTTGTGAGGAAAGAAGATGCACATGCTATTTTGATGCACTTGTGCTTCCTAGTATGATGCCAACGTGCAAAATTGCTTCATAGTTGGATTATGGAGGCAGTAGCCTCTTGTTTCTCTCTTTGTCAACTGTTGCCACTTTCATATATCATGTACAAGTTCACACCATATTCACAAACACAAAGACATTCACAAATTTGTTCATGCAAACACGTATTGAGGACAGATATTTATGCTAGTGCAAATATTAAATTGATAAAATCCATCAAAATGTTTCCAGGTTTATCTCTTAACTGTTTTGAAAGGTCTCAAGCATCGACTGGCAGCAGGTAACATGATTTATTTTAACGTTAGTGCTGCGTTTGAAATGTATTGTCATGCAAGATTTAGTTTAACATTATCTATTTTAATTTATGATTTTTGCACCACATATATTGTTGAAAATTTTATATTTTTGAAGATTGAAGAATTTCAATGATACATTCATTTTTTTTACTTGATTATGACATTTATATGAAGAAAGGTCAAATGAGTGAAGTTGAGTTGCAGGTTGCAGGCTCTCTTTTTATTTAATTTTTTCCTTAAAGAGAATAATAATTCCTTTCGATTAATCATATACTGAAAGTAACAGCTAATAAGGATGTTTACCAAGTACATTTGTCTTTCTGCTTTTTCTTTCCTTTTCTTCAGTGATTATGCCAACAATATTGGACTTTTAACTGGTAAACCTTCAATAAATTTTTTAACAAAACCTAGTAATGTCCTAATTGGTAGAACTGGCTATATTTCCAAATGGAACTCATTTCCTGATTACTTTGTTAGTACCAATTACTCCTTTAAGGTCTTGAATGCCGTTTCTTTTTTGGAAAATTATTTCCAGAGAAAAGGGGTACATGTAATCATTTGTTCTCTCCTCCTAGATGATAATTTTACATGTTGCAGTTTTCCTTTACATAATACCTTGACATTTTCTGTTTTCCCTTTACCAATCTTTAAATAAACTTAATTGTATAGTTTTCCAATATTTATTTGCGAGTTTTCTAGTACAACAGAAGGGTAGGGTAGTAGCTGATTATATCGTCGACATTATAGCCCAACTGACTAACTGCTTTGCTCTTTGTCCTTGTGAAAATCGTCGTTGCAGGTGCAAGATTATCCAATATAATAATTTTACTGCCGGTAGAGAAAACAAAAGTTTCAACTCAAAAGGGGGAAAAGATGATCAACTTGGCTAACAGGTTAGAATAGCCAAATAAAAACTGGTATCATTGTCAAACATTCTTTCAACCATATTGTTGCCTCAAATATTTGCAGCATTACATTTCGTTCAAAAATACGTTTTGTGCTTGTAGCAAAATTTTCTCAGCTGCAATCGTAGAATACCCACACTTTAAATGCATGAAGTGTGTATCTTGGATGGTAAATCAAATATGTAAATCTATGACACTATTATATATAATCATTTTAGTAATTTACTTTTGTTTTCCGAAATGTACACATCTTAGTTCAAATGTGTATGTATACAAAGAATATCTTGTGAAAGATTCAGTGATTTACTTTCATTCTGATGCACCCCCCCCCCTCTCTTTCTCCCCCCTCTTTTTCTCTTTTTACTCCAATATTTCTCTTCTATTCTGTCGCTTGGATGATATTGCTCAATACATATTACTGACAGAAATGCAATGTCTTTGGCTTCAGAGTTGGCCAGGCAGTTGCAGCTTTATTCAGGAGACTTAAGATTCCTTACCAGGGTCACGAATCGAGTGGGAAGCTTAGAATTAATGGTCTAGCTCTGAAGAAATGGTTTCAGCCGAAACTCGCATCATTCAGTGGGAAACCAGGTGACTGGAGCTCATCGCCATCAAGACTGGGCAAACGCATTAGCCATCAGCAGCGAAGGATTCGAACCGGCAATTTATCTTTGGACTAAGTGTATATTTGTGATTCCCAGCAGAAATCAAGCATCTGCATTTTGCCTAATATTAGCTTTCCATCTTAATGTATTTTCTCAATAGAAAGTTGAAAGCACTCCTTCATCCAAATGGTATAAATAGAAGAGTGATTTAGACCTAAGAAAGCATATGCTTTCTTGAGTGCTGGCCTGAGAAATGACATCTCAGCAAATTCATTTTGATGAAGCCACCATCAAAATCAAAGATGGCACTGGTCCAATTCTTTTGTCCTTTACATGCAGCTATGTCATGGCCTCTGCCACGCGGATTATCTAAATTAATGTACGATGATAGAGATGCAGAAATATCTGATCTATATGATTCTGGTACTTGTATTTATTTTGTTTTACCAGAACTTTATATATGTAACAAAAGCATATACAACATGAAAAACAATACCACTATGATTTTTTGGTATTAGTTCTTCCTTTTGTGTTCTATCATTCAAATTGAAAATTATTAGGACAATTGGCCCTTTAGATGCCTCACTGTTATTATTACCGTTTTGAACTTTTGAACCCCCTCCCTCTTGTCTTTGACTTATTTGAAAAAATAAAGAGGGAAAAAACAAAATGGTAGAGCAGTAACTAATAATTGATTAATTGTTCAACCATCTAAAAACATCCTTAAACTCTTGCACTGAGGGGACAGGTTATGAATGAATCCGTTCATTTTAGGGAGGATGAATTTGTATTAAAAAAAATAGCAAAATGATAAAATAAAAAAAAAATCTTAAATATACCGCCGGCAATTGTGGTTTTTAAGCTATAAATTGTACGAATCAAATGTTTCAAAGGCTGGTACAGAGGGGCAAGTAGAGGACGTAATTGACGATTTTGCACCTCCAAACAGGAGACAGATTTGAACAAAATTTTATACAACAAAATACATTATTTGTCTAAAAGACAGAAGTTAGAGAAAGCAAAAGAGATCTATATATCTTGTAAGGTTCTAAAAAAATGAAGTCAGTAGGAGATGTTATCAATATATGTTTGATTCACAAAGCACCCAGTTGAGAGGTAAGGTTGATAAATGCATCTTCTTTGCATGGAATTGTGAGTCCTCCCATTGGATGGTTGAATCCAAACTCTTCCTCTGCTCTGTGAAGCAAGTCAACAAACAAAGGATGACTCAAGTATGATATCGGAACCACAAACCGCTTCTTCTGCAACTCTCCAACATACACTGCTATGTGTCCCTTTGGAACAACACTTGTCTGGTTTCCACCTTGTAGATGCTGTGATGTTGACTTGAATACCTGCTTTGCTTGGTGCACCATAAACGGCATACGAATACCCATGATTCTATATGATGATGATTCACTTCAAACTTGAGAATAGATAAATGTAAGAGATTTTGTTTATGTGATTGTAGTTTATAGATGTGATGAGATGGGAAGGGAAGTTGAGCGGTGTTATATTTATAGGATAGGTATATGAGATATCCAGAACATAAAGGTTGAGCACATTGGTGTTGTGACCGTGTAAGTTGAATAATGATGCCAATTAATTAAGGTACATAGGGTGGGTCCCACTTCACTCATCAAGAGTGTTCACAATCACATGGGGCTTTGTTACAACTTGAAAACCGCCCTAGTTTATCCTCTTCCAGCTCAGTTACACTCCAACAATAATTGTAGTAATTATATATAGTGCACAACACACGACATGCATGAGGCTGTGAAAACGCATTGTTATTGTCCCACAACAAAGCCATGTGGTAATTTGATTGGTGTTAGATAATGTGAAATATTTTTGGTGAAAACTCAGTGTGAAGTTTATATCTAAGAGCCGTTAGATGAAAATTTAGTCAAATCAATCAAATTATTTGACGACTCTCAAGTATCAACTTCACGTGAAGTCAACTGCACATGAGTTTCCACCAATATTTTTTGCTGTCAAAACAAGCAAGAAAAAAAAAAAGCAAAACACCTATCCTAGATTAGCATGGATGAATTATCGGAGGTTATTACAAGGGGCAAATTAAATAACATGAGTAGAGTTGATCCTAGCTCCATATCTCGTTCGCTAATCTGCGATTTTATTGATTTTTCGGACTATTCACTCAAATTGTACAAATTAAAATTTTGATAAAAGTTCTTAAATCTTATTAAGAATATCAATAATTTTAAAATTATATCCATTAATAGGATCACAAAAAAAATATAAAATGTTCAGACAATCTATTGCATACACAATATTTTTAAATTACAATTCTAAACTAAAATCAGTCTCTTTCAAACAATAAAAATTTTACATCTGACCATATGTTAGAAGGAAGAAGTGCTAGAACGATTCGAAATTCAACAACTATTTAAATCTCTAATAACATATTCAAACTCAGTCATACTAAAAAAAAAGGGTCACATCACAATTAACTTTAAAATTATTATCGTTAGATAATATAAAATAATAATAATAGAGAAGTGCTTTTATTATTTCAACCTCTTTAAACTTATCTTGAAACATTTTTCTTGTTTGTGTCACTTTTAATAAAAATTGAATTTGTCCACCGGAAAAAGCCAAAGATCAATAGATGATGCATGTGGACATGTGGTCACTTGATATGGAAAGAGATTGAAAAGATGCTGAGGAGGGACATTATTATTCTTACAGGAACCAATGTTAATTTTAAGTAATTATTATACGGCATGTACCATAATGCGTCCTGTACCCGTTCCCAAAGTGGATTTTCTTAAAAAAAAATTTCCATCGGTAATAGTGCTTATCTTTCAGTAGTGATCTCTTATTATTTTATACTTTTTAAAATTTATAAGTGAAATATAGAAGGAATATATATGAAAAGACTTTGTTTGATAAGACAAAATAAGTTGCAAAATATTATTTGTGACCTAAGGACTTTAAATAGAAAGAGTTAGGTTTGAAAATGGAAAAAGCCGTTTGAAATCTATTTTTGGGCTAGATGAAAACGGTAACTATTTTTGTTATGTCTTTAAATTTTTAAATTTTTTTCGTTTTAATTTTGTAAAAAGATTTGTATTAGATTTAGTTAATATATATCTTAAAAATATATGATAAATTTATTATTAAAAAATATAAATTTTTTATTTAATAAATATAGAATATACATTTAAAATGATTTTTTAATAAAAAATTTAATTTATAATCTTAACATATATTTTTAAAATATAAAATAGATAAATTCTATTTTTATTAGTATTTAAACTTTGGAGATTTTTTTTCGGTCACTCCAATAATAATCCAGATTGACGACGGCCAAATATGATGATTAAAGAAAGTTATTATTAATATAAGGAAGGAATTGAAGAAACCAAAGTAACTGATGAGGTCTATCCTCCTCTCTTTTCCCGTCACAATATTTATTATTTGAGAAATTCTCCATATACAAAAATTTTTTTATACAAGTCTTTACAAGTTATTATATTAACGCGCTTGAATGTTACTGCACGTTCTTCTTCTTCTTCTTCTTCTTCTTTTTTTCTTTCGTTTCTTATTTTCTCTTTCTCATTCTTCAACCGTTACTGCACAATTTCACTGCACCGTCTTCTTCTTCTTGCTGCACATTCTTCTTCCTCTTCCTCCTCTTCTTCTTCTTCTTTTCTTTCGTTTTTTGCCTTCTCTTTCTCCTTCTTCATTTACGTGCTTTTCTTTTTGTTTTCTTTTTTCGTTATTCTTGATTTCCATTATTTTTTGATATCAAGCTCTGAAATCATTTTTGAAGAAGAAGAAGAAGCAGAATATGAGGAGGAGAAAGAGTTCTGAATTATGCATAAAGTGTCCTTTGGGTGTATTTTTGTAATCGTTTGGGTGTATTTCTGAAGTTTCATTATTTTCAAAAGGATTTCAAAACTTGATTTCAGAAACCATGAAAATCGAAAAAAAAAGAAGTAAGAATACCAGTAATAAACGAGTAAAACAACTAATGAAAAGGCAAAGAGAATAACGAAGAAATATCGTTTGGGTGTATTTCTGTAATCGTTTGGGTGTATTTCTATAATCGTTTGGGTGTATTTCTGAAGTTCTATTATTTTCAAAACGATTTCAAAGTTTGATTTCAGAAACTATGAAAATCGAAAAAAAAAGAAGCAAGAATACCAGTAATAAATGCAAGTAAAACAACTAATGAAAAGGCAAAGAGAATAACGAAGAAATATCGTTTGGGTGTATTTTCTATAATCGTTTGGGTGTATTTTCTATAATCGTTTGGGTGTATTTCTGTAATCGTTTGGGTATATTTCTGAAGTTCCATTATCTTCAAAACGATTTCTAAGCTTGATTTCAGAAACCATGAAAATCGAAAAAAAACGAAGCAAGAATACCAGTAATAAACGCAAATAAAACAACTAATGAAAAGGCAAAGAGAATACATGGAGGAGGAAGAAGAAGAAGAAGAAGAAGAAGAAGAAGAAGAAGAGGAAGAGGAAGAGGAAGAGGAAGATGAGTTGTTCATAATCCACGGTGAGTGAAGAAGAAGAAGAAGAAGAAGAAGAAGAGGAAGAGGAAGAGGAAGAGGAAGATGAGTTGTTCATAATCCACGGTGAGTGAAGAAGAAGAAGAAGAAGAAGAAGAAGAGGAAGAGGAAGAGGAAGAGGAAGAGGAAGATGAGTTGTTCATAATCCACGGTGAGTGAAGAAGAAGAAGAGGAAGAGGAAGAGGAAGAGGAAGAGGAGTCGTTCATAATTCACGGTGAGTGTAGCGCTTTGGAAACTAAATAACGCATTAAAAGACTCTAATGTGTAGTAACTTGTAAAACTTGTAAGTCAAAAAGACTTGTATGTGTAGCAAGCTTCTTATTTTTTATTTTTATCTCTCAAAAGTTAGATGGAGATAGAATACTGAACTAAACTTTCTCTTGTTTTTATTGGATTTTGTTGATGATTCTATTTTTTTCATTGAATTAATAAAAGACAATGCATGTGAGCATGTGAAGCAAAAAGAAGGGAACACATGTGGTCATGTGGATACGTACGTAACTAGGAGCGTGGTTTAATTTGAGAGAACTAACACAATCATGCATGCCTCTCAAAGTAGTTATACTATGAGTTTGATTTAATTAATTAACATGGTCCTTTAGCTGTATTATCCTTAATTTGATATCCAATCATTCATTTTTACATGCCACAAACAAATTAACAATATATATGGTTCCATATCTTATTATCAAGCTAATTAATTAAGGACGACGCAATAAAAATGGAGTACTATTATCTCAGATAAATCCAAAGATATATAATATGAATCGATGTATTAAATTTAACAAAAATTTTGGTAATCAAAGAAAATCAGACAGAAACGGTCAGAACTTGTCTTATTTAACATTCATTAATTGTCGCGACATCTATATATATGATTTTTTTTTGGGTATTCACTTTCTTGAAAATTTCAGGTTTGGCCAGATTTTTTTTTTCTTTTCCTTTTTGTGGATATACAAAACGAAATCAAATTAAACCAAATGCAGGCCTACCTAAAATATACACAAATACTAATAAAGTTTTTTTTTTTTTTTATAATCATCACTATATTTTTTATAGTGAAAGAAAACAAATTAAGAGAAGATATAATAACAACTAACAACATCATTATTTTTTTTCTTTCATCCTTATTCAAACGAGAAGCAAACAAAGTTTGCAATCATATCATTTTCTTTTTGAAATTATTGCTTCTGTCTCATCCTAATGTCAAGCTAACAATAATGAAATTGAATATATTACACACTACTATTGCATGGTACAATGTATTTCCTCCAAAAATTTAAGTTGTTAGCTAAGAAATTAAATTAAATATATATCAAACCATATCTAGTTGGTGAAGTTCACACACTACTATAGTGAGAGTAGAGGCATGGGGGACCAAATTGATAATTTATCATGTAAAGATTTTTGTCATATATGCATCTTCCGATCAAAATTAAATCTGACAAACTTCCAATAAATAGAAATAGAGTCATCACAGAATTTAATTATATTACCAATGCAAAATTGCAAATTGTATCTTGGATTATTTCATAAAAAAAAATTAAATATATAAACAATTAACCCTTGCAATTGTAAGCAATATATAATAACCATGCAAATTGCATATTGATGAATATTATTGTTTAAAAATTTGGTCTGCCTACAAAAATTTGGATCTTTTGTTGGATATGCTTTGCTAAATCTATGGGCTTATATTAGAGTTCATATATGGTCCCATTATTATATATGGGGTGTTTTTTTTTTTTGGATAGCAGTAATATTTGACCCAGAGACCAAAAAAGAAATATTTTATTTATTGACGAGTAAAAGAGAAATTAACATTAATATATTGTTGTGTTATATTTTTATCCAATTAATTATCTGCAGCGGCTAAAGAATGAGGATCATAAAAATGGAACACCATTTCTTATGGACCACATAATAATTATTGTTCATACCCTGGCCCAATACAAAGGCCCAGGTCCAATCAAAAGGCCTGATCTAAAGGATTAGAGCCTAGCTAAGTACCGGCCTTCACATAAGAAGTCGGTATCAACCACGACTTGGTCAGAAGAGGTCGGATGCGAGATTAGCTGGCAGATAAACACTCATTCAAATGAGTAACCGCCCCTAAAATCTCTCTAACCGCCTCATAAAGCCATATCTTAACCTCCCCAAGATAATAGGGACGGTTACCACCCTAAAGATATGGCACTACACCAACGGTGGTTATTGGCTCGCCTCTATAAATACCCTGACACCCCTTCAGGTATCTCTAAGTCCAATACTCTCTAAGACCTGCTTACACTCTTGCTAACTTAGGCATCGGAGTGTCTTTGCAAGTACCACCCCCCATTCCCTCGCGAGCACAAGTCGGACGGAGCCTCCCGAGTTGCGGACCTACCCGGAGTTCTCCTCCATCACACACTTGGGCCGCCAAACGCCATCCTCAGCATTAATCTCCGGTTACCTACCGTAACATTGGCGCCGTTGCCGGGGACCCGAGAGATCACTCAACGATGGCGGATAGATCCCATGAAGAGGGCCATGTGGAAACAGATTCTGAACAAGAGAATCTAGACGTGGGCAACGACAATGAAGACAATGATCAACACAGAGAGGGCACCTCCGGAGTAAAGAATCCGAAGGTAAACTCCTCAGATGGGCGCGAATCAGAAAAGGGCGACCCACCTCACGTAACTGAACTAATGGGGTTGGTCCATAGCCGCCTGGAGCAATTGGAACAAGAGCGGGAGAGGCAAAAGGAAACCGAAAGGTACCTTAAAGAGGAGATGGAACGGCGGAAAGAGTTAGAAAGAAAACTCTTGCAGCTAGAATCCTCCCTCAAGAACTCCCGCGATGAAGGAGAAGATCAAATCCCGGGCGAAGAAGATCCTTTCAGCGAGGACATCATGAGGGCAAAAGTTCCAAGGAACTTCAAAAGCCCTGATATGGACCTCTATGATGGAACTACGGATCCCAAGCATCATCTTAGCAACTTTAAAAGTCGGATGTATCTAGCCGATGCCTCCGACGCTACGAGATGCAAGGCTTTCCTGACCACTTTATCGAAAGCAGCGATGAAGTGGTTCGATAGCCTCCCCCCAAGATCCATCACTAGTTTTGAAGACCTCTCAAGGAAATTCCTGATGAGGTTCTCAATCCAAAAGGATAAAGTAAAACATGCACCGAGCCTCCTGGGAATAAAACAGGAGGTCGGAGAGTCTTTACGAGCCTATATGGAAAGGTTCAATAAGGCATGTTTAGAGATTCAAGATCTGCCGACAGAGGCAGTAATAATGGGGTTAGTCAATGGACTTAGAGAAGGTCCCTTCTCACAGTCCATATCTAAAAGACATCCCGTTTCTCTAAGTGATGTACAAGAAAGGGCCGAAAAGTACATCAACATGGAAGAGAATGCAAAGCTAAGAGACCCGAGTTCGCGACCCGGACCTACTTCCTCCTCTAGAGAGAGGGAAAGGGAAGTCAGGAAGAAGGAAGAACCCGGTCTCGAAAGGCCCAGAAAGTATCACTCTTATACTCCTCTAAAGACTTCTATAGTGGATGTATACAGAGAGATTTGCAACACTGAAAGGCTGCCACCCCCAAGACCTATTAAAAATAAAAAAGGGGGAAGTCGCAGCGAGTACTGCGAGTACCATAAAATATATGGTCACTCCACCAACGACTGTTACGACCTCAAAAATGTGATAGAAAAGCTGGCTAGAGAAGGTCGGCTTGACAGATATCTCATGGAGAGGTCGGACATCCATGGAAAAAGAAAGCGAGACGATATGGACAGAAGAGATCCACCGCCACAGACTCCTGAGAGACATATCCATATGATCTCAGGAGGATTTGCGGGAGGTGGAATCACTAAATCTTCTCGCAAAAGACATCTCAAAAGAGTCTACCAGGTCGGGGATGAGACACCCGACCTCCCCACTATATCATTCACAAAAGAAGATGGGCAAGGGATAATTCCCGGGCATGATGATCCCGTGGTGATAACCATGATCCTAGCCAACGCCCATCTCCACAGAACCCTAGTAGATAAAGGAAGCTCGGCGGACATCCTTTTCAAGCCCGCCTTCGACAAGCTAGGGTTAGATGAAAAAGAGTTGAGAGCTTACCCCGACACCCTATATGGGTTAGGGGATACGCCAATAAAACCACTGGGATTTTTGCCCCTTCACACAACTTTCGGAAAAGGGGAAAAATCAAGGACTCTGAGCATAGACTTCATAGTCATCGATGAAGGGTCAGCTTACAATGCCTTAATTGGCAGAACTACCCTTAATCGACTCGGAGCAGTGGTATCAACTCCTCACCTCTGCATGAAATTCCCGACTTCAGGAGGAATAGCAACGGTGAGGGGAGATCAAAAATTGGCAAGGAAGTGCTATAACGAAAGCCTGAATCTGAGAGGGAAGGGCAAAGAAGTCCACACCATAGAATTAGGTGGTGCAAGGACCAGAGAAGAGCTACGACCCCAACCGGGAGGAAAAACCGAGGAGATACAAATCGGTGAGGAGGAAGGAAAAAACACTTACATAGGAGCCAACCTAGGGGAAACCTTGAAACAAAGGTTGGGTGAACTCCTAAAAGCTAATTCCGACCTCTTCGCCTGGAAGGCCTCCGACATGCCCGGGATTGATCCCGAGCTCATGTCCCATAGGCTCTCGGTTTACCCAGGGTCCCGACCTGTACAGCAAAGGAGACGTAAGCTCGGCCCAGAGAGGGCCTCCATAGTGGAAGAGCAAGTACAGGCGCTCCTGGAAGCCGGCTTTATCAGAGAGGTCAAATACCCGACATGGCTAGCCAATGTAGTGCTAGTCAAAAAACAAAATGGTAAATGGAGAATGTGCGTCGACTATACCGACCTGAATAAGGCATGTCCTAAGGACCCTTATCCCCTACCGAGTATTGATACACTGGTAGACTCCAGCTCAGGGTACCAATACCTATCGTTCATGGATGCCTATTCGGGGTATAATCAAATCCCGATGCATGAACCCGACCAGGAAAAAACATCGTTCATCACACCAAAAGCCAATTACTGCTACGTGGTCATGCCATTCGGACTGAAGAATGCAGGAGCCATGTACCAAAGGCTGATGAACAAAGTGTTTTCCCCCCATCTAGGGAGCCTAATGGAGGTATACGTCGACGACATGTTAGTAAAAACCAAGCAAGAAGTCGACCTCTTAACCGACCTCTCACAAGTCTTCGACACTATAAGGTTGCATGGGATGAGACTAAATCCCGCAAAATGCGCCTTCGCAGTAGAGGCAGGAAAATTTCTAGGGTTCATGCTGACACAAAGAGGGATTGAGGCCAATCCCGACAAATGCAGGGCCATCCTAGAAATGAAAAGCCCGACTTGTTTGAGAGAGGTTCAACAGCTCAATGGCCGACTTGCAGCCCTCTCCAGATTTTTGGCAGGATCGGCACTAAAATCCCTTCCACTGTTCTCCCTATTAAGGAAGGGATGCCAGTTTGAATGGACTCCGGAATGTGAGGAGGCGTTCCAAGAGTTCAAAAAATTCTTAAGCCAACCTCCTATCTTAACCCGACCAGTACCGGGAAAAGACCTCGTCCTATACCTATCCGTCGCAAACAGAGCTGTCTCATCAGCCCTGGTCAGAGAAGACGAGGTCGGGCAACACCCGGTCTATTTCACCAGTAAGGTTCTACAAGGTCCTGAGCTAAGGTACCACAAACTAGAGAAGTTTGCCTACTCCTTAGTGATAGCCTCACGAAGGCTACGACCTTACTTCCAGGCTCACACAATAAGAGTCCGTACGAACCAGCCCATGAAGCAAATCCTTCAAAAAACGGATGTTGCAGGGAGAATGGTTCAATGGGCGATAGAGCTCTCCGAGTTCTATTTGAGATACGAAACTCGGACTGCAATTAAAGCCCAGTGCCTCGCCGACTTCATTGCAGAATGCGCAGGTGAACAAGGGGAAAAACCGACTACATGGGAACTCTATGTAGACGGATCCTCCAACAAAACAGGGAGCGGCGCAGGCATAATACTGGTAGATGGAAAAGGAACCCAGATAGAGGTTTCCTTGAAGTTTGAATTTCCGGCTTCAAACAATCAGGCAGAAGATGAAGCCTTGATTGCAGGATTAAAGTTAGCAGAAGAGGTCGGTGCCGCAAAGGTGACAATCTACAGCGACTCACAAGTGGTGACTTCCCAAATAAATGGGGAATATCAGGCAAAAGACCCCAATATGAAGAAATACTTGGAAAAAACCTTGGAACACCTAGGGCACTTTGCGGAAACCGAGGTCAAGCACATAACTCGGGATCTAAATAGCAGAGCTGACGCCCTATCCAAGTTAGCAAGTACCAAACCCGGAGGGAACAACAGAAGCCTGATTCAAGAAACCCTCCAAGAGCCCTCGGTATCAAAAGCAGAAGATGAACGAGAGGTACTTGAGGTAGTCGGCCTAAACCTCGGATGGATGAATCCCTTAGTCGAATACCTGAAATTCGACATCCTCCCCAAAGAGGAGAAGGAGGCTAAAAAGATCCGAAGGGAAGCACAACATTATACTTTGGTAAGAAATATCCTTTACAGAAGAGGGATATCAACACCATTGCTGAAGTGCGTACCGACCTCAAGAACCGCCGAGGTCTTGGAGGAAGTACATAGTGGGATCTGCGGAAACCATCTCGGAGCAAGGTCGCTGGCCAGAAAAGTAATCCGAGCAGGATTCTATTGGCCGATCTTGCAGAAAGATGCCACAGACTTTGTGAAAAAATGCCAGCCATGCCAGATGCATGCAAATTTCTACGTGGCTCCACCAGAAGAGCTCATTAGTATAACTTCCCCCTGGCCTTTCGCAAAATGGGGGATGGATCTGTTAGGTCCTTTTCCCCAAGCACCAGGGCAAGTTAAATACTTAATCGTGGGAATAGATTACTTCACAAAGTGGATAGAAGCAGAACCGTTAGCCACTATCACCGCTCAAAGAAGTCGCAGGTTCCTCTACAAAAACATCATCACAAGGTATGGAATACCTTATTCCATCACCACAGATAATGGAACCCAATTCACCGACGCCACCTTCAGAAGCCTAGTAGCCAGTATGAAAATCAAACATCAATTCACCTCGGTAGAACACCCACAAGCCAATGGGCAAGCCGAGGCAGCTAACAAGGTCATACTGGCAGGTTTGAAGAAGAGATTACAGGAAGCAAAGGGAGCTTGGGCTGAAGAGCTCCCTCAAGTGCTGTGGGCTTATAGGACAACCCCCCAATCCGCCACAGGAGAAACACCCTTCCGACTAGTATACGGCGTAGAAGCCATGATTCCTATAGAAATCAGTGAGCAAAGCCCAAGGGTAATTCTCCATGATGAGGTCGGAAATGTACAGGGGCACAAAGAGGAGCTCGACTTGCTCCCCGAAGTCCGAGAGAACGCCCAGATAAGAGAAGCGGCATTAAAGCAAAGAGTGACTACCAGATACAACAAGAAAGTCATTCGAAGAACATTTGCCGTAGATGACTTGGTCCTAATCAGAAACGACATTGGAGTCAACAAGTCAGGAGATGGAAAGCTCGCCGCAAATTGGAAAGGGCCATACAAAATCAAGGAAGTGTTAGGGAAAGGTTATTATAAAGTAACCGACCTGGATGGCACTGAGTTACCAAGGTCGTGGCATGCTTGTAATATGAAAAGGTACTACAGTTAGAAGCGAACTCTACTCCCTGATGTACTCTTTTCCCAGCTTCATGATTTTTTCCCAAAAAAGGGTTTTTTCTGGAGAGGGGTTTTTAACGAGGCATCATAGTAGAGGCTAAGGGAAAGTATGCTGTCAAGACCCTTAGTAGCAAAAAGGTACCTTCCCGATTAATAAAGATCTTTTCATTACTATGTTTCTCTTAAATATCCTCCTCTATTTTTTATAAGTCTTCCTACGAAACGCGCCGACTTAAGCTCGACAAAGCGTGAAAATCCCATGAACCGACCTAACATGGTCGTCAGGATAAAACGACGAGGTACAAGTCGGCGTAAAGAGGTTATACAAGTTGATCGTATTAAACTCGGAAACTATCCGACTCTTAAGTCGAAAGGAAATCCGAGTAACGCAAACTCGAAAGAACTCCGAGTAAAAGAAAATCGAGTTCCGAGTAGATGAAAAGCGCATCACAAAAATAACCTAAGTCATAAAAGCTCACTATAGCAAAGTTGAGTATAAAGGATAACAAAAGAGATATAAAAAGCCTGAAAAAGTTTAAAGTTTGCAGACAAGCCTTTGCACGAAAAAGGCTCAAGAAAACAATGCAAGCTAACAAAAGGTTTTTTCGAAAAGATCAAACATATTTCAAAGCAGAAAAGCATGTACACGCGCAAAGTAACTCAAACCCTTATCCAAAAAAGGGTGCACCTACTTTGATTAGAAAACCCTTATCCAAAAAAGGGCAACAAATAGATCATTTTGTTTACGGCCTCAAAAGGCCAAGAAGCAAATTGTTCACAACCACCAAGGAATAAATAGAAGTTTAAAAAAGGGGGGACCCACAGGCCGGGCCCCCATATAGCCACAAAAATAAAAAAGTCATTTCTTGGACGGAGTAGAGGAATCACCACCACCAGGAGGAACACCACCAGGACCGGGAGGAGGAGCCAAAGAGGAAGTCGGAGCAAGGGTCGAAGAACTCGGAGCATCTTTAGAATGAGGAGGAGACTCTATAATCCTCTGCCACCGAGTCTTTAGGTCTGACTCGGAAAGGACCTCGGGAGCAGGAGGATCAACAATGGCGCCATTAATCACCACTTTGTCAGGATGTAGTGGAGAAAGATCCAAGTCGGGGGCTATAACCCTGACCTGCTCTAGGAAAATTCTCCAAGACTCCTCGGCGCCATCAGCGATAGAGTCCTCCAAGTCAGCATAAGCATTCCGAGAGTTCATCAAATCCTTCTTCACCTCCACCATATCTTTAAATAGGCTTTGGTAACTCTCCTGGGCTGCCTTCCTTAGATTTACTTCCATAGTACATTGGGCTCGCAGCTGGCTCTCCTTCCCCCGAAGGTCATCTCTCTCCTTCCTCAACTTATCCCTCTCCTCCTTCAACTCCTCTTGATGCTTTTCAAACAAAAGAAGCCTCTCCTCCAGCTCCGCAACCTTTGAGGTAGTCCCCAAGGAGCTGAGGGGAGTCTTCTCGAAGATATCCAAAAGTTTGCCACAAACTCCTGCCGCCCTAAAGCTCTCCTCGGCCAGAGCGGTAAGGTGGTTCCGAACAGAAGCATCATCCATACTTATAAGAGGATAGATGTTCTTTCGGACGAATGCTTGAGCATCCGCCTTAACACCACCTTCCCAAGAAGGGCCAGACTCTGAAGTCTTGCGCTTCTTCTTCTCCGGCTCGGAGAACAATTGGGCAGAAGGGAGTGGTCGAGCCAAACTTGAGGAGGAGATGATAATAGGTTGAGAGGGAGTACCAACATTTCTGGGAGGAGGAGGAGGAGGAGGAGGAGAGACGACCGCCTTGCCACCCCCGGACCTAGTCCGGGACTTTGCCTTAGCTTCCTGGACCCTTTGGTAAGCCTCCTGAGCATTTTTTTTTGCCATATCTACAAAAGAAACAATCAAGTCACAAGTCGGTAAAAGACAAGTCGGCAAAAAAGAAGTCGGTGAAATACAACTCGGAAATAGGAAATGCATGCGCTACCTATGCAAGATTGAACAAAAGTCGACGTCCCCTGAAGGATTTTTCTCGTATCTAAGTATGGGGCCTTCCCCCATGCTTCTCGGAAAAATCCCACAATGGCCGCCTCCACCTCGTCTAGGTCATCTAGACCAATCTTTTCACAAGGGGTGGCCGGCAGCCAGTAAAGGGGAAAACGAGGGGAGGAATGCTCGTCCAGAAAAAAGGGGTGGTGACCCTCTACAGCTTGAACCTGGAAGAAGAAGTTTTTGAAGTCGTGGAAGGATTCGTCAAAAAGGGTGAAAATCCTCCGACCTTGAATGGCTCGGAAGGATACCCATTGTTGTTTGTTATTTAGCCCACTAAAGGGCTTAGTCATATGGAAAAGATAAAAGAAGATTCTCAAGAAAGTCGGGAAGTCCAGAGCGTGGCTTATAAACTGGTAAATCTTCAAGAAACCCCAGGAATTGGGATGGAGTTGAGTAGGGGCAACCTTACAGTGGTGCAAAACGGATATCTCAAAATCTGAGAAAGGAAGAAAAACACCCAAACGGGTGATCATGCATTCATACATAAAGAAAACGTGAGGGGCCGCCTCATCAACTCTCCCAAAACAGACCCGGTCTTCAGGACCCGGGATTATCAGTTCATATTTGGGCTCGTCCTCATCCGAAGTACAGAGCCTATGATGAGTACGAAGGTGGGTGATGAACTCAGTGTCAACCAACGGTTCCTCCCCAAGGACCGTATCGTCAACCCACTGAGAAAGAACGTCTACAGAAGCCATTTTTTATATAAAGAAGAAAGTGGCAGAAAACCTACAAAAAGGAAAAAGAAAAAAGAAAATCAAAAAATACGGCCACTAAAGAAGAGAGATTCGAAACTAGAATCTACAGGTCAACCTATCTACTCGCAAAACAAAAATGCAAACATAAAGCATGACATGGAAAAAGAAAAACTAACCTTTATCCAAAAATGGAGGTTGGTGAAGGGCAGAAGTCTTCGAACGCAAGAATGCAATACGAACAAGATAAAGAGAAAGTTTGAAAGATTGCAGAAACGGAAAAAGGAAAGAGAGGGAAAGTATTTATAAAAAAGGCTAAGGGGCATAATGGTAAAAAGCGAAGCAGTCATTAATGAGACTGCACCGTTACCAAAGCCCTCAATCCCTAAATGATCCCTCAACGGACACGACGCTTGAATTGACGCAACTGTCAGAAACCAAAAGTCGCGAAAATCACGTCGGTTCCCAAGATCCGTGTTCTTTCAAACAAGTCGACTACGCACCCGAGTTGAATACTTGAACCCAAACTTTAAAGAAAATTTGGGCTCAAGTAGGGGCACTGTTCATACCCTGGCCCAATACAAAGGCCCAGGTCCAATCAAAAGGCCTAATCTAAAGGATTAGAGCCTAGCTAAGTACCGGCCTTCACATAAGAAGTCGGTATCAACCACGACTTGGTCAGAAGAGGTCGGATGCGAGATTAGCTGGCAGATAAACACTCATTCAAATGAGTAACCGCCCCTAAAATCTCTCTAACCGCCTCATAAAGCCATATCTTAACCTCCCCAAGATAATAGGGACGGTTACCACCCTAAAGATATGGCACTACACCAACGGTGGTTATTGGCTCGCCTCTATAAATACCCTGACACCCCTTCAGGTATCTCTAAGTCCAATACTCTCTAAGACCTGCTTACACTCTTGCTAACTTAGGCATCGGAGTGTCTTTGCAGGTACCACCCCCCATTCCCTCGCGAGCACAAGTCGGACGGAGCCTCCCGAGTTGCGGACCTACCCGGAGTTCTCCTCCATCACACACTTGGGCCGCCAAACGCCATCCTCAGCATTAATCTCCGGTTACCTACCGTAACAATTATATAACCGGAAATATTGATAGGTTCTTTTGGTTTTACAGGAGTTAGCAATCAAATTAATTATTTCTCGAATAATAAATGTATAATTAAATTATCATGAAAAAATAATTAAATAATGAAAAAAATGTTACTACATGTATAATATATACTCTACTTAGTAGCAAAGTTTATTAGCTACCTTGTAGCTTAATACTATATATGTTAACATCGTCCAATCATATATGTTGCCGAAATGTTAAGAGAATTTTATTTTAATGATAATAACAATATATAAAAACGTTCACATTCGCCATATATACATTGAATTTGAACTCTATAAGATATTACGTAATCATATATATGAAAAAAAAACTATATATATTTGGAAGTTATGTTGGTTGCAGGCATGTGAGTCACATATATATGCAGGCAGCAATCATTGATTTTGATTGGGGAGGTAGTATAGTAGAAGAAGGAGAAGAAGAATAAAATAATTA
Source organism: Arachis hypogaea (assembly GCF_003086295.3). Lineage (NCBI taxonomy): Eukaryota > Viridiplantae > Streptophyta > Magnoliopsida > Fabales > Fabaceae > Arachis > Arachis hypogaea. The sequence continues at coordinate 6,117,554 of NC_092038.1, forward strand.
TACATGCTACATATTCAAGTAATATATTTTCCTTTCGGCCAAATCAAATAATAACAAAGCTAAGTGCCAAAGTATCAATAATATATTAGCTAATTAATATATATAGTGATTTTAGTTTGAAATAATATACATAGATGATTACAACATACTACTCTTCGTCTTATATGTTGTTATTTATTTTTGTGTAGATATGTAAGCTACATACATTATTTCTACCTCGAATAATTAATTAAGGAATAATAATAGAAGATCAATAAGGTAGTAATTGAGAGATAGAAATTTAATTAAATCTTAATATTGTGTTTGATCTAAGATGTATAGAATTGAATTATGTCTTAGTATTTTATTTGATTTAAAAATCTTCACTACTCTTTCTCAAATTAAATACAATAATATTAATGTATGCACATAGGAAATACAAAGTTGTGGGAATGAATAATAACTAATTAATAGTGAATCAACCACAATAATTAGGTAGATAGCTAATTAATTAAGTAAGCTAGTTGTTGGTGATTCGAGAAGTGAGATCAAGGAAATGATCAACAGGACAAGGAATAAGAAGATGATGATTTCCCATTGGTTGGTGAAAGCCAAATTCATCCTCAGCACGTTTCAACAAAGCTTGGAACATTGGCTGCTTCAAGAAGGAAATAGGAACCACAAACCGCTTCATGTTGTTATCTTCATCTCCCACATACACCGCAAAGTGCCCTTTTGGCACATCAATTTTGTTTGCATGATGAGACCTCAATCTTAGAATTTGCTTTGCATGTTGGATCATCGTCTCTGGAATCACACGAACACCCATCTTTAATTTCTTTCTCTCTTTCTTCTCTCAAATGAATATAATTCTGTTAAGCTAACAACCTCTCTATATATATAGACACCCAAATGAAAGGAAAAATAAGATATTGTATGTATTTCAATTATTTATTTGAGTCTAACTTGGTCCATGCACTTATTATTAGTAATAGTAACAGTATAAGACTAATGTGTCAGAGGAGGCATTCCCATGCAACTTGTGTATTATAGTCATGAATCTAATAGCTCCCTCCCACAGTTTTGTAGTTAATTGTTGTTGTTGTTGTGTTCTCATTTTTCCATTTCCATACAAATTAAATAACAGAGTGTTGGGGGCACTACGTCCCACTCTACACTCACTATGTCTATTGTCTACTTTCATATATATCATATATGTACTTATACATTATATTGTATAAATTTATTTAACATGTGCCCTAAAGTTAGATGTTTAGGCACAGGTAAAAATTTATATAAACTACCAAAGAAAAATCCATAAAAATAGTTGAGGTTCATTACAACAATAACAACAACAAAGCCTCGTCCTACTAAGTGAGATTATGACTACATAAATTAAATGACGTCATTGAACTCTGTCATGTATCATGTCTACAATGAGATCGTTTATATGTAGATCTTATTTGACCACCTCATGAATGATCTTTTTACGTTTTTCTTTCATCTGTCTTGTCGGTTTTCTTTTCACACTACAACATTTTGGGTCTATGGCCACGGTTTTTTTGGTCACGGTAAAAAACCGTGACCATAGACCCTCTATGGTCACGGTTTTTTAAGGTGACCAAAAAAAAAAGCTATGGTCACGGTTTTTTTGGAAAGGGTGACCATAGAGTACCTATGGTCACGGTTTTGAGGGGTGACCTAAAGGGATCTATGGTCACGGTTTTTTACAGTGACCAAAAAGGGTCTATGGTCACGGTTTTTCAAAAAAGGGTGACCTAAAAGGGTCTATGGTCACGGTTTTGGGTGGTGGCCTAAAGGGGTCTATGGTCACGGTTTTGGGGGGTGGCCTAAAAGGGTCTATGGTCACGGTTTTGGGGGTGACCTAAAAAGGTCTATGGTCACGGTTTTGGGGGGTGACCTAAAGGGGTCTATGGTCACGGTTTTGAGGGTGGCCTAAAAGGGTCTATGGTCACGGTTTTGGGGGTGGCCTAAAGGGGTCTATGGTCACGGTTTTGGGGGGTGGCCTAAAAGGGTCTATGGTCACGGTTTTAGGGGTGACCTAAAGGGATCTATGGTCACGATTTTTTACAGTGACCAAAAAGGGACTATGGTCACGGTTTTTGAAAAAAGGTGACCTAAAAGGGTCTATGGTCACGGTTTTGAGGGGTGACCTAAAAAGGTCTATGATCACAGTTTTGGGGTGACCTAAAGGTGTCTATGGTCACGGTTTTTTACAGTGACAAAAAAGTGCCTATGGTCACGGTTTTGCAAAAGGGTGGCCTAAAAGGGTCTATGGTCACGGTTTTGGAGGGTAACGTAAAGGAGTCTATGATCGCAGTTTTAATCATTTGAGTTTAAATTAATGAAGATTTTTATATATTTTTATAATTTTAAATAATTTATCTTTTAAAAATTTTAATAATTAAAAACTAATAATAATTTTATATAATTTATTTTAAATATTAAAATTTTAAATTTAATTTTATAAATAAAAAATTAAGTTAAATACTATTAATTTTAAATTAAAAATTATTTAAAACATAAAACTAAGTAATAGTTGACAAAAAATATTATATTTTTAAAATAATTTAAATAAATTATGATTGATTTTCAATTATTATTCTACTTTTTAATTTTACTAAATTTTTTACATTACTTTAATTTTAACCCTAACCTTAAGCCTAATTACTATTTAAGAATATTTTTATAACTAAACTAAGTTTTGATAATTTGAATTTAAATTAATTTAAATTTAAAAATTTTAATAATTAAAAAATTTAAATTGATATCTTCAAATTTAATATTTTATAAGTTGTGATTAGTAAATTTATTTTATAATTTAAATTAAAAATAATTATTTAAACTCAATAATATATTAATAAATAAAATTATATGTTTTAAAATTAATTTTTAAAATATTATATTTAAATTTTAAATTATTAATCTATCTTAAATGTTTTATAAAATTATTATATTACTCATATATATTTTATCCTAATACTAAATTCCCAAATCACAATTTAACATTACCCTACTATCACAAAATTCCTAATTGATACCCTAATTTCACAAATAGCACAAGGCATACGTTCAGAGAAAAGGAAAGAAACGAGAAGTAGAGGGGAAACGGGAAGAAGAAGAGAAGCGGAGAGGAAGGGAGTCGTCGCGCCTTGCCAGCTCGTCGCCGCGCCTTGCCCGCTCGTCGCCGCGCCTTGCCCGCCCGTCGCGGCCGTTCCGTGGAGTCCGCCTTGGTCCCGGTTGAACAGGGATGAAGGAGAGGCGTCGAGAGAGAGACGCGATGGAGGTCAGAAGGAGGAGCTGCCATCACTGCCGTCCCGTCCATGGAGCCGCCTTCGCGTCGCCGTCGTGCTTCGAGGTCATCGCTCTGTGTCACTGAGAGAAGCCCGAGATGGAGATGAGGGAGACGCGAGCCAAGGACTGCGACGAGGAGGAAAAGCCGCCGTCACCTTCACTGGAGCCGCGATCGCTGTCACCGTTCTGCCTTTCCCTGAGCCGCTAATACCACCATATTCTTCCAATTCCATTCCTGTTCCGTGAGAGTTGGCTACTGCAGTTTCTGTTTTGGGGTTTTCCGCCATTGAAGCTACCATCAACAGCGCCACTCTCCATTTTGATTCCAATTCTGTAATTCGAAAACCTGTAATGTTCTCTACCCTTAATTTTGCTGCATTTTGTTTATCTCTGCATTCTTATTTTGATTCCATTAGTAAGCACCTCTATCTTAGTATCGCTGAGTTCTGCTTAAATGGTTGAAATTGTCACTGCTGCGGGCATAATCAAAGTTGGTGCCGCTGCTGGAGTTGGGTTTAAAGAATAGTTGGAGGGCTGAATACTTCTGCAATAAATAATTCATGTCAATGCTATTTCCTGTGCTTGCCAAATTGGTTTTGTTGATAAACAGTTGTTGAGTTTATTTGCATGTTTCTAGGCTCAACGTGCAGGTTGCCTGTTGAAGAAAATACTGCAAGTCATTGGGTTGCGTGTTTCACATCAAGCAGAAAGCATAAAAAATGTAAAATTAACTTTATATGTTCATTGCCTCCCTAGAGAATTCAAGTTTTTCAGTTATCCTTGAAGAATGACTGTTTTACTATGTTGCATATATGAAGCAAAACAATATTTTCAAGGCTCATGAGGAGAAGTACCAATCAAGAATAAATGCACTTGAAACTCTTGCGGCTGGGGCCACTGAAGAGAATAAGGTAGTTTCTTTGTTGATTGAGCTGGGGGTGTGGAACTTTGCTATAGGGAATAGAAATGCATATGAGTTCTGTTGCTGAGAAGGTATTTCTTTATAGATCCTCATTTTTGTTAGAAGTTAAAACTTGAAGTTGTTATTTTCAGCATGATTAAGTAGCTCATTTTTATGCAGTTCTGTGAATATAATCTTAGTGTTATTAACTGATTTTTCTATTGAATATTCCAAAAAATCCAAGTTAAGTCTTCCTCTCATGAAAATCCTTAAGGAAAATTTTATGGGAACTCATACTCCTGAACCAGAATTAATGAAAATTTTATGCTGCTCTTCTTCTCTTCATTCTCATCACTCTTTTCTAAATTTACCTGCTTTAATTTGTTCTTTGATCCTATCATGTTCATATGCTACAGAGAATTGATTAATTAATTAATTGTGTGTAGTTAATATTGATCTTCTTGTTAATGAAGAGTAGATTAATTGATCATTTCTACCATTGACATTTTTCTTGGTTTTGTAGATCTGTGATCTGGTTGCTGTTGCTAGGTTTTTAAATGCAACTCTCATAATTCCTGAAATTCAAGAAAGTACTCGCTCAAAAGGAATTAGGTATATGTGGCTAAGTATCTGCATTCATTACCGTGCCGTTGGGATTTATATATTAATATTTTCTTAATAATATATTCATATACACAATTTATGTTGTCTTACTATTTTTTCAGCTCTAAGTTCAATAGCTTTTCCTATATCTACAATGTTTGATCAGTTCATAGCCTAAAGCAATCTAAGTTCTGCCAGAAGGTCTGATGGAAAGGAGAAGAAAAAATGAAATTCCTTCATTTAATACTACAAGTTCTGCTTCTCCAGACTTTTACCTGGATCAAATTTTACCAAAGCTAAAGCAATCAAAGGTTATCGGATTAATTATTACAAATGGTGGGGCTCTGCAGGTATTACATATTACATTGTTCTGAAATTGTTAATTAAAGCCATTGTTGTGGTCTTGTGGATTCTGTGCTTGTTATACTTTAGGACTTCTATACCTGTCATGGACTTAAATACATATACTTTAGCATCACTCTTATGCAAACTAAAGAAGTTGGAATAAGTTAATATATGTGCAGTAGAGGGGATGTAGTTTTTTAAGTATTTTACCTTTGCTGAAAACTTTCATTGCCAAAGAATCATGTGTTGTTCTATTTTTGTTGAGCTTAAAGCTTCCTAGGTACCCACACTTTTTACTCATGATGTCTCAATTGCTTGTCACTTGGTATTTTTTTGAGAACTTAATTGTCGGTTATTATAACAACTATCTCTATATGAATATTTGCCAAGGTTTACTTGCTGGTGATTTGTAACATTATTTAAAAATGAATCCCACCTTTTATGTGCCAACTAATTATTAAATTAATAGTATTTAGTGATCACTGATTAGCACATAATTCGAACTTGGAATGGAAGTGAAAAATGAATTCAAATAAAGAAAAAGGAGTTTGACTCGGAAGAAAATTCAGCATATTAAAATAATGGTTGTGAATAATTCTTGAGTGTTGCTGTGGATGAATGTTTCCCTTCTTTTGCTGCATATGTACTGCATCATTAAAAGCATTTTTGCTCTGTTCTAACATGTTTATTTTTTTTTGCGTGCAAGAAGACATGATGTGATAAAGAAAATATGTTCCATACAAATATCACATGGGATGGGTCTTACAAATGACCTTAGTTATGTAAATGTAATATTTTGATGTGTTATGTACTTTTTGAGATACATGTAATTGAAAAAATTACACTCTATTTTGATTTGTGTTGTTTAGCCTAAAAATTAAACATATCTATCTTATAATGAAATTTTTATGATTTAGATTTGTTGAATTTATTATTTTTAGATGTATTTTGTGATTATTATCATTTTGGAATGTGATTATAATTTAAAAAAATTGAATCTCATAAACAACAACAGGCTATAGTCACCGTTTTGGAAAACCGTGACCATAGAGGCTATGGCCACGGTGAAAAACTGTGACCATAAATAAGGTTATGGTCACGGTTTTAAGGGGGGTGACCATAGATAAAAGCTATAGTCACGGTCTTTGGGGGGGTGACCATAGAGGCTATGGCCACGGCAAAAAACCGTGGCCATAGATAAGGCTATGGTCACGGTTTTGAGGAGGGGTGACCATAGAAGCTATGGTCACGGCGAAAACCGTGACCATAGATAGGGCTATGGTCACGGTTTTAGGTGGGGTGACCATAGAGTCTATGGTCACGATGGAAACCGTGACCATAGATAAGACTATGGTCACGGTTTTAAAGGGTGACCATAGCGGCTATGGCCACGGTGAAAACCGTGACCATAGATAAGGCTATGGTCACGGTTTTCACCGTGGCCATAGATTAACCTATGGTCACGGTAAAAAAACGTGGCCTAAAGTGTCAGATTTTGAAAATTGAAACCGTGACCATAGAAACCGTGACCATAGATAAAAAAACCGTGACTATAGACCTATGGCCACGAGAGAATAGGCCACGGTAAAAAAACCGTGACTATAGGTCCAAAACCGTGACCATAGATCTATGGTCACCCTTTTCACTGGCTATGGTCACGGTTTTTTACCGTGACCATAGGCCTTTTTTTTTGTAGTGTCACATGTCTAAATCACCTGTGACGTAATTTTACCATCTTTTTTACAATGGATGCTACTCAAACTCTCTCCCTTATATATTCTTTCTTTATTTTATCCAATCGCGTGTGACCACTCATCCGTCAAAAAATTATGTTGGATAACTTTAGCTAAATTTATTATAAGATAATTATTGAAAAAAAATTATTGACGGAAATCAAAATTGGTTGATAATCATAAGTAGTATATCAAAAAGTTAGTCGGTAATATGATATTTTTTTAATAATAACGTTATTAATTGAAAAAATAAATAAAATAAACACCCACAAAGTTTAAATTCAAATACATATGTGATACATTTATTTAAATAAAAATTAAAGTTAATCTACTAATCATAATCTTAATTAACATGTGCTTTTAGAATTCATTTAGATGCTTTAAGCATTTTTGTTTGGATTGAATATTAGTTAATTTTGAATGTTTATTTAACCTATTCTCTTTTTTTGAAAACAAAAATTGGGCAACAGGTTGCCGGAAAGTGGCCGTCAACAAATGACTGCTACAAGTGGCTACATGTGGTTTTAGCAGAAAAAAAAAAGAAGAAAGAATAAAAAAAAAATAAGGCAAATTAATAATGTGGGAGATAAATAAAATAAAATTTTAAAAATGAACTTAATTCTCTTATTTTCTTTTGTACTCTTATCTTTTATCATACATATAATGCCAACATATATATGATAACCAGGCACATGTGGGTTCTTTCGGAGTTTATTTATATATAATAATCTGACCGAAACATTATGTATAAATATCCACATTAAAAAGGTGTATGAATGACAAATAATAATTGCTAGTTTGCAACTATATACTCTGCCATTTTACATTATCAGTACGTAGGTGCATACACCCTACCGAATATCATTGGTTCAAGTAGCTTGTACTGCAATCATTTTACCGAACCTATATATATCCAACCAACTTGAATTGATCGAGTAATTAATTCTCTTATCTGTTTAAATAAATATAAAAAAAATATTAAGAAGTTAGTATTTTTATTAAATTTTAGTCAATATTTAATCATTAAAAAAAATAAAATAAGTCTACATTATTAGATATAATTTTATATTATTAAAAATATTATTAATAATTAATTAATAGTTAAAACTTAAAAATCTATTGACTCTCTAAATTTTTTCTATAAAAAATTTAAACAATAATTTAAAATAATCTTATTTTATATTTATTAATTACTTTTAAAATAAATATATAATATTAGATATTGTTTTCGGATTGATTGAAAGCCGAATTTGTTCTCGGATTGGTTCATTGATCGATTATGAGATGTGAAATATTATGATACGTAAAAATAAAGCAATTTAAATGTATAAAGTACGTACTTTATGAAAAGTTACGATATATTATATTTTGATAAGAAGTATTAAATAAAATCTTAAAAAAGATTGTTAAGATTGGTTTAAAAATTTGATGTAAATCAAATTTTATGAACCTAAGGGGAGTGAAAATTATTTTACTCCTCCCCACAGACGGCGTCATTATTCTCTCTTTACCGACGTATAACTCATTCCAACGAAAAGTTTAAAGACATTTATCGACGGACGAGCTATACATCGACCAAACTCAGCAAGAACAGATATAATAAATATATAATTTTATATTATTATGTCTCTGGTATTTACGGATATGAAAAATATGAAAAGATGCAGTGTATTATTGTTTCAAGTTTCAACAATGCTGCTGCTGCTGGTGGCGGCGGATACCAGCTGGCACCAAATTATTGAAGAGAGTATGCAACATCGTGAGATTAAAAGAGCATATCATCAATGTGTATGTATGGGACACAGTTAAGTTGTTGCGTTGGTTGTTACTTGTTACTTTGGTTTGGACTTTGGACCTCCAGTTCCCAAAAAACTAAATCCTTGTTATTTTAATTTAGTTTCTACAATTCCTAATTTCTTACAGAGTTACAGGGTCACAAGGAATTGAACAAATTGCAAATATAAATATTAATTAAATTTGTTTCGGCCCATCCCAATAATTCGACGGGTCCATGACTCGCTTAAACGAGAGTGTTCTTCGCATAATAATTTTTTTGGCAGAGGTGATAAAATTGTGAAAGAATAAGAAAATAAAAAATGAAAAAAATTTATTAATTGTTGATTGATTGAATTGAATTGAAGTGAATTGTAAATTATGAAGGTAAAATTAAATATGTATATAATATTGTTTTATAAAAGATAAAAATAAATAAAGATAAAATAAAAATAAAATAATAATAAAAATTAAAATTATAACTAAATTTGTGTATTTTATTGAGTTGAATTTGTGGATTACGAAACTTCTTTATTATTATCGTTAGTTAAAGTAAAAGAATAATTTAATAAAAGATTTGGAACAAAAAAAATTTATCCGATAACAAAAAATAAATGAAAGGAATACGTCACTGTTATCCTAATTAACTGTCACGTTTACTTTAGCATTGAAATATCTATACAGGAGAGACTCTACCTGCCGACCCAACAACGACTGCGGACACCACACCTCTTCTCAAGTCTCACGCTTAGGCCCCGATTCACACTCCTAACGGCCTCTCTCCAATTGGCCCAACGAGCAACTGAACAAAATTATTTTTTTAGTAGTGGAAACTCAAGTGCAGTTGACTTTACGTGAAGTTGATAATTAAAAACTATTAAATTATTTAACTAATTTGATTAATTTTTTATCTCACGACTTTTAATTATCAACTTCACATAAAATTTACTGCACCTGAGTTTTCATATTTTTTAATTTATTTTTAATAGCATGTTATAAGTTAGTCACGGGTAAAAAAAAGATAAACTGAAATATAAAATAACTACATTTTTTATTGATAGTCAAACTTTATAGACAGTATATAGTTAAAGTTTATAAATAACAGAAATATTAGAAGATAATTTGAATTTATTATTTTTATACTATTAATTAGTTATTAATATTTAAAATATAAATTAAAATATATTATTAAATTATTAAACTAAAAGAAAGAAATTAAATTGATGACTGAAAATAATAGTTAAAAATAATAAATTTTGATAGTTCTCTAATATATATTTTTTAAATAATATTTAACAAATTTTGATTTACACTTATAATCAAGATACAAATGAGAATATAAACACAGAATGTTGGCTGCATGTAGGTGTTTATTGAAGCTTGATTATTCTGCTGGAGGGTTTTATTAGTTTGATGGTGATAATTTTATTTAGAAAATATATAAAGTAATATATATATAAATATATAATAGATGATTTGGTCGCTAAATTTTGTGTTTATAGAGCATTTTTGTTTTAGTCACTTAGAATAATTACTTTTTATAGAAAAAGAGTTAGTTCTTTATGTCATTTAGCTTGTTTAGGAATTAGTTATTTTTATCCACTGACTTTATTTTTCTTTCTCTTTTTTCTTCTTTTTTTTTTTTTGGTAGAAAAAAAGTATGTTTAGAGATTTTTTTAAGTTAATACTCTTATAAAGACATCTTCATATAAAGATTGTATTGTAAACTGATAAATTGTTTGATATGTTTTGATCGAATATATTGACTAAATTATCTAATGATTCACAATAAATATCATCATTTGAGTATTTTCCTTTTTTATTAGTAAGTTATTAATTAAATATTTTTTTTTATATTTATAAAAACTAAATAGGTATCTTAGCATATATAATAATAAAAATTTATAATGACAAGACTAAAAAAAAAAAGACAGAGGGACCAAAGTCAATGCAAAAATTTAGAGGCACTTAAATAAAAAATGAACTGTATTTAAAAGAACTAAAAGAAATTCTAATCGAAATAATTATTATATAACTATATGATTACTATTAGTTTCTAATATGATACTATTTATATTTTATCTTATAGCAAATAAATAAATAAAATCCAAGTCACTAATTTATTCATTACTAAAACATTGCAATGTTTAACAATAAGATTCTCAAAAACAACAAAGTAAATGCTAAACAGTCTCTCTAGAAAATAATATTTTCATTGTGTTCATTATTATGTTCTCACTCTTTTTTTTGGTAGATATATATTCTCACATCATTAAACGTAGTAAATCAGTTAAAATATCATCTATGGCTAAATCAGATTAAGAGATCATAATATTTGGAAATTTAAAAATAATGTGCATATATATATATATATATATATATATATATATATATATATATATATATATGCATCCAAAATTCAATTTTATAGTGAAGAGTAAGAAGAAGTAAGAAGTTAGATATTAAAGTAGAGAGAACTAGTCAAAACTCCAAAGTTATTGAGTTCTTAATTCAAGTTCAAAATGCAACTCCAAACCCAACAATCCTTAAACAAAAGATCTACATTTTGCAAGATAAGAATTTGCTTGGACTCAGTTGCCAAGAATTTATGTACAATTTTTTTAGACATTACTTGAGGGCAATCTCCAGCACAAAATGAATGGAAATGGACCAAACTTTTGTTGCTCCTATCTAATTAATGACATGATAGAAAATCATAATCAAATCAAATAAAGAGAAAAAAAAAAGAAGAAGAAGCAATGTCCAAATGATTTAGACATTCAATTAATGAAGAGAAGAAATTAGACTAATAAAGTAGTCCTCAGTGCATGGAATTGTGAGACCCCCAGTTGGGTGATTGAATCCAAATTCTTGTTCAGCCCAATCCAACAAATCTCTGAACAAAGGTTGACTCAAATAAGATATTGGAATCACAAACCTCTTATGATTCTCTCCAACATACACTGCCAAGTGGCCTTTTGGAACATCAGCAATGTTTGCTGCTGAAGCCATTTTGATTCTCTGTGACAGAGTCCTCTGCAGTTTCTGTGTTGCATGAGCAATTCTGTTACTAGTTCTCATGATGTAGAAAAAGATTTTTAAAAGGGTGTGTGGAAGTGGAGTTAGAAGACTTGTTGGAGTGTTGAAATACTGTCTTTAGAGGGTGAATATTTATAGTGTGTTCAAGCCATGCAAGTAACTAAACTTGTTTGGTTTTGATTATATGAAGAATGTTTTAGAAACATGTCAGGTGGAGGAATTAGGGTAGGTTCACATGAGTGTGCCTAATATGGACCAATACATCATGCCCCACCAGTAACGGATCTAGAAAATTTAAATAACGAGGACAAATATATAATACATATATATAATAACATAAACAACAACAAAGCATTATCTCATTATATGGGGTCGGCTATATAGAACAAATGACAACATTGTCACTTATCTGTTTTCTATTTGAATCACTCTTCTAACTGGATGCTTTACCGATATTTTTCATTTGTCCAAATTACTTGAGATGAGATTCTACTATCTTTTCAGCAATAGGCGTTATTCCAACTTTTTCTCTCATAATAAGATATAAAAACAAGATATATATTCATATTTTAATAGGGATACATCATACATATCTGAAAAACTTTATAATTGGATCCATTCTTTGTGATCCACTAACTTAGCTTGAGGAGCCAAAATAAAAGTGTGGTGCTGGTCAAAAGTTACAATGACTTGTTGAATATTGTTTCTTGATTTGTACTAATGATGCTATGGAAATTTTTTTTTTTTTTATTATAACTTTGTGGCATGTTCAGTGATGTAAAATGACAACATGATGAATAGGAGAAAATGTTTGCATTGGTCATATCTGTTTCTGAGGAGCTTTGTATTTAGACTTGTGGACTACTTTACAGGCTATTTCTCTTGTCACTACTTGACAGCATATGATGTAATAATAGATAGACTTGATGTCTTCTGTTGTGATAATTGTCACTTTATTTCGTTCTCATAATTTGTAATTGGACTGAACTTTTCTTGATTCAATCTAATTTGATCAACATTGACTTAATCAAACAATTTTTTCTTTCCTTTTTTTTTTATTTTAAATTTTTAATGCTACTGTTTCTACACTCAGTAGAATGTTCATTTTTCTAACGAAATTCGGTTATAGGATTCATAACAAACATAATATCATGTTGGGACTATTCAAGTAAAAAAAGAATTCCTGTCTAAAGACTCATAATAAGTCTTCAATCATTTAGCAGATAGATTCCCCTTTTCTAGACATGCCACATTCATGATTTGTTCATTCAGATTCAATAGTAGGTTAAATTATACTCTCTCTCTCTCTCTCTCTCTGTGTGTGTAAACTATTTTAAACCGTCATCTAATTACATTCGTTTTTTTAGATGACCATTTCTGCGACCAGTGTAAAAAGTAGTTATTTTTGTTGAGGTGACATTACGTGATTGATAAAATTTGCATACAAGTATGACATATCAAAGGATTCGTGTAAAATTATTTAACCACAAGGGAGGTCAATGAATAGTATGATAAAATATAATAACATGATTGTATGATATAATAAAATTGTATAATTTGCAAGAATTCTATGGTTATTGAAGGCTATGCTTTAAAGAAGAATAGTAGATTAGTTACCCCAGTTTTGCACCAATTTATCTCACTTTTCTTACACTGAAGTCATAGTGCAATTCAATAATACAGATTCAAATTCAGTACAATAAACTGAAGGAGAAATATTATTGTTTTTAACCAATGACTTACACCAACCATTTGTGAATATTAGAGAGATCAACAGTTAAGTAACATGCAGAATGAAATAGTCACAGATGAGTAAAGTAACTAAATCAATGTGATATCCTCTTACAAGATTTCACCATTAAAGTAACAAAAGGGTTAAGTTAAAAGATGTACTATAGTGTTATAATTCTGTGGATATTCCAATGGTATTTATTGAATCTACTACTGCTAAGTGAAAGTACTAACCATGTGATTGTGTAAAAGATGTTTTCTTTTTCAGCACAACATGTGAAATCTCTCGTGCTCCGGAAGACTTGGACCCGATTTTGAAGCCTCAGTGACCCCATTTTTGTTTTCAGCAGCAATTTGGCTAAGTACAATTATTCTACAGTTTTATCTCTATAGAAGATAATTTACTACCTGAATTGCCAATGTAAAAGACAGTTAAACTTTCTGCTACAACATAATCTAATGGTTATTTCAATTGTACTATTTTCTTGGTTTTAATAATATATTCTTCCCATTTGGCCCTAAGTACCTAACCACCATTGCATTTATTAGAGCTGATTAAGGTTCAAACATGCATGATAAGCTTAAAAATTTGTCAATGACGTGCTTTGAATTTTTATTTTTCAGTGACCATGATTATTTGTCTCAAGTCTCAACCACTTCACATTTTAATTCTAAAGGCAATGTTAGAAGAATTAATTTCCTTGTATTATTGTAAGCAAATGCTAACAACCTCTAGTCCTTATCCAAAATAATAAACCTTCTGATTCATGTTATCAATATGAAGCAAACAACATGTCTTAAGCTTGTCTAGGACAGATCTTAGCCATTAAAATTGTTTTAACATGCATATGGTTTTTGATATTACATATTTCTGGTTCTTTTTCCAATTATCAAATGGGTACCATCTAGGCTGTTTTCCATAAAAGGTGGGACATCTAGATTCAAATAATTTCTTCAACTTTGTTAAAAAAATTTCAAGACACTACCATGTGGTATTCACAAGTCCATGCCCCTAACTAGACCCCAGTTAGATATCTCTTAATCAATTATTATATCTATAATCAAATCAAATTCTTTATCCTAAGCCTCTCTCTCTTTCTATATATATAGTTAGTTGTTGTTTTAGGATCACAAACAAAGTCAAGTTTTAACAATTTTTTAAGGCATCAAATACTATATAGTCTATACACAAATTTATTCAGATCTTTCTCTTGCTCTAAAATGGGATTCAGATTGCCTAGTCTTCAAAAGAAAACTTCTGTTCCAAAAGGTTATCTTGCTGTTTATGTTGGAGAGAACCAAAAGAAGCGATTCGTGATACCTATATCATACTTGAACAATCCTTCAATTCAAGACTTGTTAAGTCAAGTTGAACAAGAATTCGGATTCGATCATCCAATGGGTGGCCTCACAATTCCTTGCAGAGAAGATGTCTTCCTAGATATCACTTCTCGCTTGCAAAGATCATAAAAGGAGAAGATTTAAATGTTGATCATAAGTGATCAATACAATTTTGTACTATAGCTAACACTTGTAAATTTTTCTCACCATTTATTATATATTCTTCCCAGAGAAGTGGAAAGATGCACTTGAGCAAAATCATATAAACATAGATTATTGCAACTTTAATTTCTCACTATAAGTAACTTTGGTTTCTTTATTTAAGTTTCCCATGACCCTTTATTTCATGTTGTTATGATTAAGGTTCTCTCTATTTTCTTTCAAAGACTGAAATATATTTGAAGGTATGATTTACTATTTAGTTTTTGTATTCATCACCTGCAACCATTTGAACTGAGCTAGCTGGTACATTATTATGTGCTTGTGTATCACTAAAAATTGAAAAGCAACTTATTAAAGTCCTTCAGGTACAAACATGGTCATGACTCATGAACTTATTTTTAATATTTGAAGTTGAAATGTTTTCATTTGTAATCTTTGAACTATAAATTTGAGGGGGGGGGGGGGGGACAAAATTCAGGAAATATTATTTT
The DNA here is from genome assembly GCF_003086295.3 of Arachis hypogaea. Lineage (NCBI taxonomy): Eukaryota > Viridiplantae > Streptophyta > Magnoliopsida > Fabales > Fabaceae > Arachis > Arachis hypogaea. The sequence continues at coordinate 6,132,967 of NC_092038.1, forward strand.
GCAATGATGATTGAATTGGAAGAACATGGGAACAACAAATTAACTGAACAAGTTTATTCTGAGTTGCAGAGAGCATTAACCTCACTTGTTGTAGAAGAATCTAGTAACAAATTGGCTAAAACTCTTCCAATAAAAATGTGTATTTTGTTCCATGATCAGCTCAAGGACAATAAGGAACTTTAATCCATATCAGAACCAGATAGTCTGAAATATATGAACTGAAACTTGAAAATGCTAAATGATTTGACACAAGCTAGATTTGTTTAAACAATATCTTGTCATGAATTTGTCATTTATCAAATGAATGATACAAGGAAGAAAACAAAATATAAAATCTCAAAAAGAAAGTGCCTTCTGTACAAGTTACTCTCAACTAGTCTATTCTCCATTAGCATGATTTATAGCCTACTCAACTGAGAAGTGAGGTTTAAGAACTCATCCTCCCCACATGGAATTGTGAGACCGCCATTCGGATGATCATAGCCAAACTCTTCTTCTGCTTGGTTTAGCAATTCTAGAAACAAAGGTTGATTCAAGTATGATATAGGAATTAAAAACCTCTTCATTTTATCTCCAACATAAACTGCAAGATAGCCTTTGGGGACATCATTGCTCTTTGTTGCTTTTCTAATACCTGGTATGCGGAAAGCCATTGTTTTTTTTATGAGAAAGAAATATTTGAGTTTTTCTAAACTTGTAATACTTGAGGATATGTGAATGATTGGTGCTGCTTGAGAACACAAGAAGTGGTGTATATATAGTTGCTAGGATCTTCTTCAAACCAATTTCCTCAAGAGATAAGATAGGGTCTACCAAATTGGCAATGTATTATGCATCACAAGAAATCACATGATATTGTCTTGAAGGTGTTAGGAAGTTCATTGAGAGTGCATACCCCACTTCTTCATATAATGGCCAACATATTAGCCTCTTGAAATTAATGAGATCTACATTATTATTACACAGTGAAGACCTTACATAATGCTTCTTTCATGCATTGTACTACAACTACTCCATTAATTAGTAGACACGCTTTAGACATCTCACATGTTTATTCAAATTGAGATTGCTTCTAAGAATGAAATTGTAAACCTTGACTATGACCTTATATATTAGCTTTGAAACTATTAATAGTGAGCCAATATGAACCTCATCTTTTTCAAGTATACCAGATTATAAGCACTACCAACTGGAATTTGAAACCATGAGCAAACATGTTTCAATTACACTTCCTCTTACATATATATGGTGGGCCTTGTATTATCTACTATGAACTAACATTTAAGTTTCACTTAAGCAGCTAACATTTGATTGCAGATGGCTGCTTTATTAGCCATTCCTTGACAAAGTGGGGTATGCATTCTCAAGACAGTACCATGTGATCTCTCATGTAGTGATGTGTATGCATTCCTATCATTTTCAACAATCTTTTATCTTAGAAATAGTTTCCCATAAAATCTTAAAATCTATAAATACACTTGCTCCTGCCTTCAAAAAATAACACAACTCATTGGCAATCTTAAGCATCAAACACTTAAAAACACATTCTTCTTTGAAACTTGGGAACTTTTCCTTGCTGTTATTCTTACATATATACTAAAAAAAAATGGGTTTCCGTTTACCTGTTATTCGAAGGACATCATCATTCTCAGGTAGCCAAGCAGCTTCGAAATCTGTGGAAGTCCCAAAGGGGCATCTAGCAGTGTATGTAGGAGAGAAACAGAAGCGGTTTGTGATCCCCGTTTCATACTTGAACCAACCTTCAATCCAAGACTTGTTGAGCCAAGCTGAGGAAGAGTTTGGATATGATCATCCTATGGGAGGTCTAACAATTCCTTGCAGTGAAGATGTCTTCCAACAAATCACTTCTTGCTTGAATTGACGATGAATCTCATGCTTTAGGAGACTGACATAGATTAGTATACACATTTTGTACAATAGGAAACTTGTAAAGATTACACATTTTTCTAATTAAATGAAAGAAGAATGACCATTACTATGACAAGTTCAAAGTGTTTCCTCTACTTTTTCTTTAATGACAAGGAAAGAATTCAACTACTCTAGTATTTCGTTTTTTTTTTTTTAAATATTTTATATTCCCTCTACAAACAGAACATTATGCAGTATCTACTATCTAGCAGTGACAATGCTGCCTGGTGTAAGAAAAGCCATACTTCATTCTTCATTTGTTGTCATAGATTGCACTATTACACAAGTATACAAAATTATATGATTTAAAAAGAAAAGGGATAGAATTCTGAGTGTTTTATATAAAAGAACATGCATAGAAAACTTTAATTCATGGCACGAATGATACCCAAGATGCTGCTTCTGCCAACTGCCAATGCAAATTTACACTAAAGAAATTTCTTACACGGCTGTATGGCTTATTCATTTATATATGTCTGATCTCTTATTTCTTATTTGAAGTTTTAGCCATGCCTTAACATCTATCTATTCTTAATATATAAAAGTAGATACATAAGTTTACCTACATTATTTTTAAGACACCTTTCTTTTTCTACTAATACCATGTCAACAACATCGCTTACTTGGCAAAATTTTAGAATCAACTACTAATTTTTTGCCAAATCAACTATTAGTTCCAAATCAACAAAAAAATAAAATATATAAAAAAAATACAAGTAATAGAAATATATGCAAATTAGGCTGCATACTTACCAATGACAATAATTTAAAATTAATAGTGTCTAAACAAATTTGTAACTTACAATAATCCATATCCCTATATTTATTATATTTTACCGTTATAAACAATACAATAAATTTGTAACCCCAATAATTAATTTATTAATTTTTATAAATAACTCACTAAATATAATAAACATCCATATTACAAATGTCATAATAATCTATTAATCATAATAAATTTTACGTTATAAATATTTAAATTCCATACTATTTGACCTACTTATATAAGTCTCTTATCACAAGAAATTTATTTTCGCACTACACAACATTTCAAACTTACTCAATAGAATATCATTCTTTGGACAATATCACCAAATAAACAGACAATTGGTTTATCAAAGTTCGTGTGGTTCGTCTGTGAAAAACATTAATACCCACAGATGAATAAATATTTCTTTGCTTAGAAATGATTAATTAGATGAAAAGATACAAAACAAACATATTTATTATATTTTTAAATTGTATTTCTAAATTGAACATTTTCCAACTCTATTTTGAATTTGTATCACTTGAGACATTGTCACAGAGTAGGTCAAAGAAAAATATTAACAGGTAATTTCACTTTATACTATTTCAATTATTCTTATTAAAGATAACTTATTTAAAAAAAATTCTACACATTTTTATTCTTTTTATTGTAGATGTTATTAGAAAACTGAATGCACATCACGAGAGTAAGGAGAAAGAAAATCATACAAATTCAAGATATATCTTCGAAAGAAGAACATACATGCAAAGATGGAATAAACAACACAATAGAAAGTGTATACAACTCAATAATTCATAAAAAACATGCCTTCACAAGAATCTACAACACAAAAAAAAAAACAACAACTCTAACCATAACACCTTTTAAATTTAACTTTTGTTTACACATATCTAATTTAATTTTACAAACATAATTATTTTTAATATTTATTATATACTATCATTAATTTACTGCGTGGTCTCATTATAGTTTCCAAAGAGCTTGTTATGTGTTGCATATTACTGATTTCATTAAGTGATATTTTCGTCCAAGGCCAACTGCAGGGGAGTTAGACTTAGTGATTTTAGTGAGGTTCAACCACAAATAAACTATTCACACGGTTCCTGCCTTTTGTAGAGAATATACTAATATATACCTCTTGATATATTGAAAGGTTTGGCTAGGATGCGGCATGCAGGACCATATTTCATGCCCTCCAAGTGCTGCAGAAGTTGGGAAATAGTCACAAAATGTGGTTCTCTCTAGGATCCTATCCCTTTATTTAAGAGGTTATTTAATCAGTATGAAGAACCAGCCTATGTGATATGTTTTAAGCATGTCTGCACACAAGTAACCTTTCATGAAGTCATTGAAGACAATACCGTGTGGCCTTTCATTAGCCCTTTGGATTTTATTAAGTGCTTTATGAAATGAAGGAGAGAAGCATTAATTGATTTCCAGTTATATGGTTAAATTAAATTAAATAAACTGGATTCAAGTTTTGATAATTAATGTTCCCTTCAGAATTCAATATTGCTGGATTTTATGGTTCTATAGTATTTACACTTCCATAAAACACTGCAGTCTATAAATTAGAGCCACTGTGAAAAGTGTTGAAGTTCATGGAATATCCCAAGCTTGTGTTACTTTTTACAACGACATAGGAATCCACTTCCTTTACTTTTAATATAAGAAAACTGAGAGTTCTTAACAGATTTTCAATTGAGTTCTTAAACGAAATGAATCATCAACAGTGAATTTCTTCAAAACAACGTGGAACTTAATTTTGATTTGCTGCATAAATATATAAGAGATCATTCAGATTCATCAAAAGCAAAAAATAAAAAAAGTTAACAAAGGAGATGCAATAACTTTCTCTCATTCATGTAACATATTTACACTTTCAAAGGAATGATATAATGAAGAGACCAAAATGGACAATCTTCAAAACAAAAAGAAAGAGCCTTCTTTACAAAATTTTGTCTCAGCTAATTTATGTCAGTCTCTATGAGCACAATTTACTGCCCACTTAATTGACAAGTGAGGTTCAGGAAGGCAACCTCGCTGCATGGAATTGTGAGACCGCCTGCTGGGTGATCATAACCGAATTCTTCTTCTGATTGGCTTAGTAATTCTTGAAATGAAGGCTGGTTCAAGTAACACACAGGAATCACAAACCGCCTCATCTTATCTCCCACATAGACTGCAAGATAGCCTTTTGGAACATTAGTCCCTTTTGATGCAGAAAGTGATGCCTTTCTAATACTTGGAATGCGAAAAGCCATTGTCCTTGGAGGATTTGTTTGAGAGAAATATGTGAGCTTTGATACTTGTGGAGATGCAAATGAGTTGTGTTGTTTGAGAACACAAGTAGTAGTGTATATATAGTTGCTATCCTGAAGAAATAATTCTGATGAAGCTGTAAAATGGGGTCTACATAGTGAAATGATCACAAGAGATCACATGGTATTGTCTTGGAGTTCATACATCATATTCCTACCCCATTTCCTGACATAATTGCCAAGAAACTACACATATCAAATCAAAGACATGTAAATTAATGCAATGTAATTGTACTAAAGATACTGAATCAGACATGTTTTGGACATCTCACATGTTTCTTCAGATTTTGAATTGCTATTGACAATGAAATCAGTAAACCTTGTCCACAACCTGATTTATATCTCTGAAACAGTGTGTTCTGAGGCCAGAAGAGAACCAAAATTCGACACATGATAATGATCCAATATGAACCTCGTTTTTAAGTACACCAGATTGTTAACATATCCCTTGGAATTTGCAAAACCATAGGCAACATGATCAAATCAAACTTGCTATTGTATACATAAATTGACCTTGAATTATCTAAGACAACACCATGTGATCTCTTTTATGACCTTGTCTCCTAATAAGTCCCATGGCTACCATCTCTTACACTTTCTCCACCAATCAGTCAAGTGGAATTATGTTTATAGCATATTCTATTATCTATATATATGTTCATGGTTGCAAGCATTTAGCAGCAACACAAGTCATTGACATCCTAAAGCACAAGAAACTCAAATACTTACATCTTATTTTCATTTCTTAGACTAGTATTTCTTCAACACATATAAAAATGGGTTTTCGGTTACCTGGTATTGTAAGAAAGGCATCATTTACTTCATCTTCAAAAGCTATGGAAATTCCAAAAGGTTATCTTGCAGTTTATGTTGGAGAGAAAATGAAGCGGTTTGTGATCCCCATATCATACTTGAACCAGCCTTCATTTCAAGACTTGCTAAGTCAAGCTGAGGAAGAATTTGGATATGATCATCCAATGGGTGGTCTCACAATTCCTTGTGAAGAAAATATGTTCTTAGATATCACTTCTCGCTTGAGTTGATGCTAGCATCATCAAGATTAGGCTGACTTAGAAATAGATTACTTAACACAATTTTTGTAACAATTTATTGCCCTGAGAAAGATTTTCTCCATTTTTTGTTATCCTACTATTCATCTCAATGAGAAATTTATGCACATAAACATTTGTCTCCCATTTCCTCATTAAATCAATTTTCACTATGCTGTATAACAAGTGAAAAGAAACCAGAAGGTAACTTTTATGATGAAAGTAAGAAAAAGTTATGACAAAAAAAACAGTAACTAAGTATGAATTTGCATGATATTAATTTCAAACTTTCAATAATGATAACTTGTTTGGTCAATTCAATTATACAATTATCATCATAGGATGATTAAACATCTTCAAGGACAAGTCCCTCTATTTACCATGTCCCACTTTGCTTTCATCTGTCTTTGAAATCTCTGTGGACCCTTCCCACTTTGTACATGGTGGTCACTATAAACTGTGGCCTGAATTCTGAAATGACAATTGATATTGAAGCTTATCAATATGTTAAAAAAATAAAATAAAATAGAAACTTTAATGCAGTTGAATTCCAGAATGTGATGGTAACAATGTTTGATAAAAAATTATTTGGACTATGTTTGTGCAATTGCCTTTGATGATGAAATATTATGACAATAATCATAATCAATTGTATAATCATTAATTGTGAGAATAATATTTTTAATTACATATAAGTGTTGTTAATTTCTATTTCTTAAATAAACTATTTATAACATACATTTATCTATCTATTCTTAATATATAAAAGTAGATGGATAAGTTTATCATGCTGAGCTAAGTTTAAATTTGGGTTTTATATATGATGACAAACATTACAAGACTCAAGTTGGTGTAATGTGTGTGCTAAGTAATGCAGGCCCACTTGTATGATTGTTTCATCCTAAATCAGTGTTGCTTCATCAACTTAAGATATTACCGTTCCAACACTTAAGTCGAACACTTACTAATTGAGAAACAAATCAGTACATGAGCCAAGAGAGAGAGCACCGAACAAAAAAAAAAAAAGAGAAGGACATCTGTTAGTAATATGGGATAGCTGTAACACTAAGACAAGAACAAGGACAACTGGGATCACTCTCATTATAAGGACATCAGCAAAAGAAACACTCAGAATATGGGAGAGCAAAACCAAATTTTCACAATAGCAGAAGCAGTAGAGCAGCTCTTCGGATAGCAGAGATAATGGAACAGAGGGAGAAAGAAATGCATGCCAAAGGAGAAAGCAAGACCAAGGATAGTAGAGGTGGTGGAATGACTCCTCAACCAGCAGAGTTAGTGGAACAGGATGAAAAAGAACTGCATGCACTCAGAGACAACTCTAACGGGTTGATGGTACGAGAAATTGGAAGAGGCAATAGAGAGCAAATTGGAAGAGCAAGCTGATTCTATAAAACAGACCTCACCTCAACATATGAAAGTAAGAAAAAGAGAGCACATTCAAGAACATCATCTCAACACTTGACCTGAATCTTTTTTCTTCTACTAGAATTTTATTTCTAATTTTATTTGTTATGACTATCTTGTGTCATCTTTTATTTTGAGAAAAAGCTGAATATATGAGTTGAAAAATGCAGGAGAGAAAAGGCAAAAATGATGCATGAAAGAGCCACTAAAATTCTATGTAATTGAATTGTTGAATTAGGATTAGTTCCCCTTGCCAAGTTGGGTTAGCACTTGGTGAGTTTGAATCTGTTTAGGTTCCCTTTTCAAGTTGGGACAGCACTTGAAAAGCTGAGCTTTGGTGAAAAAAGTTTGGTGGTAAATACTAGTTGAATTAGGGTGTAATTCAATAGTATTAGTGATTATAATTAGTTGACTATAGTGGAAATTCTACCATAGTTGTAGTGGAGACCAGATGTAGGATTCATGGCACTTAGAATCCAAACCAGGATACATATTGGCTTCTTTTTCTTATTCCCTTCTCCATTTCTTTTCTGAGTATGAGACAAAATGAAAAAATCTCCTGCAAAACTAACTTCCACAAAAACAAAGCTTGAAAGTTAATTTTGAGCCAACTTGATTCAACCCCCCTTCTCAAGTTCAATCAGTAAAATCAACCCACATACATGTTTTTTCTCCTACTAATACCATATCAATAATATTACTTACTTGGCAAAACTTTAGAATCAACCACTCAATTTTTGTCAAATTAATTATTATTTTTAAATCAGCAAAAAAAATACGAAAAATTTATAACCAAATTATTAATAGTGTCTAACAAAATTTGTAACCTATAAAAACATTGAATCTATATCCCTATATTTATTATATCTTACCGTAATAAACAATACAATAAATTTATAACCCCAATAATTAATTTTTTATAAATAACTCATTAAATGTAATAAACATCCATATTACAAATGTCATAATAATATTATTAATCATTGTAAATTTTATGTTACAAATATTCAAATTTCATACTATTTGACATACTTATATAAGTCTCTTATCACTATTCCGTCAAATAACATCAAATTTAGTACAAAAAATTTATTTTCGAAATACACAACATCTCAAACTTACTCAAACATCATTCTTTGGATAATATCACCAAACAAACAAACAATTTGTTTATCAAAATTTGCAAGATTTGTCTATGAAAAACATTAATACATACAAATGAAGAGGAGTCTCTTTGCTTAGAAACGATTATATTAGATGAAAAGGAGACAACTACATTTGTGGCACATGTAATCAAACACCACAATATCCAACAATAAAGAAACTATATAAATCAACCACTAAAATCAGTCACCAATGTATTTGTGTATAAATACATGTGTGGTTTAATTTATTTTCTATACGCATTTGTATTCCAACATGTATTTTGTACTGTGGCTGACTTTTGTAGCTGATTTTGGTGTACACGTAGCATAACCCATATACTTTTTATAATCTCATCTATCAAATTATTAGTTGCTAATAGGGATGGCAAAAATCCCCAGCGGGACGGGTATCCGCGGGGATTTACCCACCGGAGAGCAGGTTTGGGGGGAATTTTTTCCCCGTGGGGGCGGGGACGGGTACCCGTATAATAAAGGGGGCGGAAGCAGGGGAAGAGGTACCCTCCCCGTGGGTATCCGTTTATTACCCGTGATTGTAAAATTACAAAAATGCCTTCGTATATATGTATAAGTTTCTTGAAACCCTATCCCTCAAACCACACACTCTGCGCCTCTCTCTCACCCACTTCACTCTCACACACGAGCCTCTCTCTAACAGTCGTCTCACTCAATTTCTGATCTCCAACACCTCCCACCTCCTCCTTCTTCCTTCGAACTGCGTCGCCGGCGTCCTCACTCTCAGTCCCTCACCTTCTTCTGTCTCTTCTGCCACTCACCTTCCTCCGTCGCTGCCGTCGGCCCGTCGCTCACCTTCTTCCATCACTACCACCGCTCACTCTTCCTCTCACTACTTTGCTCTTTGCTTGTTGCTAGCTTCACCGCCGCCTCCACCTCTGCTTCGCAACGAAGCCTCAGATCTGCGACGACGATGACAAGCTTCCTCCAGCAACGCCTCTCCTCCACGATGCCGATGACGCCTCTCCCACCACGACTCTAGGTCACCTCTGCTCAATGACGATGATGACGACTATGCTCTGTCTCTGTGGCCGGCCACCTTACAATAAGTTGGATGTTTCTGTTAATTGATTAAATTGGTTTTAACGTATGTTTTGATTTTTGATTGATGAAATTGCTATGAAATTAAGACACTGGAGTTGGGGTTTAAATTCTGTTTATGTGAACTGGTTTTAGATTTAGGGTTTTGATTCTGTTAATGTGAAATTGGGTTTATGTTTAGGGTTTGGATTTTGTTGATTGATAAATTTGGATTAGAGTTAGATTCTATTGCTGTAAAATTGGAACTAGGGTTTGGATTCTTAACTTTTTACTGTAAAATTGGATCATAATACTAAGATTTTTGTGAAATTGTTGTTATTTACTGAATTTTGTTCTTTTTAAATTTTTTCTTATTTGTTTCCTCAATTTCTCCAAACCCCGCGAATATCCTAATATCCGGCGGGGACGGGGCCTCCGGTACCCGTCGCGGGGACGGGAAGGGTTTCTGGAGGCGGGGGACGGGGGGCATGTACCCGTCCCATGGGGACCCGTTGCCATCCCTAGTTACTAACCAAATACTTATTCAGATCAAAGTGTTATAACAATTTTTATACTATTTGATGGCAAAGAAAAAAGTTGTTGGCGCAACTGCACGACACTCCAGACAAAATTTGTGCAACCTCATACTTATATTTGAAGTTAAAGTATGATTTTAATCTCAAAAAAGGTTTTTAATAATACACTATTACCAAGACACCAAAATTACTGAATCTCAACATCCATTACAACAAATAAAACAGGTAATACTCTAAAAAAACCACTTATTCAACACATCGTTTTTATTTCTAATTTAAATTATTCATTGATTATAGGAACCAACTTTGCCAACACTAATATCATTAGACGAAAATCACATACTTATCAAGAGATTAAGGAGAAAGAAAACCATATAAATTCAAGACACAACTTTGGAAGAAGAACATACATGCAAAGATGAAACAAACAACACAATAAAAAGTGCATACAACTCAACAATTCATAAAGAATATACCTTCACAAGAACCTACGACAAAAAGAAAAAAAGCAACAACTCTAACAACAACCAATAAAGAAAAAGGAGGACGAGCGGCACATAAGAAGACTAAGTCCATCAACTAAAACAAATACAAAAATCAAACCACCAAATAAATATGTCACTTTGTACAATTCCAATATCCAAATCTTTTGTACTGTAAATTATTTTAAATAAAACATCTTTTAAATTTAACTTTAGTTTAGACATATTTAATTTAAGAGAAAATTCCACTCCTCTCCCTTGCGAGATACTAAAATGACACTCTCATCCCCTCTATCTTATAAATGTACATTCCTCTCCCTTCTAACTTTTAAAAAATCTCCTCTTTAATCCATTTTAAATTTTTTGTGTTAACTAATGTTAACTTTATCCATTCTTTAAGAAAAATAAATTATTTTTTGAAAAATACCTATTAACAAAAATTTTATTTTTTATCATTAAATTTTGCTTACCAAAATACCCTTTAATAAATTATTCTTTTATTGATTAAATTGTATTTTTACCAAAATATTTTCAAAAAAATTAATAATTAAATTATTTTTTCTAAGATACCTACCTTTTAATAATTTTTTAATTATTAAATTATGATTTTACTCAAATTTTTGTTAACAATTATTTTTATATTTACTATTAATTTTTCGATATCAATATATATTATTTTAACGTTAAATAAAATTTTTTTACCACTGTTAATATGTATAACAATTAATGTATATTGATATTAAAAAATAATTTTACTAAATTTTTTTATTTAATATTAAAATAATATATATAGATATCGAAAAATTAATAATAAAATATAAAAAAATTGTTATAAAAAATTTTGGTAAAATTATAATTTAATAATTAAAAAATGATTGAAGAATATTTTAAAAAAATAATATAATTATTAAATTTTTTAAAAATACAATTTAATCAATAAAAGAATAATTTATTATAGGATATTTTGGTAAGCAAAATTTAATAGTAAAAAATAAAATTTTTGTTAATGTATATTTTTTTAAAAATAATTTATTTTTTCTTAGAAAATAGATAAATTTAACATTAGTTAATACAAAAAAATTTAAAATGGATTAAAAAAATTTTTTTAAAAATTAAAAGGAAAGGGAACATACATTTATAAAATAAAAGGAATGAAAGTGTCATTTTAACTTCTCATAAAAGAGATAAATAAAATTTTCTCATTAAATTCTACAAAATATAATCATTTTCAATATTTATTATATAATATTATTAATTTATCATATCGTGCAGGTCTGATTGTAATAATAATTAATGTTTATTTTTTAATATGCTATTAACATATAATTTTATGGTGGCCAAGCTTTAAAAGACTAAAGGTGGCCAAAAGTTGACCACCGAATTAGAGATGGACACTTGGCTAATCTTTGTTGGAGGGATTGGATTAATGTAGGTGTGCGGTAACAAGAAGTCTGTTACGGTGGGATGGTCTTGAGTGAAAAAAAAATTTAGATGGTGTGCAGTATTAAATCTAACTATTTATTATTTTTTTATTTATTTTAATTAATATTTATATTCTAATCTTTGAAAAATTTAAGAATGAAAGCGCATGATAATGGAGGGATCAGACGTCATAATAATATAATTAGTTGATATTCTATAACAAAATTAATTAAATTAATATACACGGTTTATATATTTCTAATATCTATTGTTTAATTTTTAAAATTTTTTTTACATATAATAGAGTACTCCTTAATCAAACAATATATAAAGTTATTAAAGTTTGGTATTCAACTTTTATGGACTTCGTGTATTCTTACCCAATCCATTTAATAAAATCTATAGAGAGAATAGGAGAATTTGGTGTCCAATTTTTTGTTTTTTCATCTTTAACTTTATTAATAAATAGTAATTAATATAACTGTTATGTTAAAAATGGTTAAAAATATAATTATAAGTTAATTTTGTTTCATTCTTATTACATCTATCTTTTTATTTTACACATAACTTTTATTTATATTGTCTTTTTCTTTATTCTATGGAGTACATATAGTACTCTCTTTCTATATTTTTTATTTCATGAAAAAAATAATGATAGATATGTATATAGTGAATGATAAAAAAATAATAATAAAAATAAAAATTAAAAATTTAAAAGAATAACATCTATATATATAAAGGAAATAAGAGTTTTGTGCTTAATCTCCACTTTTCTATCTTAACCCTATTAAAATTTTGGTTCTTTCACCGGTGACATAGGATTATTGTAGTTTTATATCTCTATAGATTGTGATAATTCCTACTGAACGAAACCAAATGCTTAACGAATGTAGTACATGTAAGTATAAATTTATTATCTTAGAATGGTAATTTTTTTGAAAAAAAATTTTATTTATTTATTTATGTTATAATTGCATCATGTAATTTTGGTATTTAATTTTTATTTTTTCATGTTAATGTTATTAATAAATAGTGATTAATATAATTGTTATCTTATTCTTAAAATTAGGTAAAAAATATAATTATTAGTTAATTTTTTTCATTCTTCTTAAAATTATTTTTTATTTTACACATAACTTCTATTTATGTTATCTTTTTCTTTATGCTATGGAGTACATGTAGTACTCTCTCTATATTTTTCTTTCACTTAATTTGAAAAAAATAATGATAAATATGTGTACGAAAAATGGTAAAAAAAAATAAAAAAAATTAAAAATTTTGAAAGAATAATGTAACTAACAATGATTTAAGATATTGAATATAAAATAAAAAAAACATTTTTAGCAATTAAAATTATATGAAATTTTTTTTAAATTTAAATTTTTATATCTATTTCAAATTAAATAAGATTGAAAAAAAATAAATTTACAAATATTTATAAATTTTTATCTTAATTGTTACATATAATAACAACATAATAATTTTAGTATTATACTTAAATTAATTCAAATTTTATTATTCTATACATTAAAAAAAATTAAATAATTTATTAAATTTTTATTTTTATTTATTAAAATTTTCATTTTTTATCTCAAATTTATAAATAGAAAACCATAAAAATTAATTTTCTGAAAATATTAGAAAAAAAAACAATATAGAAATTACTATTTTGTTTTGAAATTAAATAAAACTTTAAGAAAATCTTTAAAACTTTATTAGTTAGAGACATAGAAGTTGATATATTAGATCTAGAGAAAGATTAAGAATTATTACAAAATAGTATTAAAAATAGGAGAAATATTCAACAATATAAATTTTTTATATTCAATTGTATAGGTTAATAGTAGCTAAAAGAGTAGTTTCCATATAATATTACTCTTTTAAGAAGATATAATATATTTGATATTTTTTTATAATTATTGACAAATTTTGATAATTTGATTAACAAAAAATTTAAATGTTTGATATCTTAAATTTTTTCTTAAAGCAAATAAAATATGATTTAACAAGTAAGTGTGAAAAATAATAAGGATCTATATAATAGTTATACATCTAGATATCAAAATCAAAGAAAAAAAATTCTTTGACCAAATATTTAATAACTCAAAAGTTAACACAATAGATAGTTATTGTAAGAACCAGAGTTTTTCATAAAACCATTTTAATAAAAATAGTAATTTTAAGTGCCCGACATAGATTCAAAATTTAAAAGTTTTATTTTGAAAATATAAATGTGAAATTTGATTTAGTGAATTTTTCTGAGTTGAAAAATATATCTATTTCGAAAAGTTTTGTAAAAATGCGTATTGGCATCTAAGCTGGCAGTACTGAGGCTTGGTTTGGTAAAACTTTTTGAAGATGTGCTTGTGCTTTTTAAAAGCTCAAGCTCCTCATTTTGTGTTTGGTAAATCAAAAAGATCATGTGCTTGTGCTTGCAGCTTTTAAAAGATCGGGATACTTTTGAAAGCACCTAGGATAGAGCTTTTCAAAGTTGGCTTGTGCTTTTAAAAATTTAAAGAGTAAACACCCAATCCGGTCCTCATCCATTTTCACGAAGGACAAAGCGATCCCTGTCCAAAAAAAAGGGACACTTCGACCCTTAACCTTTTTATTATGGGACAATACGGTCCCTCTGTTAAAAAATTTATTAAATAATAATAAAAATTAATTTTGTGGGGGTTTTATTTGTATTTTGTGGGGGTTTTAAACCTCCACAAACTATTAATAACTTTGTTTTTAAAAAATTCTTTCATCAACGGTGGTTAAATGAAGAAAAATCATTGATAAAAATGATGCCACAAAATAAAAGTAATTATAGTATAATACTTTTTAAAGGAAAAAAATAACATGGAATAAGAAATAAAAGAAGAAAACTTTAATGTTGATAATATTGTTGGTGATGATGACGGTAGAAGAGATAATGATGATGATAAAATATGGTTACACAATAAAAATAATAGAAGTAAGAGTGATAATAATGAGGATGAAAAAGATAATGGTAGTAGTGGTAGTAATTGGTTATATTGTTGAAAAGATTTTTGTGGGGGTTTAAAACCCCCACAAAATACAAATAAAACCCTCCACAAAACTAATTTTTATTATTATTTAATAAATTTTTTAACAGAGGGACCGTATTGTCCCAAAATAAAAAGGTCGAGGGTCGAAGTGTCCCTTTTTTTTGGACAAGGATCGCTTTGTCCTTCGTGAAAATAGACAAGGACCGGATTGGGTCTTTACTCAAATTTAAAAGTCTAATATAACCTCATATGTTAACTAATTTTCAAATTTAATGTTTGCATTTATGTCTATTATAGTATTTTTAAATTTTAAAAGCTATTTTACCAAACACAATTGATGTTGCTTATGTTTATTAAAAGTTGTTTTTGATTTGATTTACCAAACATAAATGCTACAACTTTTAAAAAGCCATCTTTTAAAAGTTAACTTTTATAAGCTACTTTTAAAAAGTAAAAGCTTTACCAAACTAAGCCCGACTCTAATCTGTCCAATATTGCGTATTTTGGAAAATAGTATTTTGAAGATTTATTTATTGTTTTGAAAGGGGTAAGAAATAATTTAGAATTGAAAACCGGACACTAATCTTAAAGGTTTTGGTCCAAAGTGTCAAACGAACAAAAAACGCTAACAGATTGGACCGGATCCAAACCGGACCCAAGGCCCAACATATATATGCCCATTTAATGAGCATTTCAGCTCATTTCTCTTCAAATTGAAGAGAGGGGTGCTGATGAGAAGAGAGAAGACTCAGAAGAGAGAAGTGGGGGTTTTACTATTCACCTCCACCTTCCGGGAGCCATATCTTAAGCTACGGAGTTTCGATTGAGGAGCCGTTTGTGGCCACGGAAAGCTCTCGACGAGCTCTTCATTTCTATCCAAGCAAAGCTGGTAAGAAATCGCGTTTCACTCTCCAGTTTTGTGCCCTAGATTTCTGCACGTTTTGGATTTGGCTTTTGAGCAAGTTTTATGGTTTTGGTTGTTTAGGTGATCTCTAGTAGTGGATAATTATTGGAAATTGCCTCAATCATCTTTGGACAAGGTGAGTTGCTCATAAACCTTTGTAGTGTTGTATGTTGTGGTTTTTAGGTTTTAATTTTGGTGATATATGTGTTGTTAGTTGAGCTTTGGTGTTTGTCGGAGTTGGTTGAGACTTTGGATTAAGTTTGGTGGCTTCGTTTTGGTGTTTGATGCGTTTAGAAATCGGCCAAGGTATGATTTCGGTTTCTTCTATGTAGTATATAATATTCATCGACACTTAGGCTAGTGACCGATAGGATAGGAATGAATTATAATGATTGTTGAAGTGTTGAATGTTGATGTATGATGAATAATATTGATATGTTGAGGATGAATGATTGTATGTGATTTTGATGTGTGAGGATAACTTGTATGAAGATGATGATGATATGGAGTTTTGAGATGAGGAATATGTGAATTTGATAATGACTGTTGGTATTTAAGGATTATGATGTTTGATGTTGGATATGTGATTTATTGTTGTTGATATGGTTGATGATTGATAATGGTTAGTGATGTTGTTCGTATATTGAAGGTGAGTATTGAGATTGTTGATAAATGATGTGAATTATGATGAGTTGATGATTTTCGAAATATGTTGATAAATTATGATGTTGAAATTGGTAAAGATGGTGTAAGAGATTGAAATTGAAATGAAATGGGATTGATTTTGATGTTTGGTAATGATTGAATTAGGATTGAGGAAAGTGTTGATGGAGGATTGATTTTGGTATCATATAACTGAGGTTTTGATGGTTAAGAATGGTATAATATGCTATGAAGGGTAGATCATGATAGAAATTGGAGTTTGAAGTGGTTTTGGTTTGGTTTTGGTTGGAAATGTTGGTAATGTTGAGGTTTTGAGACTTTTGGTAAAAGTAGGTTTTTTGTGAACTTTGTCTGATCATAAATTTTGCCTCAATTTTCCAAATTCGTTGAAATTTATTTAGAATTAAAGCTTATTGAAAACCCTTCAATTTGATATAAAGTTTGTAAGATTTGGATTTTTGTAGAGAAAGTTATGATAATTCAAAGTTGGTGTTAAAAATCTGAAATTCTGCAAAGTTGCAGAATTTTGTGATTTCTGGTATGTGTGCGCACATACCAAGGATGAATTGCAACCGGTGCGTACGCACAGTCATGTGCGTACGTACAAGTTGGGAAAGATCGTCTGTTGGGGGCGCTCGCACACCTTGTGCAAGCGAACAAACCTTACAAGATTTGGTACCTGTGCGTACGCACACCCCCTATGCGTACGCACACTTTTAAAATCTTCCTGGGCGTGCGCACGCACACCCTTGTGCATACGTACACGCCCTGTTTCACAAATTTAAACTTTGTTTTCAACTGTTTCAATTTTTCAACACGGTTGTAAGCTTCTAAAACATCATTTTAACGCTTTTGGGCTTAATTTTGAGTATGAAGGATATGAGATATAGCTAAAGGATTTTAGTTGACGATTATTATGAAAAATTAGAAAACGGAGGCTTAAGTTTCTGGTATGCTGAGAATGGGTTGGGTGAAGCGTAAAGAATGATTGGTATATGAGATGAGAATTGAGGAACTATGAGTTCGGAATGAAAATCATGAATTGATAATGGTTGTGATAAGTCGAGGACTCGAAAAAAATGATGATCTGGATTGTTGTTGAGAGTGTGCTGAGCCTATATCTCTGGCGTGGCAGATGTTTCTGTCGCATGACTCGCTGAATTTTGAGAGTGTGCAGGGCCTATATTTCCGGCGTAGCAGATTGTTCTGCTGCATGATTTTGTTGTGGTTGGTTCCTTCTCTACTGCAGGAAGTGTGCGGGGCCTATATCCTTGGCGTAATAGACTCCCTACTACATGAGTGTGCAGGGCACTATATCTCTAGCGTGGCAGAAGAGCTGCTGCATGAGTGTGCAGCGCACTATATCCCTAGCGTGGTAGAAAAGGCTACATCAGGGAGGATGTGTTGGGTTGGCATTTACGGACCGACAAGTGATATCACGAGCCAATAGGATAGACATTCATCATATACATCTCTTATGTGTTTGTTTGCTTTGATTACTTGGGTTTGCTTAATTGTATAATATGCTTACTTGCTTCTTGAATTACATGTTACATATTTGAATATTACTTGTGTTTTCTTTGCTTGCATTATCTGTGTTTGTCTGGTGCTGAGGAGGTTAGGTAGGCGGTGGCGATGGGATCGCACGGAGGGTAGGGTGGCGAAGGCTGTGGGACAGCGGTGACTAGATTAGTTAGTAATCCCCTAAGTTAGATTACCCTGTTATTATGTTATGGTTATAAGATATGTTTAATGTTTACCTTAAGACTGAATCTTGTGATGGATATGAAGTCTAGGATTGCCTTTGGCGTCCCGGGATTTTATATCCTACATCATTGGGCACTGTTACCATATGGAGAACCTCCGGTTCTTATTCCATACTTTGTTGTTGTTTTTCAGATGCAGGTCGTAATTCACCTTAGTGAAATTGCGGATATGGTGACAGAATGGAGTATGGTTTCTTCCTTATTTATCTCTATTTTAACCTTGTTGTAGTTACTCTCACATATCTTTATATATTTATCTTTATGACCTTAGAGGCTTATTTGAGAGAATAGTTGTATAAGCTGTTTTTAACTCCAAAACTCTGTATGTCTGTATATAACTCGTCGGCTTAAACTCCACAAGCTGCTGCTAGTTCCCTATGATTATTATACTCTTATATCTATATATATTTTATTCTCTTGCATCTATACCTTGTGTCTTGGGCGTTACTTCGTGTGAACGTTTCGCGCTTTTGTAATTCTGTTTTTGAGCTTAATTCTTAATCGGACTTCTAGAATATACTATTTCCTTCTATATATATAAATATATATGAGTCTTAGAATTGTCGTAACATTTGATTAACCTTTGCTTTACGGCTAGATGTAAGACTTAGGGTAATTAGGGTGTTACAGTTATGGATCAAAATGATAAATAAAATTAATTTCTTAAACTCAATAGGACTATTTTAAATAGAGATATTGTAGTTATTTTTTGTAAAAAAAAAATATTAATTTAGATTAATTTAAAATTTAATTTATTAATTTTTTTGCTAAACTGATTTGTCCAGTCTAATTTTAATAAAAATAACATAATTTAATTTATTATATGTGTTAAATTTTAAATTTTAAAAAGTATTTTTAAAAGAAGACCTCTTTATCTAAATGGTGTTTTTACTGTCTTTAATTAGTTTTTTTTACTGTCAAAGGACGCCCAAACTTCCTTCAAAAAGTTCCACGTGTCACGCAGTGTATGGTGGCTTCACCTTAGCCAGCTTGGCCACCACAGAAACTCTATTAACGAACTTACATAGTCCTCCATGGTATGACAACATTGAGTCAAAGAGAGATTGACAATGGCAACATTATATGTACTCAAACTTGAAAATGCTACTGATGCATAAATTTGATTTCATTCAGATTTCACACAAGCTGAATTTGTTTAAACAATATCTTGTCATGAATTTCTCATTTATCAAATGAATGATACAAGGAAGAAACCAAAATATAAAATCTCAAAAAGAAAGTGCCTTCTGTACAAGTTCCTCTCAGCTAATCTATTCTCCATTACATGATTTATAGCCTACTCAACTGAGAAGTGAGGTTTAAGAACTCATCCTCCCCGCATGGAATTGTGAGACCGCCATTCGGATGATCATAACCAAATTCTTCTTCTGCTTGGTTTAGCAATTCTTGAAACAAAGGCTGGTTCAAGTATGATATAGGAATTAAAAACCTCTTCATTTTATCTCCAACATAAACTGCAAGGTATCCTTTTGGGACATCATTGCTCTTTGTTGCTCTTCTAATACCTGGTATGCGGAAAGCCATTGTTTTTTTTAGGAGAAAGAAATATTAGAGTTTTTCTAAACTTGTAATCACTTGAGGATATGTGAATGATTGGTGTTGCTTGAGAACACAAGAAGTGGTGCATATATAGTTGCTAGGATCTTCTTCAAACCAATTTCCTGAAGAGATAATTTTGAATAGGATAGGGTCTACCAAATTGACAATGTATTATGCATCACAAGAAATCACATGATACTGTCTTGAATGTGTTAGGAAGTTCATTGAGAGTGCATACCCCAATTCTTCATATAATGTCCCACAGATTAGCCTCTTGAAATTAATGAGATCTACATTATTATTACACAGTGAAGACCTTACATTGTACTACAGCTACTCCATTAATTAGTAGACATGCTTTAGACATCTCACATGTTTATTCAAATTGAGATTGCTTCTAACAGTGAAATTGTAAACCTTGACTATGACTTTGTCTATTATCTTTGAAACTATTGCTAGTGAGCCAATATGAACCTCAGCTTTTTCAAGTACACCAGATTAGAAGCAGTTCCAACTGGAATTTGAAACCATGGACAAACATGTTCCAATTACACTTCCTCTTGATTATATATGGTGGGCCTTGTATTATCTACTATGAACTAACATTTAAGTTTCACTTGAGCACCTATCGTTTGATTGCAAGTGGCTGCTTTATTAGCCATTCCTTGACAAGGTGGGGTATGCATTCTCAAACAACTGCTTAATCCTTGAGAGAGGCCTCTAGGACAATACCATGTGATCTCTCATGTAGTGATGTGTATGCATTCCTATCATTTAAAAAAATATTTCATCTTAGAAATAGTTTTCCAGAGAATCTTAAAATCTATAAATACACTTGCTCTTGCCTTCAAAAACAACACAACTCATTGGCAATCTTAAGTGTCAAACACTTAAAAACGCATTCTTCTTTTAAACTTGGGAAGTTTCCCTTGCAGTTATTATTACATACATACTAGAAAAAAATGGGTTTCCGTTTACCTGTTATTCGAAGGACATCATCATTCTCAGCTAGCCAAGCAGCTTCAAAATCTGTGGAAGTCCCAAAGGGGCATCTAGCAGTGTATGTCGGAGAGAAACAGAAGCGGTTTGTGATCCCCGTTTCATACTTGAACCAACCTTCAATCCAAGACTTGTTGACCCAAGCTGAGGAAGAGTTTGGATATGATCATCCTATGGGAGGTCTAACAATTCCATGCAGTGAAGATGTCTTCCAACAAATCACTTCTCACTTGAATTGACGACGAATCGCATGCTGTAGGAGACTGACATAGATTAGTATACACATTTTGTACAATAGGTTACTTGTAAAGATTACACATTTTTTTAAGCAAATGAAAGAAGAATGACCATTACTATGACAAGTTCAAAGTGTTTCCTCTGTTTTTTGGTTTAATGACAAAGAAAGAATTCAACTACTCTAGTATTTCATTTTTTTTTCTTTCTTAAATATTTTATCTTACCTCTTCAAACGGAACAATATGCAGTATCTAGTAGTGACAATTCTGCCTGGTGTAAGATAAACCATACTTCATTGTTCATTTGTTCTCATAGGTTGCATTAATTCTCAAGCCTATAAAATTATAAGATTTTAAAATAGAAAAAAGAGATAGAATTATGGAAAATTTTAATTCATGGCACCAATGATACACAAGAAACTGCTTCTACCACCTGCCAATGCAAGTTTACACTAAATATATAGCTAAAGAAATTTCTAACATGGGATGTATGGCTTATTTATTTATATATGTCTGTTCTCTTATTTCTTTATTGAAGTTTTAGCCATGCCTCAACATTTTCAAAAAGCAAAGATCAGTCTTACATTTAACTGATTTAAGTTCTATTTTCGTCCAAGGCCAACTGCAATTTTACTCAATATATGGTTAACTTTTGGTTAAATTTTCTGAATCATCTCTTATTTATGCAGCAAATCAAAATTGGATTCATGTTTGGATAATTAAATGTTCCCTTCACCTTTTTTTCCCTGCATTCTGAAATTATGAGCAATCTATGTGTTCAAAAATGAATGTAATGGATATGTTAAAGGTTAAGATATGAATTTGCAGTTCTATAACACAGCCCTCTATAAAATTAGAATCACTGTGAAAATTGAAGTTCATGACACTCAATCATGGAACGTCTCCAGCTTGTGTTACTATTTATAATGACATGGAATGTCTCTTCCTTTTACTTGTAATATAAGAAAACTGTGAGTTCATAACAGATTTACAATTGTAGTTTCAACCGCCATTCAAAATTCTAATTTAAATGAAATGAATCATCAACTTCAGTGAATTTCTTCAAAACAATGTTGAGCTTAATTTTGAATTGCTGCATAAATATATAAAAGATGATTCAGATTCAACAAAGCCAATAAAAAATAAAATTAGCCAACAAATGAGATGCAATAACTTTCTTTCATTCATGTGCTATTTTTACACTTTCAAAGGAATGATACAAGGAAGGGACCAAAATGGACAATCTTCAAAATCAAAAGAAAGAGCCTTCTGTACAAAATTTGTCTCAACTAATCTATGTCAGTCTCTATGAGCACAATTTACTGCCCACTTAATTGACAAGTGAGGTTCAGGAATGCATCCTCGCTGCAAGGGATTGTGAGACCGCCTGTTGGGTGATCATAACCAAATTCTTCTTCTGATTGGCTTAGTAACTCCTGAAATGAAGGCTGGTTCAAGTAACATACAGGAATCACAAACCGCCTCATCTTATCTCCCACATAGACTGCAAGATAGCCTTTTGGAACATTAGTCCCTTTTGATGCAGAAAGTGATGCCTTTCTAATACTTGGAATGCGAAAAGCCATTGTTCTTGAAGGATTTGTATGAGAGAAATATGTGAGTTTTGATACTTTAGGAGATGCAACTGATTTGTATTGGTTGAGAACACAAGAGGTAGTGTATATATAGTTTGCTATCCTAAAGAAATAATTTTAATGAAGCTGTAAAATGGGGTCTACAAAGTGAGAAATGATCACAAGATGTCACATGGTATTGTCTTGGAAATTTCTATCAAAGGTTAGGTCTCTATCTATCCACTTGTAGTTGTGCTAAAGCTACTCCATCAAACATGCTTTAGAGTTTAGGCATCTCACATGTTTCTTCAGATAGACATTTATAGCTCTGAAACACGGTTCTGAGGTCAGAAGAGAACCAAAAGTTGGCCTCACAAGCCAATATGGACCTCAACTTTTGAAGTACACCAGATTATAAACAAAACTCCGTGGTATTTGCAAACCATGGGGAATTAGATTTTCTCTTGCATACATAAGTTACAATTTTTTGGCCTACCCTCTATAATGAGGACAATACCATGTGATCTCTTACATGCCTTTGTCTCCTAATATGTCCCATCTGATAGCCTTCCTCCACCAATCATTCAAGTAGCTACATGTTTATAACATATCCTTCCATCTATATAAATATTCATGGTTGCAAGCATTTAGGACCAACACAATTCATTCACATCTTCAAGAAATAAGAAACTCAAAAGCTTGTATCATATTTACAACTCATTTCTAAGACTGGTCTTTCATCAACTCATACAAAAATGGGTTTTCGTTTTGCTGGTATCAGAAGAAAGCTATCATTTAATTCAAACCAAGCATCTTCAAAGGCTTTGGAAGTCCCAAAAGGCTATCTTGCTGTCTATGTTGGAGAGAACATGAAGCGGTTCGTGATTCCCATTTCGTATTTGAACCAGGCTTCATTTCAAGAATTACTAAGCCAAGCAGAAGAAGAATTTGGATATGATCATCCAATGGGTGGTCTCACTATTCCATGCAGTGAGGAAGCCTTCTTGGACCTCACTTCTTGCTTCAACTGACTATATGTAATTCTAAAGGAGACTGACATAGATTAATTGAGACACAATTTTGTAGTGGAAGCTAGTAGTTATCATCTCACTGAGATGCCAAGGATGTAAATATCAGAATTTTTTTTTCACAATTTCAATGAATTTATACACTTTATCATTAAATACGTATAGACTCAATTAGTTTGGTGTATTCTCTTCAATGATATTTATTCCTTCGTTGTGCTGCTGCTACTGTCTTATTAAAAAAAGTTTATAATCGAATGCTGCAGAGTTTTACTTTCTAAAGCACATAAGCACTCCACCATGTGAATTAGCGAAATGAAGGAGAAGCATATGGTAAAAGTTAACTGGATTAAAGTTTGAATTTCGGATAATTCAATGCATTTTGAAGTGTGGTCTTTTGTTGTAGATACACTAAGTTATTTCTCTAGAATACTAAGAAAGTAGTGTCATTGATGAAATCCAAATTATATCATTCTCTGCAGCAACTTCTTCTATTTGAGAGAGGTAGTTCTTGTAAGTCTCTTAAAGTCCCTAACTGTTGTTGTATAGGACCTTCGATTCGGTTTGAAGCAAGTGAAAGAAATGTTAGATTCTTGAATTCACCCAACTTAGAACGAATGGTAGCACTAAGAGAATTGAAGGAAACATCAAGAACTATGAGTTGAGTAAGACTTGAAAGTGATCTTGGAAGCTTTCCATGAAGATTATTATAGGACAGATCAAGAGTGACAAGTTTCGAAAAGAGTACCTATCTCAGCAGGGATGATTCCGGTGAGGCACATTCGAGGTAGGTACAGAGTGACTAAATTGGAAAATGCAGTGAGGTTCAAGTTCTGAAGCTTCAATAATGATGACGGAAGGTTGAAAGGGCAGTAGTGTGCACCCATTTGTGCACTAAACAGATTTATTAGACAACTGAGCAACTGAGCAAATCATTGATGTTCTTGAAATTCTATCAACATGAGGACTAAACTTTATTAGACAACCCTCAAAGCTTCTGCTTCTATATATATATATATATATATATATATATATATATATATATATATATATATTATTTTTAAAACAACGGCACGGAACTATGGAAGTGCTTCTTCCTTTAATTTCCAAAGAGTCCTGGCCTAAACAGATTTACAATAGTGGTTTCAAACCACTGTTAAGAAACTGTAACTTAAATGTTTGAAGGAAATGAATCATCAAATTTGGCAAAAGTCAAACTTAGATAGCCTAACATATTTTAAGTTTTCAATAGGAACTTAATTCTGATATTGTTGCATAAATAGGAGATAATACAGATTCAAACAAAAGGCAAAAGGAGGTTTTAACAATGAGATGCAATAACTTTCTCATTCATATAATTTTTTTACACTTCCAAAGGAATTATAAAAGGAAAAATCAAAATGGACAATCTCCAAAGCTAAAAAAAGGAGCCTTCTGTACAAAATTTGTCTCAACTAATCTATGTCAATCTCTGTTAGTTGTTTATTGGCCACCCAACAGAGAAGTGAGATTTAAGAACTCATCCTCACTGCATGGAATTGTGAGACCACCGGTTGGATGATCATATCCGAATTCTTCTTCTGCTTGGTTTAGTAATTCTTGAAATGAAGGCTGGTTCAAGTAACATACAGGAATCACAAACCGCCTCATCTTATCTCCCACATATACTGCAAGATAGCCTTTTGGAACATTAGTCCCTTTTGATGCAGAAAGTGATGCCTTTCTAATACCTGGAATGCGGAAAGCCATTGTTTCTTCTTGTTTTTCAAAAGAGAAAGAAATAGATTGTTTTGAAGGAGTTGTATGAGATAAATATGTGAACTCTGATACTTGAGGAGATACAACTGATTTGTGTTGCTTGAGAGCACAAGAAGAAGTGTATATATAGTTGCCATCCTGAAGAAATAATTCCGATGAAGCTGTAAAATGGGGTCTACAAAGTGAAATGATCACATGGTATTGTCTTGGAGGTTTCTTTCAAGGACTTGAAAGTTAAGTGAGAGTTCATACATCATACCCCACCTTCTGACATAATTGCCAAGAGATTATGCATGTCAAATCAAAGACATCTACATTAATGCCTGTTCAAGCATTGTAGTTATACTAAAGATACCGAATTAGACATGCTATAGACATATCTCATGTTTCTTCAGATAGACATCGCTATTGATAATGAAATCTGTAGACCTTGGCCACAACTCTGAACCAAAATTAGGCACATCCTCACAAACCAATGTGAACCTGATTTTTCAAGTACACCAGATTCTTAGAAACATATCCCATGGAATCCGCAAAACCATAGGCAACATGATCTAATCTGTGTTGGCCTCCTCTTCATAAGGTAGACTTTGAATTATCTACTAATAACAGGTTTGAAAAAATTCCATAAGACAACACCATGTGACCTCTTATATGCCCTTGTCTCCTAATAGGTCCCATTTCATAGCCTGCAACCACAACCAACCATTCAATTACCCATTTTATTACATATCCTTCATCTATATATATGTTTATGGTTGCAAGGATATGGCAGCAACACAAGTCATTCACATCCTAAAGCACAAGAAACTCAAATACTTGCATCTTATTACAAGTCATTTGTAAAACTAGTCTTTCTTCATCACATACAAAAATGGGTTTTCGGTTATCCAGTATTGTAAGAAAGGCATCATTTACTTCATCTTCAAAAGCTATGGAAGTGCCAAAGGGTTATCTTGCAGTTTATGTTGGAGAGAAAATGAAGCGGTTTCTGATCCCTATATCATACTTGAACCAGCCTTCATTTCAAGACTTGCTAAGTCAAGCTGAGGAAGAATTTGGATATGATCATCCAATGGGTGGTCTCACAATTCCTTGTGAAGAAAATATGTTCTTAGATATCACTTCTCGCTTGAGTTGATGCTAGCATCATCAAGATTAGGCTGACTTAGAAATAGATTACTTAACACAATTTTTGTAACAATTTATTGCCCTGAGAAAGATTTTCTCCATTTTTTGTTATCCTACTATTCATCTCAATGAGAAATTTATGCACATAAACATCTGTCTCCCATTCTCTCCTCAAATCTAAATTATTATTAAGTTCAAAGGCAATAATAAGCAGAAATTAAAAGTGCTGTTCATAAAATCAATCTTCACTATGCTGTACAATAAGTGAAAAGGAACCATCAGGTAATTTTTATGATGATAGTAAAAAAATGTTATGATAAAAAAAGCAGTAACTAAGTTTGAATTTTCATAACATTAGTTTCAATAATGATAACTTGTTTGGTCAATCCAAGTATCCAATTAACACTATAGGATGATTAAACAGCTTAAAGGACCAGTCCCTGTATTTACCATGTCCCACTTTGCTTTTATCTGTCTTTGAAATCTCTGTGGACCCTTCCCAGTTTGTACATGGTATCACTAAAATGTGACCTCTGAAATGACAATTGAGATTGAAACACTAATCCAGTTGTATTCCATAATGTGATTGTTACATTGTATGATGAGTTACATTTGTTTGCTGCTATCAGCTAATGACCCCATTTCTTCACATGAACATGTTATTTGGTTTAAGGGCCACAACAAAATTATATACAATTGACTGGTTCCTCACTAATCCATATTCACCACAAACACATTTGAAGATATCTACTATTCATTGCGATATTTCCTTCTTTCCAATAATGTCAGTTTAACAAATCAAAGAAACTTTAGGTCTAAAATAACCAAATAGACTAAGGGCCAGTGACTTGTATAACAGCTGTCATGAGTATGAAGCTAAAACCAGTATCAAACCTTCCACTTTTTAATTTGAACAGATGTGTCTTGGTCTTTCTTGGTATGATACAATGGTTCCTACAAAAATTCAGAATTATCAAAAGGAATCTAACTGTTGTATGAATCCTTATCCAAGAAAAAAAAGAAGGAATTCAATGCATATATAAGTCTGAATCTATAGTCTGATTGGAGCATGCTTTGAACTTTATGAACATATCCACTGTCATGTTATCATGTATGCTATGTTGGTTCTCTTTGAAACAATATCTTCAAATATAGCAATCAGATCTTGCTCATGGTTTACAAATTTGATAATTTATCACTCTGGTATGAGTTGGCACCTTGTAGATTCATGTCATGATGTCAGCATCAATGTCAATCTGAGGGAAAAAAAAAAGAAAAGAAAAAGAAAAAGAGAACGTGTGATGTCTAAAGCATATGTTTATCTATGGTTTAATGCATGAAAATATTTTTGGTGTCACCTATGCTATGCATATGTCTTTGCTTTCAAGAGGGTAATTTGTTAGCCACTGTATCAGAAAGTGGGGTATCCAATCCTTTTCAACTTAGCAATCCTCAGTAACACCTGCAAGACAATACCATGTGATCCCTTATCACTCATAAAAAATAATTTCAGTTGGAAATTGATTTGAAGGTTCCCTTGGCATCTATATATACCAAATTTCTTGAGGTCTAAAGCAACACAACTCATTTGCATCCTCAAGTATCCTAACTCAAACACTTATTTCTCATACAAGTTCTTTGAAAAATCAATATACAATATGGGTTTCCGCATTCCAAGTATTCGAAGGGCAGCAAAAACAATTTCCAAGGGTCTTGAAGTACCAAAAGGTTACCTTGCAGTCTATGTTGGAGACAACATGAGGCGATTCGTGATTCCGATATCATACTTGAACCAACCTTTATTTCAAGAATTGTTGAGTCAAGTTGAAGAAGAATATGGATATGATCATCCAATGGGTGGTCTTACAATCCCATGCAGTGAGGATGAGTTTCTAAACATCGATTCTCGCTTGAATGAGATGTAGATCAAGCTATTAGGGTGTAGATAGATTACTTGAGAGATATATTTGTACAGAAGGCACCTCTTTTTTTTCTTCTGGAGAGTTTTCATTTTGCATTCATTCCTATGGAATTGTAAAATCAATTTTCTGAATGAGAAAGTAGTTATGGCAAGATACTGTTGCAACTTGAAACACCTCTTGCTATTGTAATATCTCAATTCTCGAATGAACTAACTCGTTCAAATGATATACTGAACAAGCGAATATAGATCATTAGCTAGCATTTAAACTTTGTCATCTTTCTTTATATTCCTTTACAGAGAAGCAAGAAAGATGTACATAACAAAAATCAAACACAGATTATTGCAACTTTATCACTATAGTTCAGTTCAATTTCTTTCTTTCATTTTCTCATGACTTTTTTTCCAAGTTATCAAGTAAATATATTTGCAGAATATTTATGCTAATGCATGAAACTGGTTAGTGACCCCTTCAAGAGTTGCTTCCTTCTTTATTTGTTACTTATGATTATTAAATTTTGTCAGTATTCAGATTCCTAGATAAATCAAACCCGGCAATGTAAGAAGCATAGATTACTACACCAAAACTAAATCCCCATGTTCTTCAAAGCTTAACAATAGGTACTAGCCTACTAGGTGAACAATAATGATCGAAATAGTTAAACAGTAGCGCCTTTCGAGGTCATAGAGCTGGTAACCTGCAGACCCCTGCTTAGAGATATTAGGTTAATGACTCAAAAGATAAGTTATTCATGCCATAAATTATCAGCTGAAAATATTTATGTATCTGGAGTCACTACCTATAATCAGAGATCCAGGTTCTAATTATAGTTTTCATGAACAAAAACATGCCAGCAGTTACAACTATAATAAGTTTGATCAGTATCTCCAACACAATTACTTAGCTTAGTTAGTTCCCATAAAAAACTGATAGCCGACTATATACTAACTGAATTTGAATAGGA
Organism: Arachis hypogaea; assembly: GCF_003086295.3. Taxonomy (NCBI): domain Eukaryota; kingdom Viridiplantae; phylum Streptophyta; class Magnoliopsida; order Fabales; family Fabaceae; genus Arachis; species Arachis hypogaea. The sequence continues at coordinate 6,162,620 of NC_092038.1, forward strand.
TCTGATGCATATATTTCAATTAATTCTGATTTAACAAAAGTGTTTCGAAAAGAACTTGTCATATATAACAGATTTCTCATTCAACCAACTCTTTTCCACTTCCAAAGGAATGAATAATGATACAAGGAAGAAACAAAAAGAATCTTCATAATAAAAGAAAGTGCCTTCTGTACAGATTTGTCTCAACTAATCTATCCTAGTCTCCATTAACATGATTTATTTACAGCCCATTCAACCGAGAACTGATGTTTTGGAACTCGTCCTCACTGCATGGAATTGTGAGATGTCCATTTGGATGATCATAACCAAATTCTTCTTCTGCTTGGTTTAGTAATTCTTGAAACAAAGGTTGGTTCAAGTATGATATAGGAATCACGAACCGCCTCAGGTTATCTCCAACATAGACTGCAAGATAGCCTTTTGGAACATTAGTCCGCTTGGATGAAGAAATTGATGTGGCCCGTCTAATGCTTGGTAAGCGGAAAGCCATTGTTTCTTGTTGCTCCACACAAAAAGCAATATATATTGTTCTGAAGGATTGCTGTGAGAGAAATATGTGAGTTCTATTACTTGAGGAGATGCAAATGATTTGTGTTTTGAGAGAAAACAAGATATAGTGTATATATAGTTGCCAAGGGGTTCCATTAAGCAATTCCCAAAAGAAATAATTTTGATAAGATGGGGTCTACTAGTGCCAACTGACAAAGGGATCACAAGACATCTATATTAATGCACAGGTGAAGCCTAATTCTTGTTCTTGCATTGTACTATTGACATGCTATAGACATCTCACATGTTTCTTAGGTACTGATAATGAAATGAATAAATTATTATCAGGACCTTATCTATAGATTTGTTAAAACAAAGTATTCAAATGACAGAAGTGAACTAAAATTAGGTACTTTCTACGGAGCCAATATGAACCTCACCTTTCAAGAGGAAACACCATGCGAAATTTCTCAAACCATGGGAAACATGATGCGGCATTAGACTTTATTTGCATATATATATGTCTATTTTACTGCCAGTGGAGCAATCTGTTGGCATGCTCTTGATGCATTGTCTCCTAAGTCCATTATCAATAGCTTTCAGCTTCATAATAATTCATCACACAGATATATACAGTTGGCTGTATCACCTTAGCATTGAATTGTGTTTTCAAAATGATGAAAACAATGCAGGTTACATGCATCAATCATGTCTACAAAAATATGGAGTATGCTATAAATAATGTATGAACTAACATTTAAGAAGCTAAGCTCTATTGGCCTGTTTTTGGAGAAGGTGGGGCATGCACTTAGCACTCTTAAACAATTGCTTACTCATTGTTAGAGGACTCTAAGACAGCATCATGTGATCTCTATATGTATGGTCCCCATCCTTAAACCCAAATCAAATAATGATTTCTCTTAGAGTCATAAAATCTATAAATACACTTGCTCTTACCTTCAAAATCAACAAAACTCATTGGGAATAAGCATCAATACCTGAACACATTCTTCTTATCATCTCTAGAGCTCTTGCTTTTTCTTACATACATAGAAAGATGGGTTTCCGTTTTCCTGTCATCCGAAAGGCATCATTCTCTGCTAGGCAAGCAGCTTCAAAATCTGTAGAAGTCCCAAAGGGGTATCTTGCAGTGTATGTCGGAGAGAACCAGAAGCGTTTTGTGATTCCCATTTCATATTTGAACCAACCTGCATTCCAAGACTTGTTGAGTCAAGCTGAGGAAGAGTTTGGATATGATCATCCCATGGGAGGTCTCACAATTCCCTGCAGTGAACATGTCTTCCAGTTAATCACATCTCGCTTGAATTGATGATGAATCTCACCCTATAGGACACTGATATAGATTAACATAGACATGTTGTGTACAATAGATTAGTATAGAGCATCAGAATGACATTCAAAGAGTATGTCTTCTGTTTTTTGTACGATGACAAATTGACAATGAATTAAATTCAGTTATTCAATTATTTCTGTTTATGAAATCTTTCAATTCCCCGAGCAATTATCATCTTATATGAGCAAATAAATTTGAAAGCAGGAGCAGAAAATGCCAGTAAGAGAAAGATAACTCAGTTTTGGATGAAGTTAATTTTCTGTCTTTGAACCAATATGTGCAAACGAATTATCATAAGGTTAAATAATTCCATTGAATAACACTACCATACTTCTAAAAAAAAATCTTTCTATCATACCATCGACAGTTTATCTATAAATTCGTATGTGCAGATCTTCTGTTCCTCCTCTGCATCAAATTTCCAAAACTCAAAGATATCAGGGTTGTATCTGTCATATTTCAGTGCTACTTACTGTTTCTTGGCTATTCCATATTGTTCTCATTCTAACTAGCTCAGATAAATTAGAAAAGTGGAAAAATATTGAATCGATTTCTTTGGTCTATACTAACACTGTAGGAGCTCAAAAACTCTGGATAGGCTCCATCGATAAGAGAATAAGTATTCACAAATCTGAGAAATTTAACACATAAATCAAGTAGAGTTATTTTAATAGTTTCTTAATATGCATGCTATTTACACAGATTTTAAGGATAAATTACATTAACCTCCTTTGAGATTAAACAATATTAGACATAACATTATTATGTAATTTCATCTAACCTCAAAGAAAACAAATAATTTATCCTAATTTTGAATACTTTATTGGGTAGATTGTATAATTGATGTACCTCTTGAACTACTTGCATAATGGAAGTACCTTCCTGGATGGTACAACCAATACATAACTACCCACCCTAAAGTAGACAATTATTACTATTTTAGTAACTAGTGTAAGTGGTTGGCTCAACTGTAGGACCATACTTCATTTTCATGTCTTCTAAGTACTAGTAGTATCAGGTACGGTATTTTCCGCAAAATGTGGTCTTCTATGCAGATAAGATTCTATTAGGAGGAGCCTAAGTGATATGTTTTGAAATTGTCTGCTACATAAGAAATAGGCCATTAAGTTTGCCATGCAATTATTAAGCTTATTTTGTTGTAAAGTCTCTTTCTGAAGGTGTCAACCTTGATGGCTTTGAAATTTGAATTCTCAAATCTTAAGTAATCTTTTAATCAAACACCTTGAAGACACTACCATGTGATATACCATATAAGTCCTTGTGGGCTTGTCTATATGAAGACCCCATCAAATAGTACCCTAATAAAGAGACTCTCATGTTATATCTTATGTCTATATATACACACTATGACTATGGAACTCTCAAGCAATTCAAGTAACTCGCAAAGTTATAACTGAAACATTTCCTTCTTACACAAGCAACAGAAAAAAAACAATGGGATTCCGTTTACCAGCTATTAGAAGGGCATCATCAGAAGTTCCGAAAGGCTATCTCGCAGTCTATATTGGAGAGAAAATGAAGCGGTTTGTGATTCCAGTATCATACTTGAATCAACCTTTGTTTCAAGAATTACTAAACCAAGCCGAAGAAGAATTCGGATATGATCATCCAATGGGTTGTCTCACAATTCCTTGTAGTGAAGATGCTTTCTTAGATCTCAAGTCTCGCTTAGCTTGAAGTAGCTACTTATTAATCATAGTAGAGAAATCTGACATAGATTAGTTGAGTCAAATTGTACAGCAGGCACTTTTGCTTTTCATTTTGTCCTCCGTTTTTGTAACTGCAAAATGCAGTCTCATTGATATAGTAATGAGCAAAAAATTAAACAGTTCCTCTATATTAGATGTTCTTTTATCATTTCAATTTATTGTCACATGAACTCTATATCAGCTTATAAAATGAGAAGAAAATGTTTAATAAATGAATAATTGAGTAAGCACATAATAAGAGTAGTTAATAAATAATGGTATGGGATAGTACAGTAGTACCAGTTTTGGTGACTTATAAATAAATTTTTGGAGAGAGTGACTATCCGATACATCATACAATTATATATTAACTACTCTTTTTAATGGAAAAAATAACGAAAAATTTTTGAAAATTCTTTTATATAAGAATATTTTAAATTCCGTTTTGAACTAAATAAAATATTTCATAAAAATTCTTAAAATTCTTTCTATTAATATTCAAATAATCCTAAAAGATACATTCCCCAGGTCAAAAATATTATTCAAACACAATTTTAATATTTTTTTGTTTACCCAAACGGTATCCTCCAAGTTGGTTTATTATATTTTATTTTTTGGTTTCTCACGGAGCTCCATTTAAGGGTTTTCCGCTAGCCAATGGGTTGCTGTATGCACAAGGCGGGATTCGAACCCCCAACATTTGCTTAAGCGAACTAGTGAGCTAACCACTAGACCAACCCAACTTGATTTATTATGAAAAAGAGAACACTGAGATAGTTGAGATTTTTTGAAATTAAAAAAAAAATAAAAAGCTGGGCTTCCATTTTTTTGTAATTAAAACGGAGCTAGCCCAAGAAGGAAGAGCAGGCTAAATCTAAAACCAAGCTAACTGTTTTCATTCAGCTGGCCCTCTTTTTCATGGAAAATGACCAATATGGCCCATAATTAAAATTTTCAGCCCAACTTTAACCAACTAAACTATCGCCGCCTCTGTCCTTAAAAAAAAAAATCTCCGCCTAAATCCAGAAGCTAGCTGCGGCTGCGTAGCTCGGTCCAGACTCCGAGAAGAAGAGGTTTTGGTGACTTCCCGTCTTCCATCGCTCGATTCGGAACTCCGAATCAAAATCGCAGAGATGTCTGATCCGTACGAGCGGGTGAAAAGTGGAAGATTGGCCTTCAAAGGAGGAACCCTAGCCACTCGCACCAAAGGCATCGACAAGAAGAAGAAAAAGAAGAACAAGAACAAGAACCCTGACGAACATGATGAAAACCCAGCCATCGACGAGCAGCAGCAGGAAGGTGAGGATGTTCAGCAGCAAGGTGAGGGATCTGCATCAGGAGAAGCGTACACGATTGACGCCGCGAAGCGAATGAAGTACGAACAACTCTTTCCCGTTGAAGCCAAGAAATTCGGTTACCAACCCAAAACTAACTTCAAGTCCGTGGAAGATGCTCTCGATGACCGCGTCAAGAAGAAGGCTGATCGTTACTGCAAATGAGTACTCCTTTTATTTGTAAGAATTCACCTATTACCCTCTAGTCCTTTACCTTTAGCAATTTTTAGGGTTTGGAAGTTGAATTGAATTGCTTGAAGATGCAGCCATTTTCGGCTTTGTGATCAATTCTGTTATGTACATTTTGAATGAGCTGCATTAAGATTAAAATCTTGTGTAATTTATCTCTCTTTCTTAGTTAATACTTAACACAGTGATTAGCCTTCATTACATTGTGCATAAAGTTTTATTTTTTATTTTTAGAAAAGAAAAGGAGACTATATAACTTATTGGTAATTGCCTAATTGGTAATTTGCAGTTATTTATGAGATCTCATAATTCTTTTATGTAATACCACAATAAAAATTTGCTACCTGTGCTTCAATTAGTGACTTAGGGATACTCATTGGTCAGTGATACTCATTGCTTCCTTGATCATTTACTTATGGGATGATAAAATTAGAATTAGTGGGTGTATGCTTGTATGGAGTTTCATTTTTTTCCCCATGTGATCATATGAAGGTGCTGAGGGGTCAGGATGATGTTTGTTTTCTAGTAAAAATAGGGATAGTGAATTAATGATTTCAATTCTATGTCCGTCGACTATGTTCCATTTTTTTGTGGTTGAATTCCTTAAACAACTCACCAAACATAGCACCACCGTATTCATTACAAGAGCAACGAGAACCAAACATGGCACCACCATATTCATTGCAAGAAAATTCCTTCTTTCAAACACAACAATGCTCTTACTATTCTCCGCAAATCCCCCTCTTTCAAGATCCGCCACACTGTCCCTGAACCTTGAATGCACCAATTCAATGATCCTCCTAAGCCTGAGATTGGCGGAGGTGATTGCAGTGATGGTGGATGTGGTGGCGACAGTAGCAGCACTGGTGGTAACAGTGGAGAAGTAAAAGAGAACGATGGAGATGAAGAGTTCAAGGTTTTGTTGTATTTTGAAGCGGTTATGAAGGAAGCGGAAGCATGTGGTGTGAAGCTTCCATTGGATATGGTGGAGGCAGTGAAGACCATCGGCATTCGAAAAAATTTCCTTCAACGTTACTTGGACTTACATGTGGGTTTCTTTCAAAGTTTGAATTTTTGGGGAAGGAAAAGATCATTTCAGTGGTTAAGGTCGATTTGGTGTTTTTGTGTTGCAGGGATTGACTTGGTCAGTATGGCTATCGTGTGTGATGAAGCACTGCTCTATTATGAGAAATTGAATGCTTGTTGACCCTCGTTTTCTATTTAAAGTTGGAATTAAGGTTTGTTTCTAAATCAATGAAGTGTTACATACTTACATTTCCCCTGCTTGATATAATGTAATCGTCTGGCTTACACCAAATGAAAATAGTTGTGACTATGGAATTGATAAGTTGTTACAAGATGCTAGAATATTAGGAGAGGTAAAGAGATGAAAAAAGTGAAGGGAAAAGATTTGCAGATCCTCATATGAACCCTATCTAACATACACGTTATGGTTATAATGGTAAAATCACAAAGTTGTGTGTTTATCTTTAAAGAATTTTTGTGTGTATTTATTATCATAAAATTTATATTTTTTTCCAATAAATTTATGTGTTTTTTTTATATTTTTCCTTCAAAAAATTGTGTTTATCTTTTAAAAAGATATTCTGTATTTATCGTCAATAATTTATATGTTTTCTTCTTTTATTTCTCTTCCAAAAATTGTGTCTTTACCTTAAAAAAGCTTTTGTTTACTGTTGTAAAATTTTTATACTTTTCCCAAACTTTTCAAAAAATTGTGTTTATGTTAGAAATTTCTGTATTATCATAAAGTTTCTGTGCTTACTGCTTAGTGCTTAGTGTAAAGAGTATATGCTTTTTCCTTATACATTTCTTCTTTTCCTTTTTTTTCTTTTTAGTCACATTTTAAAAAATACACAAAAAAAAAACCGAAAATGCCCAAGAAAAAAAAATAGAAGAATGGAGGAGAAATAAAAGATCTAGAAAAAAAAAAAATTAAAGGTGGAAAAAGAAAAAGACACAGAAGAAGGAGGAGGAAAGAAAAGGAAGAAAAAATGTTGGGAGCTCAGCGTGTGAATAAGATAAATGAAAAAAATCACTTAAAAATACTTGATTAGAATTGATTATAAAATTGACATGGTCACAACTCACAAGCATTTTTGAAATCTAAATATACGCTAACATAATAGCAATACATTTTTTTAAAGAATTTAAAAAATAACAATTTAAATATTGATAGAGAAATCTCAAGATAATTGCAGTGAAATAATCAGTGTCTCAATTGACAACTTGTATAAAACCAATCATCCATTCTTCCTTTGAAAAAAAAGTACAAATATATATCTGCATTTTTAGATTCAATTTGCACCTTACAAATTTTGTTGTTTGCTTGCATTTGCATTGGAATAGATAAAAAAATGGTGCAATAATTGAAGGAATACGAGTTTACATCTACTGGCACTATTAAAGGAATGCGCATTATGTTGGAAAGTAATATAAAGGTTAACACGTTACTGATCTAGTAAAAAGTATGTTTCCCACTTCAAAGTGTTTTCTTCTATTCATGCTGCCATGCTACGCTATCCAATCACTATGACGCCACTATATTTATACACATTTCCCCGAATCCTCGGTATGCATCTCATTCCCATACAAACTAATCCTGATTGCATTGCATATTCCCAGTGCACACACAAATGGATTGCAAGAGAATCCAAAGCACCCTGTACCATAGTAAGAACTGGAAATATGATGTGTTTGTGAGTTTCAGAGGAGAGACTCGTAACAACTTCACCGATCATCTTTTTGATGCTCTCCGCAGACACGGCATAGTTTCCTTCAGGGATGATACTAAGCTCGAGAAAGGAGGACCTATATCAGCAGGGCTTCTGCAAGCTATTGAAGGATCGCAGGTTCTAATTGTGGTCTTCTCAATGGACTATGCTTCGTCCACATGGTGCTTGCAAGAACTCGCACTGATAGCTGATTGCATTCAAATACCAGGACACCGTGTTCTGCCTGTTTTCTATAATGTGAGTCCATCTGAGGTCAGAAAGCAAAGTGGAAATTATGAAAAAGCCTTTATGGAACATGAAGAAAGATTCAAAGATGATGCAGAGATGATGGAGCAAATGCTAAGATGGAGGGCAGCTCTAACACAAGTAGCCAATCTCTCTGGCTGGGATGTCAAGGATAAGTGAGTAATCAGTTCTATGTTTTGCTATTTATTCTCTTGAAATAATTTGATCACCACTCCTAACAGTAATTAAGACATTTCAAAGATTTCATTGAATATAATTATGGTTGATAGATATGTAGGTTTTCTTTTGCTGTCTTAAGTGAAGATTTTTTGTTGTTCTCCTTTGTTTTTTCTTGATGTATTTAGGTCACAATCTGCTGAGATTGAAAATATTGTCAAAGTGGTAACAAGCATTCTGAGTCCCAAACAATCATCAAGTCTATCTAATGATATAGTTGGGATGCATTCCCCTGTACAAGAATTAGAAAAGCTTCTAGTTTTGGACTCAGATGATGATGTTCGAGTTGTAGGGATTTGTGGAATGGGTGGCATAGGAAAGTCAACTCTTGCCACCATCTTATATGAAAAAATCTCACATCAATATGATGCTTCATGTTTTGTAGATGATGTAAGTAGAATTTACGAAGGTTATGGTCCACTTGGTGTACAAAAGCAACTTCTTTGTCAAGCTTTCATGGAAGAAAATTTTCCAACATGCAATCTTTCATTGGCAAATAATCTGATTCAAACTAGGTTACGCCATAGAAAGGTTCTCATAGTTCTTGATAATGTTGATCAAGGGATTCAATTGGAGAAGTTGGCTATAAAACCGGAATGGCTAGGCAGAGGGAGTAGAATGATCATAGTTTCCAGAGATGAGCATATATTGAGAGAGTATGGAGTGGACGACGTTTACAAAGTTAAACTCTTAAATGATGAGAATGCTCTCCAATTGTTTTGCAGAAAAGCTTTCAAATGTAATCATGTTGCAAAAGATTATGAAAACCTGACAAATTCTGTGTTAACATATGCTAATGGACTTCCGTTAGCAATTAGAGTATTGGGCTCATTTTTGTTTGGGCGAGATGTCTCTGAGTGGAGTAGTGCATTGGTTAGACTGAAAGAAAATCCAACAAAAGATATCATGGATGTGCTACGAATCAGTTTTGATGGACTTGAGAATATGGAAAAAGAAATATTTCTTGATATTGCATGTTTCTTTCACAATGAGTTTGTAGGATATGTAAAGGATATTTTGAATATTCGAGGTTTTTATGCTGATATTGGTATAAGAATTCTTATTGATAAATCACTCATAACTTGTAATCACTGGGGTTGGATTGTTATGCATGATCTGTTGCAAGAGTTGGGTAGAAGTATTGTTCGAGAAAAATCACCCAAAGAACCAGGAAAATGGAGCAGGTTATGGGATCAAAAGGATCTAAGATATGTCCAGCAAGAAAACAAGGTAAAATAGTTATTGGTAATTATTCTTTACTACTATTTTTAGAATCTAAATAATTTTAAAAGGTCTAATGTATCAGACAGCTGAGAACGTTGAAGCCATAGTTCTGCGAACATATGATGAAGCTGGGAAAGAGTTGTCAGCTGAAACTTTGTCACAAATGAGTGGCCTGAAATTACTCATACTTCCCAAAGGAAATTTTTCTGGAAGCCTGCATTTTCTTTCTAATGAGTTAGGATATCTTGATTGGAAAGAATATCCTTTCACATATTTGCCATCAAACTTTCAGCCAAATAAACTAGTTAAATTAATCCTTAAGTATAGCAACATCAAAGAACTCTGGGAGGGAATAAAGGTATGATAGATATTATTGTCTTTATTCATGTTGATTTTATTTAAATGAAAACAAGAGGACAATTTTCTCATCTTTCTCTAAATTAACAATGAGTTGGAAAGTAGTTATGATGCCCCCTTTTTTTTGTTTTGTTGTAGGATCTACATAACTTGACACATATGGAACTATGTCATTCCAAAAATCTGGTAAAGATACCAAATTTATCACAGTCCCCAAATCTTGAGCACCTAGATCTTGAAGGATGTGTTAAACTTGTTCACCTTGATGCTTCCACTGGTTCTCTAGAAAAGCTTCATTTTTTGAATCTGAAAAACTGCAGAAGTCTTGTTAGTATTCCCAATAGCATATTTTGTCTTAATTCACTGTATGATTTAAATCTATCTGGCTGCAAGAGATTGTTTAAATATCAGTTGTTAGAGAAATCCAGGCAAAGTGAGCAGTTGAATGCGGGTCAAAGTGTAGAAAGGCACATGACATCATCCATACGCAAAACTCTTTCAAGGCCTCTTCAGTTTTTGTCTTCTAGAAGGCGTGCCAATTCAGTTGGTTTGTTGGTGCCTTCTGTGTCTCGTTTCCCAGCTTTGGTATCTCTTGATATAAGTTTCTGTAATCTGATTCAAATCCCTGATGCTATTGGACTGTTACGTTGTTTAGAAGATTTAAACATAGGGGGGAACAATTTTGTGACGCTACCTCATTGCATCAAGGAACTTCCCAAGCTAACTTGGTTGAATTTGGAGCACTGTAAGCATCTAAGGTGGATGCCTAGTACCCTTTTGCCGATACGAGGAGGTAGCAATGGAGGAATATTTGTTTACAACTGCCCCAATTTGAGTGACACGGAAGGTTGTCGTGTCACAGTTATTTCATGGATGATAAAAATGATTCAGGTGCCAATTTCAATTCCTCGTTTGTTTTCCCTTTTGGCTTCTCTATGTATATTATGAACTGATATGGATAGCTAATTTCTTTTATTCCAGGTGAACATGCAATGCCCTTTAATTAAATGCAAATTTGAAGTTGTTATTCCAGGAAATGAAATTCCAAGGTGGTTCAAAAAACAGAATACGGGTGATTCAGTGATCTTGGATCCATCTCACATTCTGGATGACAATAATTGGATTGGCATTGCTTGTTGTGGAACATTTGTTGCACATCATGCTCCAACTCAGTTGTTTGAAGAAACAATAGAATCTCAAGATCTAATTAGTTTTGGTTTCCGTTGTACTCGTTCTGATGGGAACATTTATTCCCGAGTTCCAATATGTCTTAAGAAAGATTTGATCACAACTGAAGTAGATCATATGTTGTTAAGCTTTATCTCCCGGGAAGTTTTCATTAATTTTTATGCAAGTCATATAAAAGAAGGAGCATCTGATCTTCATGGTATTAAATTGCATGCCGCAAGTGATTATCCAGAAGAAGTAGTAGAAGTGAAGAGCTGTGGTTATCGTTGGGTATTTAAGGAAGATTTGGAACAATTTAACCCAACAATGATGTACAGTGCCAATTCTTCAGCTCAGAGTCCGAAGCACAAGTTTCTGGCAATTCAAGATCACCAATAAATAGCATTCTCTTATTGTTTAATGGTTCAGTTCTTCTAGTGCTTTTTGCTTTACATTTACAAATGGGTTATTGTAATTTAAATCTTTTTTAATTAAACTACGATAACATAAACATAAATCAATCAAGTTCTTAATTCTGCAGGTATAAACTTTCTGCCGTCATTTTTAAAAAATATTGGATTCAAAATTAAATATTCAATCGAAGTTTATTCTGATGTCATATAATGATATAGATTTAAGTTAAAAAATATCCTTAAAACATTAGTTCAAATGGTAAAAGAAGAAATTTTATCTTTTCCAATACACTAAATACATAAAAAAAACTTTAAATGTTGACTTATACGTTATATTTTCTATGAAAAGATTTTCTTATAATATCCTTAATTATATATATAATAAAAACAATTTAAGGATCCAATCCAACCAACAATGGGTACACGTTTGTGTCTTTTAGAAGAAAAACTTCTAAATAAGTATAAATATTCTGGGAAATTTAGATGCCGAAAATATTGAGGCCAGATAGCTAGTATCTCCCAAAATTCAGCTCCAATTTCAATTGTTTCTTAATACACACTATTTTCTTGCAACAGTAACATCTAAAAACTAAAAATACATTTGAAGAACGTATGCAAATTGCAAAACAATAGCATATTAGAAATATTTGGTGATAAAATGTATTAATCCATTTCTAATATTAACATCTTTGACATCTAATTCAGATGCTAGTTTCCACTAAAAATGGAGGATGAAAAGAAATTTCTGACTCTCATATGTGCAAAGTTGTCTCTCAACTACCCTGTGTGAGTTTCTTTTAGTATTACTTATAATCCATTCAAGCATGAAGTGAGGTCCATGAAAGCATTGCGATCGTCCATTGAATGATCATATCCAAAATCTTCCTCTGCCTTGGCTTAGTATCTCTCAAAACAAAGGTTGATTTAAATATGAAATTGGAATCACAAGCCCCTTCATTTTCTCTCTTAACAGAGATTGAGATAGCCTTTTTTGAACTTCATCAACTTTACAAGATTCTTGGCTAACAGCAGATGATACTCTTCTAACATAGGCTATGGACCCCTTTTTCACATTTCTATTGGGATGGTTCTGTTTCTGAGTTAATTTTACTACTGCCTGAATTGAACCAGTCAACAAACTCGTCTCGCAGATTAGTATTTAGCACTTTTTTTGTTCTAAATTCAACTTAGTCATATACAAGTAGACACTAGTATTCTACAAAGAAGTCCACCAAAAAAGGGAACAAGTTTACTAGAAACGTGTATATTTGTTCTTGTTTATTCTCTGTTTCGTGATTGTAGCAGAAATGTTTTTCTACTCAATTGAAACATATTAGGAAGCTACAATTCATGTATATGAGATCCTTCCCTACAAATATGCATGAATTTCGTTAGTCATCCATCACACAGTCATAAAACGAAAATGAGACTAACGGCACTTATATCGTTCAAGAAATTGGGTAGGTGCCATAGAGAAAATGTTTAGCAAATCATGACAAAGATTTGGAGCAAAGAGCTACCAATATTGAAGCAATGCGTGTCAAATTGGAAGTTAAGAAAGGTTAACGTCACTACTTATCTATTTTTTTTTTTAAAAAAAAAAGTATGTCCCACACTCCCGTTTCAATGTTTTGTTTTGCTCATAATAAACTCTAAACCACTCACTGCAAGAATTTTCATCTATCCTTTCCTCCACAGAAAAACTACTACCCTGCAAACTAACCAAAAGACACGTCCATTGACTTTAATATATATATAAATCCCTTATCCTCGGTGTGCATCTCATTTTCATAACAACTAATCCTTATTTCTGCATTGCTTATTCCTTATTGACTGTGCACACTTACAATGGATTGCATGAGAATCGAAAGCCCCTTGTCTGTTGAGAAGAATTGGAAATATGATGTGTTTGTGAGTTTTAGAGGGGAGACTCGCTTCAACTTCACCGATCATCTTTATGCTGCTCTCCTCAGACACGGCATACTTGCCTTCAGGGATGATACCAGGCTCCAGAAAGGAGGACCTATATCAGCAGGGCTTCAGCAAGCTATTGAAGGATCACAGATTCTGATTGTTGTCTTCTCTATCAACTATGCTTCTTCCACATGGTGCTTGCGAGAACTCGCACAGATAGCTGACTGCATTCAAATCCCAGGACACACTGTTCTGCCAGTTTTCTATGATGTGAGTCCAACTGAAGTGAGAAGGCAAAGTGGAAATTATGAAGCAGCCTTTATTAAACATGAACAAAGATTCAAAGATGATGCTGAGATGACGGAGCAAGTGCGAAGATGGAGGGCAGCTCTAACACAAGTAGCCAATCTCTCTGGCTGGGATATGAGGAATAAGTGAGTAAACAGTTCTATTTTGCTATTTACTCCTTTAAAATAAAGACATTTCAAAGATTTCAGTGGACAATTATGATTCATAGACCATCTCATGCTATATATAGTTTTTTCCCCTTTTGTTGAACTAAGAATTTATGTAGATTTTCTTGTTCTGTCTTTTGTTTTTCACCTTTTTTTACTATATATTCAGGTCACAATCTGCGAACATTGAGGAAATTGTGAAAGCAGTAACAAGTATATTGAGTCCCAAACCATCATCAAGTCTATCTAATGATATAGTTGGGATGCAATCCCCTTTGGAAGAACTCAAAAAGATTCTAGCTTTAGGCTTGGATGATGATGTTCGTGTGGTAGGGATTTGTGGAATGGGTGGTATAGGAAAGTCAACTCTTGCCACCATTTTATATGAAGAAATCTCTCATCAATATGATGTTTCATGTTTTGTAGATGATGTAAGCGAAACATACAGACATTATGGTCCACTTGGTGTACAAAAGCAACTTCTTTGTCAAGCTTTCAAGGAAGAAAATTTTCCTATATGCAATCTTTCATTGGCAAATAATCTTATTCAAACTAGGTTACGCCATAGGAAGGTTTTCATAGTTCTAGATAATGTTGAAAAGGGAATTCAATTAGAGAAGTTGGCTATAAAACGAGAATGGGTAGGTCCAGGGAGTAGAATAATTATAGTTTCTAGAGATGAACATATATTGAGAGAGTATGGAGTGGATGGAGTTTATAAAGTTCAACTCTTAAATGATGAGAATGCTCTGCAATTGTTTTGTAGAAAAGCTTTCAAATGTAATCATGTTGCACAAGATTACAGACGTTTGACAAATTCTGCATTAACATATGCTAGTGGACTCCCGTTAGCAATTAGAGTATTGGGCTCATTTTTGTTTGGGCGAAATGTGTCTGAGTGGAGTAGTGCATTAGTTAGATTAAAAGAAAATCCAACAAAAGATATTCTAGATGTGCTTAGAATCAGCTATGATGGACTTGAGGAGATGGAGAAGGAGATATTTCTTGATATTGCATGTTTCTTTCCCTCTAGAGAATGGGATTTAGAAGATATTTTAAGTATTCGAGGATTTCAACCTGATATTGGTTTAAGAATTCTCATTGATAAGTCACTCATAACTAATGTGGGGAATATGATCTGTATGCATGATTTGTTGAGAGATTTGGGTAGGAGTATTGTTCGAGAAAAATCACCCAAAGAACCAAGAAAGTGGAGTAGGTTATGGAATCAAAAGGATCTAAGTGATGTCTTGCGGGAAAATAAGGTAAAATAGTTATTGCGAATATTGTTCTTGACTTCATTTTTAGAATTTAAATAATTTTCAAAGGTCTAATGTTTCAGGCAGCAGAAAACCTTGAAGCCATAGTTCTGCCAAGATTTCATCAAAATAGAGAAGAGATGTCAGAAAGGACAACACTGAGGGTTGAAGCTTTATCACAAATGAGGCACCTTAAATTACTCATCCTCAGAGAAGCGAATTTCTTAGGATGTCCTAATTTTCTTTCTAATGAGTTGGGGTATCTTGATTGGAAAGACTATCCTTTTACATGTTTGCCATCAAGCTTTCAGCCAAATAAACTCGTTAAATTAATCCTACATTATAGCAACATCAAAGAACTATGGGAGGGAATAAAGGTATGATAGATATCATTGTATTATTTATGCTTTGATTATATTTGAAAGAAAACAAGAAGACAATTTTCTTATTCTTTCTCTTTTCGTTCATTTAATTAAAATGAGCTAGAATATAGTTATAATAATAGCCTTCTATTTTATTGCAGGATCTCCATAATTTGACATATCTGGAACTATGTCATTCCAAAAATCTTGTAAAGATACCAAATTTATCTCATGCCCCAAATCTTGAGTACATAAATCTTAAAGGATGTGTGAAACTTGTTTACCTTGATGCATCTATTGGTTCTCTGGAAAAGCTTCTTCATTTGAATTTAGAAAACTGTAAAAATCTTGTGAGTATTCCCAACAGCATATTTCATCTTAATTCTCTTCGTAATTTAAACCTATCTGGGTGTTGGAAATTACTTAAATATCAGTTGTTAGAGAAACCAAGAGAAAGCAAGCAGTTGAATACAGGTCAAAGTGTGCAAAGCCATATGACAACCTCCATATGCAAAACTCTTATGAGGCCTCTCAACTTTTTGTCTTCTAGAAGGCGCTCCAATTCAGTTGGTTTGTTGGTGCCTACTTTGTCCCGTTTCCCAGCTTTGGTATTTCTTGACATAAGTTTCTGTAATCTAGTTCAAATCCCTGATGCTATTGGACAGTTACGTTGTTTACAATGGTTAAACATAGGGGGAAACAATTTTGTTACGCCACCTGATTGCATCAAGGAACTTCCCAAGTTAAGGGTGTTGAACTTGGAGTACTGTAAGCATCTAAAGTTGTTGCCTAGTACCTTTATGCCGATAGGAGGTAGCAGTGGAAGATATTACTATGGAGGAATATATGTTTTCAACTGCCCCAATTTGAGTGACACGGAAGGTTGTCGCCTCACAGTTATTTCATGGATGATAAAAATGATTCAGGTACCAACTTCAATTCCTCCTTTCTGTGTATATTATGAACTTATATTGTTAATCGTACCTAATTTCTACGGTGGCAGGTGAACCTGCAATGCAGAATTCAAGCTGTTGTTCCAGGAACTAAAATTCCAAGGTGGTTCAGCAAACAGAAGACGGGTGATTCAGTGAGCCTTGATCCATCTCCCATTGTGGATGACAATAATTGGATTGGCATTGCTGTTTGTGTAACATTTGTTGTGCATCATACTCCAACTCAATTGCTTGAAGAAGCCATATATCCTCCCGCTCTAATTGCTTGTGGTTTTCGTCGTAAAGGGTATAGGGGCAGTTATCCCCATGTTCCAATACGTCTTAAGAACGATTTGATCACAGCTGAATTAGATCATATGTTGCTAATATTTGTATCCCGGGAAGATTTCCTTGATGAGAATACAAGAATTGCAAAAGAAGGAACATCTGATCTTCATGGTATTACATTGCATACCATAAGTGATTATCCAGAAGAAGTAGTAGAATTGAAGAGGTGTGGTTACCGTTGGGTATTTAAGGAAGATTTGGAACAATTTAACCCAACAATGATGTTTAGCGCCAATTCTTCAGCTCAGAGTCCCAACCACAAGTTTCTGGCAATTCAAGATCACCAATAAATAGCCCGCAATCCTTATATTCATCAATGATAATTTTGTAACTTGTAACATTTTTAACACCAATGATCATTTTGCTTTACATTTATAAATGGGTTTTTGTAATTTAAATGTTTTTTAATTAAATTACTATAACATAAAAATAAAACAATCAGTCAGTTTTAAGAATATTGGATTCAAAATTAAATATTCAATTGAAGTTTATTCATTTGAATTCATATAATCATATAGATTAAGTTATAAAAATATCCTAAAAAGTAAAAACATTAGTTAAAATGGTAAAAAAAGAAATTTTAGTTTTTCCAATAAACTAAATACGTAAAAAACTTAAAATCTTAACTTATATTTTATATTTTCTATGAAAAGATTTTCATATAATAATAATAATAATAATAATAATAATAATAATAATAGCAATTTATGGATCCAACCAACAATGGTACATGTATGTGTTTTTTGAAAGAAAAACTTATAAATTTGTAAGTATAAATATTCAGGAGAATTTAGATGCTGAAAATAGGCCAGATAAATAGTATCTTCCAAAATTCCGCTCCAATTTCAGTTGTATTTTAATACACACTATTTTCTTGCAACAATAGCAGTAGCTAAAAAGTAAAAAATACATTTAAAGAACATATGCAAATTGCACAACAGTAACAGTCTAAAAATATTTGATGATAAAATATATTAATCCATTTCTGATATTTACATCTTTGATATCTAACTAAGATGCTAGTTTCACGACAAAAGAAGGATTGAAAAACAAATTCTAAGCGCCTTATCTACAAAATTGTAACTCAACTACCCTCTGTGAGTTTCTTTTAGTATTACTCATAAATCATAATCCATTCAAGCAAGAAGTGAGGTCCATGAAAGCATTCTCATTGCAAGGAATGGTAAGACCGTCCATTGAATGATCATATCCAAATTCTTCCTCTGTCTTGCTTAGTAACTCCCGAAACAAAGTTTGATTTAAATATGAAATTGAAATCACAAACCATTTCATTTTCTCTCTAATATAGTTTGCGAGATAGCCTTTTTTAAACTTCATCAACTTTACAAGATTCTTGGCTATCAGCAGATGATACTCTTCTAATAGTTTGTTTCTTTTTTTATTTTATTATTATAGGTTATGGACCCTTTTTCACATTTCTGTTGGGATGGTTCTGTTTTGAGTTTATTTTACTACTGTCCGAATTGAACCTCTCAACAAACTCGTCTCGCAAATTAGTATTTAGCACTTGTTTAGTTCTAACTTTAACTTAGTCATATACAAGGAGGTTGATGACTTATAAATAAAGGTGAGAATTTGAGTTGTAAGAGTGTGAGTTATTTGTAACAAATATTTGAATAATAATTTTTTTATTAAAGCTTTTTTTATTGTGTTTTTATTTGTATTTTTAGTTTTCTTATTAAATATTAAAGGTTAGGTTGATTGGTTTTAATTTAAATAGTTAAATAAATCTAAGTGTCAACACAATAATATTAGAGTGTGTCCAAAACTCTGATACTAATCTTTTTAGACAGGTAAAAACTTTTTTCCTATCAATTTTCTTTAAAGAGATCCATTAATTCATGAATTTTTTCAATAATTCATAAAATTTATAATTTTATAATATTATTTCGTAATATTATTACTAGCAAAAATAAAATTCAACTTAGTCATATACAAGTAGACACTAGTATTCTACAAAGAAATTGACAAAAAAAAAAAGGTTTACTAGAGATTTTTTGTTCGTGCTTTTTTTATTTTATGTTTTGTGATTGTAGGAGAAATGTGACCTAAAAAAGAAATTGAATATAGACTGTTACAGACTGAACATGTTACCAAGCTATAATTCATGTCTACGAGATCCTTTCCTAAATACTCATCAATTTCGTTAGTCACCATCACACAGTGTCATATAAGAAAAATGAGATGAAGATTTATAATAAGATTCTTATTTATTAATTTAAAAAGAAAACAAAAAATACTTAAAATAAAAGGACTTACTTAAAAATTTTAATTTAGTATAAAAATTTAATTATAAATTTTTAAAGTATAAAAATTTAATTAAAATTTTAATAAAATTATAAAAATAATAGAATAATTAAACTTTACATTTTTTTATAAAGACATCCTTTAGATTTGAAAGAATAATGTGATCTATATTGGTCATGTTAGAGATATTCTTGTTTGCAGCACAAGGCATAGTGGAGAAGACTCACTGTAGATAGTCAATATTGTAAATTTTTTGGGTCGTTCATGTGGAGAATACCGAACATGCTAAGAAGCTACAAGTCATGTATATGAGATCCTTCTCTATAATTACTCATCAATTTCGTTAGTCATCCATCAATGACATGGAACCAAGACACGCACCATTTGCCATAGGAAAAATATTTGGCAAATGAAAAGATTTGGACAAACGAATCTGTTTATCTATTTTTAATATACTGAAATTGATATCTACTAGTGTTCTAAAATAAAAAGTATTGTCACATCAGTTTAATAGTGAATTTTGCATAATTTTTTTCATCTATTTTTTGTTCTACATATATAGTAATATTAATATTCATTTCCCTTATTTTCTTCTTTTTAAAGTAGTTAAATGATATGCTATGAAAAAAAAAAAGTGAAATCTTAAAAATCTGATTTGAAGACAATTATTACAAATAACACTTATATCTTGAGGACTTTGTGCCGACCTTCCACATATTATTTATCACTAAGGGATTCACATGGGTGATGGGGTCAATTGAGAAAGGACAACATACGCGTTTACGATTTTTTAAAAATTAAAATCTCCACAAAGAATTCTCTACATGTATAAATTTGCTATTTTGATAAGAAAAATTATTCTTTTTTTTAATTATAAGTTTGGAATTTTATCAACAAAATTAGGGAAAAAACTCAAATGGGAGAATCTCATTGTCTTTCTTTTTGTCCCAATAAGGACACTTGTAATTTCATTGAAAGCAATAGCATTCTAGAAATATTTGGTGATAAAATGTATGAGTCCATTTCTAATATTTACAACTTTGACATGTAACTGAGACGCTAGTTTCCACTAAAAATGAAGGATAAAAAAGAAATTTCTGAGTGTGTTATGTGCTAAGTGGTCTCTCAACTAGCCTGTGTGAGTTTCTTTTAGTATTGCTTATAATTCATTCAAGCAAGAAGTGAGGTCCATGAAAGCATCTCTTTGCAAGGAATACTGAGACCGCCCATTGGATGATCATATCCAAATTCTTCCTTTGCCTTGGCTTAGTAACTCTTGAAATTTACAAAGATTGATTTAAATATGAAATTGGAATCACAAGCCCTTTCATTTTCTCTCTAACATAGACTGTGAGATAGCCTTTTTTTGAACTTCATTAAGTTTACAAGATTGTTGGCTAACAGCGATGATACTCTTCTAATAGTTTGTTTCTATGGACCCCCCCCCCCCTTTTTTCACATTTCTATTGGGATGTTTCTGTTTTTGAGTTAATTTTACTACTGCCTGAATTGAACCAGTCAACAAACTCGTCTCGTAGATTAGTATTTAGTACTTTTTATAGCTCTAAATTCAACTTAGTCATATACAAGTAGACACTAGTATTCTACAAAGAAGTCCACCAAAAAAGGGAAGTTTACCAGAAACGTGTGCTTTTATTCTTGTTTATTCTATGTTTCGTGATTGTAGCAGAAATGTTTTTCTACTTGGAAATTAAAAAAGGTTAACGTCACTATTAATCTATTTAAAAAAAAAAAAAAAAGTATGTCCCACACTCCCAATTCAAAGTTTTGTTTTGCTCATAATAAAGTATAAACCACTCACTGCAAGAATTTTCATCTATACTTTCCTCCCCAGAAAAACTATTACCCTGCAAACTAACCAAAAGACACGTCTATTGACTTTAATATATATATATATATATATATATATATATATATATATATATATCCCATATCCTCAGTGTGCATCTCATTTTCATAACAACTAGTCTTTATTTCTGCATTACTTATTGACTGTGCACACATACAATGGATTGCATGAGAATCCAAAGCCCCTTGTGTCTTGAGAAGAATTGGAAATATGACGTGTTTGTGAGTTTTAGAGGGGAGACTCGCTTCAACTTCACTGATCATCTTTATGCTGCTCTCCTCAGACACAGCATAGTTGCCTTCAGGGATGATACTAGGCTCGAGAAAGGAGGACCTATATCAGCTCTGCAAGCTATTGAAAGATCACAGGTTCTGATTGTGGTCTTCTCTATCAACTATGCTTCCTCCAGATGGTGCTTGGAAGAGCTGGCAAAGATAGCTGACTGCATTGAAACACGGGGACAGCGTGTTCTGCCAGTTTTCTATGATGTGACTCCAACTGAGGTGAGAAGGCAAAGTGGAAATTATAAAAAAGCCTTTATGAAATATGAAGAAAGATTCAAAGAAGATGCAGAGATGATGCAGCAAGTGCGAAGATGGAGGGCGGCTCTAACACAAGTAGCTAATCTCTCTTTGCTGGGATGTGAAGAAGGATAAGTCAGTAACCCCTTCTATGTCTTGCTATTTATTCTTTTCAAATAATTTGATCACCACTCTTAACATTGATTAAGATAACACAAAATTTTCATTGAAGAATTATGCTTGATTGATATGTAGTTTTTCTTGTACTGTCTTAATTGAAGATTTTGTGTTCTCTTTTTTTTTTCTTGGTGTATTTAGGTCACAATCTGCTGAGATTAAAAATATTGTGAAAGTGGTAACAAGTATAGTGAGTCCCAAACCATCATCAAATCTATCTGATGATATAGTTGGGATGCATTCTTCTCTACAAGAGTTAGAAAAGCTTCTACTTTTGGACTCAGAGAATTATGTTCGAGTTGTAGGGATTTGTGGAATGGGCGGCATAGGAAAGTCAACTCTTGCCACCATTTTATATGAAAAAATCTCTCATCAATATGATGCTTCATGTTTTGTGGATGATGTAAGTAGAATTTACGGAGGTTATGGTCCACTTGGTGTACAAAAGCAACTTCTTTGTCAAGCTTTCATGGAAGAAAATTTTTCGACATTAAATCTTTCATTGGCAAATAATCTGATTCAAACTAGGTTACGCCGTAGAAAGGTTCTGATAGTTCTTGATAATGTTGATGAGAGGATTCAATTGGAGAAGTTGGCTATAAAACGGAAAAGGCTAGGTAGAGGGAGTAGAATAATCATAGTTTCTAGAGATGAGCATCTATTGAGAGAACATGGAGTGGATGAAGTTTTCAAAGTTCCGTTCTTAAATGATGAGAATGCTCTCCAATTGTTTTGCAGAACAGCTTTCAAATGTAATCACATTGCAAAAGATTACGAGAGCCTGACAGATTCTGCATTAGAATATGCTAATGGACTTCCTTTAGCGATTAAAGTATTGGGCTCATATTTGTTTGGACGAAATGTGTCAGAGTGGAGTAGCGCATTGGTTAAATTGAAAGAAAAGCCAACAAAAGATATTATGGATGTGCTACGAATCAGTTTTGATGCACTTGACGATATGGAAAAGGAAATCTTTCTTGATATTTCTTGTTTCTTTTTAAATGGTCGTGATCGTGGAAAATACGTGAAAGATATTTTACGTATTCGAGGATTTCATCCTGATATTGGTATAAGAATTCTCATTGATAAATCACTCTTAATTCAAAGAGAATCGTGGATAGAGATGCACGATCTGTTGAGAGAGTTGGGTAGAAGTATTGTTCGAGAAAAATCACCTCACGAACCAAGAAAGTGGAGTAGGTTATGGAATCAAAAGGATTTAAGCAATGTCTTACGAGAAAACAAGGTAATATAGTTATTGAAATTGTTGTAGGTTGCCACTTTTATTTAGAATCTAAATAATCTTAAAAGCTCTAATATTTCAGATAGCAGAAAACCTTGAAGCCATAGTTCTGCGACAATGTTGTGAAAGCAGGGAAGAGTTGCCAGTTGAAGCTTTATCACAAATGAGTAACCTGAAATTGCTTATATTTAGAGATGGAAATTTGAATTTCTCAGGATGCTTGCATTTTCTTTCTAATGAGTTGGGATATCTTGAATGGGAAAAATATCCTTGCACATGTTTGCCATCAAGCTTTCAGCCAAATAAACTCGTTAAACTAATCCTGCCTCATAGCAACATGAAAGAACTCTGGAAGGGAATAAAGGTATGGCAGATATATATCCTTGTCTTTGTTCGTATTAATTTTATAATTAAATTATTTTTTTGAGATCTATAATTTTATCAAATTTATAATTAGATCCTTATAATTTAAAAATGTTCAACTAAATTCTTATACCATTAAGGTAGAAGAATAAAATCTTAAGAAGAGAAAAATAATTTAAAAATATAAAATTTTAAAAAAGAGAAAATTAATTTAAAAATGTAAAATTTTAAGTAAATGTCAAGTTTTTTATTCATAAAATATGTATTCTTTTCTAATTCTTGAAAATAGTCATTATTAACAGATTCATATTTACTTAAAACTTTATATTCACAATAAGTTGTTTCTTGTAATAGTTAATATATATATGTATTCATTAAGTTATTTGATAAAATTGTATTTAATTAGAATTACTTGCATAAATGAACTAATTATTTAAATTTATAAGTTAAAAGTAATTATTTATGCTATTGATTTTTGTAACGTATTCTCTAATTACAAGAATAAAACCCCCTTTAAAAAAATTATAATTAGATAGGTGGATATTATAAACTATATACAGTTATTCATAAAATATTAATAATAATATCAATATATACGAATACAATTGGAAAAATAATTTGAGTTGTATTTATATTTGTAATTATAAATTAAAATAATTGATAAGAAAAGTATATCAACTAAATAACTTATTTGTGAATTTAAATATATAGTTTCAAGTAAACTAGTGAAGAGCCCCGTGCATATGATAAGTTTAATGAAAAAATATTTAATATTAAGATACAGTTAGATTAAGTATTTAACATGGAGTTTTTATATTAAATTGGATCATAAGAATAAAGATATATAATTTTACTTTATTAAAGAATTCAAAAATATATAAGATAAAATTTGTGAACAAAACAATTTAATAAAAGTTAATAATTGTATAATAAAAGTTGTGAATAAAACAATTTAATATTAACTTCCCATAAAAATTTCTTTAAAATTAAAATTTTAATAAACAAATTAGCAATCCATACTGTGCACGGAAAAACCTTATTCAAGTTAATAAATTTTTTTTATGAGCATATTGAAAATAGACATGGATATTTATAGACTTCCATCAAATTTAAGAATAACTATGATCATATACAACAATAATTTTCCATGATTCTATCCAATGATTTTTTTTATACGGGATTCTATCATATAATTACATATATGATAGAATTTATATAATTTAACAAATTTTTTAATTAACAAAACAAAAAAATTAAAATGCTACGAAAAAATAAATGTTTTTATAACTCGTGAAAGAAAATTAATTTAACCATTATAGAAACAAATGAAAGATAAGATGTTATCTAAAATTTAAAAAGTCTTTCGTATGAAACGAAAATAAATTAATATTTTGACAATAAACTAATAATTGCCGTTTATAGTTTTTATATTTCTTGAAATAGAATGTTTACTTAATCAAACACTAACATTTTATATGCAATATCTGAATATATGAAAAGATAAAATGAAACATTGAAGTGGAAAAGAACTAATAAAGAATGTTATTCATATAAGGATATCAATGAACACAACATTATTTATCATCCTGAAAGTATATCAAAAGCGTAATGATAAGAAAAAATATTATTCACATGTAAATAAAATTTAGATTTCATTTATGAAGTAAGCAATCTCAAAATAAGTATAAAAAAAAAGCTACTATATAAACATCCCTCTATATGTTAATATAGAAAAAACTACCAAATAAGCATTTGCTTGTCAGGAGGGATTTCTTTTTTATCCTAAATTTTAGCCTTAACAATCGTTTTGGAACTTTAATTTCCGTCTCCATGGTGATGACCTTTCCCCACGAAGATTTGCATCTGTTTAAAACGAAAGCCATAATTGTAACCAGTTCAACCATTTCAAAAACCATTACTATGACAAAACACCCAAAAACTGCAAACCAATTGCTAATAATGGTTATTTTCAAGAACTAGAAAGGAAGAATACATACTTTCTAAATAAAAATATTAAATTAAAATTTATTTATTTGATTTCATATCATTTTTGTCTTTGTTCTTTTTAAGTAGTTACTTTTATTTATTATTTCTTTTGTCTTTTAAAAGTTACATTTAAATATATACTACAGCTTAAAAATGAAAATATTTGACAAAATATATAAGTATGAATGTAATGTTTGAATAGTTGACAATAATATTTAATTTTTTAATTTTATATTTTATGAATCATAAATACTATCTATTTTTAACAATATTATTATTACAACTAGGTCATATATATTAAAAGAGTATAAATTGTTGAAAGAGAAAAAAAAATTATATATAGGAACAAAAATAATGTATAAGTAATGAAAACAATTAGGTGAAAAAGGACAAAAAAATTAATGAGTTAGAAGGTAGTTAACTAGATAGAGTAATATTGCTTTCTTTTATTGGATTTTTTTTGGTTGCAGGATCTGCCTAATTTGACACATATAGCACTAAAAGGTTCTGATAATCTTGTAAAGATACCAAACTTATCTCAGGCCCCAAATCTTGAGGAACTAAATCTTGAAGGATGTGTTAAACTTGTTCACCTTGATCCATCTGTTGGTTCTCTACAAAAACTTCGTTTCTTGAATCTGAAATGCTGCAAAAGCCTTGTAAAGATACCCATCTTAGCTCGGACTCCAAATCTTGAGAAGCTAAATCTTGCAGGATGTGATAAACTTGTACAGCTTGATGCATCTGTTGGTTCTCTACAAAAGCTTCATTCCTTAAATCTGAACAACTGCAAAAGCCTTGTAAAGATACCCATCTTAGCTCGGACTCCAAATCTTGAGAAGTTAAATCTTGAAGGATGTGATAAACTTGTTCACCTTGATGCATCTATTGGTTCTCTAGAAAAACTTCGTTTCATGAATTTGGAAAACTGCAAAAATCTTGTTAGTATTCCCAATAGCATATTTCATCTTAATTCTCTTGATGATTTAAATCTTTCTGGCTGTTGGAAATTATTTAAATATCAGTTGTTAGAGAATCCAAGACAGAGCGAGCAGTTGAATTCAGGTCAAAGTGTGCAAAGCCACATGACATCATCCATATGCAAAACTCTTACAAGGCCTCTCCATTTTTTATCTTCTAGAAGGCGTTCCAATTCAGTTGGTTCATTGGTGCCTTCTTTGTCTCGTTTCCCAGTTTTGACATCTCTTGACATAAGTTTCTGTAATCTAGTTCAAATCCCTGAAGCTATTGGACAGTTACATTGTTTAGAATATTTAAATATCGGGGGAAACAATATTGTTGCGCTTCCTCATTGCATCAAGGAACTTCCCAAGCTAACTTGGTTGAACTTGGAGTACTGTAAGCATCTAAAGGGGTTGCCAAGTACACTTCTGCCGATCAGAAGAGTATATCGTGGAGGAATATATGTTTTCAACTGCCCAAATTTGAGTGACACGGAAAGTTGTGGTGTGACAGTTATTTCATGGATGATAAAAATGATTCAGGTACCAACTTCAATTCCTCCTTTCTATGTATATTATGAACTTATATTGTTAATCGTACCTAATTTCTACGGTGGCAGGTGAACTTGCAATGCTCTTTCCCCAAATACAGCATTAGAGCTGTTGTTCCAGGAAGTAAAATTCCAAGGTGGTTCAGCGAACAGAATGCGGATAGTTCAATAAGGCTGGATCCGTCTCCCATTCTAGATGACAACAATTGGATTGGCATTGCTGTTTGTGGAACATTTGTTGCACATCATGCTTCACCTCAATTTGTTCGACGAGAGACAGGATCTCTTTTAGAATGTGTTTTTAGTCGAAGTTTCTATCTGAGCGTTCATTACGATGTTCCAATACGGTTTAAGCAAGATTTGATCGCAACTGAATTGGATCATGTGTTTCTAATGTTTTGCTCCCGGGAAAATATCATTGATTTTTTTTCAGAGGTTTTAAAAGAAGGGCCATGTTGTCGTGATGGTTGTGAATTGGCCATCGAAAGTGATTATCCAGAAGTAGTAGAAGTGAAGAGTGTTGGTTATCGTTGGGTATTCAAGGAAGATGTGGAACAACTTAACCCAACAATGATGTACGGAGCCAATTCTTCATCTCGTCACAATCAGAAGCACAAGTTTTTGGCAATTCAAGATGAGCAATTAATGTAGCCCGCAATCCTTAAATTGATGAATGAATGAAAATGTTGCATCTGCGTTTTGTCTACTACTTAACATTTTTAACACCTCCCACAATACATAAAGCATTCTCTTACTCTTTAGTGGTTCAGTTTGTTTAGAGGCTCCTGCTTTACACTTACAAATGGGTTCATGTAATTTAAATGTTTTTAACTACTACATCAGTCTTTCACATTGGTCGCATAAATGGTCATTTAAAAAAATGGATGTAATTGCGTGACTGTGTAAAACGTTTTACACTGTTAATGCATCAAAATTAACGAGCCTGCTACACATACAAGCAAAAACGAGTTACAAGTTTTACAAGTTAGCCCAGCCCATAAACAATACACGCGCATGAAGAGGGATTGAATGGAGCGTAAAATTCACGCGCTCCCATTCAAACGGTTACGTACGCTTCGAGTAATGGTAGACTCTTCCACTTCTTCCACTTCTCAAAGCAATTCGAAAAAAACGCAACCCTTCCATTTTCGAGCAAAATTCGAAAATCAAAATATACAACTCGTCGCTAACCTTCGAAACCTCCATCAACACACCATCAAACTCTCCAGAGAAAACAAAGCAACAATACTCAAGGTACGTTACATTACGATTCCTATATATTTTACAGATTACGAACTAGATTTTTCTTTTCTTCTACGTTGTTGTTCTAGGGTTTACTGTTATTCTTACTTCTTTATTACACTGTTCTTCTACGTTGTTGTTCTAGGTTTTACTCTTATTCTTGTTGTTCTAGATCTTCTGGTAACTGATTTTTTGGGGTATATTCCGTAGATTGGGGGTGTATATTGCTTGACCTTGTAATATTACTTGACCTTGTATATTGAAGCATGTTTGAGTGATACCTGACTGATATATATGGATGTATCTGAATCATATCTATGGGTGTATCTCACTGTTATCAATGGGTGTATCTTACTGATATCTTTGGGTGTATCTGACTCATATATATGGGTGTATCTTACTGTTATTAATGGGTGTATCTTACTGATATCTTTGGGTGTATTTTTCATTTCAGAGAAAATGGCAGCAAGAAACCAAACAAAAGACCTTAAGTGTGCCACACATCTCCTAAGTGATAAATTCAGAAACATGACTGAGGAGAAGAAGGCGATAGTGAGGGATCTCGGATTCGGTGGGTTGATGCACATCCCACCACTAAGGGTGCATCACCAACTGTTAAGGGAGCTGGCAAACAACTTCAAACTTGGGGAGAACAGACTGGAAACAAGATATGGTTCTTTCAAAATAACACCAAGAAAGATAGGTCATGCGCTTGGCATCAATGCAACAGGTAACTAGCTAAAAATTATAGGTGTATATTAAGTTGATGCTTGGGTGTATTTAAGTTGATGCTTGGATGTATTTGAACCGACTTTGATACTTTGTTGTTTTCTTTTTGTAGGAGATCTATTTCCTCAGAAAGTCGAGTATAAGAAACTTTCTGAGGATGACAAAATAATATTTAGAAGATTCCAGGGTAAGACCCTCAAAAGTCTTACCGATGAGATGATGGATATCGGCGTTGGTAACGAAGAGGAACGCCTAATGTTCAAGAGGATTTTCATCCTCTATATACAGATGGCGTTCCTTTTGCCAATGACGATAAACAAAATCTCGCCTGTGCACCTAGCCCCAATTTTTGAGATGGACGGCATCACGGAGCGAAACTGGGCGGGGCATGTTTTAACCTTCATCATCAAGGGCATCACAGACTACAAGGAAAAAAAGAAGAAGGCAATTGATGGCTGCCTCTTTGCCCTGATGATAATTTACTTTCATCTTTCAAAAAACAAAGGCAAGAAGAGGGCTGAAAGACCACCAAAACCCTGGATTGCCAACTGGAGTAAGGAGCAGTTGGTGGAAAGAATGAGTGCAGAAACAGAGGAAATTTTGGTAAGTAAACATAATATGTTGGGTGTATTTTATTTACCTGAATGCTACTAACTAAAATATCTAATGTTTCAGGGGATTGTAAAGATGGCAGAGACAAGAGAAAAAATGAAAAAAATAGAAAAAAAAAAGGAAAAAAACAAGAAATAAAAAAAAACAAAAAAGGAAGGCGAGTTCAACATCGTCTTCGGAGAGAGAAACAACTACTGACAGTGACAGTTCTACCTCTGAGTCTGAGACTCAAGAAGACTCAGAGGATTCACCAAGGAAACACCCCAGCAAAAAGGGAAAAAAGTAAGTACCATACTTGGGTTTAATTTCTTTTTGGAGTTGGGTGTATTCGGTGGAATTATTTGGGTGTATTTTGTTGATCAAGTTGGGTTTATGTAGTTTATTAAGTTGGGTGTGTTTCTTTTGCTACGTTGGGTGTATATTGTCCATTCAGTTGGGTGTATCTTGTGCATTCATTTGGGTGTATTTTATATCTTTAGTATGTTCTAAACAATGATTGTTTGCCTTCCAGATTGGACTCCAGAAAAAGAAAGAAGAGTCAAGAGGAGTCAGATTCTGATTCAGAATCTGAATCTGAATCAAGTGATGAGTAATGTTCTGAAATTATTACTCCTTTCTTTTGGCTTGATTATAAAGATTTCGTGTATTAACTGAAGTGTCTCTTATTAACTTATAGAAGCGAAGAATCAATACCGGTGGAGAAGGAAAAGAAAAAGAAAAAAACAAAAACAACACCAAAAAAGTAAGCACTTCTTTGGATAAATATTCTTTGATAAAATTAATTTTTTATTTCTGATTCATACTTTTTTTTCCACCCAGAACACAATCAAAAAAGAAAAAAGTTGTTGTAGAGGATTCATCTCTTGAAGAAGATCAATACTTTGATGGCTACAGTACCTCGTAAGCTATATTACCGTCTATCATCGTAATTATTTTTGTTAACATCTTCTTTTATGAATGTAGTGAGAGATATGAAATATCAAGCGAAAAGCTAGATGAATTGCTAAGGAAAAACGTTGATAAATCTGCTGTAGAGGGGTATGTCTTGCTGGGCTGTCTATTTCAGATTTTGGTGTGTTTTCTTTGCTAATAATTGTTTCTTGTTTCGCAGGGAAAACGAAGATGACCTGCGATCGACAAAAGGTCGCTTTGCCTCCTCTGAAACGTAAGAAGCTTTATTTAATAAAATCTTGTTATCATGGTTTGGGTGTATTTTGTGGAACCATTTGGGTGTATTTTGTTGATTAAGTTGGGTGTATGTTGTTTATTAAGTTGGGATATTTCGTTTGTTGTGTTGGGTGTATATTGTCCATTCAGTTGGTTGTATCTTGTGCATTTATTTGGGTGTATTTAATACCTGTCTCTTATTTTGTCTGAATAACATGAAATCTGTTTAGAATACCGGCTGTGAACTTGGGAAGTGATGATCCTTCCTCTCAAGGACGCACAGAACAGAGTAGTGTAAACCAGCCGTCAGAGAGCATGTAATTTCTCTTTCAAATAACCGTTACTTTTGTTCTTCTATTACCTTATACTTCTAATTCTGTATATATTTTTTTTTAGAAAAAAAAGCTCTTTATTATTTTATTCAAGAAAAAAAAGGCAAAAAAAAGCAAAAACTGCAAGTATGTAAGTTCTCAAAAAATAAAGCCTTTCTTCTTTTTGAATTGTTCGGGTGTATTTTTTGACTTTCTTTGGGTGTATTTTAGGTTGAGTCCGGTTCAACAGTCAGCCAGTGAGCCGGCTGATTCGAATATGATGGTTGTGAGGGAACAGACACCGTCGGATGCGCTTGTAATGTGAGTTTTTCAAGAATATTTCAACCTTATTACCTTATTATTTTCAAAGGTGTTGTTAACCTTTCATTTTTCTTCTTGTTTAGAGTCCCAATTCAAGTTTTTGTGCCGGCGTCCCAAACAACACTGTGCCGGAACTTCAAGAAACACCTGAGTCAGATTTTGAACTAACCCCTCTGCTACAGATTGAAGGAACTACAGAAACGTAAGAAATAGTATTGGGTGAATATTTGTTTAGAGTTTGGGTGTATATTGGGTTACAGTTCGGGTGCATATTTGGTAACAGTTTGGGTGTATATTGTTCCTGAGTAGTTTTTTTACGCCATGATTAATTTTGTGTAACTGTGCAGTACTCCTGAACCCCCCCAACAACTTCAAGAAACCACACCCACGCTTCCCCCAGCTCCATCTAAAATGTAAGTTCATCAGACTAAAATCAATCTTTGCTTATGATCTGTATATTCTTACTCTTATAATACGTTATACATGATGACGCAGTCATCCAGCCGCAAAAGACGTTGCTGCCCTGATGATGATGGCACGGACAGCATCCTATGTTCCTAAAACAGATCCAGTGCCATCATTCAGCCTTGGCTTGACTGATTCAAGCCAGGAGGGAGCGTCAGCGCAGGAGACAGAAAAGGCAAAATCTTTAGAAACTGCAAATTTGCTAGAACAATTAGACGATTTGGTACAAAAAATAGCAAGAAATGCAGCGAAAGAAGAAAGTAAAAGTCCACAAATTCAAAGGGAGACTGGGGGAGAAAGTTCTGGGAGGTTTGAAACTCCTGCGGGGATAAATGAGAATACGGATGATATGAAACAGAAGTACTACATTTGGGGGACGCGAGTGAAGACATACGCAGATGGCAGAACTAACGAGTATGAAAACATGTGCACTTTGATGGCCAAAGATAAATACATTTTGACAAAAATGCACATTGCATCACTCCAGCCAGCAACTTATATAGAAGCTGAGGTAATATTAGAATAACACTAATGTTTTTACACCAAAGTTTACTGCAATGTTTATTAATATAAATTGATTTCGGCATATATTTCTAGATTGTATCTGCTATGTGCCTCATCATGAACCAGACAAATGATAAAAGGTTTCAAGAACAAGTATACTGTCTCCCCCCCGATATTGTGGTAAGTGTTACTTCTACGCATTTTGGGTGTATTTTCTGTATTCATTTGGGTGTATTTTTTAAGTTCACTTGGTTGTAAATTGTGTATTCATTTGGGTGTATTTATAATATTCACTTGGGTGTATTTTCAGTATTATATTTGTTGTCTCATAATTGTTGCAGAACATGGCTATTTCGAAGCACCCAAACGGGGAATTCATATCACCTAGAACCAATAAAGAATTCAAGGTGGAAGATTACCCAAGTTTTATTCCCTTCATAGATGCAAAAAAATTAACTTTGCATCCATATGTAAGTTTTCATTAGTAAAATTTGTTAGTACCGTTCTTTACTTATATGCCAAATAAAATAACACACTGTTGAAATATGGCAATCCTTCAGATTTTTGCATCTGTTTGCCACGCGGACCATTGGTGGTTATGGGTGATTGATACAAAAAAGCGGAGATTTCATATACTTGACCCGCTACACAAGAAAGCTCCAAGCGATCAGAGAAAAAAGCTTAATAAATTCACTGTAAGTTGGCTCTGTATTCTCCTTTGGGTGTATTTTGTAGAACCATTTGGGTGTATTTTGTTGATTAAGTTGGGTGTATGTTGTTTATTCAGTTGGTTGTATCTTGTGCATTCATTTGGGTGTATTTCATTCGGGTGTATTACTGATTTGTTTTGGTATTTAAGGGATATGTAATTTCAAGAATGAGAGCATATGTTGGCGGGGAACCTCTGAAGAAAGGCGAGAAGGAGAAGGAAATTAAAGCATCATACGTCAAAATATCAGGCCAAAAATCAACGTATAAATTTGTGACTCTGAACAATAAACTTTCCTAAATGAGATTTGTAATTTATTTTCTTCATTTTCAGATATGACTGCGCTATCTACGTTATGAAATGGCTTGAGTTAATTGAGCCGGAAAACATTAAAAAGGGGAAGTATGAATGGGATAATTGGAAACAGGTAACTGTCTTTAGAACTATATAACTCTGTATTACTTTAATGAATTAATATTGCTGTTTAAACAGAATATACTTTTTAATTGTAGGACGAGGTGGACCACTATAGAGTGGAGTATGCTTCGCGGATACTATTCAGTGAAATGAGTAAAGAGAGAGATGAAGCAATTAGAGCGAGTAATGCAATAAGACTGTCGAAGCCATCCTCCGTATTATTGAGTCCGTTTTGTCAGATAAATTCTACTGATATAGAAAATGAGTAATCCAACTGCTAGCTAGTTTGTAAATTGAACAAATGCTGTAAAAAATTGCCATTTATAAACAACTTCTATTCAATGAAATTTTTTTCCATAGTTAAACTATATGTGCTGTTAAACTGTCTGTGCTGTATTCAAAAGTTGTATTACAGGTGGTTAAATATGAAGGAAAATATCAAGGCAGATCTAAAGACAGATTATAAATTTTACACCCAACGGGGGGTTTAATATACATCCAAGATTGCTTAAAATATACACCCAAACTGTATGTGCTGTTAAATTGTCTGTGCTGTATTCAAAATGTATGAATTATAGGTACCAAAATATGAAAAAAAACATCAAATCAAATATACACCCATAACCTGTGATTTTTTAAACCCAAATAAAGTTGAATATACACCCTGAAATATATCCCCCCATGATGCTTTGAGACTAAAACCCTGAACCCTAAACACTTAAAATGTAAAATGTGAATTCACAAAAATACACCCAAGAGAAACAGTGCTTTTATACCCATATTCTATAAAACTATACACCCAAAGAGTTATCCACTGCTGCTGGTACCATAAACTGATAATTCATAACATGTCCTTGATATTGCCTGTTATTTGAATGCACCACTGATGCAGCATCAAACAGGTTTATCTGAATATAACAGTCACATATTAGCTAAACTATTAACGAGAAAAATAAACTCAATTACCACAAATTTAAAGAACATTACTTTTACCTCGCTTAAAACTTTCGTTTTCTTCTTCTTTGTGGCATTTGCAATCTGTTTGTCCAACTTTGAACCTAGCCTATTTTTTGGACGTCCTCTTGTTCGGATCCTTGGAAGGCTTTGAAGCTCGTTAATGGATTCCAAGTTGGCATCTTCGTGGGATAAAGAAGATGTCCCCTTCCTTTTGGCTTTTAATGATTCCATCTCAGCCATGACGTTATCGTACGCACGGTGCAGAAATGCAGTCAGCTCCTCCGATTCGGATGCAAATTCGCAAATATTTTGCGAACGAAAAACCAATTGGTCAAACCTCTTGCTTCTTGGCTCCATCAGTGGCTCGTCGTGGCTGCTCTTGATGTGTGTGTGTCGCCTCTTTACCTTCTTGCTCCATCGTTCCAGTATATATCTAGGTGACACTTGGCTTACTTGTTCAAAGCTTAACACGCTTAGTGCGTGACGACACAGTATCCCTCTCGACTCGAATAATAAACATTGGCATTTTACCTCAGCTGCAACTGAGTCGTAAGTAACCACAAACTTGTTGAATATTGAGCTGGAAACTTGTTCTCCGACTTCGTATAGTGAATAGCCTAGAGCGGAATTCATTAATCTGGTGATGCAATTCGCCTTTCCTCTGAATTGCGCTTGGACTTCCCTAAACTTTTGATGAGTGTACACATCTTGAAACTGAGCTTCAATGGAGGATTTGGTTGCACACGGTATGACCGTATGAAAATCTGCAGCATCTGATTCTCTCTCTGCTTGTTCCCTGCTTCCGAGGCAATTATCGTATTATTTGACGAACTGAATAAGCGAGCTGTTCCGAGTGATAAACTTGTTAAAAAATGAATGCATGCTCTCGCTCCTTTGTGTGCTTCTCATCCCTGCCCAGAAGTGGTGATCCAGATAGATAGGAACCCATATATGACGGTCTTCATACAGATCTGCATAATACACCCAAACACAGACTATAAATACACCCGAAAAAACATGCAATTTACACCTCTGCTGCAGATTTTAAAAAGACATTACCTGAAATCCACTTGTTGTCCACAAGACCAAAATTTAGCAGAAAATCGTTCCAATTCCTATCAAATGAGTCTTTGCTATGAGAGTTAAAAACAATTTGGCTCATTTCTCGTTCAATATCTGCATGTCCCTTGTACCCGTTTAATTTGCTTGGAATCTTCTTCATGATGTGCCAAATACACCAACGGTGAATTGTTGTTGGCATACAGGCCTCTAAAGCCCTTTTCATTGATGCGCATTGATCAGTGAGAAACCCTTTCGGAACGTTTCCTCCCATGCAACGAAGCCAACATTGAAATAACCATTTGAATGATTCAATTTCTTCGTTTTTCATCAAAGAGCATCTGAGAAGTGTTGATTGACCGTGGTGATTCACCCCGACAAAAGAACCACAGATCAAATTATACCTGAAAATAAATTACCATAGTGCAGAATGCAAAATCATTAGGTACACCCTAACACATGCTTTGTATACACCCAAAAAATAGCCAATATACACCTCTGCTGCGGATTCATAAAAATACATTAATTTAGCATCATAAACAGGGGCAGTTTGTTACCTGTTTGTATTGTAGGTGGTGTCAAATGAAATGACGTCTCCGAAATACTCAAAGGCAACTCTACTTCTTGCATCGACCCAAAAAGCCAGCTTAATCGATTGATCCTCCTCGAGTTCAAGCTCAAAAAAGAAATTCTAATTCTTCTCTTTCATTCTTAACAAATATTTCCCGAATTCCTTTGCATCTTATTGTTCGGAAACATTCCGCACTTTCCTGGTAATGTAATTCATCACGTCCTTTTCGATAAAATTTAACTCGCGGTGACCCCCGGCAGCCGCAACAAATGATTGGTAGGTTTTGCTTGGTCTGATACCGGCCTCCTCGTTATTCTCTATTGTACGACGAATGGACATGCTTAGTTCCCTGTGCTGTTTGAGCATCTCTGCTTTACTTGGACAGCAGGGGTATGAATGATCCAGCACAACCCTTGAAATGATCCAAGCACCGACATCCTTCAATGTGTATATTTTAGATTTCCATTTTCCCTCTCTGCTACATGTAATCAATTGATTCTTAATCTCGTTTCCCTTCCTATTTGTGCTCCGAACTCTTGTAGAAAAACCTGCAACCTTGGCGTAGTTCCTGTAAAATTTTCCAGCATCTTCAAGGGTGGTAAAGGTCATTCCAACCTTCGGAATAAACTGGTCATCAACAATAGAGAGAGGCTGCAGAATACACCATGTCAAAAACTATAAATACACCCATAGATATGATTCAAATACACCCAATCATGTCTGATATGATACACCAGAACCGCAACAACTCAACTAAAATGACAATAAAAGCCATAAACTGTAAATACACAGGCTGGAGAATACACCATGTCAAAAACTAAAAACACACCCAATCATGTCTGATATAATACACCTGAACAACAACAACTCAATTAAAATAACAAAAAAGTAGTAAAGTGTAAATACACCCACACTTCTAGCAAAAATACACCCAAAAAAGGTCTGATCTACACCCGAGCGTCTGCTATAAATTCCAGATAATTAATCAAAACTAATACATTACATTCAATCCACAGATTTATCTTCATGCATTATTTTGACAGTCAATGTTCACGAATTATTCCCCTACACATTGCTAAACAAATTGCTGCAACAAAATTCATACTAATCCTATGTAAATCAAACCTCAAGAACTTCGTTAGATTCAAATTCATCGTCCACTTCGCCTGAATTCAGCTGACAATCTGAGGTTGAATCATCCATTATCTTCAAAAATGAATTCAAACTTTGATTTCAGAAATCGAATAGAAAACGAAGATGGAGTTGCAGAGAGAGAAACTAACGTAAATGACAAAGAATATACCAGTGAGAAAGGATGAGAAAAGAACGATCGAGAAGAAGCAGGAAGAGGCGCGAGAAGAAGAACGAGCAAATCTGAAAATAAGGAGAACAAAAAAGGAAACAGATCTTTTAAATTTGGTAATTATATATACGCATGATATTTATAGAGCGCGTGTATTCGACGTATGTGTAGCAGCACGTTTTTTGGGTTTATTACGAAATGAACTTGTAAAGCATACAAGCCATTAGGGCCTGTATGCGGAGCTTTTCTGCAAAATTAAACTCATACATAAATAAAGAAAAACTTTAAAAAATTAACTTAAAAAGACACTTCTTGTAAGTTGTAACATTTTTAACACCTCCCAAAAAATATAAAGCATTCTCAGATCTTATTGTTTAATGGTTCGGTTTTTCTAGAGGCTCTTGCTTTACATTTTCAAATGGTTCTTGTAATTTAGATGTTTTTTATTAAACCACTTATATCTATTCTTAATATATAAAAGTAGATAGATAAGTTTATTCATATTATTTTTAAGACATCTTTCTCTTCTTACTAATGTCATATCAACAACATTGCTTATTTGGCAAAATTTTAGAATCAACTACTCATTTTTTGTCAAATTAACTATTATTTTTAAATTAGCACAAAAATAAAATATACAAAAAAATATACAAGTAATAGAAATATATACAAATTCGGCTGCAAAATTACCAAGGACAATAATTAGAAATTAATAGTATCTAACCAAATTTATAACCTATAAGAATTCATATCCCTATATTTATTACATCTTATCATTATAAATAATACAATAAATTTATAACCCCAATAATTAATTTATTAATTTTTATAAATAACTCATTAAATGTAATAAACATTCATATTACAAATGTCATAATAATCTATTAATCATAATAAATTTTACGTTACAAATATTTAAATTCCATACTATTTGAACTACTTATATAAGTCTCTTATCACTATTTCTTCAAATAACATCAAATTTAGCACAAGAAAATTATTTTCGCACTACACAACATCTCAAACTTACTCAATGGAGTATCATTCCTTGGACAATATCACCAAACAAATAGACAATTGGTTTATCAAAGTTCACGTGGTTCGTCTATGGAAAATATTAACACCCACAAATAAAGAAGAGTCTCTTTACTTAGAAATGATTATATTAGATGAAAAGGTACAAAAAAATATATTTATTGTATTTTTAAATTGAATTTATGAAAAAATACTTTAATTATTTTTGCGTTTTATACTTTTATATTATTTTATAATACTTTATATATAATTATATTTTAATATCGTTAAAATTATACTTCTTTCAATATACTATTCATTGTTCCTTTTCTAATAACTTAAAAAAATTAATGTAATCAATTTTTTTAACTAATTATTAACTATGATTTACTAACATTGCAGAAACACCTCTTCATGTAATTATGAAGAGAAATATGATGAACAAATTTAAACATTTGTTACAAGAAGAAAAAGTCTATATTATAAAAAATTTAAAAATAGAAGATGCAAATGAGTTGTATAGACCAATTAAACTTACAATAAAAGCAAACTTTTTACTCATAACTGTTGTGAAAGAAATTAAAGATTCAATTTTGAACATTTCTCAACACTATTTTCAATTTGCATCACTTGAGACATTGTGGCAGAGTGGGTCAAAGAAAAAATATTAACAGGTAATTTCACTTTATACTATTTCAGTTATTCTTATTAAAAATAACTTATTCAAAAAAAATTCTACACATTTTTGTTCTTTTTATTGTAGATGTCGTTGCAAAATTGCATGCACATTAAAAGATTAAGAAGAAAGAAAACCATACAAATTCAAGACACATCTTCGAAAAAAGAACATACATACAAAGATAGAACAAACAACACAATAGAAAGTGCATACAACTTAACAATTCATAAATAACATGTCTTCACAAGAAGCTACGATAGAAAGAAGAAAGCAACAACTCTAATGATAACTAATAAAGAAACGGGAGGACGAGCGTCACATAAGAAGACTAAGTCTATCAACTAAAACAAATTCAAAAATCAAACCACTAACGGTGTGTTTAGCAAATGTGATAGAAGGGAAGAAGCATATTTAGGTTTCTTGAAAGCTTTCAACTTTTGGTTTGACAATTTTTTTTATAAATACAGAAGTGATTTTGTTACTAAAACCACGTCTATAAGAAGCAATAATTTCTAACTTTTGCGTTTTTTTAACGGGCTTTTAGCCATGAATACTAAATATTTATTTATCTTTTACCAACTTTATCTTGTATGTATGTTATTGTATTATTTATAGAATTCTTCTTATTTATATTTATATGAGCTCTGCTTTTTTATTATTTATTATTTATATTTTTTTGTCAACTGTTTGTTTGACATTATACACTTTTATAATTGTGATTTTTGTGTATTATGTTTGTTATTATCTTTTTATAATATGATTTATTGATCCTATTAAGTAAAGTAAATTAAACAAAAAATTAAACATAAATAATAATAATAATAGTAAAAAATTATAGCATACTAAAAATATACTATATAAAAAATATCATCCAGAACTTCTAAATTTATTTCAATCCCTACAAATTAAATTTTTATTTTTTATTATTTTTAGTACTCTCTTTTATAATTGTAATTCTCCTATACTATGTTTTAGTATAATTTTTTATAATATAGATTATGATTTAATTAAAAAAGATAAATTAAAAAAAATTAATCATAGATAATAATAAAATCATAAACGTTAAATTTCAATAATATTAAGAATAAGATTATTGAGAGTACTAGAATAAAAGTACGATGTAAAAAAAATACTAAATTAACATTCTCATATTAATACTTAAAAAATGTAACATATTTGATTATATATATATATATATATATATATATATATATATATATATATCTAAAATTTATATTTTTTATTTTTATTTAAAAATATATTTTGTCTATTTTTATTTTAGTAAGTAAATATTAATTTTATTATAAAATTAACTAATAAGATCTACTATTTAAATATCTAAATTAAAATGATAGAATAATATAAAAAAATATTTAAATTGATGTCTATTTTAGTAATTTTTTACCTAGAGGTGATTTTGAATAGTATATTGTATAAGCCAAACAACTTTATTTTACTATAATCCATTTTGATACAAAAATTGTCAAACGTAAATCACTTTAACACAAACTTATTTTTTTATCAAAATCAAGTTTGCAAAATCAATTTTATACAAACTACCGTTTGTAAACTATAATCCAAACACACACTAAATAAAAATATCACTTTGTACAACTCCAACATTTAAATCTTTTATACTATAAATTATTTTAAACAAAACACCTTTCAAATTTAACTTTAATTTACACATATTTAATTTAATTTTACAAAACATAACCATTTTAAATATTTATTATATACTATCATTAATAGATGTGTGGGTCTCATTCTAGTTGAGTCCTTAATTCTATAGGTGCATACTTTTTCCAGCCATTTTAAAAATATTGGATTCAAAACTAAATATTCAATTATAGTTAATTCATTTCACATCATATAATTCTATAAATTAAGCTAAAAATTTTCCTAAAAAAATTGGTTAATTTTTTGTTACAATATCCTTAACTATATGGTCCATAAGTTTTTTATTGGTCTTTTTTAGGATATTTTCATATACTATATAGTAAAAGAAAAGAATCATCACATGCATGTAAATATGAAATATGAAGTCTCAGTTATTATTGTTATTGTTGTTGTTGTTCTGAAATTTAGCAAATTGATAACAAAAATGGTTAATAATAAAAGCAACTAAAGCATCCAACCAACAATGGGTATACTTACATTTCAGACATTACACATTATTAAGGATTTTTGGAAGAAAAACTTCTAAATTTGTAAGAATAAATATTCAGGGGAATTTAGATGCTGAAAACATTGAGGCCAGGTAGCTAATATCTCCCAAAATTCAGCTCCAATTTCAATTGTTTCTTAATACACACTATTTTGTTGCAACAGTAGCAGCTAAAAAAAACATGTGAAGAACATATGAAACTTACAAAATGTTGGGAAAACTCAACACAGGTTTAAAACAAGAACCTGTCTAACAGCGGAAGCACCAGAAATAATTTTCCCACAACCTGTGCAATTAAATGAGCAACACCAAAGATACTCCAAGTAGCAAATATAATGGCAGAAATTAAATAATCAGACACCAGAATTTTAACGTGAGAAAACCCCCAAAAGAGGGACAAAAAACCCACGGGACCTAGTCCAGAAAAATCTTCCACTATCAGAATAATGGGTACACAAACAGTCTTCCTAGTGACACTAGGGCATCTCAACAATCAACAAAATACATCACCAAAACTGGTGGAATCAACATAAATCCTCCACAAAAGTGGGTATCTCAAATCAGGCAAAAGAGAAGGCAATACAACAAATAAGTTATATCCTAATGTTCATCTCTACACCAGGAACAACATACTAAAATTTCATAAGAAATGGAGCAAGTTTACCAAGTTAATGTGATCAAGGTTCGCTTGCCCTTTTCTCCCTAATTTCTCTTCTCCTCTTCGGCGCTGTTGTGTTTTCTTTCTTTCTTTCAAATTGAAAGAAGCCTTTCACTCTCTCTCTCTCGTGGCTCTCAGCCACTTCCTTTTACTTTATTTATTTTTTTTTTTAAACTTGTGGGCCCACTTAGTTTGGGGACCCACCAACAAATCTCCCCCTCACCAACTAAGTGGGGATAGGCTGCTCAACCAAGCCCGCCTTCTCTTTGCAGAAATCAAACTTCACTGCAGGTAAACTCTTAGTCATCATATCTGAACCATTATCATCAGTATGGATCTTCTCAAGTGCATATGACTTCATCTCAAGCGCTTGACGTATCCAATGATACCTCACCTCTATATGCTTCGATCTAGAATGAAACGTCGGATTCTTGCTGAGATGGATAGCACTCTGACTGTCACAAAATAACACAAACTTCTCTTGATTGATGCCTAACTCTTGTAGGAATTTCTTCATCCACAAGAGTTCCTTAGAAGCTTCAACAACAGCAATGTATTCTGCCTCTGTAGTAGACAAAGCAACACATTTCTGAAGTCGAGATTGCCATGACACAGCTCCCCCTGCAAAAGTCATCATATAACCAGAAGTAGACTTCCTTGAATCAAGATCCCCAGCCATATCTGCATCTGTGTAACCATCCAACACAGGTTGGCCACTCCCAAAGCATAAACAAACTCTGGAAGTACCATTAAGGTATCTGAGAATCCACTTCACTGCTTGCCAGTGTTCCTTGCCAGGATTAGAGAGAAACCGACTAACAACTCCAACTGCATGAGCAATATCCGGCCTGGTGCAAACCATAGCATACATCAAACTGCCAACTGCAGATGCATATGGAATCTTCTTCATTTCCGCTTTCTCTTTCTCACTTGTAGGACATTGCTGCGAACTCAGCTTGAAATGACTAGCAAGTGGAGTACTAACAGGTTTGGAATTACTCATGCTAAACCTCTCTAAAACCTTCTCAATGTACTTCTGTTGTGACAACCACAGTTTCCCATTCTTCCTGTCACGAGTGATACTCATGCCAAGGATTTTCTTTGCAGGACCCAAATCCTTCATAGCAAAGGATCTGTTCAAGTCTTTCTTAAGACTTTCAATCTTCTTAGTGTCATGACCAACAATCAACATGTCATCAACATAAAGCAAGAGAATTATAAAATCACCATCAGAGAATTTCTTAACATAAACACAATGATCAGAAGAAGTCTTACTATACCCATGACCTTCCATGAAGGAATCAAACTTCGTGTACCACTGCCTTGGCGCTTGCTTCAGCCCATATAAGCTCTTCTTCAACTTGCATACAAGGTGCTCCTTTCCTTTAACCTCGAAACCCTCTGGTTGCTCCATATAGATTTCTTTATCTATGTCACCGTGAAGGAATGCAGTCTTCACATCAAGCTGCTCAACCTCTAAATTCAAGCTAGCCGCCAATCCAAGCACAACTCGAATAGAGGACATCTTCACAACTGGAGAGAAAATCTCCTCAAAATCAATACCTTTCTTTTGCTCAAAGCCTTTCACAACCAATCGAGCTTTGTACCTTGGCCGTGAGACACTTTCATCCGCTTTCAACTTGAACACCCATTTATTCTTGAATGCTCTCTTACCCTTCGGCAACTTCACCAATTCAAAAGTATGATTCTCATGCAAGGATTTCATTTCTTCTTGCATGGCCTTCAGCCAATCTTCCTTATGCTCATCAGACATAGCTTCCTGGTAGCTTTCTGGCTCCTCAGTCTCAGTGTTCATCACATACTCATGAGGAGAGTATTTCTGAGAAGGATGACGCTCTCTAGTAGATCTTCTCAATTCAGGCTCAACTGGTGGTTCAGGTGGAACTTCAACATCTGGCACCTCAGGTTGAGGTGCAGGTTCATCATGCAAATTATCACCATCATTATCAACTTGTACATCTCCCCCATCAACAGGAGGTCTAGTGGAAGGACCAGGTTCATCATCAACAGAACGTCTAACAGTTACTGTTGGCTTATCTGTCTTCTCAAGATCTTCAATAGTTTGGTCTTCAAGAAAAATCACATCTCGGCTTCTAATTATCTTCTTGTTCACCGGATCCCATAATCTATAACCAAAGTCTTCGTGACCATAACCCATGAAGATACACTGCTTTGACTTCCCATCAAGTTTAGACCTTTCATCTCTTGGAATGTGAACAAAAGCCCTGCAGCCAAACACTCTCAAGTGACTATAGGAGACATCTTTCCCTCTCCAAACTTTCTCTGGAACATCACCATTTAGTGGAACTGAAGGAGAAA
Source organism: Arachis hypogaea (assembly GCF_003086295.3). NCBI lineage: Eukaryota > Viridiplantae > Streptophyta > Magnoliopsida > Fabales > Fabaceae > Arachis > Arachis hypogaea. Next base: position 6,206,510 of record NC_092038.1, read on the forward strand.
GGTTGATCAAATCTACTGCAGTCCTCATTGCTTCACCCCAAAAGGATTTAGGCAACTTTGCATGAGAGAGCATACACCTTACTCTATCATTAATAGTACGATTCATTCTCTCAGCAACTCCATTGTGTTGAGGAGTCTTAGGAACCGTCTTCTCAAGCTTGATTCCATGTCCTTTACAATACTCTTCAAACGGACCCCTGTATTCACCACCATTATCTGCTCGAACACATTTTAATTTCCTTCCTGTTTCTCTTTCAACACTTGCATGAAAGTGTTTGAAGATACCGAGCACCTGGTCTTTAGATTTCAAAACAAAAGCCCACACTTTTCGAGAGTAATCATCAATAAAAGTAACAAAATATGATGCACCACCTAGTGTCTTAGCATCCATAGTGCAAACATCAGTGTGAACTAAATCTAGAACATGTGATCTCCTATGAGGTCCAGAATTATGAAATGATACTCTAGCATGCTTCCCAACAAAACAATGAGTGCAAGTATTTAAAGTTGTACCTTTCACTGGAAGTGAGTGCTTCTTGGCCAAGACGCTTAGTCCTTTCTCGCTCAAGTGACCAAGACGTATATGCCACAAATCAGAAGAGGAATCATCAGCTACATTCACATCTTCTTTGCACAACTTTGCTTGCAACCGGTAGAGAGTAGTAAGACTATTGTCTTCTCTAGCAACAATGAGAGCCCCTTTGGTAATCTTACATTTTCCACTACCAAAGGAAGTGCAATACCCCTCTTGATCCAATGCCTTCACTGAAATGAGATTGAACCGCATATCTGGCGCATGCCTAACATTCTTCAACTGCAACTTGCATCCCATATTAGTTTCAAGCCACATATCACCCATACCAATGATATCACACACTCCTTTATCTCCCAATTTGATCTTGCCAAAATTTCCAGCAGTATAGGAAGTGAAAAATTCACGCCTTGGAGTGACATGACATGAGGCACCAGAGTCCATAATCCAAGTGGAATCATCACAGACAAGATTCACATAATTTTCATCATATGTGATAAGAACATCTTCATAAACAATAGCAGCAGTTTCTTTATCACTATCTTTACCTTTGTCTTCGTTTCTTCCCCTTGATTGTTCTCTTTTCAAGAACCTACAATACCTCTTGATATGCCCCGGCTTGCCACAATGGTGACAAATGAACTCCTTTCTTGGCTTGTACTTTCCTCTTGACTTGCTTCTACTCTCTGACCTGTCAGAACTGTGAGATTTTCTACTTTGACTTCTCCCCCGTGACTCTGAAACAAGTGCTTCTGACTGGGAGGAGGCATTAGTCAAACCCCGCTCTCTTCTTCTGGCTTCTTCATTCAACATGCTCTCTTTAACCATTGCTAACGTCAACTTTCCTTTTGGAGCTGAGTTAGTCAGTGTCACAACCAGAACTTCCCAACTATCAGGCAAAGAGCTCAACAACAACAAGGCTTGCAACTCATCATTCAAAGTGATTTCATTATTTGTCAGTTGGTTCACTGTCTCTTGAAAAATGCTCAAGTGCTCCGGCATTGATTTACCTTTAACATACTTCATATTGACAAGCTTCCTAATCAAGAATGCTTTGTTTTGCACATTCTTCCTCTCATATAACTCCTTCAATTTCTTCCACATCTTCTCAGCATTCGTTTCGGTGTCAACATGTGGATACACACTAAGATCAAGCCATTGCCTAATCAAAGCAACTGCCTTCCGATTCAGCTTCTTCCATTCAGCATCGGATTTAGTACCTTTGGATTTATCTCCTTCCACAGGATCATACAAGTCCTTGCTATACAGCATATCTTCCATGAGGGTCTTCCAAATTGAGTAATTTTGGGAATTCAGTTTGACCATATTCGGTCCATGAGTATTTTCCTCCATTTAATCAGCACAGAGATAAACAACCAAAGCTCTAGATACCACTTTGTTGGGAAAACTCAACACAGGTTTAAAACAAGAACCTGTCTAACAGCGGAAGCACCAGAAATAATTTTCCCACAACCTGTGCAATTAAATGAGCAACACCAAAGATACTCCAAGTAGCAAATATAATGGCAGAAATTAAATAATCAGACACCAGAATTTTAACGTGGGAAAACCCCCAAAAGAGGGACAAAAAACCCACGGGACCTAGTCCAGAAAAATCTTCCACTATCAGAATAATGGGTACACAAACAGTCTTCCTAGTGACACTAGGGCATCTCAACAATCAACAAAATACATCACCAAAACTGGTGGAATCAACATAAATCCTCCACAAAAGTGGGTATCTCAAATCAGGCAAAAGAGAAGGCAATACAACAAATAAGTTATATCCTAATGTTCATCTCTACACCAGGAACAACATACTAAAATTTCATAAGAAATGGAGCAAGTTTACCAAGTTAATGTGATCAAGGTTCGCTTGCCCTTTTCTCCCTAATTTCTCTTCTCCTCTTCGGCGCTGTTGTGTTTTCTTTCTTTCTTTCAAATTGAAAGAAGCCTTTCACTCTCTCTCTCTCGTGGCTCTCAGCCACTCCCTTTTACTTTATTGTTTTTTTTTTTTTTTAAACTTGTGGGCCCACTTAGTTTGGGGACCCACCAACACAAAACAATAGCAGTCTAGAAATATTTGTTGATAAAATGTATCAATCCATTGAAATTGTGAGGGAGAAATTTCTAATATTTACATCTTTCACATCTCACTGAGATGGTAATTTCCATTACAAAAGAAGGATAAAATTAAAAAAAAAAAGTTTAAGTGCCTTCTGTATAAAACTGTCTCTCAACTAGCCCTATGTGAGTTTCCTTTAATATTACTTATAATCCATTCAAGCGAGAAGTGATGAGGTCCATGAAAGCATCCTCTTTGCAAGGAATAGTGAGACCTCCCATTGGATGATCATATCCAAATTCTTCTTCTGCTTGGCTTAGTAACTCTTGAAACAAAGGTTGATTTAAATATGAAATTGGAATCACAAACCACTTCATTTTGTCTCCAACATAGACTGCGAGATAGCCTTTCGGAACTTCCACAGCTTTGGAAGATTCTTGGCTAACAGCAGATGATGCTCTTCTAATAGCTGGTAAGCGAAAGCCCATTGTTTTATGTTGCTTCACACAAACAACAATAAAAATGATCTCAAAGTGTGTAAAGAAGAATGATTGTTGCTATTGATTTGTGTTGCTTGAGAATGGCATAGTGATTGGTGAGTATATATAGATATAACAGATATATGTTATGTGGAGGTAGTTCTCTTCTGAAATGAATGGTTAATGTGCTATTTGATGGGGTCTAGGGAGAGACAATGGCAAATGAGATCACATGCTATTGTCTTGTCTTCAATGAGGTTTCTTGCCAACATAGTTTTATCTTCAGAAAGAGACTTTTAGAGACTAAAGCCAATATAATGCAAATAAAGCCATGGCCTACTTGTTATGCTATAGACAGGCTCAAAACATATTACTTAGGTTCTTCATGTATATCCACCATATCCTATTTTATAATCAAGCAATTTGGTATGCTTTAATAATGCCAAATCTATCTATAATGCTAACCATAATTGCTTAGGGAAAAAAGAAAGCAAAACAAAAAGAAAATCATGTAATTAAAATCTTAATCCTTGATCCAAAATATAGTTTCTGTCCACCATGTCTAGAGGAAAGTTCCTACATCCACAAATTATTGTACTAAGATTTTTAGAACATGAGGGTGTCAAGTATTCCATCTTTAACTAAAATTGTTGGGTGCATGTCCCAATTTATACTTCTAATTTCAATCATAATTTAACACTTGACAGTGCTTTGAACAACAGAACCATGTGATTCATCAAAATGTTATTGTCTCACCAAATTTCATGTCGTTGCTTATCTCTAAATCTTGCTGAGTAAATCTATCTCTATATATATTATATACACATGCATCGTCTCAGAATCTTTCATCAAGATTTCACAACATTATCCATCAACAAGTACTTCTGAAAAAAGGAAAAAAAAAATCCACATTCTCAGAAAACTATGGCTATTCGTTTGCCTTCTTCGGTGATCCATGCTAAACGTGTCCTCAGCCGGTCTCTTTCAGGTGGCAAAAAAGTGTCTGGAAATGTGCAAAAAGGGTATCTTGCAGTGTATGTTGGAGAAGAGGAGCAAAAGAAGAGATATATGGTTCCTATATCATACTTGCATGAACCTGCTTTTCAACAATTGCTAAGTGAAGCCGACGAAGAATTTGGATTTAATCACTCAATGGGAGGTCTAACAATTCCTTGCAGTGAAGACATCTTTTGCAGTGTGACTTCTCATTTAAAAAGTTAGAAAGCAAGCAGGTTCATCATTCATTTCACATGCTGTTCTTTCCACTGATATGCCAAAAGCATGCAACACCAAAAATGCAAAAGCTACTTGAATCGAGTGGCAGTTAGTAGCAGATCGCAACAGCTTGAGAGCAAATTGATCTGGCTATGATCTTTGCAGCCATTTCAGATGGACTAGGACCAAAGATTTCAATCCATTCTGCTGTTGAATCTTGCTGAAATGGAGACCAAGCATCTTGGATATCACTTCATGCTTTATCCAATTGATGACCACACAAAATCCCATAATGGATAGAGTTTATTGTGAGAATTTGAGTTGATGATCAAAAAGCTGAAAATGCACATCAGCTCTATGTAATTTTGTTAGGAGCACTGAGTTGTTCCAGAAATATTATAAACATTTTTTTTATATTTATGAAATAAACATATCAGTTGATGGCAATATGTGAATTCTTATTTAGCACAGTGTCTCTCTTTTTGCTATGTTTCTCTGATGACTAGCTTTATCAAATGAAGTACTAATTTGCTATTTGGATTAAATTGTGATAAGATTTGAGAAGATTTGATGATTTGTTTAAGGATTATTACAAGCAAAATGAACAGATTAATTTGAGAATCATGTATGTGGTACATGTTAAAACAAGTACAACTCATAAAAGTGATCAAACTCATTTTCTTCTATGGTTCCCAGCAGAGAAATCAAAGTGAAACTTAAAAAGAAAAAAGGGATATGCCAGTAGCTGAGTTTACCTTGCTGCAATGTCTCAATCCCCAATTAAATTATATGCTTAATTATGTTTTGAAGATTAAAAAAATGTGAGGATGTAGATGGAGACTACATTCAGAAGTACTTTCGGTACTCTTCACAAGACTTGTCATGCAAGCTGTTGTGAGTTGTGACAAATAACACCTTTGATTTTGATTGGTAGACAACCATCAATAGGGTTGTCCCTTCTTGCCTCCAAAAACTACAATTATTTCTCTTTCTCTATGAAATTATCCAAAAGCTACAAACCAAATTAATGGATTGTATATCAGATTTCAAATTTCAAGATATAGTACTTTTAGCTGTCAGTTAGCATATAAATATTATAGAAAATGTTACATGTCTTGCTCATGTCTTGAACTTATGAAGCAAGGCATTGCATTGGTTAAATAATAACTAAGTTCTTAGCTGTGCAAAGTTATTTCCTTTTCAAGAAGTGATATTGTTAGCAAATCTTCTACAACACCTTGTGATGGCACATGAGCCTGTTCTTCACTAAACCAGCAGACTGCATCATCAAGTAACTGATTAACCATTCAAATCCATAAAGATCAGTATCCACACAAGTACCTCAGATTCTATATATATATATATATACACTCAACTCTGTGTTCTCAAACACAAACTAAAACATCAGAATTAAAAAAACTTGTTCCTTCTACAAGTAATTTGAGATCTTTCCAAGAAGAAACCATGGGCTTCCGTTTACCTGGTATCAGCAAATCTACACAAGTAACCTCAAAGTGTGGAGAAGTCCCAAAAGGGTATCTTGTAGTGTATGTGGGAGAAAACATGAAGAGGTTTGTGATTCCAATAGCATACTTGAACCAACCTTCTTTTCAAGACTTGCTGAGTAAAGCAGAAGAAGAATTCGGATATGTTCATCCGATGGGTGGCCTCACAATTCCATGCAGAGAAGATATGTTCTTAGATATCATATCAGTTCTGGCTTAAGTTGTTCATCAGAGCAAAGAGACTGACAACATATTTTTGTTGAAACCAATTTTGTAGTGTACAATAGTGCTTTGGTAGATTTTTTCCTCCCTTTGCTTTCATGCAAAACTGGAATGTGTTTATTAGTTTCATTACTTATTGTTAATGAAAATCTAAAATATTATTTAAGCTCATTGTGTTTCTGTTATTTCGGTTTCTCTTGTTTATTCTATGCCCCTAAGGCAATATGATAGAAGAGTAAAGACTATAGAGGCTATAAAATCCAGTAAGACTATCCAAAATTTGTGGTAGAATTTACCATACACAGAAGCTGCAAATTCATTTGCTAGAACCTAACTTGCATACAGGATATGGCCAAAATATTTCGACACAGCCACAAATTGTAAAAGCAGTGTAGAAAATTAAAGCCTTGACATATGCAAAGTTGAATACTTAGCCATCAAAATTAAAAAATTAGTTAATGCTTCTTTCTTCTTAGTTTCACACTCTACACTGTGACACCAAATATTTTATGAATGCAATTAGTATTATTGATTTGCTTATGTATGATCATATACAGGATTTTGGAAGCAAAAATCTGCAGATTAAAAGACATAGATAAAAGTTTCCAGGTACTGAAAATCAATGGCAGTCTATAAAATTCATACGGGAAAATATATAAATTAATTTAACTTTTAGGGAATATTTATCGAGTAAATGATTAAATTCGTATCTAAAAAATCACTCATTCTCCAAATAGGTCTCCAAAGTTTTTTTTTAGTTAAATTTATCTTTGAATGATATTAAGTTGGTCAAATTAGTGCTTTCATTATTTCTATTGCTCATGATATTAGAGTTTGTTGATATCACATATTAAGTGATACAACATATTAAGTGATACCACAATACGTACCGGGCTGTTTTAATTGGCTGCTAACATAATAAGTTTATGAATTTAAATCAAATCAACCCTAAATTGAGCAATGTCTCAAGATTTTTTCGATTTGAGGTTGATTTAATCTAATTGCATAAACTTATCATGTTGGTTGCTAAGTAGGACTACTGTGTCTGTGTGTGTTATGGTGAGCATGGTGTCATTTGATGTGCCAGATAAGTAAATTTTGACTCTATCAGCAACGGAAGTGACGGGATGACTAATATGACTAACTTAAAATCTTTGAAGGACGAATTTGATTAAAAAAATCTTTTAGAGATAAATTTTAAAAACAAATAATATTTCAGAGACAAATTTGAATTTTTTTTAAGCAAAGAATTAAACACAAAGTGATGGAGCAAAAGAACAAACAAAGAAAAAACAAAATAAACAAAATGTAAAACTTAACCTATAGTCATCTCAGGTATTGCCATCAACAATTATAGAAGTCAACACCTTTCCACTCTCGGTAGTTTTTAACCGTTCTATAGATGATTTCCTGTACAGCGGGGTGCTTATTTTTGAAAATTCTATCTTTTTTTTAGGCCAGATATTCTAAATAACAGTAAAAAAACTAATCAACCCCCGGTTCCGCTCTTCTTTCCTTCTAGTCTATTCAAGGCAAACAATCAAGCACACCACACTTGCCAAGTATACTCAACCAAATGAAATATATTTTCAATTTCCTTTTTACATAATACACAAAAAATTATCATTCAGACCAATAACACCTAACGACACAATCTTTTTTTAGTATTAACTCGCCCAACCAAGACAAGCCAAGCTAGAGAAACTATAACTTGTTATATCTTTTAGAAGTATTTCTGCTTGCATAACCTATACCAAAGAGTTAGTAGAATAATCACTTTTTTTTTTTATAAAATTTCGATACAACTTGATCCTCTATCGCATATGTTAAGGTGACCGACTATAAGCTTCCATGCAGTTAGTTAAGTAGCCCCATCTCCCATTGAAACAACTCTCTCCTCCTATGAAAAATCCATATCCATTTTAATTTATCGCAAAACCCACAAACCCGGATAAAAGAACCTCTTTAGTTTGAGACGGAGAAAAAGCTTGAAAAAGTATGTTACAGTGCACTGCTTTATAATCAAATGTCTTCCCAAAAATGAATCTTTCTTCCATTCCTTAGGTGTATAAACAAGTCTCGAATCAATTTCTCTCTTCTTTAATTTATAACTAACAAATATCTTTTTAAGGACTTCTCTTTAGGTATGGGAGGCCTAGAAAGTATTTTTGAAAAATTTAAATTATTACATGAATACACAATCTTTTTCTATAACAGATACTCTTTTTTTGAAAATCGCCACCACCATTTAAACAAGAGAGCTATATTTCAAATCACTATATCTCCAATCCACCTAGATTTTTCAGAGTCTGCACCAATCTATCTATCTATCTATTTATCTATTTATAATATATAGAAGCTGATACCAATTTTCTCCACAATGAGTTTAAGCCATCTTTTCTTTGCTAATAATGTCACATCAGCAATTCTAATGACTTGGCAAAAGATAAAAATCAACCAATCACTATTTAGTAAAATGTTTTAAAAAAAATAAAACAAAAAACTCTTATATATTATTATTCAATTGAAACATCAAGTACTAATTAAATGTAATAAACATACATTAAAAGTGTCATAATAATAATTATTATAAAAAAAATTTAGTTACAAAGATTCAAATTCTACAACTTATACATATTAAGACTCTTACTATTCTTTCATTTCTTAATCTCTTATAAACTTATACTAATTGTAAAAAATTTCAGTTACAAATATTCAAATTCTATAACTTATACATATTAAGACTCTTACTACTCTTCATTTCTTAATCTCTCATACTAATTGTCAAAAATTTCTTAAATTTAATATAATATTTCTATATATTTTTTATTCTCATTCATTTATTTTTTTAATTATTTGCAAACAAAAAAACCGCAAGAAAAGATAAAGTGTAGCCATTAATGCAAATCAAAAAATGAAAAAAAAATGAAAATATAGTTTTGTATAACTCTAATATAAATAGTCTATGTATTTTTTAAAAATAAATAAATTTAAAAATTATTTATAATATGTTCTCTAAAATATTTTTAATATAATATTTATTAAAATATACTATATAGTATAAATAATCTATCTCTCCGCACATTATGCAGGTCTCATCACTCTAGTTCCATTTTATTAAAGGTATTCCATTTTTTCCATCATTCTTATTCTACAAAAGTCTCACTTGCAGTGAAATTAGCTTCTCTTCCATAGACTTAGTACTTATTTGGGCGTCATTAAATCTATAAAAAAGATCTTTTTTTCAATAAAAAATATTTTTTTTATTTTTTATTGTATTTGATAAATTTCTAATAGTAAAAATAAAAATACTAGAAAAATAAAAAATATCTTTTTTAAAAAACTACAATTTATATATTTTTTTTAAAAGATCTTTTTTCCTTAAAAAATATTTTTTAAATAATAAATAAATAAATAAAAAGTACTTTTATCTTATTTTATCCAAACTTAATTAATAAATAAAAAATCTTTTTACATAAAAATACTTTTATTTTTATAAAAAAATTTAAAAAATATCATTAAAAAAAATTTCAAAAATAATATCCAAACAAATTCTTACACATCTTATACAAACTAAAATAATATACAAAGAAACTATTAAAGACAGATTTAAAAAGAAATAGGTTTTCAGTTTTATTAAAAATTTTCGCTTTTCACATGCCGAGTCTTTTGATCATTTACTGATTATATCAATACCAACTAGAATCTTATCTCATCTATATAGAAGATCACATATTGTAAAAATACCCTATCTAATATTACTAGTACTTACAAAACGTGAAAAAGGCTAGTTTTTACGGTGATTATCATTGTCATTTTTTTTTTCAAAGATAATAGGTTATATTTCATTAATTATTAAAAAATAAAATACAAAGATGTCCAAAAGCAGGACAGCATAATAAAATGTGGGGATTTTCCAAAAACACTACACTGAAGGTATTCATCCAACGGTGCGTGGTCGAAAAACGAAGAAAAATCTTAAAGAAGAAATAATGATAAATCAAATTGAATGCATCTAAGAGCTTGTCTCATGGGGATGACGACTTAAACTAGGAGTTCTTTGGATTTCACGAAGCAACTTGACAGAACTTGCTAGAATGGCAGACGGCATAGAAGTAGAACCTTCAAAAATCAACTGGTTGCGAGCTTTCCAGCAGTTCCAGCAAATGATGGCAAGCAATTGAGGATTACGGTCAGCATTCTTCAACGGGTTAAGTATCTCTGTTGATGCAGTCCATCATGTCCAAAAGTCGTTAGAACTCTGAGGGGGAAGACAGTCACGAAGATAACTCTGAGACCATACGTCTTTAATTCTAGAGCAATCGATCAAACAATGAGTGACTGTTTCCGTTGCTTCATGACAGCAAGGACATATTGGTGATATAGATGGGATGCGGTGATGAATCTGAGCAAGCACCGGAAGTCGGTCATGGAGAGCTTTCCAGATAAATAGCTTAATTTTGTGAGGCAAGTTCAACTTCCATAGATCAATCCACGGCTTTTTCTGTTGCATATAATTAGGGCAAAGCTCCAGAGGCGGATGGTAAAATAAATAGCCAATTATGTAACCTGAAGCTGTATCATATTGCTTAGATTTGTTCAAATTCCATTGCAATTTGTCCTTACTCTGCTGAATTTTAACTGACAAAATCCTGTTTGCAACGTCTTGGGGAAATAGTTCTTGAATGAGATTCTGATTCCAATTTCTATCTTCAGTAATTAGATCTTTAACTCTTGGAAACAACTCAGAAATAGCCTGTCTATTTGGCATGTCAGAAATCATTAAAGGATACGGAGGAGGCAGCCAAGGATCCTCAAAGGTTCGGATATCCTCACCAGTACCCACAACCCAATTAAGACCTTTTTCAACAATCTTTCGGCCTTCCAGTATGCTCCTCCATCCCCAAGAAGGTAAGACTCCAATTTCTACCGTTATAGCATTACCATTGCTAAAGTATTTACCTCTTAAGATTTTGGATAATAAGGAAGTAGGATGTGTTACAAGTCGCCAAAACTGTTTGCCTAAAAGCGCCAGATTTTGGATTCTGAGATCTTTAAATCCAAGGCCTCCTTCTTTTCGTGAGCGAGTCATAGTGTCCCAGCTAATCCAAGCCATCCTCCTTTCAGAACCTTTTTGTCCCCACCAGAACTAAGAAAGTAGAGAGTGAATTTCCAAAATTAAACCATCAGGCAACTTGAAGCAAGACAATGTATAAATAGGAATAGCTTTTCCCACTGCCTTAAGCAATACGTGTCTACCACCTGACGAAAGAAGATTGCGCTTCCACCCTTGGATTCTTTTCTGAACCTTTTCTTTGATCATACTAAAAGAAGCCTTTTTCGATTTAGAGACTGTAGAAGGCAAACCAAGGTATTTATCCTGAGCCCCAATATGATTAATATTCATAGAGTTAGCCAGTAGTGTACGAGTAGTGGACGGAGTGTTATGGCTAAAGAATACAGCAGATTTATTAAGATTTACCCTCTGGCCACTGATGCTTTCATAAGAATTCAATAAATGCAGGATATTTGAACATGCTTCAGAATTAGCCTTATAGAATAAAATGGAATCATCAGCAAATAGGAGGTGGTTGACCTTGGGACATCGCCTATGTATCTGAAGACCCTAAATTAGTCTGTTTTGTTCTACCTTGTGTAGCAAGAAGGAGAGACATTCTGCATAAAAAAGAAAAAGATAGGGGGATAGAGGATCTCCTTGTCGAATACCTCTATTTGGTTTGAAGAAACCATAAGGTTGTCCTTCCACAATAACAGAATAAGAAACAGTTGTCACTAATTCTCGAATCCACATGATCCATCGAGAGTCAAAACCAAACTTCTCCAATATAAACCAAAGAAAGTGCCATTCCACCCTATCATATGCCTTACTCATATCTAATTTTAGCGCCATTTCATTTTCGAGACCCCTTTTTTTGTTCTTCAAGTAATGCATACACTCGTGAGCAATTAGGATATTATTAGAGATTAATATGTCTTTAATAAAAACACTTTGCGTAGGGCTAATTAGTCTATTCATCATACTCTGAAGCCTATGTACAAATACTTTGGAGATAATCTTGTAAAAGACTGAAGATAGGCTTATTGGTCTTACCTGAGTCATATCTTTAGCATCAGAAATCTTGGAAATAAGACAGATCTGAGTGTGGTTAAAACCCTTCAAGATTCTGCCCCCAGAAAAGAAGCTCTTAACTACTCGAAACACATCACCACTAAGTATGTTCCAGAAGCTTTGAAAAAATTTTGCTGTCATACCATCATCTCCTGGGGCACTTTGAGGATGAATGCTAAATGTTGCGCGTTTCACTTCCTCCATAGTCACTGGTCTTTGAAGCCTACAGTTCATGTGAGCTGTAACCTTAGGTTCAAAATCAGTAAACAGAGGTTCAGGGTTCTCATGACAAGTGGAGGAAAAGATGTCCTTGAAATAAGATTCAGCCACAGAAGCAATACCAGCATTTGAAGTAGCCACTTCACCATCATTGCCAGTTAGTTGCCAAATTCTATTCCTTCGGGTTCGATTTCTAAATTTCTGATGGAAGAAAGCTGTATTCTGATCACCAGATTTGAGCCATTTGACTCTAGACTTATCTTTCCAATAAGATTCCTCATTTTGCAATGCTTTTTCAAGTTTGTCCTCTATTTCTGAAATGATGTCGCCTTCATGAATTCCTGCTAAACAAAGTTCCTCTAATTCCGACTGTAGTAAATCAATCTCCACCTTCGAATTAGATTTGTGTTCTTGCTACCATTTGACAATCTTATGACGACAATGCTTTATTTTTTGAGTTAGGATATATATGGCTGAACCATCAATCTGTTCATGCCAAACCTCTCTAACAATCTGCCGTATTTCATCATTGGAACACCATCTTTCTTGGAATTTGAATCGGCGTTTAGATCTCTCAGTTCTCGGATTAGAGTCTAGGATAAGAGGGGCATGATCCGAGCCTGATTTTGACAGTCTAAGAACCGTTGCATTGGGATAGAGTTGCTGCCAATCAACTCCTACCAGGAATCGGTCCAGTCTTTCCTGTATCAACTCATCACCCCTCCGTCTATTTGACCAAGTGAATGGTCTTCCGACCATACCAATATCAATCAGGGAATTATCATCAATAAAACTATTAAAGGTTTCAATAGAAGAAGGAGATTTAGCACCCCCACCTTCTTTCTCCAATTGATTAGAAATGGCATTAAAATCCCTATTAACACAATCTTACCATCGAACAGTTGGGTGAATGAAGTTAATTCAGCAAATTGAGCCATTCTATGTTGATCATTTGAACTGAGATAAACACCTAGAACACCATAGGGATCATTAACCAGCTGTCAGAACTGATGCCGCAATAAAAAATCTACCATGCTGTAAAATCTGAACAGTGCAACCATCCCTCCATGCCATTGCCAAACCCCCTGATAATCCATCCGGATCTACAATAAACCATTCCTTGAAACCACAAGATCTTAATTTTCCTTCAACTTGTCGAGATTGATTTTTTGTTTCACAGATAAAACCAACCTCGGGGGAGTAGGATTTGCAAATCCCTTTAAGATTGTGGATTGTCAGGGGTCTCCCCAAACCCCGACAATTCCACGAGAGCAGTTTCATATTTCTTTGGGTGCCACTTGAAGGCTGACACCCTCCACCGTCATAGCAATTATACGAGGGTTCTAAGTCTCTGATTTGTTGTTCATGATGTAAAGAAAATCAGAATTGGTATTCAATGATTCCAAAGAGACATAAGATATATGGAATGAGTGAATTAAAAAATAGAATGAATTAAAAGAGCAATGAATTGGGAGAGAAAACGAAAATTAGGGAGCTAAGTGAAAAAGAAATTAAGAAAAAATAAAAAATAGAAGAAGATGGAAAAGAATTTGACGAAGAAAAGACAAAAAAAAGGTGTAACCATGGAGGTGGCGCAGTAAAACCCTAGCAGAGCGTCGGACGCTAGATGAGAAGTACGTACTCCCACTAAAATGCATTTGATTGTCATTGTCATTTGGCATTCAAACGAAAGAAACTCTTTATATATATTAGTTGATTAGGATATACACGGTCTAAATGTTTAGAGTATTTTCAATGTTATTTGATTTAACTTTAGGAATATTTAAAGACAATGCCCTAAAAAATACTATTCAAACTAATTTTCACTCTTTTTTTTTTCAAGAGAAGAATTTAAGAAATCAGAAATAAACCTTTTAAAAATACATGCCACTTTGAATTTTCTAAAATAAAAAATAGAAAAATTTAATAAAATAATAAATAAAAAATTAATCATTATTAATTTTGTAACTTTTATAAAATATATACTCCATCTTAATATAAAATTAAAAGTGATTAACTCTTTATTTTACCACTTTATCAATATTACTTTGTAAATTAATTATTTTTGAATTTTGATAGTGAATAACTCCAAAAGAAAAAAAAATAAAGAGAGAGACCTTCCGGTGCTAATTACATAAATGCGAAAGTCAATTAGTCATTGACCGACAAAAGAAAAAAAAAGATTACACAGAATTAAAAATTTATAATTATAATTATAATTATTAAATGTCTACACACATGCATAAAGTACACTAAGCTTAAAACACCGCCATTGACAACCTATATAAGAATGCGAAACTCTCTTCTCGACACTTCCTACGCTGGTTGTGATTTCTCGGTAAACGGTTCTTGTTCCTCTTAAATTTGGTATTTTCCCTTCTTCTTTCTCCATTGTTGGGTTCTTTCTTTCTCTGCTATTACTTTGAATAATGGGATCAACACTCTACTGTGGGTGAATTCGGAGGCTCGGTTCAACAAAATTTCAACGGTGAATACGAAGGTAATTGGTGCTTTTGCAAAATCTGCTTGATTAGCGTTTTAAAGATGTTTATTATCTTCACGTTTCAGTAATGGGGATGGATCTCCCCCCCCCTCCCCCCTTTTTTTTGTTGGTTCTCTCCCCCCCTTTTTTGTTGGTTCTCTTTATAAAGATGTTTCTCTGTTCAAATCTTTTGCATTTTGCTACTTAGCGTCGGGGTCAATTGTAAAGATGTTTTTTTTTTTTTTTGCAAATCATTGCTGTTATTGAATATTTTCAAGTCCGAGAAAAGAAGAAGGGTTTGCTTTTTAATTGTGATGTTAGTTTTTGATTATCGTGGGAATGAATTGGTTTTGGAAAAGTTGGTTTTTCTTTATTTCCCAAGCTATTTTTCTGCTATTGAATTTCGGGCAATTGAGTTTTGCCATTTGATAGTTCTGGGATGCCCTGTTTTTTTCTCTCTTCTTTTTATGATTTGGATGTGACTTTGGACTTTAAATTTATTTCAATTCTACTTTGCACAATGCATGTTTAAGCCGTTTGGGAAAAGAATTTATTGCAGAATGATATATGAATGACTTTTATAGCAGGACAAACTTAGTTGCAGAAGTGTTTCAATTCTTTTGCAATGAATTTTTTACTATGTGGATCAAATAAGATGTTGTCTCTTGAAAAAGTAGTGTAATGGTTTGTTGATGGAAAAATTGTGCGATAATTTTCATGATTCTTGTGACCCTTTAAAACTAAAATGTGTGGAAGGGTAATATACTTGGCTTTTTCTGTCCAATGATATATGTAACCATATATGTGGCTCTATGAATTGTGATGAAGGATTTTATTCCTTATGACCTGACCCTATGAATTGTGATGAAAGATTTTAGTCTCTATGACCCGATAAAACCGGATAAGATGATATATGTGGCCCTACGAAATTGAATTGTGGCAAAGTATCTTAGTCCCTATGACTCAAGAAAATCGGATGCAATAATGTGTGGTCTTATGGAATTGAATTGTGATGAAGGATCATAGTCCCTATGACCCTAAAATATCAGATACAATGATGCGTGGTCCTATGAAATCGAATGATGGCGAAGGATCTTATCCCCTATGACTCGAATATATCGGATATGATAATATGATTGACCCTTATGTTGCAAAATGATGTTATTTTGCTTTTTTGGACCCATGAATATTGAAGTTTGATGAGATAGTCACCCTATGACCTTAAAATTTGGTGAAGGGTTTTTCTTGTCTCCAGTGTGGTTTGAATGTGGTGAAGGATCTCTTGTCTCCAAACTAGTATTTCTTTTCTCCGATGTGCTTTTGTTCATGCTTTGAAACTTATCAGAACAGTTAACAGTTAAATATGGTTTTTCTTATTGCAAGTAGCTTTGCATATAAGCTCTCAAGAACTGAAAGGTGTTATAGATAATTATTTTGTTGAAAAATGTTATGGATAAACAGAAAATAATTGAGTGACTGAATTCATTGTCAATCTGTGTTTTACAAAATTTTGTGTGCAAATCGTTGCTCTTATGGAATATATTCATGTCTTAAAAAAGAAAAAAGGTTTGCTTTTGATTATTAGTGCTATCTTTTTATTATCTTGGGGATGAGTTGGTTTTGGAAAAGTTAGTTTTTCTTTATTTCTCCAACTATTTTTCTGTTATTGAATTTCTGTTATTGAATTTATGGGCAACTGAGTTTTGCCATTTGGGTTTGGAAGTTCTAGGATGCACAATTTTCTCTTCCATTTTTATGATTTGGATTTGGATGGGACTCTGGATTTTGAATTTATTTCAATTCTACCTTGCACTTTGTATGCTTGAGCCGTTTGGGAAAAGAATTTGTTGCAGAATTGTTTCAATTCTTTTGTGATGAATTTTTTTTTACTATGTGGATCAAATAAGATTTTTTCCCCCTGAACAAGTTGTAATGATTTGTTGATGGTAAAATTGTGCAATAATGTTCATGATGCTTATGATCCTAGAAAACTGAAAAGTGTGGAAAGGTTATTTAGTTGGCTTTTTGTCCAATCATATTGAAATGTAATGACATATGTAGCCTTATGGATTGTGAATTTGTGATGAAGGATCAGTCCCTATGACTTGATAAAATTGTATTGATGATATATGTGGCTTTGCAAAATTGGATTGTGATGAAGGATCTTAGGCCCTATGACCCGAAATTGAATTGTGATGAAGGATCCCTATGACCTGAAAAAATCGGATATGATGATATGCTTGACTCTTATGTTGCGAAGTGATGTTATTTGGCTTTTTGGACCTATGAATATTGAAGTTTGATGGTATAATTTACCTTGTGACGCTGAAATATGGCGATGGATCTTTTGGCTCCAATGTGGTTGAAATGTGTTGAGGGATTTCTTGGCTCCGAAATAGAGTTTTCTTTCTCTGATGTGTTATTGTTCTATGTTTTGAGATTTATTAGAACATTGAATAGTGAAATATGGCTTTTCTCTCTACAAGTAACTTTGCATATATAAGCTGCTACTCAAGAATTGAAAGATGTTATCAGAAAAATAATTGAGTGATTGAATTCATTATCAATTTGTGATATAAACTTTTACAGCATGACAACTTAGTTGCAGAGTTATTTCAAGTCTTTTGTGATGATTTAGTTTTTTTGTTCACTTACTATTGGATCAAATTAAAATTTTGTCCTTTGAGAAAAGCTGTGTAATGATTTGTTGATAGTAAAATTGTGGGACAATATTCACTATTCTTGTGAGCCTAGAAAAATGAGATGTGTGGAAGAGTAATATGTTTGACCTATATATGACTGCAAAATCAGATTGTGGTGATGTATGATATAGCTGGATTTTTCTATCCAACAAAATTGAAATGTAATGCTAGATGTGGACCTACGAAATTGAATTGTGATGAAGGATCTTAGTCCTTATGACTCGATAAAATCCATTATGTTTATCGGATAGGATGTTATGCTTCCTTCTTATGTTGCAAAACGATGTTGTCTGCTAATTTTTTCCTCTAAAATATTGAAGTTTGATGGTATAGTTGTCTATATGAAGTTGAAATGGTGAAGGATCACTTGGTTCCAAAACAGAGTTTTTCTTTCCTTGATGTGTTCTGCTCATGCTTGAAATTTATTAGAGAAGCCAAATTTGGTTTTTCTCATACTAGTAAATTTGCATATATAGGCTGCTAATTGCTTCGAGATAATTGAAAGATGTTATAGATAAACAAAAAACAATTAAGTGATTGAATTCATTGTCAATTTGTTTATACAAAAAAAAAAGAAAAAAAAATAGTACACGCTCTTTGAATTTGTCATTCCAATTCTCTATATTAATCTATTATGACATGTATGCTAATCTATGTCAATTAGTCTCAGAGTCTAAGATTCTTCATCAGTCTCAACTCGAGGGAGATGTGAGTTGGTGGAATACATCTTCACTGCAAGGAATTGTTCAGACCTCCCTTGAGATGATTATATCCAAACTCTTCCTCATCTTCACTCAACAACTCTTGGAATGAATGTTAGTTCAAATATGAAATGGGGATTAAACATTTTTTATTCTCTTCGACATGCACTGCAAGATAACCCTTTGGGACTTCTACGGATTTTGAAATTGCTTAGCTGAGAATGCTGCCTTTTGGATGACAGGAAAACGGAAACCCATTTTTCTTGTGTATGTAGGGAATGAAAGAGCAAGGAAAAGCTCTAGAGCTTAAGAAGAATGTGTTAAAGTATTGATCTTCAGATTGCCAGTGACTTATGTTGTGTTGTTTTTGAAGGCAAGAGAAAGTGTATTTATAAGAGAAATAAGTGACTTATGTTGTGTTGTTTTTGAAGGCAAGAGAAAGTGTATTTATAAGAGAAATAATTGTTGAAGGGGGTTAAAGGATGGGGTCGTGTTAAGTGCGTCCCCCACCTTTTCAAACAATGGCGGCCAATAATAGATCATAGTCTCCTACATTTCAGTTCATGCAACTCAATAGCAAGGTGAAACAGCCAACTAGCATGATAAATTATTATTAAGTTGAAAGCTATAGATAATGGATTTAGGAGGCATGCAACAAGAGCATGCCCTCAGATTGCTCTGGTTGAAATAACACATACACATCTATGCAAACTGTTGAATGCCCTGAGAAAACTAATGCAAAGAAAGAAATAGAAGATAAAAGAGAAAGAGCAAATGGTCTCATTATTAGGAACGGAAAGATTCTTCTTTTGTCTCCTAATTATTTCAAAGAATTTCATGATACAAATGTGGGTGAATATTTTGGATACTTTCGGACCTATAAGAGAATTTCTGCAGTGATGTATTGATAAGGGATGAAAAGACAAATTCTGCAATACATCAAAGAATGTGAGGTCTGCTAAAGGAATAAGCACCAGACATTGCTACTTGCTAGCCTGTTATAACCATTACCAATTCCCATAAATGTTTGGTCTGATGTGTATCTATGGACTACATTGGGCGATTGCCCAAGGCTTTGGAAATAGACACTATTTTGGTGGTTGTGGATAGGATGACTAAATATGCTCATTTTTTTAGTCTAGCATACCTTTACATAGCCAAGGAAGTAGTTGATTTGTTTGTCAAAGAAGTGGTGCAACTTCATAGTTTTCTAAATTCAATTGTTCGAGATAAATCATTCAAGAGAAATTTTTGGGGTGAGTTCAAGGAAGCTGGGACCACCCTCAAGATATATAATAAATTTCCCTTTGGAACTTAATTTTTGCAAGAACCATTCATTTTGTTAGACTGATTATCTATATTCACTTGTTCAGTATCTCATTTAAACGAGTTAGTTCATTAGAGAATTGAGATATAACAATAGCAACAAGTGTTTTAAGTTGCAAAATTATCTTGCCATAACTACTTTCTCATTCAGAAAATCCTTTTTACAATTCCATAGGAATGAAAGCAAAATGGAAAGTTCCCATAAGAAAAAGAATGAAGTGCCTTTTGTACAAATATGTCTCTCAACTAATTTATCTACATCCTAATAGCATGATCTACATCCTATTCAAGCGACAATCGATGTTTAGAAACTCATCCTCACTGCACGGAATTGTGAGACCACCCATTGGATGATCATATCCATATTCTTCTCCAACTTGACTCAACAATCCTTGAAATAAAGTTTGGTTCAAATGTGATATCGGAATCACGAACCGCCTCATGTTGTCTCCAACATAGACTGCAAGGTAGCCTTTTGGTACATCAGTTCCCTTGGAAATTGTTTTTGCTGCCCTTTTAATACTTGGAATGCGGAAACCCATGTTGTATAGTGGTTTTTTCAAAGAACTTATATGAGAAATAAGTATTTGAGTTAGGATACTTGAGGATGCAAATGACTTGTGTTGCTTTAGAATCTCAAGAAATTTGGTATATATAGATGCTAAGGGAAGTAGGGAACCTTCAAATCAATTTCCAACTGAAATTATTTTTGATGAGTGATAAGGGATCACATGGCATTGTCTTGGAGGTGTTTCTATGGATTTGCTAAGTTGAAAAGGATTGCATACCCCACTTTCTGATACAGTGGCTAACAAATTGCCTTCTTGAAAGCAAAGACATATGCATAGCATATGTGACACCAAAAATATGTCCATGCATTAAACCATACATAATCTATTAGTAGATATGCTTTAGACATCACATGTTCTCTTAGATTGACATTGATGTTGACATGCATCTGTGAGGTGCCAACTTATACCAGATTGACTTTGAAAAGTAGTGTTACAAAGAGAACCAACATAACATACATGATAACATGCTAGTATATATGTTCATAAAGTTCATAGTATGCTCCAATCAGACTATGGATTTAAACTTATACATGCATTGAATTCCTTCTTTTTTCTTGGATAAAGATCATACAACAGTTAGATTCCTTTTTATTATTCTGAATTTTTGTAAAAACCATTGTATCATACCAAGAAAGACCAAAAGTGGAAAGTTTGATAATGGTTTTAGCTTCATACTCATGACAGCTGTTATACAAGTCACTGGCCCTTAGTCTATTTGGTTATTTTGGATATAAAGTTTATTTGATTTGTTAAACTGACATTATTGGAAAGAAGGAAATAAGGCAATGAATAAGTGGATTAAGATATCTTCAGATGCTTTTGTGGTGAATATGGATCAGTGAGGAACCAGTCACTTGCATATAATTTTGTTGTGGCCCTCAAACCAAATAACATGTTCATGTGAGGATGCTGCGTGACTCAAAATTGAGGAATCATCTGTCATAGAAAAAATGGGGCCTCAGTCACATGAAGAAATGGGGTCATTAGTTGATAGCAGCAAACAAATGTAACTCATAATACAATGTTAACATCACATTATGGAATACAACTGGATTAGTGTTTCAATCTCAATTGTAATTTCAGAGGCCACATTTTAGTGACCACTATGTACAAACAGGGGAGGGTCCACAGAGATTTCAAAGACAGATAAAAGCAAAGTGGGACATGGCAAATACAGGGACTGATTCTTGAAGCTGTTTAATCATCCTATAGTGATAATTGGATAATTGAACTGACCAAAAACGTTCTCATTATTAAAACTAATATTATGCAAATTCATACTTAGTTACTGCTTTTCTTATGATAACTTTTTTACTTAGGAGTATAGCATCATCATTTTTAAATCATGAAAGTTATCTGCTGCTTTCCTTTTCCTTTATTATAAACCACATCATGAAAATTGATTTTATGAACCGCGCTTTCACCTTATTATTGCCTTTGAACTTAACAATACATTTAGATTTAAGGAGAAAATGGGAGACATTTGTTTATGTGCATAAATTTCTCATTGAGTTTAATAGTAGGATACAAAAAATGGAGAAAATGTTTCTCAGGGTAAGAAATTGCTACAAAAATTGTGTTAAGTAATCTATTTCTAAGTCAGCCTAATCTTGATGGTGCTAGCATCAACTCAAGCGAGAAGTGATTTCTAAGAACATATTTTCTTCACAAGGAATTGTGAGACCACCCATTGGATGATCATACCCAAATTCTTCCTCAGCTTGACTTAGCAAATCTTGAAATGAAGGCTGGTTCAAGTATGATATAGGAATCACAAACCGCTTCATTTTATCTCCAATGTAAACTGCAAGATAACCCTTTGGCACTTCCATAGCTTTTGAAGATGAAGTAAATGATGCCTTTCTTACGATACCGGATAAACGAAAACCCATTTTTGTATGTGTTGAAGAAAGACTAGTTTTTCAAATGACTTGTAAATAAGATGCAAGTATTTGAGTTTCTTATGCTTTAAGATGTGAATGACTTGTGTTGTTGCCAAATGCTTGCAGCCATGAACATATATATAGATGAAGGATATGTTATAAAATTGGTAATTGAATGGTTGGCTGTGGAGGAAGGCTATGAAATGGGACCTATTAGGAGACAAGGGCATTTAAGAGGTCACATGGTGTTGTCTTGGAGGATTTTCTCAAACCTGTAATAAGTACATAATTCAAAGTCTACCTTATGAAGAGGAGGCCAACACAAATTAGATCATGTTGTCTATGGTTTGCGGATTCCAAGGTATATGTTTCTAAAAATATGGTGTACTGGAAAAATCAGGTTCACATTGGTTTGTGAGGATGTGCCTAAGTTTGGTTTAGAGTTGTGGCCAAGGTTTACAGATTTCATTGTCAATAGCATCGTCTATCTGAAGAAACATGAGATATGTCTATAGCATGTCTGATTCAGTATCTTTAGTATATGAACAAGCATTAATGTAGATGTCTTTGATTTGACATGCATAATCTCTTGGCAATTATGTCAGAAGGTGGGTATGATGTATGAACTCTCACTTAAACTTTCAAGTCCTTGAAAGAGACCTCCAAGACAATACCATGTGATCTCTTGTGATCATTTCACTATGTAGACCCCATTTTACAGCTTCATCAGAATTTTCTTCAGGATGGCAACTATATATACACTTCTTCTTTTGTTCTCAAACAACACAAATCAGTTGCATCTCCTCAAGTATCAGTACTCACTACTCACATATTTCTCTCAAATCAAATCCTTCAAGAACAATCTATTTCTTTTTTCTTTTGAACAACAAGAAGAAACAATGGCTTTCCGCATTCCAGGTATTAGAAAGGCATCACTGTCTGCATCAAAAGGAACTAATGTTCCAAAAGGCTATCTTGCAGTCTATGTGGGAGATAAGATGAGGCGGTTTGTGATTCCTGTATGCTACTTGAACCAGCCTTCATTTCAAGAATTACTGAACCAAGCAGAAGAAGAATTCGGATATGATCATCCAACCGGTGGTCTCACAATTCCATGCAGTGAGGATGAGTTCTTAAGTCTCACTTCTCAGTTGGGTGGCCAATAAAAAACTAATAGAGATTGACATAGATTAGTTGAGATTTTGTACAGAAGGCTCTTTTTTCTTTATACCTTGAAGATTCTATAATTCCTTTGAAAGTGTAAAAATGCTATATGAATGAGAAAGTTATTGCATCTCATTGTTAAAACTACCTTTTGGCTTTGTTTTAATCTGCATTATCTCTTATTTATGCAACAACATCAGAATTAAGTTCCAGTTTAAAACTTAAAATATGTTAGGCTATCTAAGTTCGATGATTGCCAACTTCGATGGTTCGGTTCGTTCAAACATTTAAGTTACAGTTTCTTAACAGTGGTTTGAAATCACTATTGTAAATCAGTTAAGGCCTGGACTCAGTTTTCTTATAATAAAAGTAAAGAAAGAAGAAGCACTTACATGCCATTGTTTTAAAAATAAAAAAAGAAATTTAAAAAAAAATAGAAGAAGAGAGTCAGAGACTAGCTTTGGGTTGTCTAATAAAATTTAGCCCTCATGTTGATAGAATTTTGAGAATTTCAATGATGATTCAATCGAGGGCTTAACCAATCAAGAGTTAACTTTCAACAATTTTAGTTAGATGGCTGGAAGAAATTGCTACCGGGAATGATAGAATTTGGATTTCATCAATGACACTATTTTCTCTGTATTCTAGAGAAATAACTTAGTGAATCTAAAACAAAAGACCATAATCAAATTGCAGGAAACATTGAATTATCCAAAATCCAAACTTGAATCCAATTTATGAAATTTAACCATATGCTTCTCTCCTTCATTTCACTGATTCACAAGGTGGAATGCTTATGTGTTTTAGAAAGTACAATTCTGCAGCATGCCATTATAAATTAATAGACATTTTTTTAATACCACAGTAGTAGCAATACAACAAAGAAATAAACAAAATTGAAGAGAATATACCAAAGAAATAGAATCTATAAGTAATTAGCGATGAAGTTTATAAATTCATTGAAATTGCAAAAAAAAATCTGATATATATTTACATCCTTGACATCTCACTAAGATGATAGCTACTACTTTCCACTACAAAATTGTGTCTCAACTAATCTATGTCAGTCTTCTTTAGAATTAGATATAGTCAGTTGAAGCAAGAAGTGAGGTCCAAGAAGGCTTCCTCACTGCATGGAATAGTGAGACCACCCATTGGATGATCATATCCGAATTCTTCTTCTGCTTGGCTTAGTAATTCTTGAAATGAAGTCTGGTTCAAATATGAAATGGGAATCACGAACCGCTTCATGTTCTCTCCAACATAGACAGCAAGATAGCCTTTTGGGACTTCCAAAGCCTTTGAAGATGCTTGGTTTGAATTAAATGATAGCTTTCTGCTGATACCAGCAAAATCAAAACCCATGTTTGTATGTGTTGATGAAAGACTAGTCTTAGAAATGACTTGTAAATAAGATACAAGCTTTTGAGTTTCTTATTGCTCGAGGATGTGAATGAATTGTGTTGGTCCTAAATGCTTCCAACCATGAATATTTATATAGATGGAAGGATATGTTATAAACATGTAGCTACTTGAATGATTGGTGGAGGAAGGCTATCAGATGGGACATATTAGGAGACAAAGGCATGTAAGAGATCACATGGTATTGTCCTCATTAGAGGGCAGGCCAAAAAATTTTAACTTATTTATACAAGAGAAAATCTAATTGCCCATGGTTTGCAAATACCACGGAGTTTTGTTTATAATCTGGTGTACTTGAAAAGCTGAGGTCCATATTGTCTTGTGAGGCCAACTTTTGGTTCTGTTCTGGCCTCAGAACAGTTTTTCAGAGCTATAAATGTCTATCTGAAGAAACATGTGAGATGTCTAAACTCTAAAACATGTTTGACGGAGTAGCTTTACCACAACTACAAGTGGATAGATAGAGACCTAACCTTTGATAGAAATTTCCAAGACAATACCATGTGACATCTTGTGATCATTTCTCACTTTGTAGACCCCATTTTACAGCTTCATTAAAATTATTTCTTCAGGATAGCAAACTATATATACACTACTTCTTGTGTTCTCAACCAATACAAATCAGTTGCATCTCCTAAAGTATCAAAACTCACATATTTCTCTCATACAAATCCTTCAAGAACAATGGCTTTTCGCATTCCAAGTATTAGAAAGGCATCACTTTCTGCATCAAAAGGGACTAATGTTCCAAAAGGCTATCTTGCAGTCTATGTGGGAGATAAGATGAGGAGGTTTCTGATTCCTGTATATTACTTGAACCAACCTTTATTTCGAGAGTTACTAAGCCAATCAGAAGAAGAATTCGGTTATGATCACCCAACTGGCGGTCTCACAATTCCTTGCAGCGAGGATGCCTTCCTGAACCTCACTTGTCAATTAAGTGGGCAGTAAATTTTGCTTATAGAGACTGACATAGATTAGCTGAGACATTTTGTACAGAAGGCTCTTTCTTTTTGTTTTGAAGATTGTCCATTTTGGTCTCTTCATTGTATCATTCCTTTTGAAAGTGTAAAAATGAACATGAATGAGAGAAAGTTATTGCATCTCATTTGTTAACTTCTTTTATATTTTTATTTTTGGCTTTTGTTGAATCTGAATGATCTATTATATATTTATGCAGCAAATCAAAATTAAGTTCAACGTTGTTTTGAAGAAATTGACTGAAGTTGATTATTCGTTTCATTTAAATTAGAGTTTTGAATTGCTTTTTGAAAGTACAACTGAAAATCTGTTTAGAAGTCACAGTTTTCTTACATTAAAAGTAAAGGAAGAGAGGCATTCCATGTCATTGTAAAAAGTAACACAAGCTTGAGACATTCCATGATTGAATGCAACACATAACATGCTTCTTGAAAATGTTAAGGCATGGCTAAAACTTCAATAAAGAAATAAGAGAACAGACATATATAAATAAATGAGTCATACATCCCGTGTAAGAAATTTCTTTAGCTATAGTTTTCCATGCATATTCTTTTATTTAAAATATTATAATTTTATATATTTTGAATTAGTGCAATCTATGAGAACAAATGAACAATTAAGTATGGTTTTTCTTACACCAGGCTGCTTACTACTAGACACTGCATGATGTTCTGTTTGTAGAGAGAAGATAAAATGTTTAAAAAAGAAAAAAAAAATGAAATACGAGAGTAGTTGAATTCTTTCCTGGTCATTAAACAAAAAAACAGAGGAAACACTTTGAACTTTTCATAGTAATGGTCATTCTTCTTTCATTTGCTTAGAAAAATGTGTAATTACAAGTTGCCTATTCTACAAAATTGCTATACTAATCTATGTCAGCCTCCTACAGCATGAGATTCATCGTCAATTCAAGCGAGAAGTGATTTGTTGGAAGACATCTTCACTGCAAGGAATTGTTAGACCTCCCATAGGATGATCATATCCGAACTCTTCCTCAGCTTGGCTCAACAAATCTTGGATTGAAGGTTGGTTCAAGTATGAAACGGGGATCACAAACCGCTTCTGTTTCTCTCCAACATACACTGCTAGATGCCCCTTTGGGACTTCCACAGATTTAGAAGCTGCTTGGCTAGCTGAGAATGATGATGTCCTTCGAATAACAGGTAAACGGAAACCCATTTTTTTAAAGATGTATGTAAGAATAACAGGAAGGAAAAGTTCCCAAGTTTAAGAAGAATGTGTTTTTAAGTGTTTGACACTTAAGATTGCCAATGAGTCGTGTTGTTTTTGAAGGCAAGAGCAAGAGTATTTATAGATTTTAAGATTCTTTGGAAAACTATTTCTAAGATAAAAGATTTTTGAAAATGATAGGAATGCATACGGATCACTACACGAGAGATCACATGGTATTGTCCTAGAGGCCTCTCTCAAGGATTAAGCAGTTGTTTGAGAATGCATACCCCACCTTGTCAAGGAATGGCTAATAAAGCAGCCACTTGCAATCAAATGCTAGGTGCTTAAGTGAAACTTAAATGTTAGTTCATAGTAGATAATACAAGGCCCACCATATATATGTAAGAGGAAGTGTAATTGAAACATGTTTGCTCATGGTTTCAAATTCCAGTTGGTACTGCTTATAATCTGGTGTACTTGAAAAGGCTGAGGTTCATATTGGCTCACTACCAATAGTTTCAAAGCTAATAAATAAGGTCATAGTCAAGGTTTACAATTTCATTGTTAGAAGCAACCTCAATTTGAATAAACATGTGAGATGTCTAAAGCATGTCTACTAATTAATGGAGTAGCTGTAGTACAATCCATGAAAGAAGCATTATGTAAGGTATGCACTGTTTTGATGTAGATCTCATTAATTTCAAGAGGCTAATATGTTGGCCATTATATGAAGAAGTGGGATATGCACTCTTAATGAACCTCCTAACACCTTCAAGACAATATCATGTGATTTCTTGTGATGCATAATACATTGTCAATTGGTAGACCCTATCTTATTCATGATTCTCTCTTCAGGAAATTGGTTTGTAGAAGATCCTAGCAACTATATATACACTACTTCTTGTGTTCTGAAGCAACACCAATCATTCACATATCCTCAAGAATTACAAGTTTAGAAAAACTCAATATTTCTTTCTCCTAAAAAACAATGGCTTTCCGCATACCAGGTATTAGAAGAGCAACAAAGAACAATGATGTCCCAAAAGGATACCTTGCAGTTTATGTTGGAGATAAAATGAAGAGGATTTTAATTCCTATATCATACTTGAACCAACCTTTGTTTCAAGAATTGCTAAACCAAGCAGAAGAAGAGTTCGGTTATGATCATCCGAATGGCGGTCTCACAATTCCATGCGGGGAGGATGAGTTCTTAAACCTCACTTCTCAGTTGAGTAGGCTATAAATCATGCTAATGGATAATAGATTAGTTGAGAGTAACTTGTACAGAAGGCACTTTCTTTTTGAGATTTTATATTTTGATTTCTTCGTTGTATCAATCATTTGATAAATGAGAAATTCATGACAAGATATTTTTTAAACAAATTTAGCTTGTGATCAAATCTGAATGAAATCAAATTTATTCATCAGTATCATTTTCAAGTTTCAGTTCATATATATCATGAGACTATCTGCTTTCGATAGAGACTATAGTTCCTTATTTGTCCTAGAGTTGATCATGGAACAAAATACACATTTCTGTTGAAACAGTTTTAGCCAATTTGTTACTACTACAACAAATGAGGTTCATGGTGTCCGCAACTCAGAATCAAATTTAGTTAATCTGTTGTTCCCATGTTTTTCCAATTCAATCATCACTGCAAAATAATATTTCCTGTTTTGTTAAAAGCTTGACACATAATACTTAAGAAATAGAAATTAACACCACATAAATCTATTTAAAAAGATTATTCTCACGATTGATAATTATACAATTGATTATGATTTTTTTTTTTGGTGTCCAATTGATTATGATTATTGTCATAATAATTCATTATCATACATTGTTACCATCACATTATGGAATACAACTGGATTAATATTTCTATTTTTTTTATCTTCTCTAAAATATGGATAAGCGTCAATCCCAGTTGTCATTTCAGAGGCCACAGTTTAGTGACCACCATATACAAACTGGGGAGGGTCCACAGAGATTTCAAAGACAGATGAAAGCAAAGTGGGGACATGGTAAATATAGGGACTGGTCCTTGAAGCTGTTAATCATCCTACAGTAATAATTGGATAATTGAATTGACCAAACAAGTTATCATTATTGAAACTAATATTATGCAAATTCATACTTAGTTACTGCCTTTTTTATCATAACTTTCTTTTACTATCATCATAGAAGTTACCTGCTGGTTCTTTTGCACTTGTTGTACAACATAGTGAAAATTGATTTTATGAACAGCACTTTGTGCATGTTATTGCCTTTGAACTTAACAATATATTTAGATTTAAGGAGAAAATGGCAGACAAATGTTTATGTGCATAAATTTCTCATTGAGATGAATAGTAGGATAACAAAAAATGGAGAAAATCTTTCTCAGTGTAACTGGGTAAGAAATTGTTACAAAAATTGTGTTAAAGTAATCTATTTATAAGTCAGCCTAATCTTGATGGTGCTAGCATCAACTCAAGCGAGAAGTGATATCTAAGAACATATTTTCTTCACAAGGAATTGTGAGACCACCCATTGGATGATCATATCCAAATTCTTCCTCAGCTTGACTTAGCAAGTCTTGAAACGAAGGTTGGTTCAAGTATGATATGGGGATCACAAACCGCTTCATTTTCTCTCCGACATAAACTGCAAGATAACCTTTTGGAATTTCCATAGCTTTTGAAGATGAAGTAACTGATGCCTTTCTTACAATACCGGGTAACCGAAAACCCATTTTTATATGTGTTGAAGAAATACTAGTCTAAGAAATGAAAATAAGATGTAAGTTTTTGAGTTTCTTGTGCTTTAGGATGTGAATGACTTGTGTTGCTGCTAAATGCTTGCAGCCATGAACATATATATATAGATAATAGAATATGCTGTAAACATAATGCCACTTGAATGATTGGTGGAGAAAGTGTAAGAGATGGTAGCCATGGGACTTATTAGGAGACAAGGTCATAAAAGAGATCACATGGTGTTGTCTTAGATAATTCAAGGTCCATTTATGTATACAACAGCAAGTTTGATTCGATCATGTTGCCTATGGTTTTGCAAATTCCAAGGGATATGTTAACAATCTGGTGTACTTAAAAATGAGGTTCATATCGGATCATTATCATGTGTCCAGTTTTGGTTCTCTTCTGGCCTCAGAACACTTTGTTTCAGAGATATAAATCAGGTTGTGGACAAGGTTTACTGATTTCATTGTCAATAGCAATTCAAAATCTGAAGAAACATGTGAGATGTCCAAAGCATGTCTAATTCAGTATCTTTAGTACAACTACATTGCTTTAATTTTGATGTCTTTGATTTGATATGTGTAGTTTCTTGGCAATTATGTCAGAATATGATGTATGAACTCCAAGACAATACCATGTGATCACTTGTGATCATTTCACAATGTAGACCCTATTTTACAGCTTCATCTGAATTATTTCTTCAGGATAGCATCTATATATACACCAGTTCTTGTGTCTCAACCAACACAACTCATTTGCATCTCCACAAGTATCAAAGCTCACATATTTCTCTGATACAAATCCTTCAACAACAATATATTACTTTTTCTTTTGAGCAACAAGAAACGATGGCTTTCCGCATTCCAGGTATTAGACGGGCCACATCTTTCTCTGCATCCAAGGGAACTAATGTTCCAAAAGGCTATCTTGCAGTCTATGTAGGAGATAAGATGAAGCGGTTTGTGATTCCGGTATCATACTTGAATCAGCCTTCATTTCAAGAATTACTGTGCCAGGCCGAAGAGGAATTCGGATATGATCATCCAACTGGTGGTTTGACAATTCCATGCAGTGAGGATGAGTTTCAAAACCTCACTTCTGAATTAAGTGGACAGTAAATTGTGCTAATAGAGACTGACATAGATTAGATGAGACAATTTTGTAAAGAAGGCTCTTTCTTTTATTTTGAAGATTGTCAATTTTGGTGTCTTCCTTGTATCATTCCTTTGAAAGTGTAAAAATGTTCTATGAATGAGAAAGTTATTGGCTTATTGCAGCTTTTTGTTCAACCTGAATAATTTCTAATATATGTGGCAAACTGGCAATATCAAAATAAAGTTTCTTTCACAATTTGTTAAAACTACTAAAGTAAATATGTGAAGGACTAGTAGATTTCTTGTATTAAAAGTTGAGGAAGAGGCACTTCCTTTCTTTCTTCTATGGAAGCAGACCCAAGTAGGTGGTGAAGGCAAGAGTCTAAATAAAGTTCCATCTGTTACAAACATGAAAAGGAAGAGGCACTTCCTTGTTATTGAAAAAGGATGTACAGGCTTTGAGAACAACCTAATGCCTGCTTAAATTCATGCTTCAAGAGTCATTTGATTTATTTGAACAATTTTAGTTAGCTGGATGAGAAAGCAAAACAGAAGTTGCTGCATAGAAATATCTATCTATTTGGATTTCGGAAACGACACTATTTAGAGGAATAGAACATTTCATCATAAGATCAATTGCAGCAAATTTTAGATGGATGGCTCTCAATTTCAGAATTCACAACCCAAAAGAATAATAATAATAATGAGGGGAACATTTAATAATATAAACTTGGATCCAATATATTTAACTTAGCCATATGACTGAAAATCAGTTAATGATTCAGTCCTTCATGTCATAAAGCAATTTACAGATTCAAGGCCAACTTGTGGTGTGCTTATGTGTGTTGGAAAGGGCTTTTGGAAGCAAATTTGCAGCATTTCATAAGGTTAATGCAAACTTTTTTATACAACAGAAGCAGAAACGGAACAAATGCACGAGTGAAGAGCATATGCAAAGAACTTAAATCTATAAATCTTTTGAGATGAAGTCTATAAATTCATTGAAATTGGGAGGAAAAATTCTGATATTTACATCCTTGCCATCTCAATGAGATGATGTTATGCTACAAAAAAAACGTATACTATAGTTCCTGCTACACAAAATTGTCTCTCAATTCTTGTTACAGAAAAGGAAAAGTTTCACTCTGAATTAATCTCTGTCAGTCTCCTTCGGCAGGACTTGTGCTAAGTCAGTTTAAGCGAGATGTGAGGTCCAAGAAAGTATCCTCACTGCATGGAATAGTGAGACCGCCCATTGGATGATCATATCCAAATTCTTCTTCTGCTTGGCTTAGTAATTCTTGAAATAAAGGTTGATTCAAATAAGAAATGGGAACCACAAATCGCTTCATCTTCTCGCCAACATACATGGCAAGATAGCCTTTCGGGACTTCCACAACTTTGGAAGTTGCTTGGTTTGCAGTAAATGATGTCTTTCTTCTGATACCAGCCAAAAGAAAACCCATTGTTGTATGTATGTGTTGATGAAATATTAGTCTTAGATATGACTTGTGAATAAGATGCAATCTTTTGAGTTTTTCTTTTGCCTTAGGATGTGAATGACTGCAACCATGAACATATATATAGATAAAAGGATATGTTAAACACAACGATATTAGAATGGTTGGTGGAGGAAGGGCATCAGATAGGACCAGTTAGGAGACAAGGGCATGTAAGAGTTCACATGGTATTGTCTCGGCGGACTTTCATATGTATCACAGTATCAGCTTGTTAAACTACATTATTCAAGGTCCACCTTGTGGAGGGTAGGCCAACAGATTGCAATGTTTTGCAAATTTCATGGTTGTGTTGTTTATAATCTGGTGTACTTGAAGAGTTGAGGTTCATATTAGTTCTCATCTGGCCTCATATCAACAGATTTCATTATCAGTTGTATGTCAATTTGAAGAAACTTGTGAGATGTCTAAAGCATGTCTCATGGAGTACCTTAAGTACAACTAAAATGCTTGAAGAAGCATACTTCACCTATGAATTTGTGTAGATTTTCATTATATTTCAAGTGGATATCATATATTAGCCACTTAGCAATTACCTCAGAAGGTGGGATATGTACTCTCACTTAACTTCTTTGGTCCTAATCTTATGAAAGAGACCTCCAAGACAATACCATGTGATCCCTTGCTAACCCTTGTCACTATGTAGACCCCATTTTACTGCTTCATCTGAATAATTTCTTCAGGATGGCAACTATATATACACTTCTTCTTGTGTTCTCAACCAACACAAATCAGTTGCATCTCCTCAAGTATCAAGAACTTACATTTTTCTCTCATACAAATCCCTCAGGAACAATGGCTTTCCGCATTCCAGGTATTAGAAAGGCATCACTTTCTGCATCAAAAGGGACTAATGTTCCAAAAGGCTATCTTGCAGTCTATGTGGGAGATAAGATGAGGCGGTTTGTGATTCCTGTCTGTTACTTGAACCAATCTTCATTTCAAGAATTACTAAACCAAGCAGAAGAAGAATTTGGATACGAACATCCAACTGGTGGTCTCAAAATTCCATGCAGTGAGGATGAATTCCTAAACCTCACTTCTCAAATGGTTGGGCAGTAAATTGTTCTAATAGAAACTGACATAGCTTAGCTGAGACAAATTTTGTACAGAAGGCTCTTTCTTTTATTATAAACATTGTCCATTTTGGTCTCTTCCTTGTATCATTCATTTGAAAGTGTAAAAATGTTGAATGAGAAAGTTACAGCATGACATTGTCAAAATTTGTTTGCTTTTGTCTGATATGAATGATCTCTAATATATGCAACAACATCATAATAAAATTAAACATGTTCAGATTGCCCAGAACTTTTAAAGAACAATAAAAGAGAATTGCGAATTTGTAATCCACATAGATTCAATGACTATCTAACTAATATTATATGAAATTGGAATCCATTAAAACATGGCCCTACAAATGAGCAAATCTATTTCTTTCATACAAATAAAAATTAAAAGTACAATATGCAATGGTTTCAAATATACTAGTTACAGTTATATATATCAGAAAGGTGTACATCATTGTAAAAAATTAGAGAAAACAAGCTTCAGAGGGATGTCAAATTGAGTACAGTGTGAATATGTGGTAATAGTATAAACTGTGAAGACTATAGAGACATAAGATCCAACAACCTTTAGCATAGAAGAAACTAATTCAAAGGAAATATCAGAAGAGATTGGTTGAATAACACATAGATTTGCTCAATTAGCTTTAAGTAATCAAGAGTTATGGATTTCTTTCAACAAATTAGCTAGCTCACTGAATAGCAAAACTGAAGATGTAGAGAAGGATCTGTATCAATTTCAAAAATGACAGTTCTTTCACTAGTACCTAATAACTGCTACCTAGAGAAATAATTTAGTCTTATATCTTCTACATGGCTAAAATCAATGACTAAAGTTTGTGACTGCATTTACTATCTCTAGAGAAGTAAAGCTGTTCATCATAAGCAGGAGATTCATTTTCCAGCAGTAAAGCATTTACTATTTAGATGCATTCATGTTCACATGGATACATTCAAAAGTGAAGATCATATGCAAAGAAATTGAGTATACAAGTCCTTAGGGATAAGTTGTTTAAATTCATTGAACTTGGGAAAAATTTTCTGATATTACATCCTTGACATCTCAATGAGATGGTAGTTAGTATCTGCCAATAAAAAGGAAGTAAAAAAGAAAAAGTCTAAGTGCCTGCTGTACAAATTTGTCTCTCAATTAATCTAAGTCAGTCTTGTTTTCCTTGGACTATACTATAGTCCATTCAAGCGAGACGTGAGATCCACAAAATCATTCTCCTTGCAAGGAATAGTGAGACCACCCATTGGATGACCATATCCGAATTCTTCTTCTGCTTGGCTTAGTAACTCTTGAAATGAAGGTTGACTCAAATAGGAAATAGGAATCACAAACCGCTTCATTTTCTCTCCAACATAAACTGCAAGATAGCCTTTTGGGACGGAGGCTGCTTGGGTTACAGCAGATGATGCCCTTCTAATAGCAGGTAAGCGAAATCCCATTGTTTTCTTTTGCTTCAAACTAATAAAAATGCAAACGATCTCAAAGGGTGTAAAGAAGAATTGTTGTTGCTACTGATTTGTGTTGCTTTAGAGTGCAAGGGTAACCGTCTATATATAGATATACCATCTATAAGTTTTTGTAATTAGCCATTTGATAAGGCCTACTGTGAGACAAGGGCGAAACGAAGATCACATGCTAGTGTCTTCATTGTGTTTATGAAAGATTACTTTAGATTTGAGAGTTCTTGCCAAACAATGTTGCCACCTTTTGAAAGAGACAACTGAGAAGCTAATAAATGGTTAAATACAAAGCTGATTTAATGGACTACTACTTATGTCGCAGACATGCTTAAGACATATCACATAAGTTGGCTCTTCATACTGATGGGTAACCTACTAAATCAGTGGAAATTGTCTAATAATGATGCAGAGTGGATACATCAGTACTTGAAAGGATTCATATGAGATGTCTTAAAACATGTCCATAAATCAATATGAATATATGATATATAGCCATCAAGTACCTGTTTCATTGCCAAGATTAGTTCAACAGCTGGTAGCTATATATTAGCATTTAGTCAATTTCTCAACATGAAGAAGAAAATGTGACATGTCTAAAGCATGTTTACAAAATTATGGAATACCAATTAAGACATGAAACAAATATAAGGCTTCAGTTTGATCTTATCTCATTTGATTGCAGTGGCTTCAGTCTTGGCTATTCTTTGAGAAGGTGGGGGCATTCACTCTTAACCACTTCTAAGACAGCACCATGTGATCTCTCGTGTGTACGCCCCACAATCCTATAGTGACTTCAACAATAATTTTATCTTGGAAATAATAATCTTCCAAAGAATCTTAAAATCTATAAATACATTTCCTCCTGTCTTCAGAAACAACACAATTCATTGCCATTCTTAAGCATCAACACTCAACACATTCTTATCTTAAACTTGAAAGCTTTTCCTTGCTCTAGTTCTTACATACATACAGAAAAAATGGGTTTCCGTTTACCTGTTATTCGAAGGGCATCATCATTCTCAGCTAGCCAAGCAGCTTCAAAATCTGTGGAACTCCCAAAAGGATATCTTGCAGTATATGTTGGAGAGAATCAAAAGCGTTTTGTGATCCCTGTATCATACTTGAACCAACCTTCATTCCAAGACTTGTTGAGTCAAGCTGAAGAAGAATTTGGATATGATCATCCCATGGGAGGTCTCACTATTCCTTGTAGTGAACATATCTTCCAACGAATCACTTCTCGCTTGAATGGGCTATAAATCTCAGACTGTAGAAGATTGACATAGATTAGCATATACATGTTGTATAGAATAGATTAGTATAGAGAATCAGATGACAAACTCAAAGAGTATGTCTACTTTTGTTGAATAGTGACAAATTGACAATGAATTCAGTTACTCAATTTTGTGTTTATCATATAGCATTGTTCACTTGTTCCTGCAATTAGGAGCTTACATAAGCAAAGTTACTCACTGAAACTTGATTATTTGCCTGTTTGAATAAATTTCAAAGTAGGAGTTGAACACCTTACTTCTTATTAAAACATTTGCACTTGAATAAAAAGTTACATTGCATATTACAAATTTGTTTGATTTTGCATTACAATGGTGCAGTAAAATAACTGCCAACTTATACACACATGCATCAAACAATTCTTTATTCATATTCACACAGAAAAGTTGTTGGACTGCAACTTCTGTGATTTTTAAAGCAGAATATTCTCCTATAAAACTATCTGAAGCTGCATAATTTGAATTTTACATCCATCAATTGTCAGAAAATCATATCTTGATGACAACTTTGACACAATTTGGCTCTTTGAGTAGATCAAATGCTTTGCTTATATCTGTCAATGGGACCTCATGGGTGAATAGCTCCTGAAGAGGGAACTCCTGTGAAAATGTAAATAAATAGTCCGAATACATTAAATAATTGTGAGACTTCTTCATCAATGAATTAAGCATATTCCAGAAACGATAACGTAGTGTATCTATTGAACTTAAGTGTCTTTAAAGTTTAAAGTACCTCCTTTTGGCATTTATCAGCTACAATTGAAAGGTCTGACATGGTTTTTAGACCTCCAAAAACAGAACCCTTCAGAGTTCTGCCAGCCAGAATTGTTGTATGATTGAAAGGCACAATAGGTTCATTTGGCGCGCCAATAGATATTGCTTTACCGGTTCCCTATATAATCCGAAACAACAATTAGAAGCAAGGATCATATAATAATTTGATGAAATCAAACAGCTGAATTACTTGACAGAAGTGAAACTAACCATCTTTGTGGCTGCTAAGGATTCACTAATCAAAGATGGAACTCCAGTGCACTCAAAAGAATAATCCACACCAAATCCATCACTCAGTTCCTTCACCAATTCTGATGGAGGTTTATCAGAATCTTGAGGATTTATAAAATCAGTCATTCCAAAAGCTTTCCCTTTTTCTCTCTTCATCTCATTTGTGTCAACCCCTATTATCTTAGTAGCCCCCAGCATTTTCGCTCCGCTTATAGCCTGCATCACAAGGTCATTATCATAACTCATCAAGGCTCAAAACTAGAAGCAAACTACTCCCTCCATCCATCGATAACTGTCGGATATGCAAGAAATTTTTCTCACTCCAACAGTTATTGATGGACGGATTGAGTAACTTCCAAACAAATCTATTTGAAGCATACCCCTAATCCTACAGCACCAAGACCAAAAACAGCAACACTTGATCCACTTTCAACTTGGGCTTCCTTCCATGCAGCTCCATAGCCAGTTGAAAACCCACATGAGATGAAGCTAGCATGGGCTAGATTGATGCCTGGATCAACCTTGAGAAGGTAATTGGCATTGACAACCGTGTACTCGGACCACGTGGCGCAAGTCCAAGTGTGTTGTAACTTCTTGCCTCTGCAGGACATTCTAGAAGTGTTATCTGGCATGAAGCCAGTAATTCTGAAAGGATATGTCAGGCAAAGGTTGGTCTTTCCAGAAACACAATTCCGGCAATGTCCACACTCTCCTATATATGTTGGAATCACCATATCCCCTTCTTTAAGATTTTTCACTTCATCTCCAACTGTCTCTACAACACTGCAATAATTAATTAAAATTTAAAACCAATTCATCATGTTCATGGATGAAATTCTATCATTGATACAATACAATGCAGTATTTGGACATAGAATCTATCTTACCCAACTCCTTCATGTCCAGGTACAAGAGGGAAACCATTAACATATGGAGATCCTTGAATGCCTGAAACATCAGTGTGGCAGATGCTAGCACAAAGCATCTTGACTCGAACTTCGCCTGATTTCGGCGGATCAACTTGAATCTCTTCAAGCTTTACTGTCATTCCTAATCCCCAGCACACTGCAGCTGCAAAAAGCAAATAACTTTGCATAATATCATGTTTGAAAGTAACATGAAAATTAATTGATTTCTACATGCATGCTTAATGTTGATATAATGATAAATATTATACCTTTGCATGTAATAGCACCCTGTGAAGTGCTCATCTTTGTAAGAATTTGCTCAATTTAGAAACTTGCTGTGCTGAAAGCCAAGGTTTTGGCTTTGAACTGAAAAGAATGGGAAGGTTCAGTTCTAAACTTAAACTAGCAAAGTAATATGTACAACAAGATAAAGATTCATTTCAACACGTGATTCTTTTTCTTTTATTATTATTATTATTTTTTTTCAAAAAAATTGTTTTAAAAGAACCGACATACAAAATTAATCTAAACAATATAATATTCATGTAATGCATAGGATGCGCAGCAAGAAGATAGGAAGGAAAAAATGCTAAATTTGGTTTACATAAATACCAAAAATGAAAGTGTCAAAGGAAAAATTAATGTGTGCAGACAAACAGTTGAAAATGACAGTTGAAAATGTGTATATAGACTTGAAGTGGAAAATTGCAT
The DNA here is from genome assembly GCF_003086295.3 of Arachis hypogaea. Classification (NCBI taxonomy): domain Eukaryota; kingdom Viridiplantae; phylum Streptophyta; class Magnoliopsida; order Fabales; family Fabaceae; genus Arachis; species Arachis hypogaea. Next base: position 6,245,089 of record NC_092038.1, read on the forward strand.
GGACTTGAAAAAACTATTAAATCCATTTGATTTGCTATGCACCTGAAAATTTGTCCCACCGAATTATCTCAGAACTCAGAAGTCTCAAAAACAAAATTTTAATATACGTGTTAGATAAACAAAAAATATCTTTAAAATACAAATCAATATCCTAATAGAAGGATGAATTCATCTCGAAAATTTTTAAAGTAATAAAAATTTGTTGAATATCAGTGTTCGATCTAAAATTCTTGAAAACCAATTTAAGTGTTTACTCTTTTGAAAAATTTCCTTTTGTATATGTCTAAGCATTATTTTTTCTTCTATTAATTTTTTTTCTGATACACAATGTCTTGCGATTTAATCTACTTAGGAGAGCTATTATTATTATTATTATTATTATTATTATTATTATTATTATTATTATTATTATTATTATTATTATTATTATTATTATTATTATTATATATGTCTAAGCATTATTTTTTCTTCTATTAAAAGCTGAGTTAGGATGCTTTAAACTTGGTATGCAAATGACTTGTTCTGCTTTGAGAGCTCAAGAATTATATAGTTGCAATTTGCTAACAATCAATTTTGCAATGAAGAGGACTAAATTAGAGTTGATTGTGTTCATGTGTTCATCTATTATTACTAGACATGCTTTAGACATCTCACAAATTTTCATTAGATTGACAATTTTATGCCATACATCTGCCAACAAATAATAGCAGAGTAATAAATTATGAAATTTGTGAATCACAAGCAAGACTTAATTGATAGCTTCAAAACAGTGTCCGGGAATCAAGATTCGAGCCGACACTGAATACATGATCACAAGTTTGTGTGGATGTGAATCAAGTTCTAAGCAACACCAACTGGATAATAGATGAGGTTTGGCATGACTTTGCCTAACAGCTATACACAAGATTTTCAAGCAGTGATTGTGTTGAGAAATCTTGCATAATGTGGGTCATTTACTCCTGAATCATTAATAGTTCTTCATAAAGACCTCCAAAACACTCCATGTGAAGGTTCATGAGTCTTTGTCTTTCACTAGACCCCATCAAACAGTTCATAACCATTCAGTTAGTTCCACACAAGCTGAAGCAATTTTATGATCTATATATACTAATACTCATCTTAGCATTCTAAAACCCAAAACATAAAGCATCAAACTTGAAACAAGCGTGAAGGTTCATGAGTCTTTGTCTTTCACTAGACCCCATCAAACAGTTCATAACCATTCAGTTAGTTCCACACAAGCTGAAGCAATTTTATGATCTATATATACTAATACTCATCTTAGCATTCTAAAACCCAAAACATAAAGCATCAAACTTGAAACGCTTGTTTCGCATACGAGTTACTTGAGATCATTCTTAACAAAGAAGAAACAATGGGATTTCGCTTACCTGGTATTAGAAAAGCTACACAAGCAGCTTCAAAGGGTGGAGAAATTCCAAAGGGGTATCTTGCAGTGTACGTAGGAGAAAAGATGAAGAGGTTTATAGTTCCAATATCATACTTGAACCAACCATCATTTCAAGACTTGCTGAGTAAAGCAGAAGAAGAATTTGGTTATGTTCATCCAATGGGTGGCCTCACAATTCCTTGCACAGAAGATTTGTTCTGCAGCATCATATCAATTCTGGCTTGAATGCTGCATTCTTCAAAAAAAGAAAAAGCTGACATAACATAGATTAGCTCAAAGCAAACAATTACAATTGTACATTGTGTAGATAGATTGTTTATTTTCCCTTTGCTTTCATGCAAAAGTGGAACATGTTTATTTGTTCATATTAATATAAACTAGGCAACCAAACCCTCAATTTTTTTCCTTATCTTATGTAGCAGCTAGCAGGAGTCGTGAAAAGGAATATATATATGAGATAAGGAAAAAAATTGAGGGTTTGGTTGCCTAGTTTATATTAATATGAACAAATAAACATGTTCCACTTTTGCATGAAAGCAAAGGGAAAATAAACAATCTATCTACACATATATATTATGCTAGTATAGTTCAGCAAGTATAGGGATATGAGAAGAATAAAATGGCCCATGCAGGTTTCGAACCTGCGACCTTCGCGTTATTAGCACGACGCTCTAACCAACTGAGCTAATAGGCCAGTTGTTTATTAGCTATCGTTATTCTTGTTGTGTTTGATGTAGATAGTTTTTTTTTAATTATTATATCATAACTTATCAATTTGGAGTAAAAATTTATTTATTTTATACTTTAAAGGTATACATACATTTGTTTCACATTAATACATAATAATGATATACTACTAATTTATCTCCCTAAATGACCAAAAATATTTATACTATTATTTTTTCGATGATTTAAATTAGTTTTAATATCTTTTATAATTAACTACGCAGCAATCAATTCTAGGAATTAAATAATTAATAAAATACTCATGAGATCAAGATAAACAATCACTGGAGTGGTAGGCTAAAGTATGCTATTTTGTTATTTATTTATTTGTTTTTGGATTGTTAGCTTATCATACAAACGATAATTCATTGATTGATGATGATAGGAAAAAACTACTAGAAGTATTGTCTTTTCGATGATTTAAATTAGTTTTAATATCTTTTATAATTAACTACGCAGCAATCAATTCTAGGAATTAAATAATTAATAAAATACTCATGAGATCAAGATAAACAATCACTGGAGTGGTAGGCTAAAGTATGCTATTTTGTTATTTATTTATTTGTTTTTGGATTGTTAGCTTATCATACAAACGATAATTCATTGATTGATGATGATAGGAAAAAACTACTAGAAGTATTGTCGTTTGAAATGAATAACAAAAGAAAAAGGAAAAAGCAGCATACTCTACTCGTGCATAGTCTATACTACAGTTCTCTCTTCCATCATGTTCGTTTAAGTATTTTCTTTGCAAATTATGATTCTTGTATTGATATATTAATTGAATAATAAATCGTTAATGAATATTTATAACAAAATTATTTGTTCTATGGTATAAATATTAGAAAATTATTAATTTTTAATTTATTTATAGGTAATAATATATATCAATTATAATCTCTAATTTGAACTATTTTATATTAAATGACTTATATAACAATAATTTTATTTATTATTATAAATGCTAAATTATATAAGTTTTTATTATTTTTAATTTAAATTTAAATGACTTATATAATAGATTTTACACTCAAATATAAATAATAATTTAAGATTTTAGTTTTTAATATATCAATGTCATCTCTATAGTCTTTTTTTTTCATGGAATTATGATTCAATTCTATAAAAAATATAAAAAATTTTAGTTGAAAAAGATTAAAGAATAAAACTCTTTCAATTATATTCATAAATTTAAGTACATATTTACTCTCAATTTCTTTCTTAATGATTTTACCTGGATAAATAAATTATTTATTCTATAAACACCTAAAAATGACTCAATTTTTTAGAATTTTGCATATCATTTAGTTGAAAATAAATAATGAAAGAACTTTTATAAAGTTATAATGACAAGAAAAAGAATATATTTATTATCTTCGTATATTAATGCAGGTTTTAAATCTGCAATCTTTGCGTTATTAGTACGACACTTTAACTAATTGAGCTAATAGACCAGTTATTTATTAATTATCGATATTTTTATTGTGTTTTATATAGACAGTTTTTATTTGTATAGACTATCAATTTAAAATAAAAATTTATTTATTTTATATTTTACAGGTATACATAAGTTTTATTTCTCATGAAATTACAAAAATTCAGTTTTATTAGAGATACAAAAAATTTTAATTAAAAAATATTAAACAAAAAAGCTCTTTTAATTATGTTCATGAATTTAAGTACGTTTTCGCTTTCAATTTTTTTCTTAATAATTTTACATGAATAAATAAATTATTTATTCTGTAAATACATAAGAATGACTCAATTTTTTAGAATTTTACACATCATTTAATTGAAAATAAATAATGAAAGAACTCTTATAACAACGGGAAAAAGTGTGTTCGTTTAATCATTTATATAAAAGATTATTTTAAAGCCGTACATGCTTTATATATTAATACATACATGCGTATAGAAAAGAGGAATATAAATAAATTAGACAGGGTAGGTCACCTATATATAAAAAGTGGATGCATAAGTAAACCAAAATAAATACATATGCAATTAATTATTAATAATCCCTGAATTAATTAATAAGATGGGTTGCTAAGTGTGGACGACGGAGGGGATGGCCTCTATGGCTTGGTCCTGATGGTGGGATTGGTGCCTTCGTTAGAAGAACGAATGCAGCTTTGTTATTACCTGATGAAGCCCTTAACATGGTAGAAGCTCCACCACTTATTCCCTTATTTTCTTCTCCACTTCCTGACACTCCTTCCCCCACCAACACCACTATGATTATCAAACAACAAACTGACTGCATTGTGCCACCTAATTTAGCCATATTACTATTACCACCAAATTTGAGAAAACTCGTGTTTACCGTGAATTACATGATACACGATATATATAATCTATTTATAGGTGAGAAACAAATGATAGGACAATCAAAATAATAACAGATCGATGATATAGTATCATTTTAATAATGAAGAAACGTTATTAAAGAATTTTCAATATATATACACTAACAATGATAATTTTGAGATCATTTATTAATTTAAATGTATAAAATAAATGTTGATTTATATAACAAATATAAGAATGAGTAAATACGAAAAAAAGAATAAATTCTGTTTTATTATTCAATTTATACTTATTAAAAGAATAACATTAACATTGAAAATTTGAAATAATATAATATTCTATATAAAAAATATAAAAAATATAGAGCCACCTAAAAAAATAAATGACATAAAATGAGAAGAAAAAAATTAAGTTGTAATTTTATATAATAATCATAAAAAAGAGTGAGTATAAAAAAAGATGAATTATGTTTATAGTTAATAAAAAAAGTAATATTAATATTGTTTGAAGACATATAATATCCTATATAAAAAATAAAGAGTAAAAAAATATAAAAATTATAAAGTAAGCTAAAAAAATAAATGTCATGAGAGTGAAAGGAAAATAAAAAAAATAAATGACCATTTGTATCCATAAAAGATGAAAACATGACATATGTATCTATATTAATCAAAATTAAACTTTTACCCACGCAAGATGCTCTCTGTGTGACAAAAGTATCTTATATGGCACTCCAACCCTTTAAAGATAGGATACTTTTGTCACACAGAGAGCATCGTGGATACAAATTTAGTTTTAATTTAGTGTGAATACATATGTTAACAATTTCATTTTTAATGAGTACAAATGGTCATTTATTCTAAAAAAACTCCTGAACTATAATAATAAAGCACATGAAAAATAATTAATCAATCTGTATAAATTAATTAATTTATCGGATTAAAAGATATTATAAACAATAATAAAAAAATATATTTTATCTATCTATTTGTTTTTAATATATTAAAACGGAATGTAAGATAATCTTTTAATACATTATTCATCAGCTAACTTTCTATTATTATACTATATTAACGTAAATGGTTAATTGACACAATTTATTTATTACTAACTTAATTAAATTTCTACTCATCTTTTTACTTCTAACTGAATTATTTTTTAATCCTTTTGCTTTTATTTCTCATTTACATCATTATTTTGAACTGTAATATTAATTTTTAAATACAATTAAAAACAAAATAAAAAAGAGTGATTATCATTCTCATAATTTATCAATTGTAATACTAGTTTTTAAATACAATTAAATGAGATTCCGCGATGCGCGAAGTGATAAATTAATAATAGTATATAATAAATATTAAAAATTATTATATTTTATAAAATTAAATTAAATATATGTAAACTAAAGTTAAATTCAAAGTTATTTTGTTTAAAATAATTTATATTATAAAATATTTGGATGTTGGATTTCCACAATGTGACTTTCGATACGATGTTCCTAAAATTATTAGTATATAAATGAAAAATAAATTACTTGTATATTTTTTTACTCTTTAAGTATCAATTTCATTCTTTGTATTTTTGTGGGTTTTTCTTTAACATATATTCGTTTTTCTTCTCCTAGTACATACAATTTTTCAATGACATCTACAATAAAAAGAACAAAAATGTGTATAATTTTTTTAATAAGTTATTTTTTTAATAAGAATAATTGAAATAGTATAGAGTAAAATTACCTGTTAATATTTTTTTTAACCCTCTCTGTCAGACAATGTCTCAAATAATGCAAATTTAAAATAGTGTTAGAAAATGTTCAAAACTGGATCTTTAATTTTTTTCACAACTATTGTGAGTAAAAAGTTTGATTTTATTATACCTTTAATTGGTCTATACAAATCATTTGCATATTCTATTTTAAAATTTTGTATAGTATAGACTTTTTCTTCTTGTAACAAATATTTGAATTTGTTCATAATATTTTTCTTCACAACTACATAAAGAAATGTTCTCTACAGTGTTAGTAAATCATAATTAATAATTAGTTAAAAAAATAATTACATTTATTTTTTTAAGTTATTAAAAAAGGAACAATGAATAGCATATTGAGTAAAAAATTAATTTGGCAAAAATTGAATAATTAATTCTAAAATTTTGTCAAATAAATTATGTTGCTAACATGATATTAGTAAGAGAAAAAATATATTTTAAAATTAAAGTAATGTGAGTAAATTTACTCATCTATTTTTATATATTAAAAATAGATTAAAACAATATAATTGTCTATTATGTTATGAATGACTTCATTCGGTGAGAAATAAATAATAGTATATATACTACAACTGCCGGTGAAAACAAATAATGTAAGTTTTAAATGCAATTAATAATAATATAATTATCTATTATATACCATCAAATGACAAACAATATAGAACAACATACATAAATATTTGTACACTTAAATGTATATTTCTAATTCTAAGATACTTATTCATATTCATAGTATAACTATTTTAAAAAAAAAAATAAATTTGTTTTTTCAATTTTATTATACTTTGTTCTTTTTTTCAAACAAAAAACGAATGTTTATAGGTTGATTATGTGTAATTCATACGTTGATGGAAGATATTTTTTTTAATATTCATGACCATTAAAAATATTTATTGTACAAAATAGACAAATTGAAACAACAAAATTAAAAATAAAATCCTAATAAAAAAAAGTAATGTTAAAAACACTTGCTTCTAAAAATTGTTGGTGAATATTGACAAATTTAAATACTTATGTTCTTTATCTCATTCATTTATTTTCCATAATTTATATTTTCGAATATTGTTTCATTTACCAAATATTAATTTTCAAAATCACAACTTACTCAACTAATATTGCTCAATCTCGAGAAGTAAGGTGATGTCCTAAATAACAGCGAAGGTCAATTGTTAACAGATACCCTCCAAGAAAATTTAAATGTGCAAAGTGAATGTTAATTTATATAAAAAAATATAAGAATGAGTAAATATAAAAAAAAGAATGAATTATGTCTTATTATTTAATTTATACTTATTAAAAAAATATTAATATTAAAAATTTGAAATAATATAATATTTTACATAAAAATAAAAAATATAAAATATAAAAAATTATAGAATAACTTAAAAAAATGACATAAAATGAGAAGAAAAAAATTTTAAGTTGTAATTTTATATAATAATCATAAAAAAGAAGTGAGTATAAAAAAAGATTAATTATGTTTATAGTTAATAAAAAAATAATATTAACATTGAAGGTATATAGTACCTTATATAAAAAGTAAAGAGTAAGAGAATATGAAAATTATAGAATAAGATAAAGAAAAATAAATGTCATGAGAGTGAAAAAAAAATAAAAAAATCCTAAACTATAATAATGAAATTCATGAGAAGTAGAAATAAAAAATTTTAAAGTAATTCAATTAAAAATAAAAAATTACAAAAAATTCAATTATTAGATAAATAGTAAGTAAATTGTGCCAATAGCTACTTATATTAGATGTGGTATAATATTAAAAAGTTAGAATATTAAAAATGCATTATAATTAAAATACTACCTTCAATCCTATTTTAATATATTATAAATAGAAAGATAAATAGATTCTTCAAATATAATCCACACAGTTACATTTATCTGTCATTGCCCCTTTTTTTTCATTTATTATTTATCTATCTATTATTTCATTAATTTAAGTTGTCTAGTGATTAATTTTTTTATCTATTTAAATAAGTGTAAAAAATTTAAATCATACTTTATCTCATATTGTGTATGCAGCAATCAATTAATTAATCGGCTTGCGCAAATTAATTGGTCTATCAAATTAAAAATATAATGAAAAAAATTATATTTTATTTATTTATCTATTTTTAATATATTAAAACAGAACCTAAAATAATCTTTTAATACATTATTCATCAGCTAACTTTCTATTATTATACGATATTAAAGTAAGTGGTTAATTGATACGATTTATTTATTACTAATTAATTGAATTTCTACTCATCTTTTTTACTTCTAACTGAATTATTTTTTAATTCTTTTGCTTTTATTTCTCATTTACATCATTATTTTCAATTGTAATATTAATTTTTAAATACAATTAAAAACAAAATAAAAAAGAGTCATTACCATTCTCATAATTTATCAATTGTAATACTAGTTTTTAAATACAATTAAAACAATATAATTGTCTATCAAAAATGTTTGATAACAAAAAAAATCAGTCAAAAACAGTCATAACTTATCTTATTTAGCATTTATTAATTGTTATGACAATTAATAAATACTATGCTATTTTTTGTCTGCTTAACATTATTCATTGTCTATTATGTGATGAATGACTTCAGTCGGTGAGAAATAAATAATACAACTGCGGGTGCAAACAAAGATTGTAAGTTATAAATGCAATTAATAATAATATAATTATCTATTATATACTAAATGACTATAACGGGCATCACTAGGTCATCACAAACAATATAGAACAACATAAATATTTGTACACTTAAATGTATATTTCTAATTCTACGATACTTATTCATATTCATAGTATAACTATTTTAAAGAAATTAAATTTTTGTTTTTTCAATTTTATTATACTTTGTTCTTTTTTTCCAAACAAAAAACGAATGTTTATAGCTTGATTATGTGTAATTCATACGTTGATGGAAGATTTTTTTAATATACATGACCATTAAAAAAATTTATTGTACAAAATAGACAAATTGAAACAACAAAATTAAAAATAAAATCCTAATAAAAAAAACTAATATTAAAAGCACTTGCTTCTAAAAATTGTTGGTGAATATTGACAAATTTAAATACTTATATGTTCTTTATCTCATTCATTTATTTTCCATAATTTATATTTCGAATATTGTTTCATTTACCAAATATTAATTTTCAAAATCACAACTTACTCAACTAATATTGCTCAATCTCGAGGGTAAGGTGATGTCCTAAATAACAGCGAAGGTCAATTGTTAACAGGTACCCTCCAAGAAAATTAACAGAGGTTAAATTTTGAAGAAACTCTTCAGTTCCTTTTTTTTCCTATCCTCTTCTCTCTTACCATTAATTTAAGTATTTAATACGCAAAAAGGTTCAATGAATACATGAACCAAAGAATTTGATTACGCAAAGTGTATCAGTAATTTAAGCCTTTCAATTCTTTCTGGATGAGGAAGTAGGGAAATTAATGCTTAAACAAACAATGCATATCCAATTCAGTAGTGAATTTTACTTTTCAATTCTTTCCAGCTTTAAGTAGCTCATAAAAAATTTAGGTACGAGGCAACAAGACAAGGAAGCAAGATATTTTAAGCGTTTCGTGAAAGTAATTTCTTGCGATAATTTGTCGTGTTTTCATCAAGGGATTATTTAAAGAAATGTTTAGGACTTCTTATTTTTGGACATTTGGGAATTTAGATAAACAAGATGAAGATATCGTTTTCATAATTGCTTTAATTTTTTAAGTTGCTTGTGTAATGTAGTATTAAGTTTACCAGAATATTTGAATCACGTTTCATATCAAATAATATCGTTGAACTCTATTTATTTATTAAAAAAATACCTTAAATGTTAATATGTTATATTCACTTCAGCTATAATTAGATATTCGATCGTACACAATGACTTTTGTAAACAATATTTCAGCTATAATTAGATATTTGATTTTATTTGGTAGACAATGATTTTTGTAAATAATGTGAACAATGAGTTCTAAAATTGACCCAATAAAGTAAAAAAAAATACTCTACCCCAAATTACTTCCTAAATTTTAACATTAGAATAATTATTTACACACCTAGTGAATTGAACATCTAGCCATTGTTAACTGTGCATGAGTAAATCGAATAAAAAAAATAAACATCCAATTAAAAATAATAAACATAATCATCTGCATACCTATTGAATTGAACATCTGACATATTCATTGTTCACATTATTTAAGATCTCATTGTCTACCTATACTTTTCTTTAAATATCTAGTATCTATTTATCCATTTATATCCTATAAAAGTTAATAATAATACCTAATAAATAGAATAAATTTATGCTATATTGACACTTGTTTAAGCAGATTAGTGAATTAATTACTAGACCAATCTAAATTAATTTCTTATATAACATATATAAGTAGGTCAAATAATATAAAATTTAAATATTTGTAACTGAAATTTTTTATAATTATAATTATATAAATAATTTAATTTTAATGCACTATCAATGTGAATTAGTTTTATACTGTATCTAATTACGTATCAATAAAAATAACTATCTTTTACATTAATCACATAAATAATCATCTAAAAAAAAGGATGTGATTGCACAACTATGTAAAATGCTTTACACTGCGAGTGCATTAACATGAAACTCTATTATGAATATGATAGTTTTAATGTATATATTCATTATATTTACACATTTAATTAGTAATTTATATTTTAGTTGAATACTAATAATAGGTAAGATCTTTTCTATTTTTTTATTTTTTAAAAAATGATTGATTGATTTTCGTATGTTATCTTGTATTTAGAAATACTAAGGTGACATCATTAGGAAATTAAAATGGTTAAAACTCATTATATATATATATATATATATATATATATATATATATATATATATATATATATATATATATATATAGAGAGAGAGAGAGAGAGAGAGAGAGAGAGAGGGGGGGGGTTGGTATCCATTTTTATAGATTATAAATAGCTAGATATATAGATAAATTTATCATCCACCATTACAATATTTAAATCAATTTTAATATGTCATTAAACAAAATTTTAAACTTCTTAACTAATTAAATTTAATATATATTATTACTCAATTGAATTAAAAAATAACGGTTGATTAAGTATAATTATTATTTGCATTAAAACTATATATGTTTTTTTTTGGTTGAATAATTATATTAAAATTATATATAAATTATTAAATAAATATATTGTATAATATTTTTTATAAATTAACTTTTAAATTTAAGGGTTAAATACTGTTTTCGTCCTTAACGTCTTGGGTCATAATCAAAATCGTCCCGACCTTTTTTCGTTATTAAAATCATCCTCAACATTCAAAAACGCTTTAAAATCATCATTTTCCGAATTCTTGGACCAAAATACCCTCATCATCATCATTCTCCTCTTCACCTTCCTCACCCCACCACCTCCACTGCCACCAACAGAAGAAGGCTTCGCCGGCAACCCGCAAGAAGAAGAAGAAGGAGGGTTGCCGTAGGGCCGCCGTAGGGTTGCTGCTTAAGGGCCGCCGTTGCTACTGTAGGGTTGTCGCTGCTGCCGCCGGTTCATTGGAGGAGAGAGAGAGAGAAGCGATGCGAAGGAGGCGCTGCCGCCGCTGGTTCATCGGAGAAGAGAGAGAGAAGCAATGCGAAGAGAGGGAGGGACGGGTTGCTGCTGCCGCTAGGTCACTGGTTCATCGGAGAAGAGAGAACGAAAGAGAAAAGCGATGCAAAGGAAGTGCTGCCGTCGCTGGTTCATCGGAGAAGAAAGAGAGAGAAGCGATGCGAATGAGGAAAAGATAAGATTAGTTTATCTACATCAAAATAAAACAGCAAAAATTGAAGATAGAATTTTAAAGATAAGATAGATGAATAATAAGATAATTTCTAAAAAGATAATAAAATTGAAATAGGCACAGGACACATTTCAATCGATTGGGTAGCACTACCAATCGATTGAAGTTGGCAAAAAATTCAACTTCATCACCTTCCAATCGATTGGATTACATTACCAATCGATTGAATTTGACTAAAACTTCAATGTCATCACTTTTCAATCGATTGTATTTGGCAAATCCATGTTGTTTTCATGAATTCAATCGATTGAGTAACAAAAACAATCGATTGTTTTTGGGCATTATTGAAAAGTATAAACAATCGATTGGTTTAAGCGAAAACCATTCTACCTTACAACTTTCAATCGATTGTTTTGTGATACACTGTAATTCAATCGATTATTTTGATAAACTAATCGATTGAATTTCAAGGAAACATGATTTAGAAGTCATGGACGAACGTCACGAGATCAAATTTAATATTTTAATCGATTGGAATGGCCAAAAACTTTATTAGGATCAATGGAAGATATAATTGGTTGTTGTTTTTGTATTTGATTATTAATAAATATAATAGATAATTAATAAAATAATAATTTATAAAATAAAAAACAGTTTTATAATTAAATAAAATATATGGGGTTAATTTGTAATTAAAATTAGTTCAAGGAATATGTAACAATTGTTAAAAACACTCTAAAAACATGTTTTCTAATGGGACCATTAAGTGGTCCAAAGGTTCTGGGACCACCGAATCCTGAGCCATGAAATTATGGTTAATCTCAACAAACAATGGAGAAGCAATTCTGTTTATATACTATAGGACTAACGATAATAGTTAGAATCTCTATTTAACTCATAAATTTTGAAGAAATTGGACAGCTACACAATAGATATCATTTCATAATATTATGTTGCATTAATAATTTAGAGTGCTAGAGGGTCAGCAACTTTTGTGTTTTGTAACTATCAATTGGTCATCAATAATGTTTTTAATAGTGTAAGATAATATCCAATGGTGGGAGATCACTCACTTTTCTTTTGGTGGTTACCACAAAACACAAGCTGGCCCTAGACTTTCTCAATAAGTTAATATATTTCAAAGCACTTCAATCAAAAAACTCACCCACATTCTGCATTTAAGTATTTTATTCGCCATGAAGCTAAGGTGGTACCAAATGAAGCTGATGTGCAACAAGTGATTAGGGGCATCCATATTCATTATTCAAGCCCACTTTTCAATAGTACTGTGCATTGATCTAATAAGTTCAGTTTACCATATCCTCTAGAAAATATTAGCAAACAAATAGATAGTTCATTTCTTAAAGTTCGTGTAATTTGTTAATGAAAAACATTCATGCCAGCAAATAAAGATAAACCTATCTGTGTAGATTGATTATATTAAAAAGCTTTTTTATTATACAAGAACAGTAGAAAAAATGACAAGCGATGAATATTTGAGAAAGAGGTCAAGATTTTGTTGTTGTTGTATAATTGTCTTTGTATTTTCTTTTTCATTGAATAATTATATTGAACTATACAGAAATTGTCAAATCAATATTTTGTACAATAATTTTTACAAACGAATCTTTAAATTTAACATTAATTTACATATTATGTAATAAATCCTTAAATAATATAGCACTTTTAAAATTATATTAAATAATACAATATCATGTATGTAACATCTATAATTACATATTTATTAGGTAAGTTTAACTAAATCAAATAAACTGGTTTTTATAAAAATTGTAGTTTCAGTTCAATTTTTTACTTAAAAATACTGATTTATTTAAAACAGTTTTAGTTAAGTTTGGTTAATTTTTTTTTTAATACTCCTAGCTTATTACATTTAATATTACACGATTACTATAGCAGGGTTTAATGAATACAAAATATAATAATTTTAAATTGTTTTGGACTGATTATATGTTGTTTGCCAAACATTATTGGTTTTGGACACACTTGATGTGTCTTATTTTGGAGTTAGTGTGGATCCAACTTCTGCTTGATCTGACTTATGTAACATAATCATTATGGCCGGTTTTGACCAAAAAAAAAAAATCATTATGGCCGGTGTGATGTAAGTTAATTTTCCCACCAAATTTTCACTGCTCATTGTATAGATATCATCAATTTGTAATCAACAACCTAAAATAGTGGGTGAAAAATGAAAATTCAAAAAGGAAACTAGATTGATTGTGGATGTTACTAATGTGATTTTCATTTTTTTTTATCAGATTTCAACTTATTAATTCACTTCCAAATTTGTCTTACTCTATGTATGACCTATAAGTTCAAACTTTGTACATAATTAATTTCTTCACAGCCATCTGTGTTTGTAAGCAATATAAAGACATATACAATTAGAATGGGTCATCAAGTACATGTTGTGACTAAGAAACTAGAAGCCAAAGTTGACCAAGTCAACTACACAGTTCAAGTTGACCAACCAAATCATCTACACAGTTCAATACATAAGCTTAAGAAACCTAGCTAGCAGCTTCCTCTGCATAGGAATTGGACACAACACCTGTCAAATAATAATAATAATTAGTAGGAATTTAGCCATTGCTCCTTGTTTCAGGCTTAGCTCTTTCAGCAATTGATATGGTGAGGTTTTGTTAGTGGCTTGGTGAATTCCTTTAAGTCTTGCTCTTGGCCAATTCATGGTTTCATGCATTTAAACTTTCATCGCCATTTTGTTAACTAATCCGTCGCAGATCTGAGCTCCATTTAGGGAAGGGTCTGCCGCTGACTAATGAGTTGCTACATGCACAAGGCGGGATTCGAACTCTCGACAATTGCTTAAGCGAACGAGTGAGCTAACCACTCAACCAACTCAAGTTGGTTAACTTTCATCTGCATTTTTAATAGAGGATTTTGATCATTCTTATTGTAAGCAGATTTCAATATTATTAGACTCTTTCTTTTAACCTTTTATTGTCTTAGTTTTTATTCCATGCACTAAATTATGTATAATCATGTATGTTCCTACTTTTACATATAGATGGAAGGTGGGAATCCTGATGATGTTTTAATCAAGATTAATGCAATGTTGGAGGAAGCACAACCTCTTCTTACTGATGAATGCTGCATCTATAGGGTGCCCCATGAAATCCGCAAGTTCAAAACAGATGCATACACTCCAAAGGTTGTTTCAATTGGTCCTTTTCACCATGGGAATCCAAAGTTGCTAAAGATGGAGGACCAGAAAAGATTATATTGCAGACAATTCATTGAAAGATCAGAGACAAAGAACTTGAAAAGTTTTGTGAGTTGTGTGCAAGAGCTCGAGCCAGAGGTTCGTCGTTGTTACTCAGATGACATCAAAATTAGCATTGAAAAACATATCAGGGTGATATTGGTGGATTGCTGCTTCATATTAGAGCTTTTATGCAGGTACCACCATAGGGATGCCATTCTTCTGCCACCAAGGTTAGGGAATTTTATGCACTATGATTTGTTGTTGCTTGAGAATCAAGTCCCTTTCTTTGTTCTTGAGAAGCTTCACAATCTAGCTTTCCCTTCTACTTTAAATAGTAGAGGCCAGAACAACTATCCTTCATTATTATGGCTCACTTTTCATTATATCATTCCTAATTATATCATTTCTAGTGATAAGGTTGGGTTATCCTTATCCAATGTTAGTACAATAGCTCATTTCACAGATCTATCAAGAAAGCTTCTATTAATATCCTCTCACTTATTCCAACCATCAGTCTCTGGATGCTCAAGAACTGCAGAGGTAACACACCTTTATAGTGCATCTAAGTTGAAGGAAGCTGGAGTGAATTTTGAAGTAAACAAAAATAGTCAATGCTTACTAGACTTGCAACTTTCTGGTCATACTTTGAGAATCCCGTTCATTAGAGTCGACGACAATACTGAAATTGTTTTGAGAAATTTGTTAGCGTTCGAGCAATGCCACTGTGTTAATGAATCCTATCTCACTGACTATATTACTGTATTTGACTACCTAATCAACACAGACAAAGATGTAGATTTACTGATTAAGAAAGGAATAATTGATAACTGGTTAAGTGATAGCAATGCAGTGGCTGAAATGTTCAATGGTCTTGGAGTCAACATTATGCAGACAGATTTTAATGTGAAATATTCAAGCATTTTCCAAGATTTGAATGCTTTTTGTGCTCATCCTTGGAATAGGAAAGTAGCAACTTTGAGGCGCGACTACTGCAACACTCCATGGAAGACGGTAGCTTCCATTGCTGGAATTTTTCTACTTATTCTCACCATCATTCAGACAGTATTCTCCATCCTCCAAGTAGTACATTAGTACAGGATTAATGTTTGTGTTGTGTAGATTGGATTGGATGATTATATGTTCAAAGTTCGCTCAATGTGATGGGGTATTTTAGTGAATACACATGTTATTGTTTTTAGTATGTGTGTGGTTGTGTGAGATAAATATGTATGTAATATTTGCTAAATAATAGTCATGAACTATGATACTATTTATATAAAGAATTGAATAGAATGAATATATTAACAAGTTAATGTGCTAAATTGTTCTAACTAGAGCTTCTATGTTTGAACCTTTTTTTGAGTTATAACAAAAAACCACAATTACCATACAAAATTGTTCCAAATGGAGTTAACTTAAGCAAGTAATGATGGTCAATAAGCTACTAATTGCAAAGAGAACTGAACAATTTTATTGATGAGAAGAAATATCTGAGTTATTGAGCTCACTGTCATTATAAAAAAAAAAAAACAGAAGACATATTCTTTGAATTTGTCAATCTGGTGGTCAACTCTTACCTATTGTACAAAATGTCTATACTAATCTAAGTCAATCTTCTATACAAGAGTTAAGGCTATTCAAGCTGAGAAGTGATCTGTTGGAAGACATATTCGCTGCAAGGAATAGTGAGACCACCCATGGGATGATCATATCCGAACTCTTCCTGAGCTTGACTCAACAAGTCTTGAAATGATGGTTGGTTCAGATATGATATAGGAATTACAAAACGCTTCTGTTTCTCTCCAACATACACTGCAAGATACCCCTTTGGGACTTCCAAGGATCTTGAAGATGCTTGGTTAGCAGAGAAGGACGCCCTTCGAATACCAGGTAAACGGAAACCCATCTTTAGTGTTGTTCTACAAGGAGAATAAGGCAAAACTCTCAAATCTAAGAAGAATATGTCTAAATTCTAAACGTTGATGCTTGAAGGTGGCAATGGGTTGTGCTGTTTTTGAAGGCAAGAGGAAGTGTATTTATAGATTTTAACATTACTTGGATAATTATTTCTAGGATGAGGACATAGTGATGAGAAATCACATGGTGCTGTCTTAGAGATTTCTATCAAGCATTAAGCATTTGTATAAGAATGCATACCCTACCATCTCAAGCAACGGCTCATAGAGCAGCCAGTTGTAATCAAATGAGATAAGCTCAATTAATCTATTACCAGACATGACATGAGTTACACCTAATGTGTTTTCATGTGTTGTACCATTGATAATCCATTATTAGACATGCTTTAGACATCTTACAGTTTTTTCTTAGATTGAAAACTTATGTCCATACATTTGCCTACTAGTAATACCAGAGTACCAAATTATGAAATTTGTAAACCATAAGCAGGACTTGATTGATAGCTCTGAAAGTGACATTATCCAAAAGCTACAAACAAGTTTTATGGATTATAGATATGATATCAACGTTCAAGATCAAGTACAAACAGCTATTAGCTAATAGACCACTGAACTGAAATGTTTGGGCATGTCTTGTACGTGAGAAACAGGCCATTACATTAGTTAAACAATAATAAGATTTTCAACATTCAACAGTACTAATTTGTTTCATTTTCAAGCAAGTGACTGTGTTGGCAAATCTTCCATATTGTGGGCCATTTACTGCTAAATCGTAGTAGTTTTTCAAAAAGACTCTCCAAGACAACAACATGTGAAGGTTCATGAGTCCTTTTCTTTCACTAGATCCCATTAAACTGTTCATTCATTAAGCATTTAATTCCTTAGAGAAGGGTATCCACAGAAGCAACCTATTAATCTATATATACCAATACTCATCTTTGCATTCTCAAACACACAAACATCAGAGTTGAAACACAACTTTCTCATACAAGTTACTTGAGATCATTCTGCAGTAGTGTGTGTGTGGAATATCAAAGAAGAAACAATGGGATTTCGTTTACCTGGTATTAGAAAAGCTACAAAGGAAGCTTCAAAGGGTGAAGTCCCAAGGGGGTATCTTGCAGTGTATGTCGGAGAAAAGATGAAGAGGTTCATAGTTCCAATATCATATTTGAACCAACCATCATTTCAAGACTTGCTGAGTAAAGCAGAAGAAGAATTTGGTTATGTTCATCCAATGGGTGGCCTCACATTTTCTTGCACAGAAGACATGTTCTTAGACATGGTATCCGTTCTGGCTTGATCATTATCAGAAAATTGAGGCTGATATAACATAGATTAGTTCAAATCAAACAATTTTGTAGATTAGTTCAAATCAAACAATTTTGTCAAGTACAATTGTAAGCTGAGTAGGTAGGAGGGAGAGTTTGTTTTCACTTTGCTTTCATCCAAAAGTGGAACATGTTAATTAGTCTCATTCATTGATGCAAAATCTTTGCATATATTGCACACTCACCATGTTCCTGTTATGCTTACTTGCTATTCCCCTCTTTTTAATTATTTTGAAGTCACTTTAATTGAAAGAAAACATATTTAAGAGAAATGTAATTAACATCACCAATAATGATTAGCAAAAAAAATTATTAAAAAATGATCAAGATATAATCAATATACAATAACTAAATAAGAGAATTATTTTCTAGAATAATAAAAAAGGTTGTGGAGTCAAAATTATAAAAAGAAAATTCATCTAAAAAAAATCAGTTAATATGTCAAAATAAATTGTAATGCCCTTTTTCTCCTTCAATTTATGTGTATATAAATATTAATATTATTATCGTTATAAGAACAAACAATGAAATCAAATCATATCCTTCATAGGGTCTAGGGATAGAGACAGCAAATGGGAAATCACATGGTATTGTCTTCAAGGATTACTTGACATTTGAGATATGAATCCAACATTTTTGCCCACCCTTGAAAATAGAGTTTACAAATTACATCCCATATGCTAATAACTAAATTTAAAATATTAGAATTCAGGACACCATAGTTGACACCTTCAGAAAGAGACTTTACAAGGAATAAGTTAATAATTATGCAGCCAAAGTAATGCTTAATTTCTATATTCCAGATTGGCTCAAAACATATCATTGGTTCTCTACTCTCTGATGCAATACTTCTTGGATCTATTGATCATGAAATGAAGTTGATTGCTCTTAAATAAGGGACTACATTTTGTGACATTCACTAGTAATTTGAAGTCATGAAATATTTTCCTAAAACTAGCCAACAATTCCATCAATTATTAAAACAGTTTTAAAAAGAGAAAATAAAATAAAATCAGTATTGTAGAGTGGAGTGGTTATATATATTTATTTCATCATCCACACGCAAAAGTATGAATGAGCCTTGCAAAAAATACAGAATGAGAAATCAGAATGAGAAAAACATGGAACAGTAGATCAACAGTAGGTGTCATGTAATTCATATATATACAGCACTCATCATTCATATCTGGAAATTTTGGGTCATAATTAAAAACCAAAATTAAGAAGAGAAAATCTACACTATGTTATTATAGATAACATGCATTAATGACATTTGCAATGGCTATTTCTATAAAAGTGAGTTAGTGTTATTCAAGGGGATAATTAGACCTTGATGCTGTCATTGCTATTGTGCACCTGCATAGGTTGGGAAGGCACAACATGCATAGTTGTGATCAGGCCCCCCAAAACCTTAACCTCGGGTCCAAATGGAGCTATCTTTTTCTTCTACCATAGGAAACATACTTGCTCTTTGGAATTTATCAAAGTGGATAAATTGGATTTTACTTAAATCAAATAAAATGATGAAGAAGCTACTAATTGCAGAGAGATGTGAACATTTTTGTTGATAAAAAGAAATATTTGATTAATTGAATTTGTTGTTATTACACAAAAAACAGAAGACAATTTCTTTGAATTTGTCATTCTGATGGTTAACTCTATACTATTGTGCAAAATCTGTACACTAATCTAAGTCAGCCTCCCACATAATGAGATTTATAGGCTATTCAAGTGAGAAGTGATTTGTCGGAAAGCATCTTCACTGCAAGGAATTGTGAGACCACCCATGGGATGATCATATCCAAACTCTTCCTCGGCTTGACTCAACAAGTCTTGGAATGATGGTTGGTTCAAATATGATACAGGGATCAGAAAACGCTTCTGCTTCTCTCCAACATACACTGCAAGATACCCCTTTGGAGCTTCCAAGGATTTTGAAGATGATTGGCTAGCAGAGAAGGAAGCCCTTCGAATAGCAGGTAAACGGAAACCCATCTTTTGTGTTGGTCTAAAAGAAGGAGAACAAGGCAAAGCTCTAAAATCTAAGAAGAATGTGTCTAAACGTTTATGCTTGAGGATGGCAATGGTTTGTGCTGTTTTTGAAGGCAAGAGGAAGTGTATTTATAGACTTTAACTTTCCTTGAATAATTATTTCTAGGATGAAAGATTGTTGAAAGGATGAGGACATACAGATGAGAAATCACATGGTGCTGTCTTAGAGATTTCTATCAAGGATTAAGCAGTTGTGTAAGAGTGCACACCACACCTTCTAAAGGAATGGCCCAAACAATAGCCACCTTCTACTAGACATGCTTTAGACATCTCATATATTTTCCTTAGATTGAAAACTTTATATCCATACATCTGCCAACTAATAATACCAGAGTAACAAATTATGAAATTTGAAAACCCCAAGCAGGATGTGATTGATAGCTCTGAAACATGGTAGTTAATAATTGAGCCAACATTGATACATTATCACGGGGATGTGTGAATGTGCATCAAGCTCAAAGCAACACCAAGTGAAGAATAGATAAAGTTTGGTATGTAGATGAGAAGCAGGCCATTAAATTTTTTAAACAACAATTAGGCTCTCAGCAATCAATACTTCATACCTCTTTCATTTTCAAGGATTGATTATGTTGGCAAATCTTCAATAATGTGGGCCATTTGCTCCTGAATCATTAGTAGTTCTTCATAAAGACCTCCAAGAGACAGCACCATGTGAAGGTTCATGAGTCCTTGTCTTTCTAGACCCCATTCAATTCCATACAGAAGGGTATCCACACAAGCATCCTTTTGATCTATATATACTAATACTCATCTATGCATTCTCAAACACAAAACATCAGACTTGAAACACTTTTTTCATACACAAGCTACTTGAGATCATTCTATAGTTGTGTGAGTGGAACAACAAAAAAGAAACAATGGGCTTTCGCTTACCTGGTATTAGAAAATCTACACAAGCAGCTTCAAAGGGTGGAGAAGTCTCAAAGGGGCATCTTGCAGTTTATGTTGGAGAAAAGATGAAGAGGTTCATAGTTCCAATATCATATTTGAACCAACCATCATTTCAAGACTTGCTGAGTAAAGCGGAAGAAGAATTTGGTTATGTTCATCCAATGGGTGGCCTCACAATTCCTTGCACAGAAGATGTGTTCTTAGATATCATATCATTTTTTGCTTGAATCACTCATTCATCAGAAAAAAGAGGCTGACATAGCATAGATTAGCTCAACTCAAACAATTTTGTAGTATCATAATACAAGTGTATATCTTGTTTTTCCCTTTGCTTTCTCGCAAAAGTGGAACATCATAATTATTGTGACTGATTAATGCATAAAAATTTTGTAATAACTTCATTGTATTTTTCTTCACTAAGTTTTCTTTTCTCATCCTTGCACACTTATATGCATCTTGACATGTTATCTTTTTGAACCTTTTTAGGTAAAAGAAAATATAATCTAGGTGAAACGCAAGTAACACACTAATAACTCTCAACAATAAAAAAATATTTAAAAATTATCAAAATATAATCATTATAAACTAAGAAATATAACTTTTAGAATTAGAATAAAAAAGTATAAGAGTCAAAGTTAAAGAAATTTACACCTCATGAAAATCAATCAATATGTAAAAATAAATTATAATGATAGTTTTTCCAATTGTGTATGTAAATATTATCTTATACATATATAAAAAAAATTAAAAAAAAAATCAAATCATACCCTTGATGTGGTCTATTGATAGACAACAGCAAATGGGATATCACATGGTTTTGCCTTCAAGGATTAGTTGACACTATAGATTTAATGCCAAATAGTTGGCACCTTCAGAAAGTGACTTTACAACCAGTAAGTGATGCGTGAGTATCTTTTCTATTTTTTCTTAGTGAATTTGCATTCGAATTGTTAAGTTTAATCAAGATTTAAATACCTTTTAGTCACTATGAATGCTACTTTAAATTGTGTACAATTCTGTTTATTTCAGGTAGCATTCGAATGGATTTGACAGAATTTTTATAGAAGAAGAGAAGAAAGTGAATGATTCTGTCAACTATGACCTCCTGGCACTCCAACAGGAATACTTGAGCTAAAGAGGTCCAATTGACGTAATTCTAGTGGCATTGGAAAGCTAACTTTCAGAGCTTTCCAATGATGTATAATAGTATACACTTCTTCTCCAACATATTCGGCCATACTGGCGCCTAACTTGGCTATTCTCAAGTTAGGCACCAAGACAAAAGAGATGCGTCCAAGCTTGCTGCCATAGTGGTGCCTAACTTTGGATTTTTCAAGTTAGGCGCCGGCTCAATGATTCACAATGGTCCGCATGTCTCAATTGAAGCTACACGAAGAAGTTTATTTAATTTTGATTAAAACTTTAATTTATTTATAAATAGGAAAAGATTATTTAGTTTTGGAAAATATATTTTACATTAATTAGGATTAGTTATAAAAATGGAAAAGAATCAACCCTTCGGGCTCTTCTCTCTTCTCTTACCTCATTCCGCACTTTACAGTTTTTCAGAATCCTTGTTTTCTCTCTGAACCATGAGCAACTGAACCTCCATTGTTAAGATTAGGAGTTCTTTTTATTCTATGGATTAATACTATTACTTTTCTATTTTAATTTATGTATTGATTTCAAATTCAATAATTGTTTTTGTTCTTCATCTTATGAATTTGGGTGGAACGGAAGTATGATCCTTATTTTAATTGAGTTCTTGTAAACCTTAGAAAAGCAATTTAACTGAACAACGGTTTGAAAATAAATTCTCCTAAATCACAAGTTATCTGGACTTAACGGGATACGTGACATATAATCCTCTTATATTTGGATAATTAGGGTTTCTGTGGCACATAAACTAGTTTTGAACTTAACCCTCTAATTGGAATCAAGTGACCAAGGAATTGGCAGTTGATGAAGGTTAGAGGAGACTAAAAAGGTCTAAGGTATTAGGGTTTAGTCACATATAATTTGCCATGAATTGAATCTTATATGCTTAAAATAGTTGGTAAGAAAAGTTAATTCGAAAAATAAATATCTCTGAAACCTTAACTGTTTTCTCATATATATTTCACAATCCGTTTACTGCTTGCTTTCTGATCTTCTGAATTTACTGTTTAATGCAATGGAGACCCAAACACTCTTTTCTGCTTGTTTAACTAAGTAAATCACTCAATTATTGTTGCTTAGTCCATCAATCCTCTTGGGATCGACCCTCATTCACTTGAAGTACTACTTGGTACGACCTGGTGCACTTTCCGATTAGTTTGTGGGTTATAAATTCCACACCAAATTTTTGGTACCTTCTAACCAAATAGAATTCTAAACCAAGATTAATCAGATGGGTACTGCTCCTTCAGGAGTTTGATATTGAGATCAATGACAGAAAGGGGTCAGAAAATCAAAATGGCTTACCACCTTTCCAGAATTGAACCTGAAGAAGGAATGCAATCACCCACAGCTGTGACTGAGACATTCCCAGATGAGCAACTTTTTATCATTCAACAGGCTCCATAGTTTGTAGATATTGCAAATTACAAAGTCATGAGATTCATTCCCAAGGAGTACAGTAAACAACAAATTAGGAAGTTGCTGACTGATGCAAAGTACTACTTTTGGGAGGATCCTTATCTTTTTAAAAGATGCTCAGATTGTATAATCCGGAGGTGTGTCTCAGATGAGTAGACACAACAGATTCTTTGGCATTGTTATGGCTCTGATTATGGAGGCCACTTTGGTGGTGAAAGGACAACTACAAAGGTCCTTCAGAGCAGTTTTTATTGGCCGACTCTCTTCCGAGACTCAAGAGCATTTGTGAAAAACTGTGAAAAATGTCAGAGAGCTAAAAATCTTCCTGTCAACCATGAGATGCCACAGCAGGGGATTCTTGAGATTGAGTTATTTAATGTGTGGGATATTAATTTCATGGGACATTTTCCACCCTCATACTCCAACTCTTATATCTTAGTGGCAATTGATTATGTGCCCAAGTGAGTTGAAGTTGTGGCTTTACCCATCAATGATGCCAAAGTTGTGATGAGCTTTCTCCAAAGATATATTTTCAGCTGGTTTGGTGTCCCAAGGACACTCATTAGTGATGGAGGAAGCCACTTCTGCAACAGACAGCTGGACTCATTTCTGTAGAGATATGGAGTCCGTCATAAAGTGACAACCCCTTATCACCCTCAGACAAGTGAACAGGTGGAGGTCTCTAATAGAGAACTTAAGAGGATTATAGAGATGACCGTCAGTATCTCAAGAAAGGATTGGTCTAGGAAGTTTGATGATGCTCTCTGGGCATACATACCGGACAACATACAAGACTCCTATTGGCATGTCCCCTTATCAGTTGGTCTATGGTAAAGCCTGTCACTTGCCAGTTGAGTTCGAGCATAGAGCATACTGGGCGATCAAGTTTCTGAACTTTGATGCCCAAGCTGTAGGAATAAAGCGGATGCTTCAGCTGAATGAGCTTGATGAATTCAGATACTCTGTCTATGAGAATGTCAAGCTCTATAAGGAGAGAACCAAGATATGGCATGACAAGAAGATTACCATCAGAGTCTTTGAGCCAGGTCAGAGAGTGCTCTTATTCAATTCAAGGCTCAAACTCTTTCCTGGGAAGCTGAAATCCCGGTGGTCAGGACCGTTTGTGGTAACTAGAGCATCGCTGTATGGTCATGTGGAAATTCAGGAAGAGAATTCTGACAGAAGGTTTACAGTAAATGACCAGAGATTGAAGCACTATCTTGGAGAAGGTCCACTCATCTGCTGGATTAACAAAGTTGACCGTCAAGCTAGTGACGATAAAGAAGTGTTTGTCGGGAGGCAACCCAATGTTTTCGTATCCTTAAGTTTGAATTTTACCTTGATTTTTTTATTTTTGTTTCATTAATTTTGTTTGAGTTTCTATTATTTTTCCTTTGTTTTATGTGTATGTTGATCATGCAGAGTTATTAGAACAAAAACAAGTGCATAAAGACAGAATTTCGAACATCCTAAAAAAGCTGGATGCGGATAGGGTGGCGCCTAACTTCACTTTCTGAAGTTAGGCGCCACATGCAAAGCAAAATTGAAGGAAGCTGTTGGAGGGGTGGTACCTAACTTCACTTTTGTGAAATTAAGCACCAGTCATGCGTGCAAAATTGGAGTTTTTATTGGAGGCTTGGCGCCTAACTTTGCTTTCTTGAAGTTAGGCGCCACATGAAGAATCTTGGAGGATTATCCACTGTTAGGTCTGCATAGTGAAGTTAGGCACAAAAAAAAAAAAAAAAAAAATAGAGGGTGGCGCCTAACTTGAGCGAGAGAATTTGTTCCTTTCTGTACACACAGCACCTAACTCCAAGTTTCTCAAGTTAGGCATCAGCATGGGTTCAAGAACAAAGTTAGGCGCTGTGTTCTTTAAGCTAGGCGCCAAGGGAGACATCTCACTCCAAGTTAGGCGCTGTTACCCTCAAGTTACGCGCCAGCTCTCATAAATTGCCTAATTCCTAACTGAATCACGTGAATCCTGCACCAAATCACTGTGATTCCATTCCCCAACCCTGCACATATTCACTTTCCTTTTTTTTTTCTATCCCTCAAACCCCATCCCAACCCTTCCTTTTTCCTTCCCCGACTACCCTCCCCTGACCAATATTCCTATCCCTTCCAACCCTCTTCCCTATAAGTCCAGTCCCAACCCACCTTGACCGAATCCCCTACCCATTCCCTGATCCCCTCCCTTTTTCCCTTTCCTATCTATTTCCAACCCTTCCTTTTTCCTTCCCCAAACCCACCGGTGATCAAGCCATTCCCCCTCACCTATATAAAGACCCCCCTTCCATTCCATTATCACACAACAAATCCCTTCCCTTAACCCTCCCCAATTCCCCTTCTAACCACCACAACAACACATTAGTCGTTTCCTCCTTCCCCAAGCTAACTACACCCAGCCACATCAACCCCCTGCCTATATAAATACGTCCCCTCTTCTATACACATAACCACCCCCGTTCTTTCATTACCCCACCTCTGTGCGCCCCTTTCCCTTTTTTTATTTTTTTATTTATTTATTCAGTTTAATTCAAAAAAAAAATTTAATTTAATTTTACTTCATTATTTTAGATTTCTTCATCTTTTCCTCTATGTCTTACTCTTTGTAATTCTCTAATTTGTTCGAGAACGAGCAAAAATTTTAAGTTTGGTGTTATCGCTTCACTTGTTATTTTTCTGCCCATTGTAATGGCACCAAAAACTATTAAGTCCTCAAGGAAGAGGAAAGGCAAAGAGCCAGCCACCAGTTCTTATAATGCACAGAGGTTCCGCTCCAAGCTTCATGAGAAACACTTTTATGAGAATACTTACAAGAAGGCTGTAACTCCGGAAGTGAGATTTGCGCTTCAACCAGATGAATATCCGGAAATTCAATTTCAGATTCAAAGGAGAGGATGGCAATTTCTGTGCAACCCGCACACTGAAGTTGGACAATTAATGGTCCAAGAATTTTATGGCAATATCTGGGTCGCTTACAAGGATGTTGACGGGATCAATGAAAAGAACTACCAAAGCTATGTGAGAGGAAAGGTCATTGATTTCAGTCCAAGAAGCATCCGACAGGTCCTCCATCTGCCACCTCCAGATCATATATCTGCTTGCTACAGTGAGAGGATGCATAGAAATCAGCAACTGGAACAAGTACTTGAAGAAATATGCATTCCGGGTTCTCAGTGGAGAATAGGTGCAGAGGGGAAGCCTAACCAACTAAAGAGCACTGATCTTCTCCCTATAGCTAGGGGATGGTTAGACTTCATTCGAAGGTCTATCATGCCAACTAGTAACCGGTCCGAATGCACTGTGGACCGGGCTGTCATGATTCACTGTATCATGAAAGGAGAAGTAGTGGAGGTAGAGGACATTATTCCAGAACAGATATATAACATTGCCTCCAATCCTCTTAAGAAGGCTAGGCTTGGTTTTCCACATCTGATTTACCGTCTGTGTGAAGCAGCAAAGGTAAAGATGGATAATGACTTCCCCATTCCTGTTGAGAGGCCAATTACTAAGAAGACCATGGAGCATCTTAGGGAACACCACAGGGTCCCTAAAGAAGATCAAGCTGGGGAGGAAACTCAACAGGATCAACCTCCATTACCTCAGGGGCATTACTT
Organism: Arachis hypogaea; assembly: GCF_003086295.3. Lineage (NCBI taxonomy): Eukaryota > Viridiplantae > Streptophyta > Magnoliopsida > Fabales > Fabaceae > Arachis > Arachis hypogaea. The sequence continues at coordinate 6,272,757 of NC_092038.1, forward strand.
CCCACCTCAGGAGTACTGGCAGCAGCTTATTTCCTCTATTGAACAGATGAGAATCACACAGGATAGCCGTTGGCAGCAGTTCAATGCATCCATGGAGCAGATGAGGGTGACACAAGACAACCGCTGGGAGTATCTCACCTCCACCCTTGATCAGATGAGGGCTGTCCAGGACTCTCAGCGCCAGGAGATTTTCCAGCTGAGACAGGACTTTGGCCATCTGAAAGGACTATATGGACCATAGCTAGAGGAGAGAGATCCCCACCATGGAGACTGAGGTAGTTTAGTCCCTTTTCACTTCCTGTTTTATTCTGTTATTATTATGTTATATTCCTATTTTCTGCTATTTTGTCTTAGTATCTGCATAATCTTTAGTATTTCAATTCTTAGGTTTTTGTTTAATTTTGCTATTTTTAATTCTGTTCTTTGCTTTTAGCTCTAAAAAGTTGTCTCATGTACCACTCATTGAGCTTGAATCTAAAGAAAAAAAAAGAAGTGATGTATTACATGAGAAATTGAGTTGTTATTAAAGAGTAGTCTTATTTACTTAAATATGGTGGTATTATCTGTAATTCTGAATGCATGATATGAACAGTGCATATTTGAATTTGAATTAAATGATGTTGATGCATGAGGAACAAGAATTTAAAGAACTATTATGAATTCTCTGAAGTAAACAAAAGCTTAATCTTTGAAGCAAAAGAAAATAAAGAAAAATAAGGTTCAAGGCTCTGAGCATCAATAACTAGGGAGGTCAGACTTGATTAAAAGGTCAAATAGTTGTTTTCCTAGTCATATGCTTGTAGTGTAAATGTGTCAAATAATCATTGAGACAAAGCACTAAGAGTCAAGATCAAGTGCATTTAACAGAGTATGCCAAAGGTTTTGAGTACCACTGTCTGGGAGTAGCTGAAAGAAAAATTAGAACCAAAAGAGAGTTTCCCATTTAAGTGTTTGTGATGTTTTTGTGTCAAGTAAAGTTTGAGTTTGAGACAAAGCATTTAAAGTCATGGCTAGACTCAAGATGCAAAACACCAAAGAAAAGAGAATGAAAAAATTTTGTTGTGTTCAAGGATTAATCTAAGATAAAAGGCCAGAGAATTCATAATATTATCCAGACTCTAATTCCAAAGGATAGTGACATTCCTTAGATTCAAACGATAGTAAGATGCCGAACCTATTCAGAATTGCAGTATATAAACTCCACTTTAAGAAGAGACAGGAGCTTAATTGAGTACTCACTTCTCGTGCAAATTCACATCCTAAACCTATATTAGTTTTGGTTGCTTGAGGACAAGCAACAGTTCAAGTTTGGTATTGTGATGCGTGAGCATCTTTTCTATCTTTTCCTAGTGAATTTGCATTCGAATTGTTAAGTTTAATTAAAATTTAAATACCTTTTAGCCACTATGAATGCTACTTTGAGTTGTGTGCAATTCTGTTTATTTCAGATAGCATTCGGATGGATTTGACGGAATTTTTATAGAAGAAGAGAAGAAAGTGAATGATACTGTCAACCATGACCTCCTAGCACTCCAACGGAAATAACTTGAGTTACAGAGGTCCAATTGACGTGATTCTAGTGACATTAAAAAGCTAACTTTTAGATCTTTCTAACGATGTATAATAGTATACATTTCTTCTCCAACATATTCGGCCATACTGGCGCCTAACTTGGCAATTCTCAAGTTAGGCGCTAGAAGAAGAACAAAGCCTCACTTGCTTGCTGCCAGGGTGGCGCCTAACTTCAGAATTCTCAAGTTAGGCGCCAAGACAAAAGAGACGCGTCCAAGCTTGCTGCCATAGTGGCGCCTAACTTGGGATTTTCCAAGTTAAGCGCCAGCTCAATGATTCACAATAGTCCCCACGTCTCATTGAAGCTGCACGAAAAAGTTTATTTAATTTTAATTAAGACTTTAATTTATTTATAAATAGGAAAAGATATTATTTAGTTTTAGAAAATATATTTTACATTAATTAGAATTAGATATAAAAAGAGAAAAGAATCAGCCTTTCGGGCTCTTCTCTCTTCTCTTACCTCATTCCGCACTTTACAGTTTTTCAAAATCCTTCTTTTCTCTCTGAACCATGAGCAACTAAACCTCAACTGTTAAGGTTAGAAGCTCTGTTTATTCTTTGGATTAATAATATTACTTTTCTATTTTAATTCATGTATTGATTTCAAATTCAAGAATTGTTTTCGTTCTTCACCTTATGAATTTGGGTGGAACGGAAGTATAACCCTTATTCTAATTGAGTTCTTGTAAATCTTGGAAAAGCAATTTACCTAAACAATAGCTTGAAAACAAATTCTCTTAAATCACTAATTATCTGGACTTAACAGGATACATGACATATAATCCTCTTATATTTGGATAGTTATGGTTTCTGTGGCACATAAACTAATTTTGAACTTAACCCTTGGAATCAAGTGACCAAGGAATTGGCGATTGATGAAAATTAGAGGAGACTAAAAAGGTCTAAGGAATTAGGGTTTAGTGACATATAGTTTGCCATGAATTGAATCTTACATGATTAAAATAGTTGGTAAAAAAAGTTAATCCGAAAAATAAATATCTCTGAAACTTTAACTGTTTTTTCATATATATATTTCACAATCCATTTACTGCTTGCTTTTTTATCTTCTGAATTTATTGTTTAATATAATTGATACTCAAACACTCTTTTCTGCTTGTTTAACTAGGTAAATCACTCAATCATTGTTGCTTAGTCCATCAATCCTCGTGAGATCGATCTTCATTCACTTGAGGTACTACTTAGTACACTTGCCGGTTAGTTTGTGGGTTATAAATTCCGTACCAATAAGCTAAGAATTATGTGGATCAAAACATATCCCATTGGTTCTCTACTAGTGCAATACCTCTTGCAATGTGAACTATCGACCATGGAATACTTCTGATTGCTCTTAAATAATTCGTGGCAAGAGAAGACCACATTTTTTTTACAATACCTTCCTGTTACCACTAGTTCTTGGAAGTCACAAAGTATGTTCCAGCAATTAAACCAATCATTCCACTAATTATAAAAACCCTAAACCCAAATAAAAATTTAAAAAAAAAAAAAGAAGAAAAAACTACTGTAGAGTGGATAGTTATATGGATTTGCAAAGGTCATGGAGGAGGTAAATTGAGTCATTACTAGCTTCACCACATAACTAAAGAAGTACTAAACAATACAGCAAGTATAGAGATTAGTTTGTTAACCAGGTTCATACATAAGTAATAACAACATGAAAATACACAGTCATCCAAAAAACAATTTGAAATAAAAGGTCAAAAGAAATGTTGAGACTTGAGAGAATATAAAAGTGGCTCATAGATATGAAATTGCAATAATCTTTGTTAATAAATTTTATCTGTGTAGATACATCATTCTTCCTACTTCGTAGGAAAGAACAAGAAAGAAAGCAGATAATCTACAATGTTAGCCTATGATTTCTTTACAAAAATGAGTTGGATAATTGACCATCTATGTTCGATCCTCTCCTATGACTTATGCAACTGAGAAGTGATCTCAAGGAAGACATCTTCTTTGCAAGGTATTGTGAGCCCACCCATTGGGTGGTCAAATCCAAATTCTTGTTCAGCATGACTTAGTAAGTCTTGAATTGAAGGTTGACTCAAGAATGATATAGGAATCACAAATCGCTTCTTTTGATTTTCTCCTACATAAACTGCAAGGTGACCCTTTGGGACGTCATTGCGCCTTTGAAGACCAGGCAAACGGAAACCCATTGCGAAAGAACAATTTGGACAAACTTCTGTTGAAAGTATTGATGCTTAGACAATGCAGAGGAATTTACTTGTATGTGACTTCTTCAACCATGACTATCTATATATATAGAGCACTTTCAAGAACACTTTGAAATGCTGATAATTGAAGAAAAGCTAATTGAATGGGGTATACAAGGAGACATGGGCGTGAAGGATCACATGGCATTGTCTAGGATGTGTTTCAATATAGATGAAGAAATTATGTGTGACTGAATGACCAACACCTACTGCTTATCTGAACAGTCAGCTGGTTGGCATACATTTTGGTCCACAGATTTCAAACAATCACTCTGATAGAAGTGTATAGATATGTGTGTGTAGCATATCAATCTAATTAAAAAAATATATGTGAGATGTCTAAACCATGTCTACTAGCATTGAAGTGACTAAACAGCAATCAATGCATGAACAAGCATTAGGTTTCACCTATGAAAATGTCTTTAATCTTCAAATGGTGGGGTTTATGTTCTCCTATCCAACTTCCTAAAACTTGAAAGATACTTGCAAGACAATACCATGTGATCCCGTGTCTCTCACGTAGACCCCTTCGTACCCTGATTGGAATAATTCATTAGGGAATTGGTTTACAGACTCTTATGAACTATATATACACTATTCTCTTGTGATCTCAAGCAACACAAGTCACTTGTATCCAGAAGTATTATAATTCAAATAATTTCATTCTCATACAAGTCCTTTCAGATCAATACATTTTTTTTGCGTGAAGAACAACAAGCCAATGGGTTTCCGCATACCAGGTATTAGAAGGGCATCAATTAGTACAACTCAAGCAGCTTCAAAGGGGAGTGAAGTCCCAAGAGGCTATCTTGCAGTCTACATTGGAGATAAAATGAAGCGGTTCATAATTCCTATCTCATACTTGAACCAACCATTGTTTCAAGAATTACTAAGTCAGGCAGAAGAAGAATTTGGGTATGATCATCCAATTGGTGGTCTTAGAATTCCATGCCTTGAGGATGAGTTCCTAAAGCTCACCTCTCTCTGGAAGGAGTTGTAAATCATTTAGACAGAGATAGATTAGCTGAGGCAAATGTACAGAAGGCACTTTCTTTTTATTGTAAAGATTTTTCATTTAATCTCTTCTTTTTGTCATTCCTTTGGAATTGTAAAAAATTATTGCAATGAGAAAGTTATGATACAACAATGTTAAAACACTAGGCTTTTCGTCCAATCTCTATGGTTTCTAATATTTTCAAGCAGTATTAGTTGGAGATTTACCCTGAAAAAAGTCCAAGGCATTCATGCGCTCAGGCTGGCATGTATTGAAAATATATATATATATATATATATAGAGAGAGAGAGAGAGGGGGGGGGGGGACAGAGGCATTACAATGATAAAGGAATTCATGGGCAAAAACTTAGAACATTTGACAAACATATAAGCTAAATTACTAACTCAATAATAGTAATTTAAAAAATAACAATTTTTCAGAGAAGATCAACATCATACTTAGCTCCTTGGTATTGTCATTTGAATGTAAGAGAAACTAAACTCCAAAAGAGCATAGAGCCAGAAGCCCACCACTTCCGTTGGGCACATGTAAAAATCATGAAACATTAACAATGATCAGAAGAATCAATATGGATGACAAACCAAAGAACTCACAAGTTAAGTGAATTGGGTTAGAGGGTTGTTAAACATTCATTGAAGGGAAGCTCCAAAAGCTTCTGGTCTGCCACACAACTCACGTAAGAGCAAGGAAACGATAGGTCGCCAACCAAGTTCAAAATTTTTATGTGAAGTTTGTGACTTCCTGCAGACTTAGCAAAGAACAAAGAAAATGGCTAAATATTTAATAGGCAAATAACATAGAACTTCTAGTTTTCCTATAACGTGATTTTTTTTGTTCTTTCAAAATTTTCCAATTCGGCCACTAAGCTCATTAGAATGAGAAAAATATGGAATCGTAGAGCACTATAGTTGACCTTCACAACATGTAGCAACGAAATCTCATAAATACAGCCTTGATCGTCGAATTTTGGGAATTCAAGGCATAGCTAAAACTATAGCTGAGAATAAGAGAGAAAATCTATAGGTATGCATATAGTTATTGGCATCCGTTACTTCAATCACAAAAACAATTTTTCACCGAGATATTTATCTTTCTCTCAGGTCTTAGGAAAAATTCTCTAGCTCTATATATGCTAGGATAAGGAATTCAGTTCTCGCCTTCAAAATTTATTCAAACAGTCAAATATGGTGTTCTTAAAGCAAGTAGCTCTGCTCATATAAGCTCCTACTTGTTGGGAGTGCGAATATTTATATTGGCAAAGAAAGTAGTTGGGTAATTGAATTCATTATCAATTTTCATCATACAAAAAGGAATTTGTCATTCTGATATCAATACTAATCTATTGTACAAAAATGTATACTAATCTATGTCAGTCTCCTACAGTGTAAGTTTCCTCGTCAATTCAAACGAGAAGTGATTTGCTGGAAGACATGTTCACTGCAAGGAATTGTGAGACCTCCCTTGGGATGATCATATCCAAACTCTTCCGCAGCTTGATTCAACAAGTCTTGGAATGAAGGTTGATTCAAGTATGAAATTGGGATGACATATCGCTTTTGTTCTTCTCCAACATACACTGCAAAATATCCCTTTGGGACTTCTACAGATTTTGAAGCCGCTTGGCTAGCAGAGAATGATGCCTTTCGGATAATAGGTAAACGGAAACCCATCTTTCGTGTAAATAAGTGAGAAGAAAAACAAGAGAAAGCTCTCAAGTTTAAGAAGAATGTGTTTGTGTTGATGCTCTGGAGTGCCAATGAGTTGTGTTGTTTTTGAAGGCAAGAGCAAGTGTATTTATAGATCTTAATATCCTTCAGAAAACTGTTTAAGAGATGAATGATTATTGAAGGGGGTTAAAGGATGGGAAGCATAAACACGAAAGATCACATGGTGATGTCTTAGAGACCTCTATCAAGAATTAAGCAGTAGCATAAGAGTGAATACCCCACCCTCTCAAAGAATGGCCAATAGAGCAGCCACTCACAATCAAAAGAGATAAGATCAACTGAAACCTTATATCTGTTCATGTCTTAATTGGTTTTCAACATCTTAGTAGACATGCTTAAGGCATGTGACATTTTTTTCAAATTAATAATGCAACTCAATACTAGCAAGTAGCTGCCAAGTGCTAACTAAGGGAAACAAGAGAACCTGTAGCATACTAACATGATCACAAGCCAGTGTCACCTGAAATACTCATAGTGCTCAAAATCCTAATCCAACACTTGAAAAAAGCATATCACCGATAAGCAGCAAACATATCAGAAACAGTAACAATATTATCTTACAATTATTTTTGAATTATTGCATTTTTTCCAACTCAATCCAGCAAAATCTGCACCTCTTAGTGGTTTGATTTAGGAATTCAGGGGCAGAAACTTAGAACACAGTTGACTGGCACAGAATTGAAGTCAGCAATTCAATACTAATAAATTTATTTTAAAAATTGAGGGGAAAATAAACATCATCCGCGGTTCGTCAAAAAAAAAAATTATAATTTGAACATGGTAAAAATCAAACTCGGGAAAAAGCATAGAGTAACTAGTTGTGTCATTTCATAAGTATTAGAATTGATGCAACACTATAAACCAATGATCAGAGAATGGAATAAGTGTACCACTTACCCAAGAGGTTGGGAAAGCTCTTTGAAGTCGAAGGGAAGTTCCAGAAGCTTCTATGGCGTTTCGCAGCTCAAAAGTTCATGGAAAGTTTGTAACTTTCTTCGGATCATGGATTGGGTAGGTAAACTAAAATAAGGAGCTTTTTCAAAAATAAGCAATGAATTTTTTAAAATGAGTCTGTATTTATTAAAATTTAATATAATTTTATAGATTAATAAATATTTAATTTATTTTTATATTTCTATTTATCATCTTTTAAAATTTTAAAAATTATTTTATTAAATATAATTATTATTTATATTTATTAAAAATTATTTTTAGTTTGATTTACCAAATATAGATATTATAATTTTTAAAAGTAATTTTTGAAAAATTAGTTTTAAGAAATTAATTTCGAAAAGTAAAAACCTCAGTGTGAAGATCAGAGAAATTGGTTCAATGTCTTATTTCTGCAGCAAATAAATAGCCTAAAAAGTAGTGATCAGTACGTTTACTTAATAAATTAAAAAATCGATAAATTTACTACAAAAATAATAAAAACTTTAAATTTTTGAAATTCCAATAAAATCTTTCTATATTAAACATATTGAGAAATGTGTTTAACGAAATTTTAATAAAAAATGGAGAAAAAAAAAGTTGGTTACTTTTCTCTTCTGTCACAAGAAAACTCTGTTAACTGTATGAAGCACAAGTATTACCACATGACTTGTGAGACAAGTGTGATCTAAGAGAAATTTTTAGTTGCTTCACAAAGGATCTCATAATCTAGTGTTTGTGTCCATGTTTAGACTTATAGTTTTAAGTTTAGTTTAGTGCTCAGATAAAAAAACTTTAGGAACATAATCTTAAATTTGTTCACAGACAAATCAGGTTTCTTATGTTTTTTTTTTCTTTTTGCAGCAAGTAACTAAGCTCATATAATCTCCTTCCTAAGTGCATGAAGAAGTGAAGTGAACAATGCTATAATAATAAACTCAAAAACTTGAGTAATTGAATTCATTCTCAATCTGGGATTATACAAAAATTAATTAAAAAACAGAAGGCATGCTCTTTGAACTTGCCATTCTAATGCTCTATACTAATCTATTGTATACAACATGTGTATGCTAATCTATGTCAGTCTTCTATGGTGTGAGATTCATTATCAATTCAAGCGAGATGTGATTTGTTGAAAGACATGTTCACTGCAAGGAATTGTGAGACCTCCCATGGGATGATCATATCCAAACTCTTCCTCAGCTTGACTCAACAGGTCTTGGAATGAAGGTTGGTTCAAATATGAAATGGGGATCACAAAACGCTTCTGGTTTTCTCCGACATACACTGCAAGATACCCCTTTGGGACTTCTACAGATTTTGAAGCTGCTTGCCTACCTGAGAACGATGATGTTCTTCGAATAGCAGGTAAATGGAAACCCATTTTCAGTGTATAATATGTAAAAAGAAGAACAATGAAAAAAAGTTCTCAAGTTTAAGAGAAGATTGTGTTTTAGTTTTGATGCTTAGAAGTGCCAATGAGTTTTTGTATTTATAGATCTTAAGGCTCTTTGGAAAACTATTTCATGAATGAAAGGTTGTTGAAGTGGTTAAAGGATTGGGGTCCATTCACATAAGAGTTCACATGGTTCTGTCTTAGAAAAGTGGTTAAGAGTGAATGCTCTCAAACCTAGACCTTATATTTGTTCATATCTTAATTAGTATTCCATATTTTCCTAAACATGCTTTAGACATGTCACATTATCTTCTGCATGTTGATAACAAATTCAATGCTGATATTAAATAGATAGCTGCCAAGTACTAACTAATATCTATATGCATGAAGCTTGTCTACCATTGAAATAACTACATAGCAATAAATGCTTGAATCAACAACAAACATTAGTGTTCACCTATGCTAATCAATTGGAATAATCTGTTTCCCATTGTCTAAGAAGGTAGGGTATGTTCCCACATATAATTCCATGATCTTTCAAAAGGGACATATATGGCAATACCATGTGATCCCTTTCTTATGTAGTCCCTACCATAGCCCCATTAGAAACCATTCATTGAAGAACTGATTTTCACAGGATCAAGCATAATAATGCATCTATATATATACACCTAATTCCATGGTTTCTCAAACAACACAAGGTCATTCAGATATTTCTTTCTTACAACTAGTTTGAGAACAATATTCATTACCTTGAGATCAACAATGGGTTTTCACATTCCGGGTATTAGAAAGGTATCATCTTCTGCAGTCCAAGCAGCTTCCAAGGGGTTTGATCAAGTCCCAAAAGGCTATCTTGCTGTCTACATCGGCGATAACGTGAGGCGGTTCATGATTCCTGTATCATACTTGAACCAACCTTCCTTTCAAGAACTACTAAACCAAGCAGAAGAAGAATTCAGATATGATAATCCGACCGGCCGCCTCACAATACCATGCAATGAGGATGAGTTCCTAAGGCTCACCTCTAAGCTTGAAAAGTTATAAATAATCATGTTTGATGCAGAGACTTAGATTTTAGCAGAGGCAAATGTACAGAAGGCACTTTTCTTTTATCTAAACATTCCCCATTTTTTGTTTCTTCCTTGTATCAATCATTCTTTTGGAAGTGGTACAATGAATTTGAATGAGAAAATTATGGTAAGATATTGTTGAACTACTTCTTTTTTGTCCAATTCTACAGATTCTAATAATTCATCAGTGTCATTATATATTAAATTCAACTTAGAGATCAGTAATTCTTTCTTAAGAAATACACCAAACATAAATTATTAAGCTAAGACCTTATTAGCACATAAAAATCATGGAACTAGAGTCTTTTAACTTGTTTAATTATAATGAAACTTGCTATAAACATTCTTCTTGAACTCAGTTAATACATATGAAAGAATTATTGGATGTTACTCATACATAAGAACAGAAATTTTCAAAATAATTGAGGTTGGCCACATGACAATATTGTTAGGTATTCAAAGGCTTTAGCCTCAAATCATTGAGATTAGATTTGGACAGCGAATAATCAGGTGAGTTTTGGCTGGAAATATGGGTATAAACTATTAAATATCCATTTATACTAGATGATTAATATCTTATTATTCTAATTAAATTGTTGACACTAATCTTTAATTAATTTAATAATTGACTCAGCAAGTCTTTGGAAAATTGACCAGATACCATTGTATCTACATCTGTCACATTATCGTGTAGGACCACCAATTGGTTGTTCCTTGATCTTAATTATTTTTTTTCATAATCTTTACAACTAATATTAATCAATCATAAGCTTTATTTTAATACTTGTACCTCACGTTATCACTAAACACTGCCTAATTCTCTACATGCCACTGCTTTATTCCAAATCAAAATCACCCCTAAAGTCTTTGCTATCTATAAATACACAACATATTCTAAGCTTCTTCCAACAACACACTAAATTCAAAACAAAAAATTAAGAGAATTTTCATTTTTCTTTCTTTCTTTCTTTCTTTCTAAGTTCTAAACAACAATACTTTTTGCAATGGCTATTCGTTTGCCTAGTGTTTTGAGTGCTAAGCACATTCTTCGCCGGCAAGCTTCCGCGACATCAATGGAAGTTCCCAAAGGATACTTCGCCGTGTATGTAGGCGAGGGCGAAAAGAAGCGATTCGTCATACCAGTGTCAGTTTTGAATCAACCTTCTTTTCAAGAACTACTTAGCATTGCAGAGAATGAATTTGGATTCAGCCATCCAATGGGAGGACTCACAATTCCATGCTCAGAAGATTTGTTCATGAGTCTCACATCTACCTTATGCTAGATTCTCATGAACAACCTCCAAAAGTATATAAATATATGTTCTGTTTCTTTTCTTCTTCTTTTTTTCCTTTGTTTTTTTAATGAGGATGGATCATATTTTCTGTTTTTGCCTTGAAAGCATGGGTTTGGAAAAATTTCAACTCATGTAAGGTTTCATTTATACAGTGATATGATACCTCTGATAATACAAATGTAATATTTGATATGTATTTTTCCTTTTTCTTTTTTTTTTTTAAATTTTCCTCTTGTTTGTGCCAAATGTGAATTTGGCTTAGAAACAATACTGCTAGAGAGAAAATGGAATGTTTTAGTTATTTAATCCATTATGGTTGTAGTATTTGTTTCTTTTTTCATTTTTTCCCTTTAGTTTCTTATGTATGAACATGAAGCATTGCTGAATAAATTTCCTATTAATGTGGAAATAGAAATAACTTTATAATGTTAGAAATTGTGTTGGATCAAGCAAGGCAAGTATGCAAAAATAATGAAAGAGGTTATTCCAGTAAGAAGCAAAGTGCTAATTCTTCAACTGTCAAAAATAATTTTAAGAACAGAATACATTCTTGGGTTTTTCTAGCATGTATTCAAAATTATAGGGAAAAAATTTTTACTTTATTACTGCCACTAAATATTGTGTGAGTTTCAAATTAATTAAATCTCATATCTAATTTTTTTAAAAAAATGAGTCAACTTGTTAAGAAACTGTAATTACAGTTCAAACAATTCTAATTCTTAACTAGAGATATGTTTTGTTATTTAGAAATTTTCATTTTATAAATCTTTTTCAATGATAATTCGAATGCTTATATAATTTTAACATTTTTTACATATTTTTAATAAATTTTTTGAATTTTTTTCACAATATTTTTAGTATATCAAGAATTAATCCATTACAAATTTAAACTCTGTTTAAGAATTTATTATTGTTGATGGATTCATATATGTAGTATATAAAGTGAAATTCGAATTTTAACACTTACCTAAGCCAATAAGTGAATTAATCACTCCATGAACTTAAGTTGGGTAATTTTTTTTATTGGTGACTAAACTTTTTATTTATTTATTTATTTATTTATTGTCAGCATTTTTTATTTTTTATTTTTATTTATATATTTATTTTTAATGTAATCAAACAAAAAAATTAAGAAAAAAATATTTTTTTTGGTCGATAAATATTTTTTTTGTTTGATTACATTAAGGTTGGGCCGTTCAGAACTTCTTCACACAGTTGAGAATTGGGCTCAATTTATGCCCAAAAAAAAAAACAAAAAACCGAAGAAACACAGGAAACGACGTCGTCAACGACAGAAAGTGCGCGATTTCGGTAGAGACAGAAACCCTAGCCAAAGCAAATAGCTCCGATTGATTAAGCGTTTGATCTGAGAGACTGCGACGAAGTCGTTAGATTGATATGACCAACAGCTCATCCTCGAAAAAGCACGGTCAAGATCAGCCTGAATTAAGTGGTCCTACCCCCAAATCTCATCGAACCAAAATGGGAAAATCCGAAGACACCGATAAGAAGGTAACCCCTTTCTCTCCATTCTGATTCCGGAAACAACAAAATTTCAAAAAACAAAATAAAAACCCCATTTTCCACAATCCCTAAACAATGATTTCGTTCTGGGGTAATTAAAGCTTGCAGCTTGGTTTGTTTCAGTGGTTTCAATGCTGAAGCTTTGATCTGAGTTGAATCTGAACCTATCATACGTAAGAACTACGATTTTAACATGGAAAAACAAACACTACAGAAGCAGAACGGGAAAAAAAAATGTTATTTGGAATTAATCTAGTTTATTAAAAGTGACTCTTTTTATTTTTATTTTGACTGTTTAGTGTGACCAATAAAACCACTCATGGTTTTGTGTAGAACTTAGGTAAGAAGCTCAAAGATGTAGAAATAAGTGTTCCAATAGTGTATGGGAATATTGCATTCTGGCTTGGGAAAAAGGCTAGTGAGTAAGTACCACTCATTACCAAATGTTTTGATTATTATTCTCAAATTAAAGAGAGAATGTGACAATATTTGTGCTGTACAAGGTATCAGTCACATAAATGGACTGTGTATGTTCGTGGAGCATCAAATGAGGACCTTGGGGCAATAGTAAAGCGTGCTGTTTTTCAATTGCATTCAAGTTTTAATAATCCCACACGAGTTGTGGAGTCGCCGCCTTTCGAGTTGTCGGAGGCGGGATGGGGTGAATTTGAAATTGTGATCACACTTCATTTCCACAGTGATGTTTGTGACAAACCTTTAAACTTGTAAGTTGCTCTGTACTGATCTTTTTATTTGGTAGCTGATTCAGGGCAATAACAGTAGTGTCTTAAGGCATTTGTTGATACTTTTAGATTTCTTGATTTGTTCAATGAAGAAGTTCTAACTCTGCCGGAACAATTTGCATTGGGTGCTTCACTTAATCAATAGAGATAAGCTTGGATGAGTGTAAAGTTAGTTTTATGTCATGTTATGGTAGGTTGGTTTTAATGTAGCTATACAATTCAAGTGCTTGATCTTAATGATCTACTAAACAGCCTTACAACTGGCATTCATTAGTCATGTGAAATTGCAGACTATTTTCTTTGTGAAATGCCCAGTAATTTCTGAATCTTGTATTTTATTGAAGTGTACTATATACACAGATATCATCACTTGAAATTGTATCCAGAGGATGAAAACAGCTCCATGTCAACAAAGAAGCCTGTTGTCGTGGAGTTATATGATGAGATAGTTTTTCCTGATCCATCGGAGGCTTTTTTGTCCCGTGTGCAAAACCATCCAGCAGTGAACGTGCCGAGATTGCCCCCCGGGGTTACCTTGCCTCCACCAAGTATGTTACTTAACAGTTGCCAGTGTTCTCTGCAGCTTTCTTTTGTTTCATGTTTGAGTTAACTAAATGTATAATACAAATGCAGTACCTGTTGAGGATGCAAGTAAAAGAAGGAAAGGCGATACCAAAGATCATCCCTTAAGCCAATGGTTCACAAATTTCTCAGAAGCAGATGAACTCTTGCAGCTTGCAGCAGCTCGTCAGCAGGTATATACCACACAATACCGTCAGTCGCATTTATAGCATATAACTTATTGTGGAAATTAGGGCTTCTTTCGATGCCTTGATGGTAATTTTTTATGAATCTAAATGAGTCATTGACAGACTTTGCGTGCATGGAGAATTTTGTCTCAGATGTTATCAAGACATTTGTTCTCCCAATGATGTTTACGGATTATTTTTTGTGACTTGTGTCTTGTATCTCTGCAGCAAGACCACTGTAAGAAGGTAGAGTCTATGATGCCTATGGTTATGGTGGTTATGATGACTATAAAAGTGTAGTCAAAATTAAAGTGACACTTTTTTTATATTTTAGTAACACTTTTTCGTTTATTTTTTAAATTAAAAAGCATTGTTAAATCGTAAAAAAAAGCGTTACTTTAATTGTAGCAAACCTTTTAAGGCACCATAGCATAGGCATCCTAGCATGCACTTTAAGAATTACCACTATTTCTTTTGTTTGGGATGCTTGATCGTAATTGAATTATTTAGTTTAACTTCTCAAGAAAGGGGGGAGACATTATAGTTTTATATAATTGCTCTTATATTGCATCACTTCTCTGATTATTCATAATCAAAGGATTTAATTTTGTCATCCGTTATCATCAAATGCATAAATTGTGCATTAGCTTTCCTTGTATTCGGTGAGTGACTCTGTCACTATAAACCATCTAAGAAAACTAATATTCTGAGCTAACAGTTATTTCATCCGTCAAATGCCTTCTCTCAGGTTCAAGCTCATATTGCTAAACTCAGACGACAGATTAGTTTGATAGATGGGCAGCATCATCAATACTTCAAATCTTCTTCTGACCAGTAAATGTACAATTCGGATCTTTAAGGTTTGTTTTCGAATTAGTGAGGTGGCAGAGGAATGAGTCGAGTATGTGTTTTCCCGATGCTAGTTTCTCTCTAATTCTCTTCGGCTGTGTAATCATTGATTTCATTTTTGTCTGCGTTGTTGTAATTGTCTAAGATTAGTTTGTCCCTGTCAATAAACAAGAGGCCAAATGTGTATGATTTGCTCTTTAATTTATTTATAATTTTATATAATATACATTCAGTATAGTTAAAAAAGTTTTAGTAGTATGCTAGTGTCAGAATAGTAGGCTAAAATTTTCCCTGCTTTCTTATTTACCATCTTTTTTTTTCTTTTTGAAATTTCTCAAAATGATAAACACTTGTTAACTTGTTCTATTGAATCTTGATATATACACATGTAAGCTATGTTTGGTAAGTGTAGTTGTGTAGGCACAAGAGTAAATTTTCTCAGCTGAATTGTATCTTTTGCATTGAATAGCTTGCATTAACTTTTATTTATTTATTTATCTATTTTTATTGTTTAATGGTGTTGATCTTACAAGCAAGACACTGAAGCTTGCATTACATTCATTGTTTGGGTGTAATGTGAACTAGGGATAGAAGTGGACCTTTCAGGGTTTTGCCATTAATGTGAAACTCAACTTCCACCCACCTTGTTTTTGGTAGGTTTTAATAATAATAGTATAATACCAACGAGTCTCTTTAGTTTGTGTCCGTTTGAGTTGGTATATTGGGCAGAGTGGCAGACCAAAAATACCAAGCACAAATGCACAAAGACATGGTAGGTACAATACATTTTAGGGCTTTAGTCCCCCATTTTTCATAAATAGTTTATATCAAAACAAATGCTTGTATAATATAGTAAACATCATAGGAAGAATAATGGATGATATGTTTTGTTTATTCATGTGTTTTTGGTTAAAGAGTTGTAATCACCGTGCAATGTATTATGACTTGTTTATCAATGTGGTGTTAAAATTAAAGGGGTTATGCTACATATCCAAGTATTTTTTCATCCAAATTTTATCCAAGTAGGTCTAATACCAATAAAAACCACTTTCATTAAAAGAGTGTCATTATACGTGCTTTTTCTTCTCCTCACCCAAGCTTCTTCTTTTTCTTCTTCTCTCTTGCGATTCTTCTGGACTACTGGGTTATCAGAACCAAACCGATGATCGAACCGGTCAAGCTATTGGACTACTGGATTATTGGTTCAATCGGCAGGTCAATGGTTGAATCGGTTAATTCGATCCTATGTAAATAAAAAATAGTCAAAAATTTAAAATATATATTTTCACTAACATTGTAACAATATCTAGCTATTTTAAAACAATATAAAACAAGAATAATAAGTATTTTATTAATTTTATTCCATCATAAATATTTTTTATTTTGTTTTTATATTAAAATAACTATTATTTTTAAATTTTAATAATTTATTAATTAATTATATTTATTATGCTATTATATAATACAAGTATTTATTAAAAAATAATATTAATAGATATTATATAATTATAAAAAGAAAAAATAAGTGAGTTTATAATTATTGTTAAATAAAAATATAATTAATTTAAAAATAAGTAAGCTTATAACTAAAATTAAAATAAATTAAATAGAAGTAAATTATTTAATAAAAGATATCTATATATATTATAATTTACAAATAAATTAACAAGAATTATGACAGTCCAGTGGTTGTGAGATGCACCTTTTTCATTGAGGATAGGGGGTTTGAAACCCCATTCGAGCATTTTGGAAAAAATTGACTTTTAAGCGGTTCGGTTGGACTGGTTTTCATCGGTTCACTCCTGGTTTGATCAGTTTGCACCGATTCTCTGTCTTGTTTGGTTCAAGCATTGGATTGGACCGATATAAAGTCCGATTTTTCGGTCGAACCAACCGGTCCGTTCCAATTTTAATAACTAGAGTATACCTCCTCCTCCTTCTTCTCCTCTTCTTCTTCTTCTCCTTCTTTTTTGTTATCGTCATCACCAACAACACCAACATTTTGCTAATTGATTATTTTTTCAATCGAATTGAATGGAATGCAATTGCTAAATTGAATTGAATGGATGTAAGTGTTCTGAATTTGAATTGATGATCTCTAAATTGTAGACAGAGGTGTTTCGAATTTGATTTTATATAATAGATTATGTCTGGTTCACTCAGTACTATACAATTGTTTCACCATAAGTACGTGTTCGGTTCATTATGCAGAAAGTTGTTCAAATTTGATTTTATATAATGGATTATGTCTCGTTCACTCAGTACTATACAATTGTTTCACCATGAGTACGTGTTCGGTTCATTATGCAGAAAGCTGTTCGAATTTGAATTTATATAATGGATAATGTTCCATTCATTTAGTAATATACAATTGTTTCACCATAATAACATGCTCGGTTCATTTCTGTTCTGCACAATTCAAAACTCTTCCTCCTCACTTTCTACTTCTTCTTCACCAGGGAGAGGAGGAGGAAAAGACAAAAAATACAGCAATAACAACAACAAGAGAATGACGATAAGGAGAAAATACGTGAAGAAGAAGGAGGAGAATGAGAAGGAGGAGGAACGCGAAGAAGAAGGCGAAGAAGAAGAAGCGTAAAGAAAGAAGAAAGCGGGAAAAGCATGTGACCTAAAATTGCTTAGATAAACTTGGATGTCAAAATTGCTTGAATGTAGAGAATATCTCAATTAAAATGTAAATCTAATAAACGCATTAAATTCTACATAATGAAAAAAATAGTTTATCCTTAAATGTTCTTTCCTAAATAAGAAGTGTTACATTTATTGTTAATTAAATAAATTTTATTTTTTTATTTATTATATTTTTTATATCAATAATTTAGATTTAGAGTTTAACGTTTAAAATTTAGGATTTAAGATATTTTATTTTTTGCCTCTTTTCTTTTTTATCTTTAACTATAAGTTAATTTTCATAGAGTAGTGCACTTCTTATTTTTTCTAAAACGCATTACCATTCGTTGGAAAAAAAAGTTTTAATTTACACCGGGAATGGTAAAATTTTTCATTTTTCAATTAACATAAGATTTGGCACAATAGTAAATATATAAGTCCCTTAAACCAGGGATTTTGGAAACTTCAGTTAGATTCGATTAGATTAGTCAAGTTTCTTATAACAAGAAACATCACCACGCGGAGTTTAAAACAAAATAGTTTGAAATAAAATTTTGGGAGGGACAGAAATAATATAATTATCAAATTGTTTTTGATATAGACTCCATTGAAGATAAGTTCGTCTAACCTTATTTTTCTGATTTAGGTAATATTGTCAAATTTAAAGCCATTTTTCAAGGTCTCGTTCTAAAAAATTAAGGTCAAACTCATCAGATGCAATACTTTGAACTTTTGAAGGTTGTATCTCACTTACTTCATGATTCATTAAAGTAAAAGAACTATCTATAGGTATTGATATTATAAAAGTTATATGTTTTTCTTTTTAAATATTAGCCTTCCTCTTAAAAATACATCAATTCTTTGATTTTTCATGATTATTTTATATAAAAATTTGAATATATATCCTGTAAAATATGTAAAAAAAAAGTTAGAAGGACAAATATTAAATTTATAATATTTATTGAAATTTTTTTATCAATTTATATAAATACAATAATATCAATGCTTATTGAATATTCTAATATTTTTTATCATATAAAAATTAAATTAAATAAACAGTAAAATATAAAATAATATTAAATTACATAAATAAAAAATACCTAATTTTTTATATTTGAACTCAAAAGTAGAGGGAATGTTGCTTATTGAATTGAGAGCTGCGAAATGCGAATACACTCAGTTCAGGCCAAATCCAACAAGGTTTGAATGTTTTAAACTAAAAATTATTGTGCAATAAAAGCAAGAGATGAAGATTGAACTTTGGTATTTTAAGTCATTGTAAAATATTTGAGTCAACTGAACTATTTTCTAAGAAATACTACTAATTTTTTTAACAAAAGTTTGGGGGCCATGGCCCCCTTGTCTTAACTAAGCTCCACCCCTTATCACTATCAAATTATGAGTTGATCTAATAGTTAGTTCATTAGTCTGTTTAAGTAAATGTTAAAGCTAAGATTCGAATATTGTTTTGTGCATGTAATAATTTATTAACCAATGATAAACCCTCAACTGAATTTGCGATCCACAACAAATTAGTCATTGACTTGTCGAATTGAAATATATCATGAGGAGAAAAAAAAAAGAGAAAATGAAATATCACCAAGATGTAAAGTTTTCTATAACATTTGTAGTTTTTTTTTTTTTTTGTATTATAAAAAAGGTTCAAATCATGAACACACAAGAAGGGAAAATCTAGCCAATTGAACTAGCCTCAGTTGACTTAACAACATAGTTTGTAGTTACTTTTAGTCCTTTAGATAGTCATTACTCATTTCCATGTATTTTTTTTATGGCTTGGTTTTGAGTACAATTTGATTCCATTAAAGTTTTCTATAAAAAGGACATAAAGTGCAAAGGCAATTAAAGCTACAATTTGCTATGAACAAATCAATTTAGAGGGTGCCTTGGAGAGTGAAGGGTAGGCATTATCAAACGGTTGGAATGGTGTGAGTGTGAGTGTGAGTGAGAGAAGGGGCAAGGCCAATGTCAATGGCAAATGCAATTTGATTATTTTTTTTGCTTAGAGGCAAGAGTAACATGGCCTTCATGTGCCAAAGTATAGGTCAAGTCCCTTTCAACTTAAAAGAATATCCCTTATTATCCTTATTTCATCAAAATTGGTGGCCCTTTCAACTTTCTCACCCAATTTTCTTAATATATAAATATATATAGTATAAATTATTAAATTATAAATTTCTCCTCTATTTTAAATTTTATTTTCTTCAAATAATCTCCTTCGCAGAACATGAAGAGTATATGCAAGGAAAGTGATACCAAATTACCTGTCTTAGTATGTATCCTACATATTACATCAAAGAGAATCTTTTATTTTACTTTCCTTTTTTTTTTGAAAATAAAATTATATATTAACGCCAATATTGTACTGTACACAGTACAGCGTGGAATTAATTTAACCAATCCAAATTAATTTAATAAAATTAGACTTCACGTAAATGCATGCCGGACAATGCCGTATACGAATCACAAAATTTTTAACCTTTCAAAGAATAATAATAAATTAATAATATCACTTTCTAAACCTTGGAAACATGTTAACTAACGCAACGAAATTGTGGCGCACATTGGATATAATTCATGTCTTATTACAAAATAATGCTGTGGTCATGGTTTAGAAAGGACCACATAGTGAAAGAAACTTCACAATGTTGTTGACATACACACTCTTTTTATTTTTTATTTTTTTATTTTTTCTAGTTAGAAAACATTGTAGTTTGATAATCAAATTAATGTGGGTAGATAAATTGACAAGCATGATCAAAGCTTTTATTACACTGAGGCTGGGGTTGTATTTATTAGAGTCATTCTAATTAGAACAATTAATGTGAATGTCTTCGAAGAAATGAACCAACCAACCAACCAACCACGTTCTTGAGTATGACCTCTCTATGCTTCTATTCACTTTTCTCGACAAGCTTTCCTACCTTCTTATCATTTGCTTTTCTTAAATAATAATAATAATATAATAATAATATATTTGTAAAAATTAAACAAAAATCGTAACAGTAATAAAACCACAAAAAAATCAATTTAGGTTAGTCAAGTAGTCAATTATTATTCATTCACTTAAATAAATATGAAGAATTCGAATTATATCTTATTAATATAGTAATTTATTGATAAACGATAAATTCTTAAATATAGTTTAGATTCATAATAAATTAATTTTTAATATGTCGGATTCAGAAATATAATAGAAAAAAAACAACAACAACGTGTAAGAGTGATAGTCAATTGTAATAGGGTTAAGTACGATTTTGGTCTCCAAGCTATAGTAATTTTTTTTCATCCCTAACCTTTTTTTGTATATAAAATCGTCCCAAAAGTTTAAATTGGTTTTAAAATCGATCGTCCTTACCTTAGAGACCAAAATCGTGCGGAGATAACGGCGGAAGCAGAGACAAAGGTGGATCGTGAACAGCTTTCTTAGCTTCTTCTTTCGTTTTCAATTCTTCTTCTTTCCTTTTTCTTTTGTAAGAGTATAAACACTCTCTTTCTCTTTTTTTTTATTTTATAATTTTCTTGTTATGGATAATTTGGTCCAAGATTTTAATATTTAAGTAAAAATGACGATTTTTAAAAACGGTTTTGTATGCAAAATAAAAATTGAGGACGAACAAACTTTCAACTTATACTTTAAAGACCAAAATTATACTTAACTCATTATAATATTGTATATTCACAAAAATGGAAGGTTATGAAGCATGCTCTCTTCTAAGAAGAAAAAAGCTTATATGAATAATGCATCGTAATTTTCTTTGTGGTTCACTAGCCAAAGAAAAGTGTATCATCTAATATTACACGTATATAAGCTACAAATTTTTTTTTTAATTGGTAGATAGATTATAGGAACATTATTTCTAACTTCTTATATTTGATCACATCTAAAATAAAAGTGAGTCTTATTTTGTTTATGAACTTGATCAATTTCATTATTGTATTAAACTATTAATATTTTTGTAACATAAAAAGTGAAAGATTATTAATTAGCTCTTCAATGGAAGTTATTGGTATTTAATATAATTAGTTGTATTCTAATAAGTTAAAATAAAAATTTGTACCTTACTAATAATTTTTAGGTGTATAGACAATTAGACATGACACATGGTGCAATAGAAGTGGGACATGTACTATGTTGCAAATAAAATGATAATATAAATGTGGCAGACCTGGTGATGAATCATAATGTAACAAGAAAATGGTCAAGCAAGCTATTAAGAACTTTTCAGGCTATTATATACAAAATTATTTCAAATTTATTTTGAACTTTGAAAGTAAAAGTGAAATCAATCATGATTCCAGTGAGATAAAATAAAATAAGAAAATTGAAAAAGATGGATGAATATATAAGACTGTGAGAGACACATGGGATGCTGCAAAAATGGTTTGATTTTTTCACTGAATCTAATATTATCTGTCATGTTTGTGTGTGTCTCTGATCTCTGATCACTGCACATTATCACAAAGACCAAAACAACAGGGAAAGGCAAACACATTACCAGGTTGTACTAATGAGTACAATTTGATCAGAACAACACATGAACAATTTCTTCTTTCTTGAATATTGTCACAAACAATCACACATGCCGCAATTAACTTGCTGTTTTATACTACTACATATATTTTTAAGTGAAAACTCAGGTGTAATTGACTTCACGTGAAGTTGATAGTTGAGAACAGTTAGATGAAAATTTAATCAAATCAATCAAATCATTTAACGACTCTCAGGTATTAACTTCACATGAAGTCGCTGCACCTGAGTTTCCACCATATTTTTATGGGAAAGTCTAGGGGACCAACAAATTTATTAAAATTTGGCCAATATTTAACCAGCAAAACAAAAATGAGTTATTCTCCATTATTAGATAAAATCTCACACCATTAAATACACTATTGATGGCTAATTGATGGCTATAACTCACAAAATCTGCTAGCCCTAGCACTCCTCTATTTTTATTTATATCAAATTCAAAATTAATTCCCATTTTAAACTACTGTGGCTCTTTTTTTGTTTTAAGAAAATATATAGATGTCCCAAATTTGAAATGAACATCACAATAATATAATAACTTTGCATTGTTATAATTTTTAATGTG
Source organism: Arachis hypogaea (assembly GCF_003086295.3). Classification (NCBI taxonomy): domain Eukaryota; kingdom Viridiplantae; phylum Streptophyta; class Magnoliopsida; order Fabales; family Fabaceae; genus Arachis; species Arachis hypogaea. Next base: position 6,295,613 of record NC_092038.1, read on the forward strand.
AGAAAATTTAAATGCAAGAAATTAAATATATTGTACATAAGCCTATGCACTAAAACCAACTACTACATACATGCATGCAAAGAGATCATCTATATATGGTCAAATTAAATCAGCACCAAACAAAACAAAGCAAAATTTAAGTAAACCATCAAACTATATTAAAAGCTTTATCAAGCCAAAAGATGATAAAGGTAGAAAATCTTCCCAAAGTGATTATGAAGTTTATTATTGAAGTGGTTTCGGTAATTCAAAGAATTATCATCATATATGGTGTTAACTAGAAAGTGACAAGATTTCGTCTTAGTTTTGAACGTATAATCTCCAAACCCAATGTAAACTAGCTATAGAGAGTAGAAAAAAATAAATAAATAAATAGTCCAGCTCCAAAGCTATTATTATAGTCGTTACTTTATAGCGAATTATCATGTTTTTGTGTAGGCACAAAAAAAGTTGATAATGAGGAGGAACTTGATATAATAACGAAACAAGCATATGGAGAATTGAGATTCCAAAATTGATCAAACACAATAAAATTACTATTTATTTAAGTGGTAATAAGTGTAAACATGATATTAACTACGTAAATTAATTTGACTGAAGATATATATGGATCAAAATTTTTCAAATTCTTTCTATTGGTTTGAATTTTTAACAAATACAACATTTTTGGTGAATCTGTCTTTTTTTTTTAAATATTTATCTTGTCTTTTATTTATAAGCCTTTTTATTCAATTTTACAAAATTTGAACTTAAAAAATATATTTAAAAAATTTTAAAAAATTAATAATTTATATAAATTACTAAATGATAAATGGTCCGACAAAATCTAACGAGTAATTAACAATTCCATGATAGAGAAAAAACTTATTATCATATTATTTTTGGACGAATTATATATATATATATATATATAAGGATCAAATCCGATCCTGTGCTTCATTTTTTGTTAAAAAAAACTGTGTAGAAAAAAATTTCAAACACAATTATATTTTCTTTGAAGAAATTTCTAAAACTTCATAACAAAATTAAAACGTAACAAAGTTTCTCAATACAAAAAGCAGTTTAAAATTTTGAAACAAAACTACCTTCGCCACAAAAAAGATTAGAAATTTCCAGACAAATACTGTCGTTACAAGTCACTATTATTTTGTACACATTCACAATTAATTTTTGTTAGGACACTAAAACTAAAAAACATAAGTCTTTAATTAAATTTAATTAAGTCTTTCATTAAATTTAATTACAAACAAATATTTAACCTTCATAAACAAAAACATATAAATCTTTTCCTACTAATTCAAACTATCACAAAAAAAAATCTGTATATATGCTCTCGTTTACAAAAGTCACAAAGCAATCTATAATTAACAAAAAAAAAAAATTATATTCATAATAAAATACTCAAGACCTATATTTATCTTTTCGTCTAGATCTTAATAATAAATCATTAAATTTGTTATAAATACCGCATTTGTTTATAGCGAAAGAAAGCAATGATGTGTATATATAGAAAGAAAATGGGTCCATGGTGGGAAGTAGAGGAGCAACATAGAGGAGTATAGCCAGAGTGGTTGGCCCCTACTATGCCCTTCCAACACCCGTGCCCCCAAAATTTGTTATTTCAACAACTCTAACTTATCGCAACGCTACTTTTACCGTCACAACATAACACCCCCCCCCCCCCTTCTCTCTCTCAATAAATACTCAACACCCTTCTTTCATTTCACATCATCACATCTCTTCTTTTTCTTCTTCTCTCTACTCTCAAACAAAATTATTTAATTATTATTATGGGGTTTAGAAAATCAAACAAGATTTCACAAAGTGCGGTCTTGAAGCAAATATTGAAGAGGTGTTCGAGCTTAGGGAAGAAGAATAGTCATAATAATGGATATGAAAATAATAACAACGATCCTTTTCCTCTTGATGTTCCAAAAGGGCACTTTGCTGTTTATGTTGGTGAGAATAGAAGAAGGTACATTGTTCCGATTTCGTTGTTGGGTAATCCTGAATTTCAATGCCTTCTTCGTCAAGCCGAAGAAGAATTCGGGTTTGAACATGACATGGGTCTCACTATTCCTTGTGAAGAAGTTGTTTTTCTCCGCTCCTTAACTACTTCAAGTTGATTATGACGACGACGACGACGGCGACGGCGGCGACCATGACAAAGATGAAGATATGCAGTTATTATTATTGATTTTCTCATCAAGTTCTTCCTTTTTTTTTAACTTGTCTTATCTTCATCTTAGTCATGCTAAGCTTGTTCTCAATCTCATCATCGTCATGATTATTCTTGATGTATTTTCTTTTTCTTTTTCTTTTTCTTTTTAATTTTTGGGGTAGGAGGTTGTTTGAACAACCTATGTATTTGGTTGTTTTAAGTATGACTCTAACTTTAATTTTGAATATGAGGAACCTCATACACATGCATACACAAGTATAAGTGTGTGATGAGGGATTAGGGTTTGATGGATGGGGTGAAAAATTGTACAAAAAGTTGAGGTTTTCCTTGCAGAAGAGCTATATATATATATAGTATGCTTCTGTGAGAGAAAGTTAGTTAATTTGTTAATTAACTATGTCAATGTCAATGTTAATGAATGCAATGGAGTTCATTTTCTCTCTCTTATTCTTCAATTCTCCTATTCCTTTTCTTCTTGTTGAAAAAATTGAGTAAAGGTTAATAATAATGTTTGAGATTTAATTATTTATGGATTTCTTTTATTTGTTTGAATTTTTTGTACAATTGATATCATGAGGATATATATTAGAAGTTCTAACCAAAACATATATATAAGATAAATAAAAAGAAAAAAAACTCTTATGTATGGAAACTTATTGAATATGTGTTGGATCTAATTTTTTTTATTTTACGATAATAAATTGCTACAAACACAAAGTGGGATTCAAATTTTAACATTTACTTAAGCGGATTAGCTAGTAAACTAACCACTAAATCAACCCAATTCAGTTAGATCTAAATTTACTAAGCCAAAAATTATAGTTTTAGACAAGGCCTAATTCTTTTCATTTAAGTCATTTGGCCCTTTTTAAGCATATAGTTTGATTTGATTCCAACGATATATATGAACCTTACTTGAAGCAAATCACTTTGATCATTTTTTAATAAGTGTTAGATTAAATATAATATTAACTAACAAAATATATATGTTCATAATTGACCAAAAATATAAGTCAGATCTAAAAATACATAAAAATTTAAAAGACATCTACCACATAAATACATAATTGACTTTTTGAGGGGTCGGATAGAATACTATAAAGTAATAACTTCTCTCCGAAAGAGTTATAATCAATTATAAATATATCGCACCCACTTTTAGATAAGGGATCTCAACAACCCTTAAATAAAAAGACGGTTATCCACCACGAGAAGCGAAACTACTCTAACAGTGATTCTTGCTTAATTACATATAAATACACTCACACCCTCAGGTATACTTAAATTCCAATATACTTAAACCTGCTAAAACCTTTGCTGACTTAGATATTAGAGTGTTTTACAGGTACCAACCCCATCTTCTCACAAACAACTCTGACGAGGGCTGCTTAACACAAGCTAAGTCGAAAACCACTCCACTTAAAATTTGGACTTTACGTTTAGATCCAAATACAACCTAATTTCAAGTAACTCTCCAAACAATATTCGTACCATTATTAAAGGATGATTACACTCTTTCTATTTTGCAATAATTTTTATTCTAGAAATTGAATAATTAGATTAGTGCTTTTAATTTCATTTTATATCTAAATGTATTAATTTAATATTTTCTTAATTTAAATTTTATATAAAGCATAATTATTATTATTCCTCACGCTATTCTAAATATGTGTCATTATTTACATGAATAATTTAATGTATTTGAGTTACAAATTAATTTTACGAGTTTCACCCAAAAATGTTATTTTGACCACTCAAATAATTAAAAAAAAAATATTTCTGTGGCTTATTTTTACCCTTACATGACCCCTTTCTAAATAAATACTCATTAATTAGTCATCATTTATTACCCTCTTCTGTTTAATTTACATCACCCTGTTTTTCACTTCTATCTTTATCCTCCCTCCTCTTCTCATCTCAACAACTCATTCAACTAAATCATAATCAAACAAGCTTGTACAAAGAAAAAGTAAATTTAATATCTTTGGTTACAAATTAATGCAAAATTAATTATTAATAAATAGAAATAAAGTTAAGGGAACAGAGCATGCAAAGCTTGTCAGAAGAACGTGCAGTACTTAAGGTAGTACGGAAATATAATTGTACGATGACATGCTTTGTTTTTCATCAAATATATATGCCCCCACTTCGTTAATTACTATTCTATTACTCTTAATAATAATAATTAAATAATAAAATAATTAAAACTCAACTTTTCCTCTTTCTCATGCTGTAACTTCTTGTTGGAGTTTTAAATAAAAAAACTTGTACTAGCTCGTACAAGAAGCAATTAACTCTGATCTTAACGTAATTAAATTTAATCATTATTATTATAATTATATCACTGAAGAAGATAAGCATACACCACTAAATTTAGACAAAATAATTAATTGTGTATTATTATATTAATAAAAATAATAATTTTAAATTTATTATTTAAAAACAATCTAAATATATTAATCTAATTAATAAATAATTATTTAAAATATAAATTTTGTTAATTTGTGCTCTAAAGATAATAAGTTAAGTATACTATAAAAACATATTTTATAAAAATTATTGTAAAAATTAATTTTTTTACATTTTTAATATATTAAATATATAAAAAATATTTAAAAAATAATTATATTTTTAAAATATATTTTTAGAACACAAATTAATTAAATTCTTAAAATATTTATATACTATCAGTATCTCAAAATTAAATTCTATAGTAATATATATATACTCTCATTGCTTTTACCAAAACTTTTCATACTCATCCGTCTCTTAACAAGTGAATGAAGTAATATTTTATGGTTAATTAATCTCCTTTAATATTTCAGGCAAGTTTCTTTTATTAAATTCAGGTACAATAATTAATTACTAAGTAGTGCAGTAGAGAGAATTCAAGTATGTAACGGAAGAAATTAAATAAACGAGTGGCAAGAGAAAAAGTTACTTTTAAAAAAAGGTTCCCTTAGGTTGTCTTGTGAATTCCGTTCTGTTTTTGTCATGTTGGTAAAATATTTGTCTGTTTTGCAGAAAAGAAAGAAACTAGTACTCTATAGTACATGTATATGTTGTTTTCTGCATTACAGTTTTAACAGTTATCATAAGTTTTTGGTTTTGGTGCATTACACTATTCTCTCCATGATTCATCAGTTGCAAACTATAACTATCTGTACTTTGATCCTTCATTGTTTTAGATCAATTTAATTAAGATGTGATAACCTAATAACTAATTGGCTAATTGCCCGTTTGATTGCCAATGAGTTATAACTCAAATAGCATAGTCTCTCTATTTTCGATATATTATGTGTTGTCATCTAATTGATAAAAAAAATTAATCTAATTTACAATGGAATCTTTTAAAATTAATTTGAGACATTTAATTTTTCGATGACTAAATTGGCGCATCATATCTTTGAAAATTATTTTGACTGTTAATTCTCTTTTCTCTTATTATAATTTCCATACAAATAACAAATAGAAAAAAACTTGTGATATTAGTATACCAATCATTTCATCAAAATTGTAAAATATTTTTATTAATTTAATTTTGATATTATTATCAATGTAAAATAATTTTACAGATACATCTAAAAAAATAATTAATTTTTACTTTAACTGTGTAAATAATCATAAAAAAATAAATATAATTAGATGATTATATAAAATATTTTACTTTTTTTTTTAAACACATTACCAAAATATTTAGAAACACTCTTACAGAGCAATAAAGGTGGAATCCATGTACAAGTTGATTCCCTTTGTTCATGTGTTAGCTAATGATGCATTTAACAAAAAGGATAAGCAAGTTGCATGGAAACAAAGAGTGAAAGCAACTAGCAAGCAATTTTAATTTGCCTAAGAGAGAAGGGACCATATGAAAGAAAAAGAGTGCCTCTGGTTAGATGGTCCTCTTTCTCTTCTGCATTATTATTATTAATGTGTATGTGTACCTTTTTCTTTCTTTCTTTTGGTTTCAGCCACAAAAGGCTTCTAACATTCACAACTCCCTCTTATAATAAGTTATAACTGCCTCACCAACTCGGCAACTTCCTCTCTCCCATGTTTGCTTCTTTTTATTCTTTTCTTTTAGAGGGAAAACATCAAGTTGGGTAAAATTGTAGTTAGGACTTAGTTGAAATAATCTGCTTATTTAATTGGCTAGAAGTTGGTTAAGACTTAAGAGTTAATCCATTTAAAAAGCTTTAAATTTTATTTTTTTAGATTTGTTAACTTATAAAAAATTATATTAATGATGTTTGGTACAGTTTTTTAAATATATTTTTAATTTTTTAAAGTGTTATTTAACAATTTTTGAAGAAATAAAAAAATTTTAACTTTTCTTCTTCTCAAAAATTATTTTATTATTTATATTTATTAAACAATTTTAAAACAAATATTTATTTGACAACTTTTTAAATATAAATAATTTATTTATAAACTGTTTTTAATATAAGGTTTTATGTTTTAAGTTTTTTTTAAAAAATTTAATTAAATTATTTACCCAAATCGATTCATATTCTATTTCTCACATTATATAAATATATATTAATAGATATATGTTAAATAGATTTTGTAGATTAATTATAATCCAACTCTCATTCTACAGCTTTTTTAATAGATAGAAATTCAGATATATATAATTAATTTTATGTAAAATTAACTGTATCTAAAATTTTATTTTTTTATATTATATCTTATTTTACTAATTTTCTCTCAACTATCACTGTTATTTTGTCTATTCATAGTTATATTACTAGCGCATCATTCTTTATAATTAGAAATTCGGCTAATTTGTCTCGACCAACAAAGAAACTTTTTCCCCTTTTTTTCATATTTTTCAAATGAATTCACTTTCTTATGAAGAGAAGATAACTAACCACTTTTAAAAAACAAGATAAAAGCAGCAAATCCTAATAAAGAGTTAGATAAAATACTATTTTAATTTTAATATTTGAATTAAATCTTAAATCATCTTATTTATGGCTTTCCATCAAAATTAACGTTTTCTTCTATTATTATCTTCTTTTGTCTCTTATTTTTCTATCAATTTTACTTTCAAATCACTATAAATTTATAATTACCAATATAGCCATCATAGTTACTATTGTTGTTGTTACTTAAAAAAAGATAATAATAATAATAGAGAAATATTAGGGCCAGTAATTTTGGTGTTTTGTAACTATTAATTGGCCATCAATAGTGTTTTTAATGGTGTGAGATTACATTTAATGGTGTAAGATCACCCATTTTTGTTTTGATGGTTAAGTGCTGGCCAAAATTTACAAAAATTGCTGGTTCCCTAGACTTTTCCATAATAATAATGAGAGTAAAATATCGTTTTTATCCACAACGTTTGGGATAAATTCTATTTGTGTCCCTAACATTTAAATCGTCCTATTGTATTCATAACGTTTGTAAAAGTGATTCAATATTATCCTGCTGTCAATTACACATCATGAACGCTTTAGTTTGAGTTTTAAAAATTTCTTTTTGAAATTAAAAAACAAACGTCTGGGATAGAATTGATAATCCAATCCAAAAAATACCTCATCAAAAGTTAAAACTAATTCCTACAACATTTACATAATTCACTCTTCTAGGGACATAATTAAATCTAAACACAAATAGTTGGTATAATATTAAAATCGAACACATCCAAATGAAACCTATTTGAGAATGAATACATCCAAGTGAGAATAATTAAAAAATATAAGCTGATTTGTTAGTATAATTGATAATAAGATAACATTGAATCACTTTTATAAACGTTAGGGATACAAATAGGACAATTTAAATATTAGGGACATAAATAGGACTTATCCCAAACATTAGGAACAAAAACGATACTTTACTCTAATAATAAAATAAATAAGTAATTTTTGAACCAAAAAAAAAGTAGTTTTGGCCAATATAACTAAAATATATATAATGAAATAAAATGTTTATAAAAAAAAACACATTTTAAATATTAAAAATAAAATTAAAATTAATTTTAAAAATAAAGAACTAAAATAATATTTTATTTTTAAAAATCTGCTCTTTCCTTCACTCAAAAACTCTGTTTTGCATTTTTAAAACCAAACATGCATGAGGCATGACCCTCTTAATTAGAAGAATATCTTTTCTGCTTCTCATCAAGTTCCATTTCCTTTACCTTATTTTATTTTATCTATTTATTTATTTATTTATTTTCTTTGGTTTATAATTTCCCCAACAGAAATATCTTCCTTCATTTCATACCAGCCTATCATTTTTGTTTCCCTATGGTGCTTGTTCACATGAGAATTTTGATTTTGTCTGGACCAACAAAAGATTCAAACAATTAAAACAAAGAAATAAGCCAAATAAAAGCCAGTTGTGACTACTTGCATTTTCTTTTTTTCTCCTCTCTCATTTTGTGGCAGGATGTGAGTGTTCTTTCAAATGTAGCCTCAAAAATATCATGTCTTTATTTATTTATAATTTTATATCCTTGTAATATCTAAATTGAAGATTTTTTTTATTTTTTATTTATCTCCAATAATGCACATGTACTTGGCCCTTGTACTTGAATATTATTTTGTTACTTTGTTATTGGAATTTCTCTTTGGGGTTTTGTCTATATATTTGTGATCCAACTTTTTTCTTCTATTTCCTGGAAATTGCCTCTCTTGGACTATTATTTTGCTTTATATCTCATTTTCTCATCCTTAAGATTCAGAATCAAATTGTCAGTACTTTATTAACTTTTTGCTTTTGTAATTTGTAAATTGTTGTATTAGCTAGCAATCAAGTGCTTTAATTATTTTAATTTTAATTTAATTAAAAAATTGATCATGTACAAATGTAATTCTCTTAGCTTGCTTTTCAATTAAATTCTCCGTTCGAAAAAAATAAGGTAAAAATTCAGGTGAAATCGATTTTACGTGAAGTTGATATTCGTTAGATAAAAATTTAATTAAATCAGTCAAATCATTTAATGGCTCTCAAATATCAACTTTACGTGAAATCAACTGCACTTGAATTTCTACCAAAAATTAATTAAAAAGAAAATAATAAAAATAACTATGTGACAGAATTAATAAATTAGATGAAGATGATTATTAGAGCACTACTAAAATTAAACATTGAAAGGAATACGAACAGGGACAGTGGTACCACGCACATTAATTCTTTCAATCTTATCTTATATGCTATGATATGTATTTCAATTTTGTTCTTAAATGCATGCGACTCATAAAAAAATATATTGTATATTTGTATATATTTATGCATATGTTACATATTTAATTTTCTATATACTAGAGTAATTAATTACTAAAATAATTAATTTTGTTAACACAATGATTAAATGTTTGGCATTAGAATAATCACTTTTTTTTTTGTTGAGTGTCAATTCAGCATTAAACTTAGATATTTAAATAACTTAACTTGAAGACAAAGCTCATAAAGAAAGTGTTAAACAGTTAATTAAATACAACCAAAAGATGCCGAAAAAGAAGAGAGGAAATTAAATTAAACCCATGAAACCTGTACCCATGCTTCACAAAAAGCTAAAAGATGGGATAAGATAAGATTATGACCCGTGATAACATATGATTACAGCAATAATAACAATTATGATGAACCAAATCCTACCATCAAAATTTCATAACCAAAGGAAGGAATAACTAGTAGGAACATTCTCTATTTCTCTTATATTTTATATTTTGTACATGAGAAAGTCCAGGGAATCAAACTATATGTGAAGTCAATTTGAACCATTTTTAAAAATTCTGAATTTAAAATTTAAAAAAATTAGGATTAGATTTAAAAACGTGTTATCTAACCTCAATTTTTATTTTAATCTTCTATTAAGAATGTACATGATTCAAACGAAATCGAATTTATTTCAATTTAGATATGATTTTAAATATATACCGAATTATCTTTTTAACTAAAAGAAAGAAATAAGCAACTAATAAGAATATTCTCTCATATTTTATATATGAAAAAGTCTAGGAAATCAAATTATACATGCAGTCAATTTGAACAACTTTTTAAAATTTAAAATTTAAAAAATTAGGATTAGGTTTAAAAATATGTGCTATCTATCATTAATTTTAATGAATACCAGTGACTAAGAAAAATAAGTTGAATCTTGGCCTCTTTTTACTTTGTTTGACTAATTTTGGAGTTTGATGAAACTTTTGGTTTTGGAAGTGCTGCTTCAAATAAAAAATAGGAGATTATTTTATTTTGTCTCTTGTCAGAGAAGAAGCCGAAATAAAATTGCGTGCAAGGTGTGATTTAGAGAAGTTTAGATGGATAGAATAATTAGGAGATAATTCTATTTTGTCTCTTAACGTGTAGAAGTAGAAACAGAGAAGAGAAAAAAGAAGTGACACAAAGATATATCATGGTTCAGCTACTCACTGTAATATAGCCTACATCCAGTATTTATCACAACTATGACAGAATTTTACTATTTTTCAACAAAGTTACATTCATCAATTCTCCCTACGATTCTAACCAATCCTATCTAGGATAAATTCAATTTCTAACCCAAACCAGACTTGATTAGGAACTCACTCTAACTTTCAACAGCAAAGTGCTCACCCAACTTGTAAGAAAGTTCTCTCAGGATCATGACAATAAAACAGAAAACTTACAAAAGATTTCTAAAATAAACAATGACTTTTTCTGCAAGTCTAACTCTCTTACCTTTTTTCATTCAATGGTTGTTTCTTACATTCCTCATTATTATACCTTTTACCATTAAAAACAAAGAAAGACTGGACTAAGAAAATAAGTTGTTTAATGAGAACCATGAAGGAGAAGAATGGTAATAACTCAGTGAGCTATGGGAACCCAAGCTTTGTGTTTTCTCTCCTTACTTCAATCCATGACCGTTCACCCCTTTAATAGATGAGTGAAGCTTCCAGGGCTTGAAACTTGCTTTAGCACTTGTTTGATTTCTTCTCCCAAAGATCAGAAGCAGCATCGACGTGACAGAGAAGAGATAGAGTAGAAGCAGTGACTTAACCATATATGCATGCATACTTTCTATCTTCTCTTTCAACCTTTTTCAAATTACTTCTTGAATATGAACCGTGCATCTTGCTTTGTTCTCAAGTTTGATTCTTGAACGTTGATTCACAGCAGATTGTCACTATCTTCAATATCTTCAACTTCTTCACTTCTGTGTATGCAAGGAGAAGATTTCTTCACCGAACTTTAATGAAGCACAAATGTGAAAACTTCTTTTTGTGATTTGCCCTTTGGATGTGATATTGCCTTTTGTCCTAGCCTCTTTGACTTTTTCTTCGGATTTGGAAATTGCTTTTTATTTTTCGATTTTGTCCTAGCTCATAACTTTCCCTTTTTTTAGCTTTACTTCAGAGAAATCACGTGAGTGATGGACAAAGAGAAGATAGAGAAGAGAGAGATTTATTTCAGTGGTGAGGTTTGGATCAGATGAAATGAAATTGAATTACTTAGTTAGCAATTAAGTTGAATGATTCGACTTGGATATGGACCACCGATATGAGCTTGTTTATGTTTTTGGGACAATTTTTTTTGCTCTTGTTCCATGTAGTTCAACCACTCAATATTTGGATTAAGAGTGATGATATGAATGCTTTGTTTAAGCTAAACCAATGATAGGCTTGTGTTGATGCTTCTTAGACCAAATTTGATTAACAATTTTCTACACACTTAACAAAGTAATCAAGCACATAATTGACTTTTAATCCAATTAATAATGTTTACTAATCATCTATAAAATATTGTTAGTTCTTCAAACTCAACAAACCTCTACTTTGACCTCCCGTACCAATTACTCTTCCCCGAAGTTGCAACCTCCATCGAAAATTCATGTCCCTCGCCCCTGCGTCCTCCGCCTCCACTGCATTTGTCCCTCACCATTGCGTCCTCCCTCCTCCCCTGCGTTTGCGAGTTTCCCCCGCGGTTTCCTCCTCCAACGCGTGTACCACTCTCTAATGCATCCTCCGCTTCTATTGTGCCACGTCCTCCCTTTCCACGGTGTCTCTTGACGGCGCTGTTCCATCTTTCCCTCACGAACACAATACCCTCCTCCTTACGAACGTAGTTTTGTCAAGCACCGCCGCTGCCCTCCCCTCACAAACGCAGCACCATCGATCATTGTCGCAGTCCTCCCTTTCTGAACGCAGCTACCTCTGTCTTAGACATCGTGTCCTGTGACATTTAAACGCAGCGTCACTTTTATCTTCTTCTGCTTTTTGGTTTTAGACGATTCTTTTTTCTAGTTTTGAATGTTTCTTTCTTTTAAGTTTTAGATGTTTCTTTTTTTTATGTTTTAGATGTTTTTTTTTTAATTTTGGATATTTTTTAAATAGTTTTAAATGTTTCTTGCTTATTTTTTGGACGTTATTTTTTTAGTGTCTTTTGGATGTTTCGTTTTGTTAGCTTTTGAAATTTTTAAAAGGATTTTGGATATTTCTTTTTTGTTAGGATTTGGATATTTCTTTTTGGTACGTTTTGGATATTTTTTTATTAGAAATTTTTATAATGATCTTTAAAATAGTTTTGGAAGTTTTTTTAAATGAATTTTGGAATTTTAAAATAGTTGTGAAAATTTTAAAATGGATTTTAGAATTTTTAAAATGATTTTAAATTTTTAAATGGTTTTAGATTATTTTTTTTGGATTTTAGATGTTTCTTTTCATTTAGATTTTGGATGTTTTTTATAATAGTTTGAATTTATGTTTTCTCTAAATAAAATTAAAAAAAATTAGTTGATTATAGTTGGCTGCACCCTTAGTTAGTTACCTAGCGAAATTGTATATGTATTATATGTGGAGATGGCAAAAATTCTCAAGGCGCAAGAATTTCCAAGACTGTCCCAAATAGGACCCATTGAAGAAATTTTTTATTTGTTTTCCATAAAAATAGAGTTGGGGGCCAAAATTCTTCCTTGACAGGTGTAGAGACTTAAATATGAGTCCCTACTCCGTTTCTATTTATCTTTAATTAACCTTAACTCTATTTCATGTATCTTTCTTTCTCACCTCATCCGTCCTCCTCCCTTTAGCAGTCAGTATTATCATTCTGCCAATCAGCCACTCTCTGTGCTCACTACGCCTTCTCCCATGCAGATGCCTCCCACTTCGTTTTATGTTCTGCCAATGCCGCCACTCCTCCTTTCTTTGTTGCACCGCATTGTTTGTCCATTCTTTGTTCTGTCGTACCACTTCTTGGTTTTAGTTTGTCGTCGCTGCTCGTTGCGCCTTCCCACCTCGCCACATCTCCATGGAAAATGGCGCCCCACAAGAATTGTGAAAAATGCGAGTGAGAAATGAGGATGGAAATAAATATTCTTCTATGACGAAGATTAGAAGTGGAGAAAAAATCAAGATTTAAAAACGAGGAGCAAGAAGACATCTTTCGTCCTCATTTTTTTTCCTATTCCGTCCGATTGACATCCCTAATTATTGTGGTTCACTATTATGGTCGAAAATGTCCCTAATTGGTGAATGGTGACTGAGGTGATAGATTGTTGCATTTGCATTATTATTGTTGCTGAAAAATAGATCAAGTAGGGACAGAATTGTCTTTTCAAGTCACAAGTACTAGTGTACTACTTATGTTACTTGGTCCCACGGTCTTATTCAATTCACGAATTAATTATAATGTCACCAGCAGCAACCATGTAAGAAAGTGAAAACCTTAGATCAATTCATTCCACTTTGAATTATATATTTTACAGTGTTATATATTAATTCAATTCGTGGTATTTATTTATGAGTCGAAAAAATCACCATAAAATAACATAAAATGTTATTTTAATAATCATTGTTGTTTTAATGAGCAAAAAAGTTAAATAAATATAATTCATCACTATAGATCCCCTCTAAAATTTAGTTGTGTCCAGTCTTTACCATCTATATTAACTATAGATAAATATATTATTCTGAATTAAATAAAATGCATATAAATAACACAATTTATAAAATATTAAATGAAACAATAATGATTGTGACAAAGGGTAATAGAATGTTGCAAAAACCTAGTGGTAGCATGTGATAGGAGCTTTCAGCTTTTCATATATATATATATTGGAACCCCACCATAAGAGTTGGTATGGATGAGCACCACGTGATAGATCCCCCACAACTACAACAATATAGTAGCCTAGTTTAATTTAGAGCATTATTTGATATACATATGGCCCTTGTGTATATATATATATGTGTACACAAGTCTAATCTTAATAATGAATTAATGATATCGATTATCGTCCTATACGTAGAATGCATGAAGAACATTCATGCATGCATCCCGCCATAACTTCACGTTTTATGTTACCTTTTGTTAGCACTAATTAATTAACTGATCACCTTGATCTACTATATAGTACTTTAGTAAAATCTTTTTCTTCTTATATAATAATCCCCGAACAAATTAAGATAAAAATGCTTTCTCGTTTATTTATATGTAAAAATTAATTATAATTAACTTGTGTGTATATATAATGGACAGCATTACCATGTACATTAGCAGATCCAATAATAATCATCCTTATATTAAAATAATATTTTTCAGATTAAGACTTTTTTACTAATGTGTCACAGTTTTCGAAATTTATTATCATGTTATTTTTTAAAATTAATTATTCAAATGTCATTCTTTTATCAAGGTGACAACTAATTTATTATTTTATTTTTAATTATAATTAATTGTCATAATATAAAAGGGTGGCATATATAGATAATTAGTTTTAAAAGAGTGACATTTTAGTATTAAATTTCAAAAAAGGTGGAATGTTATATTAGTAAAAAGGCCTCGAATTAATTAATACACAGTTTTCTTGCTTAATATTTAATAATGAAGTATTTTTTTAATTAGGATAGAGTGTTATTTTAGTTTCTAATACGTTTGGATTAAAACATAGTTTTGTTTCTAATATTTAAAATATTTTATTTTTGTCTTAAATTTTTATATCTTCTTTTTTTAGGTAGTGTTAACAATCTTAATTATTGTGGTAATTTTAGTGAAAGTTTAGTAATTTGAAAGTGAAATTGAAAAAAAATAAGAAAAAAAAGATAATAACAAAAAAATTAAAAAAATAAGAAAAAAAATAACAATAAAAAAAAATATATTATAAAAAGACAATTTTAGTCAAAAAGACTAAGTATGACGTTTGAAACAAAAATACGATCTTTTAAATATTAAAAACGAAATTAAAATTTAATTCTAATCATATAAATTAAAATATAGTTTTTTATTTTTTGTTACTATCAAAGATTGATTATTATGATCCATTTTGTCACTTCTAAGTTTTAAGTATTGATAAGAGTATTTAATATCATACATACATAATAATATTTTAATCTAAATTCCACATGGCCAAAAAGAAGGGGCCAAATTTTAACACCAAAACATGACATTTGGAAATGCATGGAATCGATAGATATGCTTAATTAGGTTAAGTTGTCAGCTACAGTGTTGTAATTCCGAAAATGACCCGTCACACTCTTTGCCCAAACCAATCAACACCACCTTCTTTTTTGTAATAAATATTTTTTTCTTATCTTATACTAACCTTATATATATATATGTAAAACAAAACAAAAGAAAGAAACGTTATGTACTTTTTCTCTTTTCACTTTTTTATTACCCTTTTATGGTTAATTTTATTATACGTACAAAAACTTTTGAAAAAAATGAAAAAGTTGGATCCTTTAGCATGTGAGAGATGGTAACAAGAGGGCCCAAGATGAAGAAAACTGTTGTCAAAGAATCCAATTTTGATGAGAAGACAAGATGTTATTGAGATTGACCCAAAAGTATTGCTCTCCATCACATCCATCAATTGGTCTTGGATTGGATATTTTTGGACCCACCATAATTCGAAAGTCTTGATATAAAGTAATGTGGGTCCAATTTCTTTGCCTTTCTATGAGCCATTATCTCCATTGCATTAGAATTGGGATCATTAGGGATCAATAATTAGTATTTGGCACGAAACAATTTAGTAAGATGCTAATCAACATTGGAACCCCATCATGATATACTCAAGGATTTCAAACCACCCTCTAGAAAAAAGTGTAATTTTTAAATATTTGAAAATACATTTTCTTTTTCAAGTAATAAGATCATTCAAATACAAGTGAAGTAATTTTTGATGATTAATATAAAGTGATAATATTCTACAAGAATATATATTATTACATCATATTGTGTCATTTTTTTTATATATATTTTACAATAAAATCAACCACTAAACTGAGACAATTGTGTCTTCACAAATAATCTACAATAATCTTCATAAGCAGTTTAATTTTATCTTATAATAATCATCTCACTCCTGGTATAGAAAAGAATTAATTAAATTAGATAAAAATAAGAAAAAGTTACTTGATGTATTAAAAAGCTACTTGATGTATTTATCTTGCATTCCCATGTATTTTACTCACCATCTACACTCTTCAATGTTGTGTTTCTTGATATATATAAGGGGAAAAGGAAATTCTAGGTAACAGTTCCAAGGCCATTTTGAGATGATTGCTTTTAAAATTATAACATATTCTAGCATTTAAAAAAAAATCACCATATATGATTTTCAAATGTATCACCACTATGAAATAATATAGAATCACCCACATTTTTTTTCTAATTTAATTTTAACAATGAATAAAGAACGTAATGAATGGATTGAAATGATGAGAATAAAATGATATAAATACTGTTAAAGATCAAGATCAAGAAATTAAAGATTTTGGTTAATTATGTCTAGGACTAGCTGAGTTAATAACTGAAATTCTGTTACAAAATTTAGTTACAAAATATGTCTCTATGCATCTATAAATAGCAATGCCTTGTACATAAAGAAGTTAGTTTAATATATGATAGTTAATTTTGATTTCCTCTCAATTTACTTTTCCTTTATTCTTCTCTCTACATTTTACAATTTCATTTTCTGCATCATCAATCTTATTACTTCTTATCAGAAACCTTTTCAAGGTATCCAGAGTCTAATAGTTGACACTATGGTTATGATCCTTTCTAATGCTTCCAACTCCAAATATTGTTTACCAGTTATCTCTGATAAGCTCAATGGCAACAACTTCTTGACATAGAAATAAACTGCAATAATCATAGTGGAAAGCCAGAATCTTGAAAGCCATTTCAAGAAGGAGAACATCCCAACTCAAACAGTGGATTTTGGAGACCCATCAAAGCCAACAAAGACTGAATCAAAAACCTTTAAAGAATGGAGACTCCAGGATAAATCTCTGACCTGGCTATTGGCATCTATGGATACAACCTTCAAAAATAAGATTGTGCACTGCAAATTCTTCTATGAGATGTGGGATACTATTCTTGAATTCTTTACGGCATCATCAAGGGCAAGAATTCAGAGTCTTCAATCACAATTAAAGTCTGTAAGACTCACTATTACCACTACTGAATATCTTACAAAAATTAGACAATTAGTAGATTCATTAATTGCCTTAGAAGCACCGTTCTCTGAAGATGAATATATTCAAACCATTTTTGATGAAGTTATTGAAGAATATCAAGGTTTCATTGGCACTGTCATGGCAAAAATGGGTAAGTTTATAGTAGTTAAAACAGAATCATATCTGGTAGTATATGAAGACATGCTAAATCGATTCAAGAAACCTTCACAACCAATTTCTTTAGCCAATTTATCTCAATTTTTTATCCATTCGGATCATAATTTTCAAAGAAACTTCAATCCTTCTAGAGGCAAAGGAAGAGGAGGAAGATTCATGAGAGGTGGCAGATTTACCAACTCAACTAGCTTGTTTTGTTAGATCTGAATCGCCCCGAACATGCTGCTTGGAGTTGTTATTACAAATTTGACCAGCAATTTAAGTCATCTAATGCAACATTTTCAGCTCAATCCTATCATCCTCCAGGTCCTCGACAATCCTTTCATCAACCTAGGACATTCTTGGCAACACCACCATCATCATCATCCTCATAAAATACAGCATGGTATCCTGATTCTGGAGCCAGTCAGCATGTAACAGCTGAACCTAATAACCTTCTTCAAGCTGCTGAGAATCAAATTGGATCAGATCAGTTGTATATAGATAACTGTCAAAATATCAAGATTTCTAACTCTGGTTCTACTTGTGCCTCAAATAACCCAAAATCTCTTGAGTGTTTCTAAATTTGCAGTTGATAACTTGGTCTTTTTTAAGTTTTGGCCTCATCATTGCTTTGTTCGTGATCAGACTACCAGGAATCATCTACTTCAAGGGATAGCTAAGAATGGAATTTATGTGTTTTTAATCTATTTGTACCAAAAACTCTTCCCCCAACTTCAAATTGTGTAAAGCAACAAACTGCACTGATTGCTACTTCTATTCTCAATAATTTTGTAGATACATGGTATAAGAAACTTGACCATCCTTCTATAAAAACTATCTCACAAATTCTGAATAAAAATCAAATTTCACATTTAAAATACTCTACTTCTATATCTGTTTATGAATTATGTTCTATGGTAAAGTTACATCAATTACCTTTTTCAGATTCTCAATCTGTATATGTGCATCCCTTAGTACTTGTCTACATAAATATTTGGAGACCAACTCCTATAATTTTTAAGAATGATTTTAGATATTATATTAGTTTTGTAGATGCTTATAGTAGATACACTTCTTTTTCTCTTCTGGTTAATTAATATGAAGCCTTAACAGCTTTTAAATAATATAAAAATTCTTTGGAAAGACAAACTGGACATCAACTTAAAGCTATACAAAGTGATCATGGTCTTGATTTTTTTGTCTAATTCCTATAAGACTTATTTGATTGAGCAAGGAATCATTCACAGACTTTCATCTCCTTATACACATTAACAACAAGGGACAGTGGAAAGAAAACATCGACATCTTACAGAAATTGGTCTATCACTTCTTGCTACAGCTGCTCTTTTATTACAGTTCTGAGATTATGCATTTCAAACTGCTGCTTATCTCATTAATAAATTTTCCACTCCTATTCTCAATCAATTATCTCTCTTGGAGAAACTCTTTCATCAGCAACCAGATTACACTTTTTTCAAAGTATTTGGCTGTATTTACTGTCATCTCTTGAGGCCTTACAACATTTCAAGTCTCATTTATGTTTATTCTTAGGCTATGATTTTAACCACAAAGGCTATAAGTATCTTTCTCCATCAGGTAAATTAGATACATAAAAAAATATTATTTTTGATGAAACAAGATTTCCATACTCTTCCCATTTTACTTCAAAACATTCTTCTATTTTAGACTCCTCACCTCTCTTACCTACACCACAAGTTATCCCTGGACCACCATCACCAATTCAGTCACATGCATCTCCTTTAGAAACACCAATTTCTCCCTCTATCTCCTCCCCTCCCTCTTCAAATCTGCCTCACTCAACTTCACATCCTACATTAGTAAATTATGACCTTCAATCTCCCATAATACTTATTGGCCCAATTCCAACTTCATATATAAAAATAGTGTTACCTTTGCAACCATCCATTATCTCTTCTTCTTCATCACAAGTATCACCTCCTCTTCCTCAACTACCATTCAATATTCACCCAATGAAAATCAGATATAAATTTAAAATCTCTAAACCTCAAGTCTTTTCTACTATAACTTTCTTATTCCATAGTGATTCAGAGTTTCTACATCATACACCAAAAATAACTTCAGAAGCATTAAAACATGCTCATTGGAAACAAGCAATGTATACTAAGTATTTTACACTTTTAAAATGCTAAACATGGAATTTGACCTCCCCACCACCTAGTGCTATTATTATAGGTAGCAAATGGGTCTTTGCATTGAAAAAGAACCCTAAAGGCCAAGTCATCAGATATAAAGCTAGACATGTGGTCAAGGGGTTTCATCAAAGAGAGGGTGTGGACTTTGAGCAAATCTTTAGTCCTGTGATTAAACCTCAAACTATTCGAATTGTGCTCTCAATTACTTTGTCTCGAGGTTGGCAATTGAATCAATTTAATTTTAACAATGTATTTTTCAATGGTAATTTACATGAAACAGTTTATATGCAACAACCTCAAGGACTTTGTGACAATAACCCTTCTCTTGTTTGCAGATTACGAAAAGTTATTTATGGACTCAAACAAGCTTCTAGAGCTTGGTTGCTAACCTTATCTGCCACATTAAAGAAATTTTGGTTTTATTAGTACTTGTTCATATCCTTCTTTATTCATAAGACATACTAATACATCTGTAACTCTATTATATGCATATGTTGATGATATTCTATTAACTAGAGATAACCCCTCTGAATTATAAGTATTAATTCAACAGTTTTACTCTATTTTCTCTCTTAAAGATCTTGGCAAATTCAATTTTTTTCTTGGCTTAGAAGCCAATTATGTGAATGATTCTCAATTTTACTGCATCAAAAGAAATATATAACTGACTTACTTGATAGAACCAAAATGACTATGGCTAATTTAGCCCCAACTCCTATGGTTGCTTCTTCAAAATTGCCAGCTAATGATTCCTCCCATTTTGAAGATCCAAAATTATTTCGTTCTAT
The DNA here is from genome assembly GCF_003086295.3 of Arachis hypogaea. NCBI lineage: Eukaryota > Viridiplantae > Streptophyta > Magnoliopsida > Fabales > Fabaceae > Arachis > Arachis hypogaea. The sequence continues at coordinate 6,316,314 of NC_092038.1, forward strand.
TGCAGGGGCCTTCCAATACCTGACACTTACTAGGCCAGACCTCACATTTGCTGTTAGCAAGATTTGTCAATATATGCACAATCCCACTGTCAATCATTGGAGAATACTCAAAAGGATTCTTAGATATATTAAAGGAAGTATGGATCAGGGTCTCTTATTTACAGCATGCACTGACTTTCGATTATTTGTTTTTTCAAACACTGATTGGGGAGCAAATGCTGATGATAGAAAAAGTGTTACTGGATATTGTGTCTATTTAGGAACAAACTTGATTGCATGAAAAAGCAACAAGCAACGTGTCATTAGCCGATCAAACACAGAAGTTGAGTTTCGTGCAACTGCTACAACTCAATCTGAAGTCATTTGGACACAAAATCTGCTTTACGAGTTACATCTCTCTCTCACCACAGCTCCTATTTTCTACTGTGGCAACCAAAGTGCTTGCCTTCTTGCTGTAAATCCAATTTTACACAGTAGATCTAAGCATTTCGAGCTAAATCTTCATTTTGTAAAGGGACCAAGTTACACATAATAAACTATTTGTCACTAATATTGCATCTTCAGATCAGGTGACTGACATATTTACTAAGCCACTATCGATGACTCTCTTTTCCAATTTTTGTGGCAAACTTCGTATTTGTTCATCTCCTACACTCAGTTTGAGGGAAGTTATTAAAAATCAAGATCAAGAAGCCACAAATTTTAATTATGTCTAATTAAGTCAATAACTAAAATTTTATTATAAAATTTAATTACACAATATATCTCTATGCATTTATAAATAACAATACCTTGTATCTAAAGAAGTTTATTTAATACATGATAGTTAATTCTAATTTTCTCTCAATTCACTTCTCTTCTATTTTTGTTTTTACATTCTATAATTTTATTTTTTACATCATCAATCTTACTACTTTTTATCAAAAACCTTTTCAGATACATTCCATGGCTAAATCAATTGGAAGCAATATGAATTTGGAAGATGCAACAATTAGAGTGCTTCAACCTTATCCAAAGAGTACTTTATATATATATATATATAATTACGTGTCGCGTCTTTTTTTTAGTTATGTTGGTATGTTTTGGTCGTTATTGAATTTTATGATATTATTATTGTGATGTTGTACTTTTATTTTATATAATTTATAATTATTTTTTTATGACAATATCAAAGAAAATGATCCACAGATTAAAGACTTTTTTTTTCTAATTATAAGTCAAGTATGTTTTAACTATCTAAAAAAAATTGATTCCATATCCCGCCCGTCATATCTCTAAAACCATTATTTTTGGCAAGAGACTGCACAAAGACTTAGGAACAAATCTTTAAAGTTTTGGTTGTTTGGAATAAAGTAAGAGGGTGATAGAAGAGAGGAAAGAGAAATTACAATTTTACAAAGAGGGATCAAATTTATTCCCACTTTTAATTCTACATATATTAATTGAAAAAATGAAACTACATCAATATTACATAATAAAATAATAAATAAAAATAAATTTGAAGAAGGAACTAATAATCTTGATTTCTATTACAATTTCACATATTCATTAATAATACAAACAACAAATTAAAAAATATAAAATTAATTTTAAAATTTAGATTTTTAATTAATTAAATATTATCATATTTTAAAATTTGAAAATTTAGAATTAGTATCCTTAAATACATTCATACTATATATAGTTCTTACCATTCCATCGTAACAGCATTTCCGACTTCTGCCACGCAGCTTCCATAGTGCCTTGCAAGTCTACACCCACATTTCGCTGTTGCCGTCGGAGGCAGTTTTGACACGAGGTGCTTGTTCGTCTGAGAGTGCCACTGTCCCACGATACCTGTGCAGCCATAGCCATTGTTGTTTCATGATCTCATGCTCCCACCTACATTGCTATTCTCGATCCCAGGGCCGCCGCCACCTCCACAGTGCCCCGCTGGTATGCATCTACAGTTCGGTATTACCACCGGTGAGAGCTTTGACGCGAAGTATTTGTCCGTCCGAGAGTGCCGCTGTCCCGCGATACCTATGCAGTCGTAGCCACTGTTGTTTTGTAATCCCACGCTCCCGCCGCCACTGCTATTCGCGACTCCTATCAACTAAGTCAGATGTTCGTTTTATTACGTATGTAGATGATTCTTTTCATTTTAAAGTAGATGTTTATTTGCACTGTAAAAAATGAGGGGTTTACCTATTGAAAAAATCGTGGATAAAGCCCACAAAAACTGTAGCAATCATACATTGGCCACGAAAGAATATTCGTGATTAATCAGGGGTTGCATTCTCAATTTCACACAATTTAGGGCTATTAGTCAAAATTTTAAACACTGTAAAGACCTTCGAAAAGCTAGAGTTTGTACATCATTGTCCACATTTAATATTCTAGTTAAATAAAAACATCTAAAAAAAATTGATTTTATCACATTTTATCCGTGACTAATTTGGATAGGTCATATTTTTTAGCTACACTTTTTTCCGTAGCTATCCTTGGTGTTTTTTTTTCCTTCACCACTATCTTCTGTGATAACTTGACCTATTTTCTCAGTTGTCGTCATATAGCAAATTTGTCCTATTTTACTATTTTTTGTCGAGATTAACTTGGATAATTTTACCACAACTTTATGATTGTCTTTTTCATCATTTAACCGTAGCTAATTAAATAGTTCTTTTACATTAGTTTTTCTACCAAAATATTATACTTTAAGATACATTTTTAGTACAATACAAAGACCAAGACATATTATCTGTAAATGATCATAATACTTAAAAAAAAACAGCATAATACCCAATATATATATATATATAACAAAATAGATCAACTACAACATAGCCTAAACCTAATATGATTAAGATTAAACTAATAAGTTATAAAATGCACAAAGTCTAACTAAATACATACATCATCAAAATATATACATCATCGTCAGAAAAGTAGTACTTCATCACTATACTTTGATAATAGAAAACTGTGGAATGTTTCGTGATCCTTAACTTGTTTTGGGACTCATCAACAATTTCTTGGTATGTTTTCATGAATGATATGCAATCAAACAGGACATAAAAACAAGTAAAAGTTAAACACATACATTAAAACCATCGTCGAAAATAGTAAACTAATAAAGCATAGAATAACAACTAAACAAATAGTAAGAGACTACATCAAAAGCTTCTTCCAATACTAATACAGTTGCATGTAATTAAATTAAATCAGGATATTTTAATGTGGTCCTTACTATGAAATTCAATTCTTCTTCATAGTGGCAGAGTCAATGATGTAAATGAACTCTTGCCAATACCACAAGTGTAAAACCAAATTAGTTACATAAATACAAATAATTAAACAAAGAAACCAACCATAACTAAAATAATGTTGTGAAAATTTTACTTTTAAGAATCAATAAACATATAAAGAGTGGGTACAATCTTTTTCTTCATAATCAATTTTTTACCCTCTACAGATTTGTCATTGTTCTTAATTCTCTAAAATTCTAGTACATCATTTTGGGATTGGTAATTATTTGTTATCTCAACATACTTCTTAAATGAATGGACAACCATCTTAGTCACAAGTAATATGTATCATACGGTTCATACCCAAACAATATTTTCAAAGGGAATGGACAATCATCTACCATAATATCAACAAAACAAAAAAATTAACGTTCATCTAACACCTAATCTTAACCAATGCTTCTGCATCAATCCCATAAAACTCCTGCACATTAATCAAAAGTGGAACTGTAAAATTTCAACCATAAAGTGGTAAAAAATTTAGATGGGAGAGAGAAGGAAGAGGAAGGAAGGGGGGAATAGATTGAATGGTGTGATAAATAGGGTTGGTAATTGGTAGAGTATGGACTCTACCCTAACCCTACCCGCGGGTTGAAAATTTTATTAAAATTCTATCCTATCTTATTTGCGGGTTGAGAATCTCTCAACCCTAACCCTACCCGCACCTTAAAGTTCTAAACCCTACCTTACTTGAAAAAATATCAACATTTTTTAAAGTAAATATAAAATTCAATCATTTCGAATTTCATACATATTAATAAAAAAAACTAATGCTCTAAATTACCTAATTAACTAATTAGTTTAGTGGTTGCTCATTTATTGTAAGTTATTAACATGAGAAAAATTATAGGTTCAACTCTTACCTCCTTCATTATATATTTAATTTTTATAAAATACTATATATGGGGTGCGGGTAGGGTAGAATAGGGTACACCCTAAACCCACCCTATCCTACCCGCAAGTACCGATCTCTACCCTACCCGCGGGTAGGATATGAATTGCCAGCTCGATAATCAATTAATAGATTGAATGACTAAAATGATTGATCACATACATACATATAATTGTACAAACTAATGTACTTGCATAATTTCCACCCACGAAGGACTTTCTTTCCTTTTACATGGTCAACTATCTAAACCCGTGATTCATGCCATGAGCCAAGTTACAATAATATCAACTATGTATTGGTGCATACGAACAATGATCTGAAAATTTTGCACATACATTAACACCACATAAATATGTTTCCACTATATACAACATGCATACATTATTTGTAAGATGACAACCAACATTAAGTTAATCCCATGCTTAATATTATTGCTGATAACATAAGAGATTCGAATATGCGCGTCCGCATTATTAGTGCCTAATTAATCTAATCTTAATTAACGACCACTTGAAAGCATGTTAACAAATTAGACCGCACTCGCCTATCACCAGAAAATTGTCACTCAAACCATTAATTATCAAGTGTCAAACCAAATGACAGATTAATTCATTCACATGAAACCAAGATTAAAACAATGAGTATAACTTTGATAATTAAAACGATAAATACATAATAATATTGAGCTTGTGTCACAGTTTAAACAATTATTAAACTTCAATTATAAAGATATCAAATTAAATAGCGCAAACGAGATTTTCGGCGATGATGAATTATCCATGTCTTAACTCTCATAACATTGTTTTATTGTAGATCCTGTTATTTTGTGTATTTTATTAGCACCTAAAAATCCTCATCTCTTAATTAAGTTTTCATCTGCGCAACTTGTAGTCTTATAAATAAGATTTACGTTTCCTACTTGAATATGCATATATCCAGATATCCATATTCAGAAAAAAATCTTAAAATTCTGTTGTGAGTTTCATAAACTCGTAGCTTTAATTTATTACATGTGTGCGTTATAGTAGTTGTATTTTCGTAGATCTAACTCCTAGTACAACTTGCATGAATAATAATAATAATAATAATAATAATAATAATAATAATAATAAAGTAAAATGGTAGTTTATACTTTATAGCGTTGAATAAAAGTGATTACTACGTACTACAACGCAAGTAGGTTTTTTTTTTTAATGAAATTTAAGTATTCATCATTGATTGGTAGCTCAATAGGTTGTGTTCATTAGCTGTAATAATTTATACAAATGTCAAAGTTTTCGGCTATTAAGAAGTGACTTTAATTTGAAACCTCCTATGGTGCAAATAAACTTGTCGTTTTTACAAATTACAATACATATTATGTTTGTTAAGATCAACATCCATCTCTAGATTTTCCAAGATATAATGAAAAGCTGTAATTCAATATATGTAATGCAAATTTTGTTTCAAGCTTCAAACTATACTTTTAGATTTAACTTATATATTGCTATAATTTTGATTTAGTATATTGTTTAACACACGCTTATGATCTGGAGTACATAACTGCTATTTAAATAGTGCATAAAATAGTTGATTACAATTTATGGAATCACTAAAGATACTCTAATATAAAGCCGTAAAAAGTTAAAATAATTTACATGACAGTATGACACTATAAATAATGGCTAAAAATTTTTGATATAGAAGTAAAATAAATGATATACTTTAATATAGTAATTTTTTGTATTTTTTAAAATTGTGGGAGTACACAAATCAGACCCTCTGGTTTATGTAAAAATTCAGAGTACACAAATCGGAGGGTCCAATTTGTGTTAAAAAATTGAAAAAACTCAGAGTACATAAATAGGACCATGCGAGTGGTTTTATTTTAAAATTTTATTTAAGAAATCGCATGGTCCGACTTGTGGTTGGATAAATATGAATTTTGAAAGCTAGAAAACGAATCATCCGAATTATTTATTGTTGTCAATTTTTTTATGAAATTGAATATCAAACGCAACTCAAACATATGTATTCTCCATATCAAACGCAACTCAAACACATGACTGTGAAGTATATGTATTCTCCATATCCAAGTCCAACATCACTTTTACTTCCATATTCAAATTAAAAAATAATAAGTTCAAATTAAATCTTACATATTAAATTTCTGAACTAAAAAGTTATATGCTCATCATATTCATATCTTTTTTTTTTTTCTTTCTTTTGCTTTCCTCTCATCACCCCTTCTTTCTGTATAGTTGTTTGCTTTTTCTTGCCGTGTATTTTAGTTCAATTCTACAGAAAAAAAATAGTGATTATATTCCTTAACAATTATACGTCATTGACAATAATTTAAATTATTTAAAGTTGATATAGATAAATAATACTTCTTGAATAATTGTAGTGATAATTGAATTTTTTTAACGGTCAATGAAAAGAATGTAGAAAAATAAGCATTGACCTTCCTTTAAATTTATTATGTTACGCAAGCACACTTATTTGCAAGTGTAATCAACATTTAGAAGCGTCCAATGTAATATTAGAAAAAATATAAATCTAAGTTGAAACCTTGCCTCAAAGATTGATTCTACTATTTTTTTTTTCACATTTTATAAATTCCAAGTAAATAATACACAAACATTGGATCCATCCTATTTTAACGAATAAATTAATAATAATCAAACCAACCTAAATAATCCATATATCATATTTTTCTTTTTGATTTAAAATTATATCATTTTTTTTTCTTCGTCGTCATCATCATCATCCCACTAACTAACAATAATTAGGGCCTAACAAAAAAAAAGCCACCCCAAAAAAAAAGTTAGTGATCCAGTAACTCCGAGTCAACTCAGTAAATCAACTCGTCATGAAGCAACGGCCACGATTCTCCACGACCACCACCTTTTTTACCGCTACCATCACCCTGACTTCGGAAGTCCACGTGGCACCTTCTCTGAAACTCTTCGAGAGAAGTAGAGAAAACGGATTCGGGTCGGGTCATGACACGAAGAAGCTCCTCGAATAGCTCTTCGTCGCAAGGAATAGCGAGAGGTCCATGGTTACAGAAACCGTATTCTTCTTCCGCTTGAAGCAGAAGCTTCTGGAAGATCGGGTGATTCAACTGCGTCGCGCGCACGATGAACCTCCTCATGCTAGGTCCAACACACACCGCCACGTGTCCCGCCGGCACGTCCGCCGCCGCTCTCCCCGCCGCCTTCTTCCTCCACCGCATTAGCATCTGCCGGATCCGTACTATACGCCGGATCTTGCTGCTGTTTCCGTTCGACGGCGACATTGAAAACACGGAGTAAAATTACGGAAATGACCTCAAGATTTCAAAGTGTGGAAAGGAGAATTCAGAATTGGTTAGTGGTTACTTTTTGGTTTTTCGGTTAGTGGGATGGGAGCTATATATGGTGATGTGTGAGGGTAAAATGCCACTGGAGTTGGAGATAATTACGAGATTGTGCCATTATTGCGGTGTTGCCTAAGTCGTAGTCAAGCCCATGTGAGGGGGTGTGAAAAGTGAGGGACGTTTTTTTAATTTTCATGTGGGCTTAGTTTTAGGGGGTTAGCCCACTCTGCCTTAGGTTAACTCCTTTTTGTTAATTTGTTTTTAATTAGTGGGGTTACCTTCAAATGCAATGTACTTACTAGGACTACTTTTATAAAGCCGAATTAAAGGGAAAATTGTCTTCTTTTTATCCTTTAATATTTTATCTCACCCTATTTTTTTCCCCATATATCAAAAATTAATCCATCATAAATTTAAATTTTATTTAAAAATTTTATTATTCGTCAATAAATTATTATATACACAAAGTAGAATTTAAACATCCAACACTTGTTTAAACAGATTAATAAATTAATTATTAATTTATTTATTTTTTAAAAATTCATTGTGGGGTTTATTTTGCATGATATAGTGTTTGTATAAAGTATATATGATGACTCAGAATTTGATTGGTATCAAATTCAGATGTAATTCAATTGTCAGACTTGAAGTTAAATCATATTTTGATGAAAAATAGAAGTGAGTTGACCCAATTTGTAATATAAAGTGAGTATCTATTTTAAGTTTTCTTTAAAAAAAACAAATATTTACACATTCATCAAAGTTTTTATAAGTAGTCAATATAAAGTCAAATATTCTTTTTGTTAAGACTATATTATATTAAAATTAAACTATTATTTAAATGTTGTTATTGTTTATTTGTGTTTTATGAATTTTTTTTGTGTGTGGAAAATTGTTGGTGAATATTGATTGATGGCTTTGGAATCACTATGCTAAAGTCAGCAGGAAATAGTCATATGTGTTAGATAATATGAGATTATGTTGGAAATTAAAAAAGGAGATTATTCCCTCTCTTTCTTGAGATAATTGGCTCAGTTTTTGGTTGCTTTAGAAGAAGAGAAAAATGATGGGGTCCCATGTTGTCAAAACATTATTTTAATATTATAAATATAATACTGCAATTATAGGAAGTGCTGTTAACATTGATAAAATAAGACAACGGGACCAGCCAACTAAAGTACTAAACTATTTTTCTAAACTATTTTCACATGCATCCTTCGGAATTTCGAGAGGACGTGCATAATACATCATCTCAAATAAATGCAAGAAAAAAAAATAAATTTATTTTATTTAATATTCATTAATTATAACAATAATTAATAAATATTAAATATAAATTTTAATTGTTTTGGTCTATTTTTTTTTTTACCAAATATTTCTGCTTCTATTTTTGTGAAAGGAACCCTTTCTATCCACCAAAAGAAATTACGAATCAGTGTTTCTGAATTCTTTTACTTCGAATGTTAATTGATTAGTTTTAAACTATGAATAACATTACATCGGCAAAATAATATTTGACTTTAAAACTAATAAGATTTCTAGTTTAAGGGAAACAAAGAGATAGTAATAATAATCAATATTGAATAACCTCCTAAGACTTCAAAATTGGGATAAGTACTAATTTTCATAGGTTTGAAGTTTGTGGATGTTGACAAATTAAAGTAGAACTCTAATAATTCAATTATTGTTGTTTAGTTTATGGTTCAATCCATCTTCCCCAGTTTTTTTTTTTTTTTTAAATTCAACAAACCTTGTGTGTCATATGTTACATTTACATTGACATTATAAATAAATCATCAATAATGGATCATCTACATAAAATATAAATTAAACACATATTTATATTGATTATTAAATTTCATATACAAAATAGATCATATTTATAATCAAACTATATTTATATTTATATTTAGCCAGCGAACTATACTTAAATGGCATAATCTCCCATATTCATTTAAAGATCGCGGGTTCGAGTCTCACTTTTAACTTTAAAAAAAATAACTAAATTAATATTTATAGTTAAACAATTTTGCTACGAAATTTAATTATTTTTTTAACTAATAATCAGTTAAAAAAATAATGAATGAATAAAAATAAGAGGAGAAAAAGAAAATTTTGAAGAATATTATTCATAATTTTTTTTTATTTTAATAGTTAAAAACCATATAAAATACGAATTAATAATATATACAGATCTAATTTCTGTTATTTATAAAGCATCATAACAGATACTCTATTTGTAATTGAGAGACCAGAATGTCTTCCAAGATAAAGGGTAAAAAAGGGGATTGAAACTATTTTATTTTCAGTTTAAAATAAGAATAATAATGAGTGCGACTTTGTTTATAGCCTAAGTAACTAAACAAGCTAAGATTACATGTGCTTAGCACAATTAATTATTATGTTTCCTTCCATCTAGCATTGAGATCAAGAACTCAAGCCTGATCTTTGTCTTTGAACTGCATAAGATCCAACCTACACAATAAAATCTCTATATTTTTCATTATTCTGCGAATTAGATATGTTATATGGATATGGATTTCACCGGGAAAAAACAAAGGAAATATACGTTATATGTATTTTGCACATAATGCTGAACCTTTAAGAATCATGGGCTTAAAAAATTTGAGTGCATGCGAATCATTATGATTAGGTGAATAATGAGGGAAGGGAACTTTGCGCCGCTAGGCAGTTCGGTTACAAAAGAAATAATTTTGTTTTGGATTAAATAACTAAATTTCTTGTTATTATTAGAAGCTATAATTTTGATTCCAAGATGGGAGAATAATGAGGAACTTTAACATAATATAGTGTATCGGTGGTCGATTATTGCTCAATATTATAAGCATTCACAAAACTTGAAAGTGCAAAAGAGTGGTAGCGAGCAAAAGAAGACACGAAATAAATAGGAAGAGGATGAGAGGTTTCAAGTTGTTTATTATTAGTAATAATCAGTAGTAAAATATATGGAGGGTCGTGAAGAAAAGAGACAAACATGGAGAGACAAAATAATCAGCACTAGGTTTGGCAATGTTTGATTTTGTTAATTTCATGATTTGCCTGTCTCCCGGTATCAATTAGACACAGTAATCCTGATTAGAATATAGGCATCATTAAAGATTTTGGAATATATGATGGGCCCTACTTATGCAGTAAGTATACTAGTATAACTGAAGAAGAAAACATTTGCAATAATATTTGGGGTCTGTTAAAATAACTGCACTGTGTCACAACTCACAAGTCACAACCGTAAATGGAGAAATGAGATCAAGTAATCAACATAACTTTTTTTTTCTGCTTTTCCCTTTTTTTTTTTTAAAAAGAAAACAAAACTGATCACCGAGACTAAAACTTAATAGATAATAGTAATTGCACGCACTTCTAAAGCCCACTTGGATTAGAGTCTTTCTTCTTTAGTAGGCCCATTTAAGTGTAACTAACATTGTATAAATAGAGTAGGCCTAATTTGCTGGTAATAAACTAATAATACTATGAACCAAGTTAAGTTGGTCTAGTGACTAATTCACTTAAGCGTCAGAAGTTCGCAACGGATTGATAGAGCTCAAATCCAATGAGACTTTGCTGAAATAGAACCATTTTGAAACTTTAAGATGCTTTTCCAACACGCTACTTGACTTGAGTCAAAATATACTGAGAAACCCCTTTCCGATTTTATCTATTTCTACTGGTGACATTTTGAACAACCCTAATTTGTCATACACAGAGGGCTGTAAAGTTTAAGCACCACCTGGTAATATACTTGGTGCCACACATGGTTAGCATATTCACTAGGTTATTTGAAGAGGTAAATTCCATCTACCTCAAATCCCCATTATAACAGGAACGATTGAAGAAAGCCGTTTAAACAATACATAGCAATCTTTGATCACAAGGAGGGAAGCTTCCCTTGTTATGTGCATTAAGCATTGTAATCTCCTAATTGGGGAAGGCATACACAACTTCAAAAGACATCCTCGTATTGACAGACTCATCCCTCCTGGTCCTGTGAAGTAGTCTCATTAAATAGATTAAATAGAAACTAAGAATCCTAAGGTTATTAAACCTTCATTCAAACCGACTCACTTAGATTACCTTAGAGAGCTTCTTCCCCTTGACGTAGCTTGAAAAGAAGGGACTAAGACATAATCTATTTGTTATAAAAGCTTAATAATTTTAGTATTTTATCAAACGGACTCACCATTGGCAAAGTATAACTATGAATACTTATTTTGAGATCATTGGCCTGATTTAACAATGCATGTGAAATTTCAAAATGTAAAATGAGTTAAACTAAGAATTCACGGCGTCATAGACACGAGAATTTAGCGAACAAAATCCTCTTTTCAGGTTTCAAGTTGACAACAACTAAGGCAGGAGCAGGGGCCTTGAGAATATAAATTAGGAACTCAAAATAAGACAGGCTACTTATTAAAACATGGCAAAACCACGATAATTGAAATTTCTTTTCATAGTTCACTTAACTCAAATGCTGTATCAATATCAAAACCTAAAACCAGAAAGCTTTTTTTAAAAAAATTGAGAGAAAACATGGTACAGTTTCTTGTAATTAATTATTTCCGCATCCTACTCAAGCCATGGAACAAAGGGCCCCAAGGCTCTCATTCCTTTCAGTGATGAGCCTGAGCCTTAGCTTGAGCCTTTGCTTCAGCTCTCTGTTGGGATTTCACTTTTGCCTGAAAGAACATACAGATAAAGAGAACCAAACATCAACAACCACAAGAACAAAAGTCAACAGAACTAATTGAATCTAAATATAAACCCATCATTACACAAGTTCCACGAAGCACACAATAATCATAATATTACAAACAAGATACAGAGTGCTTGTTTGGGCGCCATTAAATCGATAAAAAAAGATCTTTTTCAATGAAAAAAATCTTTTTTTTATTTTTAGTGTGTGGCAAATTTCTAATAGTAAAAGTAAAAATACTAGAAAAATTAAAAAAAAAATCTTTTTTGAAAAGCTACAATTTACATCTTTTTTTAAAAGATATTTTTTCTTTATAAAAAATGTTTTTCACATAATAAATGAACAAAAAAATACTTCTTTTATTTTACCCAAACATAATTAATAGACAAAAAGATCTTTTTACATGAGATATCCAAACATGAAATCACTTTTACTTTTGTAAAAGATCTTTTAAAAAAATATCATTTAAAAAAAATCTTTTTCGAGAATGGCACCCAAACAAGCCCAAAACCCTGAAGTTCTTATATAACCTAGGGAAACAAATTTGGCGGGGGAACGGGGAAGAAAAGAAAAAAACAAAATGGGAGTACATCAACATTGGGCTATGTTTGGAACAGTAGAAAGTAATGGAATGGAATGGAAGGGAAGGGAAGGGAAGGGAATGAGTAAACAGTGTATTGCTTAGATATTAAAAGGGGAAAAAATAGATCAAACAAAATGAAACATGATGGAATAAATAGGATAGAATCATTATTCTTGAGTGGTAATCCTCTTCATTCCATCCTTTTTCCCCGAACAATGGAGTGGCAATCTCCATTCTTAAATACTCGAACAATGATTTGGAATCTCTGCTCAATTGCAGACCACTCAACTCCTCCATTTCATTATAGGATGCAGTGATAATAAATTCTAGCCTATTGTGCTCAATTTTTCTTCCCCTCAAACTTTGAGTGGAAGGAAGGGATGAGATGGAATGGAAGATCTACTCCACCATACTCCATTCTTTTATATCCAAAAAATGACATGGATCATTTACTCCATCTCATTCCATTTCATTTCAGCACATTCCTATACATGGCACCCATCAATTGAAATACAAACAACAAACTGTAACCAAACCTTATATTCTGTGTTTCCATTCGATCATATTCCCTTCCATTTCACACATCATGACATATCCAAACATAGCCTTAAGCTTACAAAACTAGTAATAAAAATACAACATAGCACAGCATAACATTTATTTATATCATATGTAAACTAAAGAGAATATTAGGTCAAGGGTGGATGAACATTTTGCCCAGCAACAATGGGACTACTTAGGTACTTAGCAATACAGGTCTAATATTATTGACTAAATAGTCACTCAAGCGAGAAGCAATATGACTTAATCGAAGCAAGCACTGCAGATCTATCCTTAAAGTAGGATCTGTAATCAGTAAAGTTTTGATTCACCGCCATACGCAGCACTAACGAGCAACGATTGTTCTTCGGTTAAATAAAATAAACTAAAATAAAACTTCATTTTCATCAGAAATGGTGCTTCGCTGATGCACCAGATAAAACAAATTGAGACAACCTCACATCACAGGCGTTCCAAACACTATTGCAGCTCAAAATAGAGAAACCACCACTCGATTTTATGAATGCAGTGATTACAAACGTGCGTGAATTGCAATTCAGATCAACATTGTGTAACAGGTCAAATTCGCAGAGATCATGGAATTGCCAAAAAGAAAAACCCTAACCACTAATCGAACAATCAACGATCATATGCAAACAAAGGATTCGCGAGAATACCTTGAGGTATTTGAGCTTAATGCTTCCATAAACAAGGCCGAACGAGAAAGCGGAAGCTCGAGCGACCTGAGAACACACAAGATTTCAGTAAAAAGAGAAAGAATTCAACTGAATTCGTACCTTACCTTTTTTGATAGGGAAACAAAGAGGGAAAAGGGGAAATTAGAATCCGTACCAAAGCTAAGGTGCTTGTGCCAGAATAAGGTCCAGGTGGCGGCGCCATGGAACTGATTGGATAGTAGCTGAGCGAGAGAGAAAGAGAAACAGAAATGGAAGAAGGAAGAAAAACGAGTGCCGAGCTAACTATATATGAAGATTGAAGAAAAGACACTCCAAAATTCTCGTTTATTGAACCCTAGTCTGTGTGTAAGAAATGTGAGCATGACTCGCTCCCCTCTAACGACGTCGTTTGCTTAGGCTTAGTTTTTTGGATGAACAAATTGGGCTAAATGCCCAAAACAAAATCTACAAAAAATTTATTCTATAAACTCAATTTGGGTTACTTGGGAACAAATAATTACCCCAGACCCAAAAGCCCAGCGTAAGCCCATATCCCTGGTTTATCACAAAAAGAGAAATATGCTCCCAGTCCCAAAACAAACCCCCCTTATGCTTATGCCTCTCCTTTAGCACCATTCCCTCTTGATTTTGTAGCTTAAAACCTAATTACATCATACAATTAATCTGGGGGTCCAACCAAGACGACCTTATGCTACTTGAAAGAGTGGTATATTACTCTCTGACCCCAAAAAAGATAAAAAAGAAAGAGGGGGACGGATTCAGTATGCCAAACGTGTTTGCGCACTGAAGTGCCAAAAAGTGATTTGGCTGACCGGTGAGCACTTTTAATGAGAAACCATTAGATTATTGTAAGTTTTTTATTTTAACGGTAAAGATCTTTCTGAACCTAGTTTCATATGATTGGTTAGTTAATATTTTATACAATTTTTGTGTCAGTAGGATAACTTTATAAATATTACTTTTATGATGGTTATTGTTGTTAAATTTAAAATGTTTTGTGGTATTATATCAAAAAATAAAAAATTAGATATTTTAATTAATTCAAAATTGATAAAATTTTTATTGAATAAAATATTTTTTATTGTATTATTTTGCACATTATTAAACGCCGGAGTGGGAGCATCAAACCAAAGTGGAAGAGAATCGGACTTCAACTCCGATGATAGCACAGCGTGTGGGCAGGATAGCTTCTTGGCCAATGCGCACGACCCTCCTCACCAACACGGTCCTTCACCCTTCACCTCCGATGACGGCATCCCCAAAGCCCGCAACCGCGGCAGACGACAATACTTCAGGTGTGCAGCAACGCCTCGACAACAACCATGACGCAGATGCCCCGACGAGGAGGATTACGGTATGATAGGGATGAGATTAGGAGAGAGATGCTGTCGCGTGTACACAGGGGCAGATGCCTTCCTCCTCTTCGTCGTTCCTTTGACTTCCTCTTCTACCTCCGCTGTTGCAAGCGCACTGCGCCTTTCACTATCTTCACCGCCGGCGACGACTCCAAACCTCCCCACTGCATCTGTTACTCACTCTTTCGTCGCGCCATCAATTATAATATGATGTGTTGTGAAAAATTAGTAATTGCTAAATTAATTTTATTAATTATAGTTGTCGTAAAAATTAATTAATTGTTCAAAAACACCGAATCTTGTTTTAGACTTTGACAGAATATTCGAAAACGTAGTTGAAAGAGAAACATAAGCAGTGGCCATGGCGGATCAGCCAGAAGGAACGGTGCAGAATATTTTAGAACAAAAAATTCTTAAATGGGTCTTCGTTGGTGGTAAAGGTGGCGTTGGCTAAACCACATGCAGTTAAATACTCTCGATTCTTTTCGCCATTGTTCATAATTTTCACCAACCCAGCTCACAATTTCCTTCTCAACTGTGATTCACAAAGACTCCAACTTTAGTCAATGGCTTTACCAATCTCTATACTATAGAAGTGGATCCAACTGTTGCATGAGGATGTGGACACTTTTGAAGGGATAGACGGTATGAGTCACTGCAATTTTCGACGAGTGTGGGCAGTGGACTGCGTGCCAGAGAAGACGGTGCCGAAGCTACCATGGTTGAATGGGGAAGAGAAGGAGTTGGTTGGTAGTGCAAAAGAGCGTAGGAGAGGAGGTGTGGAGGATTGAGTGGTTCTTGGCAGTGGAGATAATGGAAGGAGGGTGCGCTTGCAACCGCAAAGGAAGGAGAGAAAGAGAACTTGCAGGAGATTAGTGACTTTTAACAACTAAGTAAAATACTGAAATGTATTCATTTAAAAAAATTAAA
Organism: Arachis hypogaea; assembly: GCF_003086295.3. NCBI lineage: Eukaryota > Viridiplantae > Streptophyta > Magnoliopsida > Fabales > Fabaceae > Arachis > Arachis hypogaea. The sequence goes on from NC_092038.1 coordinate 6,332,650, forward strand.
AAAAGTTACTCCTCTATTTTATGTGTAATTTGAAAAAAGACCCCATAAAAATAAATATTTTAATTTTGATACTTTATAGCTGACTGGTGCGCCAAAGAGTATTTTGGCGTTTTGGTGTGCAAACTTCTCCCGCACACTGAATCCGTGCCCAAGAAAGAGTGATATACATGCAGTCACTGTTTTTGTGTCTCTTCTCATCTGCATTGTTTATTTTGTTGAAGCCTTAATAGAAAGTTGATGTAGATTGGTACCGATATACATTTCATCGTTTTAGTTTTGATTTTAATAATAAAAACATCAATATTTATAGAGTAAAGCTCAAGTTGAAATGCAAAAATACATATTACAAATGCAAAATATATAAAGTAAAAATTGAAATACAAAATATATTATAAATAAATTAAATAATACATATATTTATATATAATATATAATATATAATAATTAATTTAATGACTATTTTTTGTATTACATAATCTTTTTAAAATAACAATACAACAATAATCATATCAAGTCATCTAATATAATAAAGTCATCAATTCTTTATGAATAAACTATAATTTGATAACACATGATTTGATTATATAGTAAAAGAGATAAAATCTAAAGATTGCAAAAACGAAAAGAAGAAGATATAATAATATAAAAAGAAAAGAAGATTTGAGAAGAATCATAGAAAAAAATGAAAAGAAAAAGTTATGACAGTTAAAAAAAAAAAGCAGAAGAGTGAGAAATTATGAAGAAGATAAAATATATAAATTAAAGAAAAAGACAAATAATTAGAATAAAAAGCAAAATAAAATTCATAAGATAAAAAGATTATGATGTAATTTGAAAAAGCAAATAAGAAGCATAAATAATTTAAAGAAGAAAAAAAGACAGATAAGGCAACAAAAAATAATTCTGTCATTTTAATATGAAATATTGGATTTTGATATAATTGAACGCTTTTTAATTTTGATATTGAATTTATAGTAATATTTTTTAATAATATATGAAATTTGATGTGTTTTTTTTATATGAAGATCATAAATTTAATTTTTTTTATTTGTGGATTTTAATTTTTTTAAGTTTTAAAACACAAAATCAATCATTTAATATATGAACTTATACAAAATTGATTCTTCGATTTGTGAACTTACACAAATTTAATTCTCTAATTTTTAACTTTTAATTTTTTAAAATTTTTAAAATACAAATAAAACCTTTTGATTTATGATTACTTTTCTATTAAATTAAAACACATAATTTTTTTATAATAAAAAATAATACGATAATAAGTTCCATATAAAGAAAATCAACCATAATTGAGATGACAAATCAATGAAGTAATTTATTTTTAAGGCAAGAATATGACTAACTGAGTGTTTGATTCTCACGGAAAGCTAGAGCAGCATATATGGAGATAGAGAAAAAAAGGTCGGGAAATTAAAATAAATAATGAGCATATATAGCCATAAAAGTGTGGTCTGGTATACCCTTTCTTGTCCACTATATGCGGATGTAGTTCACCTTTTTGGTTTCTTTGTTTCCTAGCCACTTATAAATTAGGTAGGTTTGTTTTGAGGTATTAGATTAAGACCGAAAAATTGAGATTCATCATGTAGTTATATAGTGAAAAAAGGGATAATGATTTTTTATTTTAATTTTTATATATAAATTATATATAAATTTTAGTTTAATTTTATTTTATTGTGTAAATATTTTTAGTAATCTTTTAATATTTTATCTAATTCTATTCTTGCGTTAGTATTATATTTATTGGTGCAAAAATTGATATTAAAATTTTAATATTTTAATATTTCTAAAAAGTGAAAATATAGAAGATTAAAATTTTTAAAAATAAAAATTGAAATTTTAATAATATTTTATATCTAAAATATTTTATTTTAATTAATTAATTTTAACTTTATTTTTTATAAAATTAAATTAAAATTTTATTTTTATTTTAATATTTATCTTCCACTCTATACTGAATATAATATTAAAATTTATTTTAAATTCTATCTCTCAATCCCTATCTCTCCTTTAAACACTAGTTTATGGTAGTAACCATTTTGGGGTTTTGGGGAAATAACTAGTTTTTCAGGCTACACTCGTTCAAATCAAATTAAAACTACAAAGTTATAGTTTAGTTTTTCAGTTACAAGTTACAACCTATGAAAGGGAATTCCCATGAAAACAAAGTACAAGTGCATGTGTATGTCCAAATTTTAGGCCCCCAGTTGTGTAACTTATCATAGGCCACTACTCTGCTACCTTTTTAAATAAAATTTATAATATTGGATTAAGAATAACAATAGCATGGAAAATTCAATTCATATAGAAAAAGAGCTATAAATTTTATGTGGATAATTAATTAGCTAGGTCTCTGGTGGCTATGTCTATGGTAATTAGTGGTGGCTAGAGTTACACTTTTAAATTTAAAAGTGTAACTCTTCACAAAGAAAAGCGTTACCTAATGAAAAAAAGTAAATTAGAAGATTTAAGAGAAGAAATAATTAAGTTATCAAAATTAATAGATCAAAAATTAATGATTTTAACTAATGTTAACTGTAATGACACCGAATTCTTAAAATCAATACAAAATGATTTTTCTCAAAATCTTTATTTTACTATAAATTTTATTTAAGGACTTCAAAAACCTGAAAAAACTTATCTTTCACACGGAATTTCTAAAAAATGTTACCATGGAAATGATTCCCCACATCTATATCATACTTTTAACCCACAATTAAATTCTATAGTAGATATGCTTGAAGAAATATTAACATCCATAAAATTTCAAAGAAATAAGGAAAAAGAGAACCCCAAGGAAGAGAAATTTCAAAACATAATTAACATAACAGATTTAAAAGTAAAACCACCACTAAAATTATGAATATTGAAGAAAAATTAGAAGAAGTTACAATGCTTTTTAAACAATTAAAAATGGCTCAAAAAAATAATATTATGGAACATGGTTTTCAAATAGAAGAAGAATTAGTAAATTCTGAAAATATAGAAAATGAAGAACACATTCTAGATTATTCAAGTGACGAAGAACCAGCTATTCCAATACAAGTAAAAAATGAAGCTGGAACATCTAAGGATAATCAATCTCAATTTAAATGGGAAACAGGTTTTGATAATTATGCTTTTAAAAAAGGGTTTATAAATAAAGATTCAAAATATACAAAAATACCATCAAAATACGTTCCTAAAATCCAAGAAATGGAAGCAGAAAGAATGCTCGATTTAGACTGCAAAAAGAACGAAAAAGAAATTTTCGAAAATTGGTTGAATTCCTTCTTATTAAAAGCCTTTACTAATCCAAAACTTAGTGAATTGTCTGGAAGGGACATTTGGAATTACATAGGGTTTCATACTAAAGGAACTATAAGAGATTATATGACATCAATAGAAAACTAAATAATAGAAGAATTAGAAACAAAAAAAACAGCTTATGATAAGATATTATATATAATGATGATTCTATATAAAGAATTTTTTGGAAAAAATATTATAGATCATAGACAAGAAGTCTATAATAAAGAATATCAAGAAGCAAAAAACCATTTAGCCAATATTCAGATATATGATTTATGTGGAGTCTTATATATGTGAATATAGAATACATTATTACAAATTAAAAGAAGAAGATAAAAATCATTATCTTAGTATGTACATAACAAAACTTCCATATCCTGCTAATGAATTTATAATGGGAAAATTTATAAGAGAAATAAATAGAGGAACAATTGAACATAATTTTGGTAGAGCAACCTCTGCAATAAGAGAGGAAATAAAAGAATGTTGTATGCAAGAAGCAACTCAAAAAAGATTTGCAAATATAATCAGAATTTGCTGTCAGGATAATGAGGAGATATCTCAAAAATATGGTCTTAATAAAAATTTTCAAAGAAAAAGAAAATACTATCCAAACTAGAGAAAAAAGAGATATTTTAGAAAAGAAAATAACAATAAAAACAAAAGACAAAGAAATAACTATTGCCCAAATAAAAAAGAAAATTGTAAATGTTGGTATTGCCAAGAAGAAGGACACTACGCAAATGAATGTCCGAAAAAGAAGGATAAAAATGATCTTACTAAACAAATAGAAATTGCTAAATCTTGCTTCATGGAACCACTAGAAGAATCGGATGATAACTTAGACTATATTTTTGAATATGTCTCGGAAACAGACTCAGAGACTGAGTAATAATGCTACATTTATTACTATAAAAATAACAGAAAAATTTATAAATACTTTCATAGATTCTGGGGCAACACAATGCTTTGCTAGTTCAAATATAAAACTTGATTGGAAAAAACTAAATAAACCATTAAGAGTTAGAATAGCTGACAAATCAATACATAAAATTGACCAAAAAGCAGAGATGGTTGAAATTTTTATTCAAAATTATAGGTTCATTGTTCCATCTATATGTATGTTAGATTCTGGAATGGATTTTATCATAGGAAATAACTTTTTAAAGCTATATCATCCATTCATTCAAGAATTAACATATATAGTTTTAAAAGTTCCACACGATTCTTCAATAAATCAAAAATCAAAACGTATAAAAATACCAACTACTACTATAGATAAGATCTTAAAATTTAAAATATTTTCTATATTAGAAACATGTTATTTAAATCTATACTTTCAGATAAATATTCCAAAAAATAATCTTGAAATAAAGATAGAAGAACTCTTGGATGAAATTTGTGCTGAAAATCCTTTAGATATTAAAAATACAAATAACGAATTAGTAAGCATTAAACTAAAAGATCCCACAAAAGAGATAAATGTTCCAAATAAAATTCCTTATTCCGCAAGAGATAGAGAAGAATTCTCATTAGAATGTAAAGATCTTTTGGAAAAAGGAATTATAAGATTAAGTAAAAGTCCTCATGCGGCTCCAGCTTTTTACGTTGAAAACAATAATGAAATTAAAAGGGGAAAACGAAGAATGGTAATAAACTATAAGAAAATGAATGAAGCAACTATTGGTGATGCTCATAAACTTCCAAGAAAAGATTCTATTTTAGAAAAAATCAAATGAGCAACTTGGTTTTCATCTCTTGATGCAAAATCAGGATATTGGCAACTTCGTTTAGACGAAGAAACAAAGAAATTAACTGCTTTTACTTGCCCAACAAAAGAATCAACAAGTGTGTTACTTTACGAATGGAATGTATTACCATTCGGATTAAAGTAAGCCCCAGGTATTTATCAAAGATTTATGGAAGAAAATCTAAAAGAGTTAAATGAATTTGTTTTAGTATACATTGATGATATACTAATTTTTACAAAACAGGATAAAGAAGATCATCTTCAAAAATTATTAATAGTCCTAGAAAGATGCAAGGAAAAAGGATTAGTTCTTAGTAAAAAGAAAGCAAAAATAGCAAAATAAGAAATAGAGTTCCTTGGATTAATTCTATCCACTCAAGAAAAGCTAAAACTTCAACCAAATGTTCTAGAAAAGGTAAATTTATTTCCTAATAAAATAGAAGATAGAAAACAATTACAAAGATTTTTAGGGTGTATAAATTATATTTCTGATCAGGGATTTTTAAAGAATATAACAGAATACACTAAAAACTTATTTCCAAAAATAAGTACTAAAAAAGTATGGAAATGGGATGAAAAAGATAGTATACAAATTCAAAGGATTAAAGAATTATGTGAAAAACTTCCAAAACTTTATATTCCAGAAGAAAATGACTACTTAATAGTAGAAACAGATGCTTCAGACATAACCTGGTCAGGATGTCTAAAAGCTAAGAAAGCTATAAAAAGTTTGGAACAAGAAAAAGAATCACTAGATTCTAAATATCCCCAAAGGAATTACTTTGCAGGTATATTTTAGGGACTTTTACTCCAACAGAACAGAGATATACTATTCATAAAAGGGAAACTCTAGCAGCAATTAAATCTCTTAAGAAATGGAAAATTGATTTACTACCCAAAGAATTTACCTTAAGGACAGATTCAAGTTATTTAACAGGTTTCATATGATATAATTTAAAAGTTGATTATAATCATGGATGATTGGTAAGATGGCAATTATTTTTGTTACAATATCCAATAAAAATTGAATATATTAAAGGTGACAAAAATGTTATTGCATATACATTAACAAGAGAATGGAGTTCGTCTACAACGCATTAAATCAAGAAATTCAAAAATACGAACAAGAACTTGAAAAATGCAAGCATTGTCAGCAAATAAGGACACAGATCCAATCCCTCACAAAGGCCATCGAAGCAATGAAATCAACACAACAACTAAAACCATCAGAGTTCAGCCAGCTAAGCGTGGTGGACAAATCAGGTGAGGAAAAAATTCCAGAAAATAAAACAATTGCTGAAATTATCAAAAAATCCACCCAAGATAAAAAATATTATGTAATTTATAATGGCCCAATGAAAGGAGTATATGATGCCTGGAAAAAAGCAGCACCATTTACACAGCAATCAAGGATAATTCATAAAGGAGGGTTTTTAACACTGGAAAAGGCAAATAAATCTTTCAGAGAATATGAAGCTCTTCATCCAGAGCAAACCCTAAAAAGAGCAGATAAAGCTCCAATTCAAACCCAGAGAACAGGGATAATAAGAAACATTCCTACAAGGGCTGAAATCAAGGAAAAGAAAAGAGTTTGTAGATCAAATCTCAGAGAAACCCTTAACATAGTCTTGAATTGGACTGCAGAAAAGAGGGCAATCTTGGGATATTATCCTATTGCCAAAGAACAGCTAACAAAGCTGGTTATATTTCCATAGGCTTCCCCATCTGACACCTATCAGTTTTTCCAGTATGGATTAATTGATACAATTTTAATTTTTAATGATTTGAAAATTATTAGTGAGTTTCCTGCAGGATTTATTGATGCAGTAAAAAGATTTAAAAATATGATTGACAACGTAAATCCAAGGGATATATCCCTAAAATTTACGAATAGTCAACCTATTTTTAATGAAGAAGAAGAATGCTTGGTTCCAGCACATCAAGTGATCTTCATGTCCGTCTTCCCAGGAAATTTTCAACCAATTGATCAAGTTCAAGATTTAACAATCTACAGTCATGAAGGAAGACTAGCCAGCACACTAGCAAGGGTCTTCGAAAGAACTCAAAAGATAACAAGGGAATCTCACACAAGAATCAATTATAAAAGCAGAAATACTTTGCTTGTGTCCAGTAAAAGGAATGAAATTGAAGAAAGAGAGATGAGACTCTTAGTGGAATTTGAATCAACATTCTACAACTTATCTGGACTCTTAGAAAAGCTCCCCGAAGGGATAAAGAGGAATCTCTGCTATTTGATAAAAGACAGAGAATACCACAAGTGCCAGCTATGTGTCTCAGAGTTATCTGAAGAAAGCAATAATAAAACGGAATCAACCCACATGATAAAGGAAGAAGACAACGCATCTGAAGGTCACATGATGAAAGAGGAGGACAGCACATCTGAAGCATCTCTCAACATTATTGCATAGTGACGTAAGCGCTTAGGTCATAGAGCACCAACAATGTAGCTGGTGCAAGATAATAAACAATGACGTAAGCAATGACGTCATAAGAAGGGTAAGGATGGGAATTGTCCATCAGACCCAACCATTATAAATAGGTTGCTTAGGCAATTGTAGAAGGTATCAAACAATAGAAAGCAGAAGGCTAAGAGTACTCATATGCTAGGAGAGCAAGGAGGAAGCGGCCGAGGCGATTCTATAGTTTGAAGAAGAATTCCCTTAGGAAAAACCAATTCTAAACTCCCCTCTGGAGTTAGTATCTACAATCTCCCCTCTGGAGATAAAAACATCTTATGTAAAATATTCTAAATAAAGGAAGTTTTTCTCCAGAAAGGTACGCCTTTATCTTAATCTCATAGTTATGAATTATTTAGAAAGTTTAGAATTAATGGAAGAATCTGATTATTATAGATTATCTGCCTTATTAGATAATGAAAAACAGGCTGTTCTAAAAACAGAATTAAATCTCAAATCAAATGAAAATTTTAATAAACAAAATCTTTTAAAAGAAGTTTTTAATAGAAAAAATATAATATACTATGGAAAAATTCAACTTGAAGCCCCTATAAAGATAAAATCTGCTAATGGAAAACTTGAAATAGCTCTAATAAATGATGAAGAATTGAGTAAACAGATTGAGAAAATTAAGGATCAACAAAAAAGATCTAAAATTGGATGGATTCATATTAGTACTATACAAGTCTTAATCAAATCTACATATATGAAAGGAATTAATTCACCAATAAGCTTAGCAATCTGTGACAAAAGAATTACTGATGACCCAATAGATCAAATAATTGGAATTGTTCCTGAAAACTTGGCAAGTAAATGTTAAATTCAATGCCCATCTTGGATATGCTATACCTTTATCAACTGAAAATCTTGGAAGATCTATAAGTTTGGCTTATAAATTTCACAGAAAGAATCTAATGGAACAAGACGATGAACCATTTTCAATTACATATGCAATAAATTATGCTTTAACAAATAGCCATCATAGTATAATATTTAAAAACAGAGAAAGAATTTATGTCGATGAATTATTTCAGAAAATTGTAAAAACAGAAATACCAAAATATAAAGCTATTGAAAACCCAGTTCTTTTACTAAAAGAAGCATCAGGAAAATTAGTTTCATCGAATTTTCAAATAAGAGAATCCAAAATTAATAGCCCTTTAAGTTTATCTAAGTTAAAGATTAAAGAAGAAAATTCTGAAATAAAAGAATTAACAAAAAAGGTCGAAAAATTAATTGAAACCCTAAACACTAAGTTATGACAATAAATAAAGAGAAAATATATGTAACCTATCAAGACAAGAAACAAGAGCTCTTTGAAAGAGAAAATCGGTTGAATTATTTACAGTTTTCTGAAATAAATCAAAGAGCATTTGAAGCTCTAAAAATAATCTATGACAAATTGAAAGGAGAAGTTGAAGAGTTAGAAAAATTAATAGAATCTCTAGAAAATAGTGATGAATCGATGATAGAATTTGCAGAAATTCTAAGATAAATAATGAAGTATACAAAGATTGAAAGACCAGAAAACAAAATAAAAAGAAAAAGGGCGAAAAAATTAAAAAGTAAAATAAAGGAGTATAAAAGGGAATTAAATAATCTTTAGTTCGAAATTAATGACCTTATAATAAAAAGGATAGAAATAAGAACAAATATAAACAAGTTGGAGCTAAACTTAAAAAATTTATAAATGCCTGGAACACCATATTATGACTTAAAAGAATTAAAGCTGTTAAAAGAAAAAATGGAGAATGAAATTGAAAAATTAAACAGATATTTAGAAATAGGAGAAAGTGTAGAAATAAAAGAAGTTATTGAGGATTTGAGAAATTATATTAAAGAAAAAGACAAACAGATAAAAGATTTTATATACAATAATCCATGCAAAAAAGAATATTATAAACTAAAACAAGATTGAAAAGTTATGGTCAATACTTTTTATAAAGCACCTATACAAATAGAAATTTCGAAAAAGAAATTAAAAGAAAAATCCAAATTAAAAATTTGGTATCAGAGCCAAGTTAAAGGTAACATTTTTTTTTAAGCAACACTTTTAATAATACACTTTTAGTGATACACTTTTACTTTCTCCTATCCACGTATAATTTTCTAATGAGAAGAAAGGCTATAATCATTATAGCCACAGCACATTCATAGCTACCATAGACGGCAGCTAATTAATTTAGGGTTGCATGCATCCCCTTATCTATTAATTGAATTAACATGAGAGAATCAGAAATAAGGCACATATGGAAAAGAAATTCCCACTATATGAAGTTTCAAATCTCTTTAACCACGTAAGGTAGAGAAAGAAGAGATATGGATATGGCCGAAAGTGATTCAAGTTGAACTCAAAATCCTTTTCCTTTTTTTTTTTTCAAATACACCAAAGATTATCCACGCCTTCATGTAGCTAAGGATTACCACTTAAGTTTATGATATTATCACCACTGTTTTATTCCCAATATAATTTTGTTTTATTTGTTTGACTGCGACTCACTTGTTTGTTGGACTTAATTCTTATGAGTAAAAATATACATGTAAGAATTATTTTAAAATTTATTTAGCCTATCATCTAAGCTAAAAGTTTGGATGGTGACTCATTCACCCATCATCCTAATCCTATGATGTTGCAAACTTAAAAGCAACGAAGGATAAGTATAAAGTAAAGGAAGAATTTGACATATCCTTTAAATATTGGTGTGCTAATTATTTTAATAGTTTATTTTAATTATAAAAAAATATATTATATATTAATTAAAATTAATTGTTTAAATTATTAAAATATTAATATTTTAAAAATATTTAAAAATTTATTTAAAATATAAATTAAGAGAAATAATAAATTTTTTAAATAAAAAATATTATTTATATTATTTCTTTGTCATTAATGTATATTTTTTCAAAGATAAATTTATTTGTATTTCTTTAAGATAAAATAGATATATTGTTTAAAGAAAAAGAAAAATACGAAAAAATATTGTTTTACATAGTAGAATTAAAATTACAAAAGAGGAAAAGAAAATTTTTTTTATTGCGAATACTATCTATCACCACTTGTTAACACTCAACAAACTCAGAAAAGTCGTTATGAACTATAATCGCTATAAAATAGGAGGAGTTTTTTGTCTTTGTTGTTGGTTCGCATTATCTCAAATAAGTAATTTTTCATGGCAAGCTCTTTATATAAACATTTGGATTTTTTATAGAATTTTTAAATTCTAAATTACTTTTCAGATTGTTGGGTTCTACATTGTTAACTGGAGCAACTTGACTAGGGCACGGGAATATTATTTTCTCTTGTTTCAAGTCCATTGAAGTTTATCTTTCTCATTTTCATTTAGTTTCAATGAGAAGATGCAAGCTCGAATTTCTGGGAAAAAAAGTTTGCTGATGAGTGTTTGGTTTTAGCGATATTTTTTATCTTTTACCACATAAATACGTGTGATTAAATTGTTGCTAGAATTTATTTGAAATGCTTAGATAGGGGGTAACCAAGGTTCTTAAGTCCTAACATTCTTAAATATTTTTTCTATTGCTGATACTCCAACATAAAAAATTTTCGACCACTTTACGCCCCCTCTAATAAACAATACTAACTCATGACGGGTGGAATCATTTTTCAGCTAGCAGTGAGATTGTGTATGTATAATATTTCTCTTTCAACGTACTAGCTAGAAGAGAGTTAGGATTGAGTAATGCCTACTCTGAGTTATGGTGGAGAAGCACATGTCTGAGTAGATGAGTAATACCTACTCTAGATTGTGAAAAAGTCCTGTTTGGGTAGATGAGTAATTCCTATCTGAGTTATGGTTTGAGGATAGATGAGTAATTTTTATTGGATTTATGATTTGAGACACCTGCCTGGGTGGATGAGTAATTTTTATCCGGTTTGTGGTGAAAATAATGGCACGGGTAGATGAGTAACATCTGCTAAATGTTGTGGTGTTTCATATCCGGGTTAGCTACTGGATATGTTTCGGGTTTGGCATTATAACTGACAATTGACCTCATAGTCAGTAGGACAGGTATGCATTATTTGCATTTGCGTGTCTTGATTGGACGTGCATATTGTATTTGACTTGCTTTATTTGATTAATTGTATCTATATGCTACTTGATCTTATTGCTTTATATGTTCTTTCTACTTGTGTATTCTCTGTATTGCTTTGTATGTGTTTGAAGTTTGAACAATTGAGAGATTGTTTATGCTAACGATGGTGACGCTAAGGGATGTTCTTGATGAAATGATAATAATTGAATGATTAGATGGCAGAAAATAGTATTAATTGATATTTCAAACTTTCTGAGTAGATGCAGAGATTGTAGTTTGTCTTACTTGCTCTGTGTTGAGAAATTGAGAATACTAATATAACTAATGATCTGTATTAAGAATGTGGAGTTTAAATATTAATAATAAATGGATACTACCATTGAAACTAAATGTTGTTAATAATAATTATTAGAGACAGTCAGACAGATAAAATTTGGAGGACTTAATACTTCAATGAATAATAGTGATATTGAGAGAGTTAATAACTTAGTGTTGGAAGAACCAAGATTAGAGACAGTTGACAAGGGTTAAGACTTAGTCTGTTTACCCTGTTTGGATTATAAAAGACTCTAGAATTGAATTTTTAATGATTGGAATTTGGATTGCCTAGCTGATTTATGTCTTTTTACAATATTTTTATTCCGAATTATTACCCTACTAAAAGCCCAAAAGGATGATGTTTCAACCGCTGTGGAACTTTTTAATCTTACAGATATAGGACGCAACGCATCTCGTTGAGCCTGTTGGTTTCTTATTGGAAGTGAACGAAATTTGTCTTTTGAATTTTCATTATGTATTTAGATGTTATTCTCCACTTTTATATATTGTAAATATATACCCCTCTTAGAGGTTGACTTTGGAAAAACAAGTTGTATTTGGTATCTTTCAGAATTGTATCTTATATTTCTGTCATTTTTGTATATCGTTGACGATTTCGAGTGTGATAAGACTTTTGTTTTGTTATCTCTTTTTTTAGGTGTCATAATATCTCACCATCTTTGATTTACGACTATAGTGTAAAATTCTGTATGATAAGGTGTTACAGATATTCACCCAACAAATAGTAATAAAATAAGGCGGTAAGGCTATGTTTATTAATAAGGATATTCACCCAACAAATAGTAATAAAATAAGGCGGTAAGGTTATCTTTATTAATAAAGATAGGACGCTGAGATACAAAATTATATTTGGCAGGTGAGACGTGGTCACAGACATTATGTCATGAAACACTAAATTAGTGTATTTTATGTCCTTTCTAATATGAAAGACAAAGAAACACTGGAAATGGATCCTCTCCATTTTTTTAACACTTGAGAGAATAAAGTGTAATCTCTCACCTTTAATTCTATAAGTGGGACCAAAAATAAATAGGAGAGAGAGAGTAATGAAAGGTGAGATCAAACACCGGATACCATCAAATTTTTTTTCATTGGAGAGGATCCACTTCCAAAAATACTGGGCAGAGACATGGTTTATTTTTTTATTTTTTTATTATTACTATCAAATTTTAATAATTATATTTTTATTATTCTATTTTTATTCTAAATTTTACGTGAAGGAAAAAAATATAATTTAGGCTTTTTATTATTGGGTAAATTACAAAAAATACACCAAATTATCTTGGCGTCAAAAAAATACTTTCGACTTTTTGGTAATTAAATCCAACCAAATTGGCCCAAACTTAACAAAAATAACTTTTATTGCATCAGCAAACACGCGCTTCACTAATACAACATATCCTTATTCGTCTTTGTGTTCATTCTTATTCTACGTGTTATTCTTTCTTTTTCTTCGCATTCTTCCTTCTTCATCTTCGCATTCTTTCTTCTTCTTCACATTTCTCCTTCTTCTTCGTCGCGTGTTTTCTTTCAATTGTCGTTATTTTATTACAGCTGTTGTTGCTACGTTTTTTCTTTTTCTTCTTTTGATTAAGGTTTATTTGGATTTAGAAATGAATTCAACATGCTTTTTGTTTATAATTGAGTATTTTTTACTGCTTGTTCAAAATTGAACTAATTTTAGTTCATTTGTGTGTTAATTGATGTTCATCTAATGCTGCTGATAAGCATTGACCAAATTTTCTATTCCTTAAGTAATTTCGATTCATTTCTTAGTTTAATTGAAGTTCATTTGGATCCATAAATAAATTATATGTGTTTTTGTTGATGAGTATTTTTGACTACTTGTTCAAAACTGAACTAATTTCAGTTTATTTGTGTGTTAATCGAGATTCATTTGATGCAATTGAATAAAGTGATAATGCAACTGAACTAATTGAATGGATTGGAGTGGAATCTAATGCAATTGAATAAAGTGATAATGAATAATTTTATTATTCTTTTTCTAAAAAATTTTTTCAATACATATCAGCAACATCAAATGGACTTCAATTAACACACAAATGAACCGAAATTAATTTAGTTTTGAACAAGTAGTAAAAAAGATTCAATCATCAATAAAAACACATCCAATTTATTTATAAATCTAAATGAATCTCAATTAAACTAAGAAATGAATCAAAATTACTTAAAAAATAAAAAGTTTAGTAAATACTTATCAGCAGTATCAAGTGAACCTCAATTAAGATACAAATGAATCAAAATAAACTAAGAAATGAACTAAAATTATTTAATGAATAAAGATGTTAGTAAAATATTGGTGTTGTTGGTGATGACGTTAACGATAAAGAAAAGGAAAAAAAAAAACACAACATGAGAACCTGCATGTACGAATTTGAAAGAAAGAAAAGAAGAAGAAAAAGAAGGAAACGGAGAAGAAGGAGAAGTCGCGTAATTTGAAAAGTGGTTATAACAACTTGGTTAGACTTGGTTAAGTACTTTACTTAAATATAAAACTTTATTCATTTAAAAATATATCAAATATGTTCAATTGTGATCGAAAATTGACTCTGTTAGCAAAAAATATAACATAACATATTTTTATTAATAATAAAATATTTTAAATTTATTTTTTTATTTGATTTTATATTTAATTTATTATTAAATAAAATATAAAAATATTAATTTTATTTATCTCTTGTATTTTATTTATTTTATGGCAGCCAAAGTGATTCAGAGTAACTAGCAAGCCATTCAATGATGCAAGCAGCTGCTTGTGCAGTTGTGCCGTTGATTATGAGGTGATAACTCATATGTACACAATGATTTTGGAATAAAACTTTATTTTTAGATGAAAAAATCTTGCTTAGACTAATTTTCCGTAGCTTCACAGTATCCAACATGATAACTTTGACTTTTCAAACTAAACCAGGAAGCCCAATTACCCATCTTCTAAGTGTGTGTTTGGATTGTGGTTGGTCAAACTACAGTTTGAATAAAAGTGATTTTATAGAATTGATTTTGGATAGAAGTAAGTTTGTGTTAACATGATTTATGTTTAGTAATTTTTTACCAAAATTGATTTTGATAAAATAAATTTTGTTTGGATAATATTAGTTAAAATCACTTTTAGATAGATAATTACTTAAAAGGACATGACATTAAATTATAATATTATTTTTTTATACATGTTTAATTTTTTTATATTTTTTTATATATATTTTTATATAGTATATTTTTAATACTCGAGTACTCTTTTTTAGTACATTATAATTTTTAACTATTATTATTATTATCTAATGGGATCAATAAATTCTATTATAAAAAAATAATAATAAATATAATACACAAAAATTATAACTATAAAAATATATAATGTCAAATAAAAAAATTAATAAAAATAATAAAAAAATTCATATAGAGAAGAATAATAAGAATTCTATAAATAATGCAATAATATGTATAAAAGATAAAGTTGGTAAAAGAAAAATAAATATTGAAGGTATTAGCCAAAAGCACGTTAGTGCAACGGAGAAGTTAAAAATTATTGCTTCTTGTAAACGAGGTTTAGGAACAAAAGCACTTCTGCGTTTGTAAAGAAGAAAATTAGCCAAACAAAAAAGTGAAGCTTTTAAGAAACTCTAACGTACTTTTTTCCTTCAAACGTGATTACCAAACACACCCTAAGCCGTTAGGCGAGTTCACAGTTCACACAAGCTTTTCGGACTGAATAGGTAGAAAATATAAAATTTAAAGAGAGAGAGAAATTTGGAGATTATTATTCTTTTTCAACATTTAATGAATAACAAAACAAAATTTTTGAAATGTACGAAAAATATCTGAAATCGAAGAAACTATTTTATTTTAGAAATTTCTTCAACGGGTTGTCATATATTTAATTTTAAAATAAAATCTAACTCAATTAAATAACAAAGATTTTTTAATTATTATGAATTAAAAATCGCATAAAATCTTTTGTATTATATATAAATTAGATTCTTATGATATTTTGATTTTTTATTTAAAAAAAAAAAAGAAGAAAATTTGTGTTGAATCCACAAACCTAGAAGAAATATAAAGCATCCGAGTCTTGTTTACCCCGTAGCATCAGCGCACACCAGACACCATCAATCTCTTGAACCATTCGCTCATGGCCGCTACTTCACTTTCAAACCTCTCTTCTTCTCTCTCATCAACCGCCGCCACCACCACCACCACCACCACCGCGCTCTCCAAACCCTCCTCTCTCCCTCTCTTCCACAACAAAACCCTCCCTAAACCCACCGCCACCACGACAACACGCGCCGCCACATCCCACAACCACAACTCCCCAATCCCCAAACCACAACAGCACCAACACTCGTCTCCCTTCTCCTTCTCCGATGACGACGAAAAGCCACGCGAAGAGTGCGGCGTCGTTGGAATCTACGGCGACCCCGAAGCCTCCCGCCTCTGTTACCTCGCACTCCACGCTCTCCAGCACCGCGGCCAAGAAGGCGCCGGAATCGTAACCGTCAACAACAACGTCCTCCAATCCATCACCGGCGTCGGCCTCGTCTCCGACGTCTTCAACGAGTCCAAGCTCGACCAGCTCTCCGGCTCTCTCGCCATCGGCCATGTCCGTTACTCCACCGCCGGACAGTCCATGCTCAAGAACGTCCAGCCTTTCGTCGCCGGATACCGCTTTGGCTCCGTCGGCGTCGCTCACAATGGTAATCTCGTAAATTACCGAACCTTAAGGGCAAAAATGGAAGACAACGGTTCCATCTTCAACACAACGTCTGATACTGAGGTGGTTCTTCACCTCATCGCAACTTCGAAGCACCGACCTTTTATTCTGAGAATCGTTGACGCCTGTGAGAAGCTCGAAGGTGCGTATTCAATGGTGTTTGTTACAGAGGACAAGCTTGTTGCTGTTAGGGACCCGTTTGGATTTAGGCCTTTGGTTATGGGAAGAAGAAGCAACGGTTCTGTGGTTTTTGCTTCTGAAACTTGCGCTCTTGATTTGATTGAAGCTACTTACGAAAGAGAAGTGTACCCTGGCGAGGTTATTGTTGTTGACAACAATGGAATTCAGAGTCTCTGCCTCATGTCTCATCCGCAACCCAAACAGTGTATATTTGAGCATATTTACTTCGCTTTACCCAATTCTGTTGTTTTTGGTAGGTCAGTGTATGAATCTAGAAGGCAATTTGGTGAGATTCTTGCAACTGAGAGCCCTGTTGATTGTGATGTTGTCATAGCTGTGCCTGATTCCGGTGTTGTCGCGGCGCTTGGATACGCCGCGAAAGCCGGTGTCCCCTTCCAGCAGGGGCTAATTAGGTCCCACTATGTTGGGAGGACCTTCATTGAACCTTCTCAGAAGATTAGGGACTTTGGCGTGAAGCTTAAGCTATCGCCGGTTCGTGCGGTTCTAGAAGGGAAGAGAGTTGTGGTGGTGGATGATTCAATTGTGAGAGGAACAACATCATCAAAGATTGTGAGGTTGTTGAAGGAGGCTGGTGCCAAAGAGGTTCACATGAGGATTGCAAGCCCACCAATCATTGGTTCTTGTTACTATGGTGTGGATACTCCAAGCTCTGAGGAGTTGATTTCTAATAGGATGAGTGTTGAGGAGATTAGGGATTTTATTGGTTCCGATTCACTTGCTTTTCTTCCATTTGATAGCTTGAGGAATTTGTTGGGCAATGAGTCCCCAAATTTCTGTTATGCTTGTTTCTCTGGGAAGTACCCTGTTGAGCCAAGAGAACTTAAGGTGAAGAGGGTTGGTGACTTTGTTGATGATGGGTTGAATGGGAGTTTGGAAACCATTGATGGTGGCTGGGTTCAAGCAACAACACCACCACAACCAACAAGAACTCCTAAAGAGGTTAAGGCTGCTGGTACTGTTTTTTGACAATGAAATTGTGTACTAGTACAATTTTGTGATCTTTTTGAAGTGCTTGGGGGGTTTACAATTGCATAATGTTTGGGTTCTCCATTAATCGTGATAGTTGTATTCGTTTTGCATCGTGTACAGGTGAATTCACATTTCTATTATTATTGAATTGGGTATCATGTCATCCCATTTCAGGTGGCTATTAGTAGTCATAATAATAATAGTAATAATGATTAGGGAGCCTAATATACGATGCAAAATGAGTAACTCAAACATTTTTATTGGTTCCATGATGTTATATGGTACCTAAGTTTTTCGTGTTTAGGTGAGATAATGTCAAGCCATCTAACTACACGGTGGTGAGCTCCGAATGATTCGGTTTGTTCATAAGGCCAATCTTTAGTACTTATTTTTGGTCTCTGTTGAGAACTGATATTTGGAGCTTTTGCTATTTATTAGAGAACTTAGAACAGTGGTATAAGATTATCAGAATCAAGAACTTGGATGTTTTTCCTTTTGCTATTTTTAATGTAGATTCTCTTTTAAATTCGTTACTCATCCATGAAATTTTTTTCGTTGTATGTGTATATTTCTTAAACTAGGTAAAAATTAGAAACGAATTTTAGAATAAACACTAGATCATATTCATAGATAACTGGCAGAATGAAAATACCACCCAAGCAAAGATAAGGGTGGTGTTTGCAATGTTTTTATTCTCACAAATCCCAAACTAATTGGAGCATACTTAGAAATTATCAAATTAGTATCGTCCAATCAAAGTTTATAGGAACCTTTAAGCGAAATTCGTCTCGAGATAAGAATCTTTTACACTTCAGAAAATTGGTGCAAAGAATCCAATGCTAAATTTGACTTGATGGAACAAAACAGTTGTCAATTTATAGTGAATTTCGTTGATGGTGTGAAGATGCGATGCTGTTCTAAACGGAATTGCACACAATTGGACATTGGTCTCCACTTTCAGATTTCTCATAAATGAGGTTCTAACTTCTAACCATCATTCGCTGAAGAAAACGGTGCCATAAATAAGTGGTGCAGTCAGAAAATATAAGTTGACCCCGCATTCAAGTCAACATAACAATAATAATTAGAGAAATGCTACTGTGCGAATCAAATCAAGTATACAGTAACAGTACAACCCTTTCAGATGATCCATTGCTTTGGTGCAAATCTAAAGCCATATGGAACCCGTATAGATAAGTGAAAACTGAAAAGGCAAAGCATAAACCCAGAATGAGACATAAGATAAATTAGGTTAGAAGTGTCAGAAGTGAGATTTGAACCCACGCCCTCTTTCGAAGACCAGAACTTGAGTCTGGCGCCTTAGACCACTCGGCCATCCTAACACGTGTGCTTAAAGTTGATCATTTTAGCTTATTAAAAAAATTTTTATTTAATTTATTTTGTTTTTTTTTTGTTGGTCTGTTAATTTTTTTGTTTGGAGGGAGGTGTTGGTGGTTTAGGCTAGGCCTTACGCCCTCATCATCCGTCTAATCATAATGAGCCAAGATTTTGATCTTGTAACGAAAACATATAGATTTTGGACTTATAAATGAACAGCAACAAATAGTTGAGCCCATTGTTTTTCATTTCAATTCTTAAGAGTCATTGGTACGAGAAACGTCCTTTTTTTTAAGGTTTTTAAAACATTCACAGAATTGAAAAACTGAAAATTATCTATACACTATATCCATGTACTACATAACTGGGAATGCCCAGAGTTGATGTCCAAGTTTTTTGGTTGTCAATTACTCTCACAATAATTTATTACATAATTTTAAAGAGGTTAAAATTGTAAACTATTATAATATTAAAGTAGTCATCTAAACTAGGGCTAGCAATATATATCCTATCAAATGGGTATCTAAGCCAGACCAATCCGTTCGGGTAGGGTTTTGTCTACCCGACCCGCTGCGGGTAAGGTAGGATGTGGTGCGAGTTTGCCTGTAGGTAAGGTAGGTACGGATTCTTGGTGTTAGAAACAAGAGATTGAGAGAGTAATCTGAAAAGTGTATTATTGAGTTGTGTTCAAAGGTACAATATATAAGGAGTATTTATAGGTGCTAAATAAATCAAAGTAATAAAGACATATAATCCTACAATTAATGTACAGATATACTATATAAATATAGACGATACTAATTGATTCTAATGATTATCTAAATTGATTCTAATGATTCTCTAATATCCCCTCTCAAACTCAAGTGGGAGCTAAAGAGACCAACTTGAGTTTGGATAACAAAGCCCAAAAACGAGTCGGGTGATGAGCTTTCGTGAAGATATCAGTAGTCTGATCCAGTGTTCCAACACCAATGAGACGAACAGCATCAATAAGAATACGTTGCCGAACAAAATGACAATCAATCTCAATGTGTTTGGTGCGTTCATGAAACACATCATTATGGGCAATCTGAATAGCACTGCGGTTATCACAAAAAACATTAGTAGGAGACGACTGAGGAGCATCCAGATCTTCGAGAAGCCAACGAACCGAGATAATCTCAGCAGTGGTGTCAGCGAGGGCACGGTATTCAGCTTCTGTGCTTGAGCGAGCGGTGAAGGTTTGCTTCTTAGCACGCCAAGAAATGATAGCGTCGCCAAGGAACAAACAGTAACCAGTAGTGGAACGACGATCAGTGGGATTACCAGCCCAATCAGCATCGGAGTATGCCTGAAGAGTCAAAGAGGAATGGACAGAAAAATAAAGGCCATGAAATATAGTGCCTTTGACATAGCGAAGAATGCGCAGAACTGCCGCATAGTGAGTAGTACGAGGAGCTGACAAGAACTGGCTGAGAACATGAACTGGATAGGTAATGTCTGGTCGGGTGACAGTCAAGTAGACGAGACCGCCAACTAACTGTCGATAGAGAGTCGGATTATCCAAAGCAGTGCCATCCATAGGGGTAAATCGAACATTAGGCTCAATAGGAGTAGACTCAGTGCGACTATCTGTAATTCCAGCGCGAGCAAGAAGATCTGAAGCATACTTAGCCTAAGAGAGATAGATGCCATCATCTGTGGAGATGACCTTGAGACCAAGAAAATAGCTGAGAGAACCAAAATCTTTCATCTCAAAGGTATGGTGAAGTGAGGTCTTCAGATCAGAGATATTGTCAACATCATCTCCAGTAATGATCATGTCATCAACATATAAAAGTAGAAGGACAACTCCAGGTTCGCTTTTACGAATGAAGAGGGCATTCTCATGAGGACTAGAAGTGAAACCAAGACTGCATATGGTAGTGCTGAACTTGTCAAACCATTCACGAGGGACTTGCTTAAGTCCATAAAGTGCCTTGCGAAGGAGACAAACCTTACGAGAAGGACAAGGATATCCCAGAGGTGGTTTCATATAGACTTTCTGTTTCAAGTCCCCATTAAGAAATGCATTCTTCACATCCATCTGACTGAGAGGCCATTTTTTAACTGCGGCAATGGCAAGGAGAGCTCTAACAGATGTAAGGCGAGCAACAGGAGCAAAAGTCTCTTCATAATCAATACCATACTCTTGCGTGCAACCTTGAGCAACCAAGCGTGCCTTATAACGGTCAATAGAGCCATCAGATCAAGTCTTGATCTTGTATACCCATCTACTTCCCACAACTTCCTGATCAGAAGGAGGATCAACCAAATCCCAAGTATGTGCTTTTTCAAGTGCCTGTATTTCTTCCTGCATTGCTTTTTGCCAATTTGGATTTGTGGAGGCTTCTTTGAATGACTTAGGTTCATGTTGATGAAGAATAGTAGAAAAGAAATGATAATCAAGAAGATGAGGAGGTGGATTTCTTACCCGAGAAGAACGAGTGGGAGGAGGAGGCATGACGGTAGGAGCGGAATCGCCGTCCGGTCTGGAATCATCAGGAGATGGAGAAGGCGGTGGAGCAGGAGCCTCGAGGGGTGGACTTGGGATAGACCCTATAGTATCATCACTAGGAAAGAGATCAACATTTGGGTTAGTAAAAAACGGTGACGTAGTAGAAGGAATGGACTCAAAAGAGGAAAAACTAGAGAACATGTGATGCTCCCAGAAGACAATATGACGAGATATACGAATACGGCGAGAGATAGGATCCCAACAACGATAACCCTTATGTTCAGAAGCATAACCAAGAAAACAACACATGCAAGCCCGAGGTTCAAGCTTATTGTGTTTATGAGGCTGAAGAAGGACAAAGCAGACACAACCCAAAACACGGAGGGAACTGTAATCGGGAGAAGTACGATAAAGACGCTCAAAGGGAGTAGTGTTACCAAGAACAGAAGAAGAAAGTCTATTGATAGCATGAATAGCATTGAGAACAGCTTCACCCCAAGCACGCTCAGGACAGGAAGAGGAAATAAGCATCGCACAGACAGAATCAAGAATATGACGGTATTTACGCTCAGCTCTGCCATTTTTTTTGTGAGGTAGCAGGACAAGAAAACTCGGACAAAGTACCCTGTTCAGCGAGAAAATTTAAAAGTTTGGAGTCACGATATTTCATAGCATTATCACGTCTGAAAATTTTAATGACCTTTGAAAACTGAGTTCGAACCATAGTGGCAAAGTTAATGTAAATCTGAGGCAACTCACAACAATTAGTCATCAAATAAACCCAAGTAAAACGTGAATAATCATCAATAAAGACGACAAAATATCGAGCCCCTCCCATAGAAGCGGTAGGAGCGGGACCCCAAATATCAGAATGAATAAGATCAAAAGTAGAGCATGCAATAGAGGAATTATTATTAAAGGATAAGGCAGGTTGTTTTGCTGTGCGACAAGAAATGCAATCTAAAGACTCATTTTGAACTTGATCTAAAACACTCATAGAGATAAGAGGACGCAATTTCCCTAAGGAGCTATGGGCAAGACGATGGTGCCACAGGTGAAAAGTAGATAGAGAGGAAACAGCACAGAGATTTGTAGAGGGAACATGAAGGTTCTCGAGTTCAAATAAGCGTCTAACCTTACAGCTAGTCCTGATGATCTTTGCCGTCTGACGATCCTGCACACGACACCCAGAGATAGAAAAAATGACATCAAAACCGAGTTCAACAAGCTAACCGACAGAGATAAGATTAAAATTAAATTTTGGGATAAAATAATCATCAGAAAGATGAATATTGGACTGTGAAATAATCCCGTGATGTGTTGCATGCAAGAGGGAACCATTAGCAGTGTTGACAGAAGGTGCATTTGTAGTGGGAAACAACAACGAAAAAAGATAACGCAGAGGAGACATATGATTGAAACAACCAGAGTCAAAATACCATTTAGAATTACCTGGAGGGATAGATAGAGTAGCGGGGGTATTGCCTGAAAAAGAGAGAAGTTGCTTAAGAAGGGTTTCAATATCTGATGGAGAGACAGAAGGTGTGTTGTGAGATGTGGAAGAGGTGGACTCAGTAGCAGCAGCAGCAGTAGAGGCAGGCACATGCGGAGAGTTGTTGGGACGAGGTTGATACTTGTTCTGATCTGAACGTGGTGGTCGAGTAGGACAGGTAGCAATCAAGTGACCCGAGAGCTTACAATAATGGCAGAACAGTTTTGGGCAGTTGGAGCCAATGTGGCCTTTTTGTTTGCACTTACGACATTCAATAGAGGGACAGTCAGAGAAGGAATGCCCAGGCCGGTTACAGTTGCGACAGATTTTGCCCTTTCTGTCGGTGGTAGCAAAGACAGTTTCACTTTTAAAACGAAGCAATTCCAAGCGCGTTTCTTCAGACTTGAGATGAGGAAGAGCATCTTCAAGACTAGGCAAGGGATTCTGATGAAGAAGAGAAGCCCTGACCGGCTCATAGTCATCAGTAAGTGCCATCAGAAATTGGATGAGACGTGTCCGGTTCCGATAATCCTCATATGTCTTAGCATCAATGGGATCTTTAAGAACAGGCTCACAAGAGGTCAACTGATCCCAAATAATCTCCATCTGAGCAAGAAAATCAAAAACTGCTTGGTAACGTTCTTGCTTAAGGCTATGAAGTTCCTTAAGCAGTTGGTACTGATGAGAGAGAACAGAAATAGTGTAATGTTTTGCCAAATGATCCCATACCTCTTTAGCAGTTTCAAAATGCCCAAACTGTAAAGGAATGGCAGGAGTAGAAGTGTTGCGGAACCAAGTGATAATCTGATGATTTTTACTATCCCAATCTTCCAATTTCTCTGCATAGTCCTTTTCCTTCTCAGCATCCTCCTTAGATTTGGAGGCACCATCTTTGGAGTTATCAGTCACAGTGGGCTTAACAGGACAGGCAATATCACCAGTCACATATCGCCATAATTTGCGTCCTTTAAGAAATCCTTGCATAGCTTAAACCCAATGTGCATAGTTGGAGCCATTAAGGATAACAGGGATAGGCTGAAAAACATCTGGTTTATCCATAGTAATAGAAGAAATAGCAAGGGAAAGAAGAAAACTGCAAATTCGGGGCAGAAAACGAGAAAACAGAGCGCAGAATCGGAAAGAGCTCACCAAAAAACCTTAGGGAGGGTCCCACTTGTCGGTCACGTCAGCGCCACGTCAGCAGACACGTCAGCACCACATCAGCGAATAATGACACGTGGCAGCACCTGAGAGGAGGAAGAGAGACACGCTGGCAGCGAGCTGGAGGCGCGGGCCAGGCGCGGTTCGGGTCGGGCGGCACGGGTCTACCAAGGAAAGCGTCGTCGCGACACATGGTAGCACCATGAGCGTTGGATCGGCACCGAGATCAATGGCTGCTGAAACTTCTGGAAGGCAAAACAACAGAGGTGGCCAGCTCACTTCCGGCGGTGCGTGACGGCGCGTCCGGTGGAGTCTAGTGGTGATGTTGGCGGCGTTGAAAAGCTGACGAAGAGAAGATCACAATGATGCCGGAGGTTACGAACCAAAGCGTCAGGAACACAGAAAAAAATGAGGGCAAAGAGGCACGGGTGGAGTCTGGAAGGAAGAGCAACCTGGTCATGGCAGCGTCTTTCGGCGGCGCGTGGAGGCGCGTTTGGAGGCGGATGGCAGCGGTTTTGGTTGCGATGGAAGCACGGCGACAAGACGATCAAGATGGTTACGGGAATGACGAACCAAAGCGTCGAAAAGAGAACGAAAGAAGAGGCCAAAGAACACTGCCGGAAAGGAAAAAACAATGGGGCTATGAACTAAAAGTCCTTGGAAAAAAAGGCCTAAACTCTTGATACCATGTTAGAAACAAGAGACTGAGAGAGAAATTTGAAAAGTGTATTATTGAGTTGTATTCAAAGGTACAATATACAAGGGGTATTTATAGATACTAAATGAATCAAAGTAATAAAGACATAGAATCCTACATTAATGTACAGATATACTATATAAATATAGACGATACTAAGTGATTTTAATGATTATCTAAATTGATTCTAATGATTCTCTAATACTTGGTATACCCTAACCTACCCTACCTACACCCCTAATATATTATATGATATATATGTAAAAGTTATATATGTAGTAAAAAAAAGTGAATGTTAAAGTCATGATCTTCCTCTTATAAAAATTTAAAATAAACACTAAACTAGTTGATAATCATATTATTTGTAATTTTATGTTGAACTTCTTTAATATTTTATTATTTTTAATTTTAATTTGAATTTTGTTTTTTCTATTTTATTAATATGTTATATATATGATTGCTATTGTTGAATTTTATCGGGTAGGATAAGGTTTATAACTCTAGGGTGTGGGTAGGGTTAAGGTTGAGAGATTCTCAGTCCACAGTCATGGGTAGAGTAGGGTAGGATTTTAAGAAAGTTTTCAACCTGCAGATAAGGTTAGGGTAGAATCCAAACCTTACCCTACCCTACCCATTGCCAGCCCTAATATTAACCACTTGAAAAATGGATTTTTTTAATAAATTAAAAAAATTATTTTCAAACATACGTTATTTGAACTTTAATTTTTCCGATACATTTTTTTTATTCTAGGCAAGTTCGCTGCACCCCCGACAAACTCCATCATATTAATAGAGTTCGCCTCACCGCCATCGAACTTCACTTCATATAAAAATTATGAAGTTCGCCGCATTCCCTGGCGAACTTCACTTCGAATTCTCATTAATAACTTATGGACACAAATTCTTAAGTTTCACAATGGGCAATGACAATTATTATCATCGTCTCCAGAGTACATAGGGCTGCCTTTGTTTTCACGGATAGAACACTGAGACAGGGACACGAAGACACAAATCGTATTTGATAGATGAGACATGGATAGAGACATTGTGTCCAAAAACATTGAATTAGTGTATTTTGTGTCTATACTGACAGGAAGGACAAAAGACACTACTAAGGAATACAACTTATTTTTTATTTTTTCTTTTATTATTCTTGTTAATTTTTTATAATTATATTTTTTCTCAAATTTGTTGAATGAAAACAAATGAAAATAAATTGGATTTTCATAATTTGTTTTAGTTTATCACCAAACAGAATATAAAATCACAAAATTTTGTGTCTCTATCCTTTGTGTCTTGTTCTCAATGTCTTATCTTGTACTCTTCTCAGAAACAAACGCAACTTAGTAGTACACAGGAAGAATAAGTCGTATTTTTTGGGGGGAATAAGTCGTATTTTTTTGGAAAAATAATGTTTTTTATTTATAATAAAAAAAATCCTGGTTAAATATGACTTATTCATGTGTACATGTGTTTGAGTTTTTATTCCGAACTGAATTTTAGGGA
The DNA here is from genome assembly GCF_003086295.3 of Arachis hypogaea. Taxonomy (NCBI): domain Eukaryota; kingdom Viridiplantae; phylum Streptophyta; class Magnoliopsida; order Fabales; family Fabaceae; genus Arachis; species Arachis hypogaea. Next base: position 6,359,147 of record NC_092038.1, read on the forward strand.
GAATCTAAGTGAAGTTCGTCGGGGTGTGACAAACTTAACTAAAATTAAAAAACAAAAAACGTACCTAAAAAATTAAAGTTCAAATAACATGTTTCTAAAAATAAATATATTTTTTAATTTATTTCAAAAAAATTCGAAAAAAACCCCTTGCAAAACTACCCACATTTCTCTCATTAAAATAATTAATTATGTTTTAATTTATCAAGCATTATATATAATAAATTAATAATAATAATAGTAGTAAAAGTATGTCTTTAAAAAAAATGTAACACACATTTTTTTATAATACGCCAGTTGACATGATGTAGTGTGCAATTTTACTAGAACATAACTTTTTAAAAATATTTCATCTTAAAAATAATAGAAAAATAGCTGAACATAGATGATAGTGTCTAGTAGTGTTTGTGAAGTGGCTAGTTTTTTCAATAAATATATTTAGCACAATTATAAACTAAATTGTGCATTAACCTTTTTTTTTTGGGACAAACATAAAGTCACTTCAAGATTTTTTTTTTGGGTATTCACTCCAAGATGTCTTTATAGGTACCTCCTTAGAAATGCTAAATTGCTAATGACAAACATAAAGTAATATTGAAAGTTTTTTTTTTTATTAAATCTAGAAAACGACATAAATGATTAAAGTTTTAATTTTGAAGGTAAATCTTATTAATCACTGCACATATAATTATATCCCTTATTAATAAACATAACTAATAATTAAAGAGCACGTCAATACCTATTTGATCAGACTATTGGGACCAACGAAGATGACTTATCCTAGATCTAGTATAGGATGTTGGCTAAGGTTCTCACGCTTAAATTATTTGATTTTGATTGAACATTCTCTTAGACTTCCATGGTTGATGATTGATTCTGTTAGGCACAAACCTAATAAACAATTAGGTCAGACATGGGTTAGAAAGGATGGCCTTGAAAATTAAAATAGATATATATGTCCCTGATTAACGGCAACGAATAGGGGCTTATGAAAATTTATTTTCTTTGCTCTTAAGTAACTAGTGTTAAAAAAGTAGACACAAATGGAGAATTTTGGAAGATGCAATCACAAGTAAAGGTGATCAATCTAGTATAAAAATTCACGGAGATTAATTGTCATCAAAATCAAACTATAATTGACAATTATTTAAATATTATCTCTAGGATATAAAACAACTTTTCGGAAAGACTAAAAAAAGAGTAATTAGAAGTATAATGATTTCCACCATTTGAAATATCATCCCCTTTTTAGAATGTAAAAAGTTAACTTTAGCTTAGATAAAGCGGAATCCACCACCTATCAATCTATATAAGAATAGAAAATAAAGTAATGAACACTTGCATTTGGTCAACCAAAACACCCTAGACACAAGCAATTGGGCAAAGAATCAATGCACGGAACCATGATAGAATGGTCATTATTTACAAAAGGAAGTTTGAACAGTATTTTTTCCCCCCTAGACTTCATCATCAAAACAAATCATGACCAAATAATGCTACAATTCAATATTATATTATATTATATATATACTGAAATTAAATATTAAATATAAGGTATAATTTAAATATAAAACAGGAATTAGGACCTGTATATATATGAACTAAAAACTACTGTCCGAGTTGGACAGACAATGGGAATAAAACTTAAGACGATTGCAATTTGCAAGTTGCAACTAAGAAAAACTTTTCTGGAGATTCGGAACCAAGTGCAATGTAACAGCATCATCCTTCGGAAGGTTATTATTGTTTTAGATCGGTTTGTGAGTTGGTATTACCATTCTGCCGCTGTTGTTGTTGAAGATGAATGTTTTGTTGAGATGCAGTAGAAGCTTGCTGCTGCTGCTGAAACATCAGAGGGTTGACAGAATGTTGCGGAATCAAGCAACCGGATGAGTGCGACTCCCCGTTCAGCTCGGCCGTAGCGAGCTTTAGTCGTTGAACCTCGGCAGTGAGAGCCTCGTTTAGAGCTGTTGGTAGAGATACACAGAGCACACGAGTAATAAGCATAAATAAAGCAATCAGTGAATTAATTTTAGTCTCCAATAGTGCTGCTACAAATGACAACTACCACTAATTGGATAAAATGTAGCAGACAAGCAATTATGACTCTTAACAAAACCTCAAATAATGAAGGTCAAGCCGTCATAATCATAATTCATAATTGAAAAATTGCAACATGAGAGATAACTCAATCGCTCTATTCAAAGGAACCCTCATGCATAGTCAAATTTAGCAAATGCAGATAGACACATCACAAGTAGATGTTTCTTATTACTCAAGCATGCATGTGCCATTATTTGAGAGGTCTTCAATCACGTATGTTACACAAGAAAAACTTCAGTACATAAGTCCTTTGGATTAAGCATTTTGGATTTAGTTGGCACAGAAGGATAACGGTTGTTCCAAATGGTATAGGTGTTATTAATTCTATCAATATTTGGTATTTTGGGTTTACTGTCAATGTCAGCATGCATATCTGCTACTCTTCAATCATCAATCTCCTCTGCTACTAGGAAGTTCTAATGGAAATTACCATCCAATTAGGCCCTGGCAACAGTAACCAACGCCTTGCACACAAGCCACCATAAAACTGAAATTCTTACAAAAGACTCTAGCCACACTATAGATCTAGGAATTCAACTATAGGAGCTAAAAAACAAACACCATATAGGAGCTCTATCAACAATTTTTTGACATGCTATTTGCGTTTCATTTTCCACGCTTCTAATAACTTTATCATGACATGAAAATTCTACTACAGAGCTTATCCACACTTAAGTACTGTAGAAGTGAGCTAAGATATTTCCTTTTTTCAACCTTAAATACATGTTTTTATTCTATGGGCCGACGACCAAACTGCACAACCAACTTTTGTAGCCTATATTCAGTTACCTGAAATAAACTCATCATAGGAAGTATTGAAAATGTATATTAACAAACAATATAATCTAAGCAACTGCTCATCTGCACAAGGCCATATGTGAAGAAACAAGAAAGGGTACATGTTTCGATCATTTACCAAAAAAGTAAAGAAAACAAAAGTTGACAGAAATTCAAAAGACTGCCTAAGGTAAAGAAGAAAAATACCATCTCGGAGTTTTGCCTGTTGTTCCATGGATTGAAGGCGAAATTTGAGCTCACTATTTTGGTTAGTGAGTCCAACAGAATCCCTCTGTGTTCACGCAAAGGAAAGGAGCGGCGTGAGAAAACAATTACCATGATCGCGGCACTAAACAAAAACAGACAATAGAAAACATTAATATGCTCCCACCTGCAACAGAGTAAGCTGTGCAGAGAGTGTGGTGGCCTCAGTTTGTAGGGTCTGGACCTTATGTTCCAGCTCAGAAATGTACCGCATCTTCCTTTCTTTGGATCGTGCAGCTGACTGCCGATTGGCCAGAATCCTGATTTGAATCCAGTCCCAAATAGAGTCAATCATTGAAGCATTAGAACTTACTAGAAGTGTAATACTAAAAACACACGCTATATGTATAGTTTTAATCTATACTTAGGAAACTATAGTTTGGCGCAATTAATGCTCAATTCACAAACCATGGATGTTGGAATGTAACAAATTCGAGAGTAGGTCAAACATGTTCAAATGAGTTGAAATCAGTTTATAATTGTATCTTCAAAAAGACAGTTGAACTTTGAACTAGTCTAATGCTGAAAACAAACACAACTGGGATATCAAATGGTATACAACACCTCTTTGCACGCTTAGGATCCATCATAGCAATCTCAGCAAGCTTCTCATTGGCCATGATCTTCTTCAACTCAGGGCCACTAAACTCACCATTCCCAAACTCCAAGCTGAAAGCACCAGTGTTCCCATCAATTCCATTCGAGGAAGGCGGCCGAGCAGACCCAGGCGATGGCGGCAACCTTGGCGACTCATCATTGAAATTCAACTTGCCAATGAAACTATCCATAGACACACTCCTATAGTGGCGGCTCGTGGGAGCGACGCCGCCAACAACCTCACCAGCAGCACTCCTCTTCTTAACACCATCCCTCTTCTCCCCACAACTCTGACTCATCATTGAGTTGCCGCTACTCTCAGCTTCATTATCACTACTATCACCACCACCATTGTTGTTACTAGTCTTGGTTCCACTAGCTCTACTATCCAAATCATCACGATTACTATTGTTATTATTAATAATAATCTCGTTACCGTTCTTCTCATCAGATGAATTATTGTTAAACGCGTCATTGATGCTATCCAAGTTCATGTAAGCAGAGAAAAGATCATCAACTACTTCACCTTCAGGGGAGAGCTTCTTCTCCCCTGATCCCTCCGCATTGGGATCAGCGCTACTCCAGGAACCAGATTCCTTCTTAACAAGCTGCGCAGGCTTCTTCAACGGAATCAGCGGCGGCGACGACTGCAAAATGGTGGAGAATCCAAACGGTATATCGCTGTTGGAGCGACGGTGCGTTTTCCGAGGAGGGGGCAGCGGGTTGCCGGTGCCCCGGGCAGATGAGAAAGGCGAAGACGGAGGGAGGAGAGAGTGTTGTTGCTGTTGCTGTTGGTGGCTGCTGACGTCACGATCTTCCATGGAGACGTCAGCGGAGGCTTGGTCGGAGATTGAAGTTGAGGAGTCAGCGCCGCGGAAGGGAGAGGGGCTTAGCGGTGGGAGAGAGTCGAGTGAGAAGAACGATGGTTGGGATAGGGATCGGGTGTGGGTGGGTGTAGGTGAACCCATTTGGTGGTGAGTGAGTGTGGAGCGCGGGATCTGAGAGTATGGGGAAATGGGCGGGATCTGGTGCGGGTGAGACGGTGGTATACCCGCACGCTTCATTCCATCTCCACCGTAGAAATGTTGTTGCTGATTATTGTTATTAGCACGCATTTGTTGGAATTGGGGTATTGTGAGCTGCTCCATGGTAAGAGTCTGTTTGAGAAACGAAGACGACGAAGACGACGTCGTTCCGAATGAGGATTGAAGCCTTTGCATCATGTCATTATTGTTGTTGGAGTCTTCATTGTCACCCATTTTCGACAAAGGGAAAAATCAAGTCCGCGTAATCTGAAACCGCAAAACCCGTTAATCAGAGTTTCTGGAAGTAAAAAAGAAAAGACAGGAACATGAGTGAGAGGGTGAGCATTTTACGTTGTTGAGAACGGGTGAGAGAGACGAAGAAGAAGAAGAAGCATTGATTAATAGAAGAAGGGGTGTTAACTTTGTCTCTGGCGGAAATGCCGAAGGAGCAGGCGCTTATCTCTCCAAGATTCACTCTCTCAGACCAAATTAATTATAAAAAGAAAAGAGAATGCTCACACACACACACAGACACACGCTCTGTGTTTTCTTTCTCTCTCTATCCCTTTTTTTTCTTTTCTCTCTCTATTATTATTAATTTCTCTTTCTACAACGACGACGATGACTACTACACGGATTTCATGACTACTACGCGTGAATTTAATAAGAATTTGCATTTCGCCCTAATTTGCATTTCCTCGCCATTTGAGTTTCATTCCGGCCTCATTTCAATTTCATTCCGACCTCATTTGTCTTACTCTTGTTTAATCTCCCCCTTCCCGTGTTTTGCTTTGTTTTTATTTTATCTCCCACTCCTTATGTTTCCGCAGCCACCGTTTTTTACACCTCTGCCTCAAATATTAAGGGTGAACTACCAACTTAGCTCAGGTCTATTTTTTCAAATAGCAATAAGACCTTTTAAGCTAATGGACAATTTATTCAAATAAATAATTTGGCTTTCAATTTTATTAGAATATATATTTTTTAAAACGGATATTAAAATATATTTTTTTATAAATTATATAAATTATAGGAGTTTTGAGAATTATTTTTGAAGTCAAACTGTACATAATTTGTCATAAGAATGTGACAGTTTGTGTGTAAATTATAAACGTACATAAACTGCTACATTTTTTGTATTTATATTTTTTTATTTTGCATCACTGTATTCATGGCATTAGTTTCACTGCATTGTTTATTCTGCCATTATTCAGCTTTCTCTTTTTTTATGTATATATTTTTTTGTTGATTTTTCACCAACCTTTTTGATTATTTTTATTTTAATTTTATCAAAAGATCAATTTTTTTTGTCCTGGGATATTGTGTATATTTATTTATTTTTGTTTTAATTTTTTTCAGAATATGCCTTCTCTAACTATTGGTTTATTTTATTGGCTAAATTTTCTGCCATTTGATCAAAGAAATCTCAATAATGCTCCTGATTCTTCCTTCAAGTTTAAGAACAATTTATTTTTATATAATATCAAATATGAAATAAATTTCAATCTTAAAATAATTAATTGCATTTATATAGATCAACTATTAAAAAATAAGACTAGTAAGTTAATCTATTATTCATCATAACTCTTTTAATTCAGGTAGTATGTACTCAGTACTAAATAAAAAAAATTAACAAATTGAAAATCTTTTTATTATAGACCAGCTAAACATATTTTTATTATTTTCAACATTTAGAAATACGATATCTTTAAAAAAATTAAATGTAAAAAATTGAAAATAAAAATTATTTTAAAAAATAAAAATAAAAAACGAAATCTAAACCTGTTCTTAACAACCATTCTCTCTTTCCACGATGAGATGTGTTTAACTAGGAGCAAACTAGAGCAAAAAATACATATATACACAGAAACCGCGAGACCCCTGCCGCAGTTTCTAGCTATTTCGTATATCAACATAAACCGCTCTAGATGTATAGTGGTCTATGCACGTTTGTAATTCACACACAAACCGCGACACCTTATCGCGGATTATATGCAGTTTAGCTTCAAACGTAATATATTTTGATATCTGTTTTGTAAAATGTGTATTCTGGTAAAATTAGAAGTCAAATTATTTATTTTAATAACGGACGCTCCAAGAGAAGCTGTGAGAGGAGAAGCTCCAGAAGTAGTCACGAACAACTTCCAGAGAGGTGTGGGTGTGGTAGCCGACCCGTCCTCAAATGGTCAAGAACATATGCGAATTCAGGGAGACCATTTTATGGTTGTTCTAACTATAATATAAGTGATTTTTGTTAATGTCTATAGCTATTGTCATTGCTCTTTCAATTTGTAACATTTCTTCTCCATGGCCATGAAATGTAGTTGCCGAGCGTTGATAAGAGGTGGTGTGATCTCTTTATGTGGGATCATAAAGTTCAGGATGAAGAAGTAAATGTAGATAATCATGAATTTGAAATATAACAGTGGAGAATAAAATTTGTCTGAAAGATTGGAAGTTTGGAACCTGAAGTTAAGACTCTACAAATGGCATTTTGTTTGTTGTTGGTTATTATATTACTAATTGTGATTATTGTCTATGTAGCATGGAAGTGGTGAAGGCCATTTGGATATTTTATAATAGAAAAGCCTAAATGCGATGGTTATGGTTGTTGTACCCTATGAACAGATGCATAGAATGATAACACAATGTTCTACTTTGTCAATGTTATTACTAATTGTAATTTAGAAATGAAAGAATATGAGCAAAAGAACAATAATAAAATTTTAAACATTCAATGATACATGGGTTTGGAATGGTAGGGGTTGGCTGTTGAGTGGGTTTTGAAATTTCAGTAGTTTTAGGTTGGTTGATACATAGGTTTAAAATTGGGTTAGGAAGAATGGCCCTGGAGCTTGGTCCTGTTCTCAGTAAAACTGGTTGGGTAGGGACTTCATCTTGGATGGTGGTTCTTCTAAATATGTTGGAACAGATATTCCATGCTCACAGTATACATGCACCTCTCTTTTGTTTTTTTCAGCATAGAAGCACATCTCCAAGAGTTAGCATCGAATTTAGTTTCCTTAGACCAATCTCTAATGACCTGTTTGGAACCAGCCACCAACAGTGTTCCATCTTATTATACCCAAGTTCTTTGCAGTACTCTCTGATAAAAAATACATCTAGTCAATCTAGGCCAAATTTTGAAATCTCTGAAATATGATCCCTGATGTATGAGATGACATCGTTTTCACTAGTCACAAAGAATTTTCATGGTGACACACAATATTAATGAGAACCATTTGCAAATAAAAAATTATAATCAAAATTGTCATCAACCAGGAACGCACAATAAACCCAAACCCTAAACCACCATGAAAACACATAAACTACATATATATTTCTGTTTTTAGCACATTTCAACCATAACTACCATCATCATCACAGACAAAAACAAACAATAAAAACGAAACAACAACATAAAAAAAATCTTAACAAAAATTAAAAAAAAACACAACATAGCAAAAGAGATGAACGAATGAAAATCGATTAACAATGTAGAAAAAAGGAAAGAAAAAAGCCATGATCAAGAAAAACCGAGGAGTAGAAGTAGCTATTTAGTTTCTCCTTTCTACTTTGGTTATCTGTAACAACTAAGATGCTTATCGTCAGATCACTACGCATGCGATAGAAATGAGACAATTAAAGTGTAGTTGCTTTCTTTGAGAGAATACCAGAAAAAATTTCTCTCAAAGTGGAACTATTGAAGAAAATAAGAAGAAAAAGAAGAAACTTTGTTGGTTTGAGATAGGAATAATAACTCAGCATGTTAAATTCCTCCATATACACTAAACAACATCGTGTCTATATTATTTGGACGTTAAAAATAAAACAGCGTTGTTTTGGTAATCTAGTGTGGTCTCCATTTAATCACATCATCTTTTTATCACTGAATGATCATGAGTTATTTTTGTTAAATTCAGGGACAACATTGAAGTCGTTAAAAATTTGGAAACGACTCTAAAATTCAATTGTTCAAAATAATCTATAATATTTTAAAAATATTTTGATAATATTGTTATGAGATGCTTATCTGAACTAATAAAAAAGATTGAACATGAGGTGACGGTGCTTCAAAACTTCTAAAATGCTCGTGTTATATATATATATATATATATATATATATATATATATATTAGGGTTAGAACTAGATGCTCAATTACTGAAGTATGAGGACATTTATAGAAGTATTGGTATAACTGACTATTTAGAATGGAATAACCAGCGATTGTAGGAGTGGTTTTAAAATATATAAAAAAATTAAATACTATTTTAATTTTATAACATAAACGTTGTGCCTTGTGCATCAAATTAATACTAAAGCACATGTTAATTAAGGGAAGAGCCCATTGTATTACAGACCCATTCCTTTACGAGTAGTATGTTTTTTTAATTTTTTACGGGCAAATTTCCATCCAAATCTATATTTGGTATGAATCATATTTTTACTAATTGCTTTTGCTTCTTAATTATGTAATCGCATTTCTTCTTTTATAAAAAAGAATAAATAAAATATTCCCGTTTATCTATCTCTTTTATTTGTCAAAATAAACCACATCAATTTCCAATTTTGCATTGGTGGGGTTGGGGATAAAGATTTGTTCGGAACTTCATATTCTCACTATCTTATTATTCTTTCTCATCTTTACGAGAAAGAGCTAGCTTCTTGTGCTTTACATAGCACAAGTGGCCACACAAAATATATATATATATATATATATATATATATATATATATATATATATATATATATATATATATATATATTGTGGATTTAGTTAAATTGTCCAAGGGCATTATTTAAGAGAATAAGTTTTTTTTATTAATATTTTAACAGCATAAAAAATTAAATGATCACATTAATAAAAATAGAAAAAGTATGAGAAACCAATAGAATATTTGTATAATGTGTATAATAGATGTTTAGAGAGTATTAGAGATATAACCATTAGTGTTACCTTTTTCCATCAGTTAAAACTTTTGAGATGAGTGGTATCATGATATGATATTAGAGCTCTAGATCCGAAAGGTCAAGAGTTCGATCCTTAATGAATCCGAAAATCAGTTTATCCTAGTACTCAGATGGTTATTCTAGATAGTATGGAAGATGTTTTTTGCGGGATCCATAAAAATAACTAATTTTAATATTTAATATTTTAAAAAACTTATTTAAACACATCAATCTTATTAAATTATTGTGTAAAACTCTTTACGTTTCGTTACATCAAAATTAAACCTTTTTATACTCTTCATATTGATTGTACATCATGGTCAATATGCATGGCCAAAAATTTTAAATAAATGAAAAAATAAACAAAATTCAAGCCCATATGCAAGCAGTGGGAAAAAAAATCAAAGACCATAATATCCGTGTTGTGCATGCAGCCATAGTTATCATAATCGAACCGGTGATCGAACTGATCAGGTTACTGAATTACTGAATTATCGGTTCAATTGATAGATTACTGGTTGAACTGATTAACTCAGTATATATATTTATTTTATTATTATATTATTATAGGTAAAAACCCACATACAGTTGTTTTCATGTGAAGTTGATATTTAAAAACCGTTAGATGATTTGATAAATTTGACTAAATATCATCTAAGAATTTTCAACTATCAACTTCATATGAAAACAACTGCATGTGAGTCTTTACCTATTATTATATACTAAAAGTATTTATTAAAAAAATAATAATAATAGATATCATATAATTATGAAAAGAAAAAATAAATTATGATTAATAAATTTTTTTGTTTATATTTTTAATTTGTATATATTTAATGAAATTTATAGTTAAATAAAATATAATTAATTTAAAAATGAGTGACTTTAAAATTAAAATAAATTGAATATAAATAAAATAAAAACTTGGTATTTGTATTATAATATGTATATATGCTAACAAGAAATGTGTCAGCTTGGTGGTACAACCTTCCTGGAACCTTATGTTAGCCATTTGAAAAATTTTTCAAAAATTCACAAGGCTTGACACTTGGCAGTATTAGAGAACATATGGAGTATGGTGTTCTTCTACAATGCTAGTGCGTCATAGGCTCTCCTTTAAATTTGACCGATTCATATTGGATTTGACCGATTTAATGTCTTAAGCGGTCCGAAGATTGGATGGAACCGGTATTAAATCCGGTTTACCGATTTTCTAATCGAACCGGCCAACCCATTGACCAGTATATCCTTAAATAAAATTCAGATTCGCAACGAATTAGTCCTTAACCTATCTAATTTGGAGATACCATGTACAACAAAAAAAACTAAAAATTTTGACTTGGAAGAAATTTGTAGTATAAACATTCATTAATTGATATATATGAAGGACTTGAGTCCAAAATTTTCCTCCCTCATACATCGTCATTGAAAAAATTTTGTATTGCAAATGTGCAATTTTGTTTAAGTTTATAACGGTTTTGGTTAAGACTTAAGAGTGATGCGTTTTGTTTGAAATCTATTCTTATTTGTATGTTTTGTTAACTGAGAGTTAATAAAAATTGAGTTTACTATCTTTTAATTTCTATCCTTAACCTAACTTTTTTTTTACCTACATTTTTTTTACATGGAACCTGCTCAAATAAGTATAATGATATAATTTTAGTATGTCCGGAGCCAAAAGTTAAAAGAAACAAAATCTTTAGGTTTAAAACTTTTCAAATGACAATCCAAGTATATAGTGGCGGATCTTTATGCGGACAATGAGCGCTAAATTTTTTATAAAATTATTAGTAGTTATTGATTAATTAAAAAGGGAAAAGTTTTGGGGTCAATAATTTTTTAAAAAGTTGGTCAACATTTAATCATAAAAAAATTGAATGATTTTATACTATTAGATTTAATCTCACACCATTAAAAATATTATTGATGACCAATTTATAATTACAAAATACAAAAGTTGCTGACTCTCTAACACTTCTCAATTAAAACAATTAGTTAATTACCTAGAATTTCTCTTTTAAAGTAAGATACTTTGTGTTCAAGTCTCATCTTTATCATTTACCCAATATATTATTTTATATCAAATAAATACCGATAACTAATTAATTGAGGACCAATAAATTAAATCCTTTACACACTCAATGAAATAATTATTTTTTTTAACAATAATTTAGTTATTTATATTAAAAAAATTACTAATTTTTTTATTTTGATTCAATTATTAAAAATGTTAAGTCACTCAAAATTCAAAAGGATATTATTTTAAAATTATCTTTATTTGTAAATTTATTTATTTCATGTCATATTTTTAACAAATTTAAAAATAATTTTATTTATAAATTTTATTTTAATATAAATTTTATTATATAATAATTTTTACATTAACATTTTTATTAATTTCCTACAATAATTTTTCAAGCTCTGCCACTATAAACACCCTATTAATAATTTCAGTTTTAGCCTCTTTTTTTTTTTTGTTGAACAGTCTTAGCATTCTATGTGGGTTGTTAAACCCTATTAATTTTGATATATTTTTTATTATATTTGTGTTATAGAATGATCTAAATATTTACACTGAATCCTTCTCTAATTCAATACTAATTGTCGCTCGAATTCATAACTTGGCTCAATTTTAACCTGATATAAATGTCACTTACTAAACATGAGATCTCTTCAAATACAAAAAGGTCCGATCGTTATAAAAGATATTTTTTTTTATTTACCGTAAAAAATACTATCTAATGGAAAACTTTGTTGTTTCCCGACATATGACATCCTAACCCTAAATTTTATATGCAGTGACATCCTAACCTTAATTTTTATATACGTAGTGACTACTTTTTATATTAGCTTATTACATGATTAATCATATTTACATGCAAAACTAGTGTTGCATTCCATAAATATAAAAATTATAATAATGTATAGGAATTATATTATCAGTCTATCACCCAAATTTTACAAGAAATTAGGGTATATTAGCTATACAGTATTATCTTAAAAGAAAAAAGAAAAAAACTCAGTAATTTAATTTACCCAGACATACCAAAGCTTCCTTATTATTATTTTTCCTGGTGGTTATGGTTAGGTTGGTGTGTATTATTATTTTTAGTCATTAATTTTGAGTGCTTGTCCTGTCATAACATTTACCCAATATAATGGTAAATGAACCTAGCTACTCCAAAAATGGTTGATAACTAATTAAGGACGAACATCATCAAATGGAGATATTAAATGAATAAATAAATATAAATGATGTTCCAAAACTAATAGTAGGTCTTATTTATGTATTTATTTATTCGTACATAATTAATCAGTTTGGCTCGCTATTATATATATATAATGCATTATACTGATTTAGGTGTAAAAGTTGTAGCCACGTCTTTTGTTATTTTGTCAAAATTTTATATGATTACATTAACATTTCTCAAGTTTTTACATATACAAATATTTAAGTGGTACACACATGAATTATTGAGTGGTTTACACAAATAAGTGCATGTTTGGGCACCATTATTTTGTTAAAAAAATATTTTTTCAATGAAAAAAGATCTTTTTTTATTTTTTAACGTGTTTGGCAAATTTCTAGTAGTAAAAGTAAAAGCACTAGTAAAATTAAAAAAAGATATTTTTTGAGAAGTTGTAATTTACATCTTTTTTTAAAAGATCTTTTTTCCTTAAAAAAAAGATGTTTTTTACGTAATAAATAAACAAAAAAGTATTTTTATATTGTTATACCCAAACATAATTGATGGATAAAAAGACCTTTTTACATGAGATATCCAAACATAAAATTACTTTTACTTCTCTATAAGATCTTTTAAAAAAAGATAACTCGAAAAAAGATATTTTCTTAGAAACTCACCCAAACAAGCCCTAAAATAAAAAGAGGAATTAAATTACTAGATTATTTTTAATTCAACTTTTATTATGTATTTGTCTTTTTTCAATTTACGTGTGTAAGTCAAAATTTATATATAATACTATAATATAATAGTCAAACACCTGCAATAATTTATTAACATTTTTTTAACATATTAATTAACAAGTAAATCCTTGTAGAACTCGGTAGAACTACAATTTTTAATTTTTTTTTTCTTTGTAAATTCACTCATCTGCAAAGGATTTATAATGTTTTAAGCATGTTAACAAGAATCGTTAGAAAGGTCAAGCTATTAGTGTTGTTCATAAATTCTTGTCCACAACAACGATTTATTAAAGAATGACATTGATGTCGGCTTCTTTCCCCGTTTGTGCAACATCTAAACCCTATTTATTCTCCAAACCAATTGAATAAATATATTAAGTTAGATAAGACTAAATTTTCATTTTGGTATCTGATATTCACGCGATTACTTAATTTGGTTTTCAAAATTTAAAATTATCTATATTAGTCCTCTAGATTTAATTCCGGACATCAATATAGTCCCTCGACTCTTTCTCGCGATAACTACTAGACAAATGGAGTACTGAGATAGCACCCTCCCTACCACGCTGGATGATGAGTAAACGACGCCGTTTATCCTTGACGCCTAAACAAGTAAAAAAAGAAGAATAGTGGAGGTAGAGAAGAACAATAATACTTTATTTTAGATCTCCATTGTTTCTTCTCCCTTTATATATAAAGCAACGAGATTTCTGACTTGTTTAGGTGCCAAGGGTAAATGACGTTGTTTACTCATCATCGAGCGTGACAGGAAGAGTGCTATCTTAGCATTCTGTTTGTTTAGTTGTCGTCGAAAAGAGTTGAGGGATTACATTGGTGCCCAGACTTAAATCTGGAGGATCATTATAGGTAATTTTGATTTTCGAGTACTGAAATGGATAATCGCGTGAATCTTAAGGACCAAAATGGGAATTTAGTCATTAGGTTAAGACAATCTAATCATTTAATTAAATTTTGTTGAGTTAAATCTCAAAGTAGTCCCTGAACTTGTACTCGAGTCTCAAAGTAATCATTGAAATTAATAATTACTCAAATTCGTCTCCGAAATTGCCCTCCAAAACTCATAGTAGAACTTAAAATAATTTTCGTCCATCCTTGCCATTGAACAGGATTAAAACAACGTCGTTTTGTATTATAAAAAAAAAAAAAACAGAGCCTCCCCCTCCCCTTCCCCTTCTCCAAACGCTCACTATCTCTTTTCCTCCCTCTCATCTTCGGCATCTCTTTCTGGCCACCCACCAATGCCCATCTCAACTTTTCCTCCCTTTTCACTAAAATATGCATCTTTCACCTCTTACAACCATCTCTCTCTCTCTCTCTCTCTCTCTCTCTCTCTCTCTCTCTCTCTCTCTCTCTCTCTCTCTCTCTCTCTCTCTCTCTCTCTCTCTCTCTCTCTCTCCGAAAGCCTTTCTATCAGCGTCAGTCACTACCAACAATATTTAAAGACTGCATAGACTCCTTGCGTTGTGTTGGTAGCTCTATCGTTGCCGTTTTCGTTGCTCTCTCTCTCCCTAAACTACCTCTGGCAACCTTTCTATTAGCGTCAGTCACTATCAATAATATTTAAAGACTGCATAAATTCATTGCGTTACGTTGATAGCTCTATCGTTGTTATTTTTGTCATTCTCGTTACTATTAAAATGTTATTTAATTTTTATAAAAACGGATAAGAACAGAACGGATACTTACAAAAATAAATTAAAATAAAACAGTCTATTATCTATAAATAAAAATAAAATGGATAATAATAAAATAAAAAAAATGAAATAAGATCAGATAAAATAAAAATTTCCTCCTATCTACCCCACTGCCACTCCTAATTGGACTACGTACAAATTAAAGAGAAAAGATGATGATATAATAATAAGCACTCCTTCCTCAATCCTTTCGTGGATAAATGTACAAGCTTAGCCATAGAAGGTCAAACCAATATTTGTCGGCACCAAACCTTCAATCACGAAACTCTAACCTTAGGGTGCGTTTTTATAATATTTTATTACAAAGCATTGCTATATGATAATGTTCTTTCGGAAAATGCAGAAAACAACAAGGATATATATCATTCTCATGTTGACTTCATTCATTCATAACATTTATAGTATATCACACGATTCACAAATTAAAAGCCACGTTCAAGAGAGTGAAATGTGAAACAAGTTTTGTGGAAAATTAATTTTACAGTTGGTGATGTAAGTTTAAAAATTAAAGTATTTATTATTAAATTTCATAAAAAATTAATAATAAATTTGATATTCAAATGCTATTATATAAGAATATATACTAAAGAGTGTTTATTTATAAATCAAAGATATAATCTAATTGTTCATACCCTGACCCAACGATAAGGCCCAAGTCCAAATGAAAGGCTCAATCCAAAGGGTTGAGCCTCGCCCTGTACCGACCTCCTCCCTACGAAGTCGGTTCTTACCACGACTTATCCTAAAGAAATCGGGGATGAAGATTAGCTGGCAGATAACCACTCATTCAAATGAGTAACTGCCCCTAAAATCTCTCTACCCACTTCCAAGAGCTATATCTCAACCTCCCTAAGATAAAGGGACGGTTATCCACCTTAAATGGCGGAACTACTTCAACGGTGGTTATGGTTCACCACTATAAATACACTGACACCTCTCAGGTATTTCATAAACCCAATACTCTCTAGAACTGTCTTACTCCTTGCTAACTTTGGCATCGGAGTGTCTTTGCAGGTACCACCCCCCATTCTCTCATGCACAAGTCGGACGGGGGCCTTGGATCACAAATCCACTTTGACGTTTTATCGTTCAAACGATTGGACCAACCAAACTTGTCTAACCCATTAATATCCGATTACTCATCGTAACATTGGCGCCGTTGCCGGGGACCCGAGAGATCAACCAGTAATGGCGGACAACTCACCAGAAGATGGTCATGTGGCATCATATTCTGAACAAGAGAATCTAGATACCGGAAACAATGACGCAGACCTAACCCTTCACCAGGGAACCAATGACCAACATAGGGAAGGCACCTCTGGATTCAAAAATCCGAAGATGAACTCCTCTGAGGGACGTGAATCGGAAAAGGATGGACCACCCCATACAACCGAACAAATGGGGCTATTCCATGGCCACTAAGGTCGCTTGGAACAACTGGAACAGGAGCGGGAGCGACAAAGGAAAATAGAAAAGCACTTAAGAGAGGAGATGGAATGACGAAAAGAGTTAGAAGAAAAACTCTTAAAGTTAGAATCCTCCCTCAAAAGTCGAAACTCCCACGGCGACCGAGAAGAGTCACCCCAAGGAGGGGAGGATCCCTTTTGTGAGGACATAATGAGGGCAAAAGTTCCGAGAAACTTTAAAAGCCCTGATATGGACCTCTATGATGGAACCACAGATCCAAAGCATCACTTAAGCAATTTTAAAAGTCGAATGTATCTGACTGACGCTTTTGATGCAACACGCTGCAAAGCTTTCCCGACCACCTTATCGAAAGCAGCAATGAAGTGGTTTGATAGCCTCCCTCAAAGATCGGTCACCAGCTTTGAAAACCTCTCAAGAAAGTTCCTAATGCGGTTCTCCATTCAGAAAGATAAAGTAAAGCATGCACCGAGCCTCCTGGGAGTTAAACAGGAGGTCAGAGAACCTCTGCGTGATTACATGGAAAAGTTCAACAAAGCGTGTTTGGAAATTCAACATATGCCCACAGAGGCAGTCATTATGGGGTTGGTAAATGGGCTTAGAGAAGGTCCCTTCTCACAGTCCATATCAAAAAGGCACCCCACCTCCTTGAGTGATGTACAAAAAAGAGATGAGAAGTACATCAACATGGAGGAAAACGCCAGACTGAAAGAGTTGAGCTGGCGACCTGGGCACCTCTCCTCGATAAAAGATAGAGAGAGGGAGCCCAAGAAGAAGGAAGACCTCGGTCTCGACAGACCCAGGAAATATCACTCTTATACTCCTCTAAAAGTTTCTATAGTGGACGTATACAGAGAAATTTGCAATACTGAAAGGTTGCCGCCTCCTAGGCCCATTAAAAATAAAAAGGGGGAGTCGCAGCTATTACTGCGAGTACCATAAAATATATGGTCACTCAACAAACGACTGTTACGACCTCAAAAATGTGATAGAAAAGCTGGCCAGAGAAGGCCGACTTGATAGATATCTCATGGAAAGGTCGGACAATCATGGGAAGAGAAAGCGAGAGGACGCAGATAGAAGAGATCCACCACCGCAGACTCCGGAGAGACATATACATATGATCTCAGGTGGATTCGCGGGAGGGGGACTCACCAAGTCCTCTCGTAAGAGACACCTCAAGCGAGTCTACTAGGTCGGGCGCGAATCGCTCGACCTTCCTACCATCTCATTTACAAAGGAGGATAGGCAAGGAATAATCCCTGAACACGACGATCCAGTGGTGATAACCATGATCCTGGCCAATGCCCATCTCCACAGAACTCTAGTAGATCAAGGAAGCTCGGCGAACATCCTTTCAAACCCGCGTTTGACAAGCTAGGGTTGGACGAGAGGGAGCTAAGAGCCTACCCCGACACCTTATACGGGCTAGGCGACACGCCAATAAAGCCACTGGAATTCTTACCCCTTCATACTACCTTTGGAAAGGGGGAAAATCCAAAACTCTGAGTATAGACTTGTTGAGTTAAGAAATTAACTAAATAAATTAAGTGATGACAAACATTATTTTTGGGCAAAATAAATAATTAAGTGTTGATTATTTATATCTACCCATAAACTAATTGTTTATTGTTGTAGGCCAAATGTTAATAGCCCAAAAGAAATGAAAAACAAACAGAAAAGAATAATGGGCTGAAAACAAAATAGAAGCCCAAGGAAAAGAAAAGAAAGAAGTCAGATAGGTTGCTCAGATGGATACCCGAACCAAACCCAGCTTAATTTCAATTCCCTCCATCTTGCTCCAATCAAAGCAACGTTCCTCTCCTCTCAAATCAAGTCAAATCAAGTTTCAGAAAAGTAAGAAAGAGAAAGAAAGAAAAAACTTCCTCCATAAGCTAATAACCAAAGAAGCAAGAAAGAGAAAGTTTAAGCTTGAAGCACAGAAGCTAAAGCAGAAAATCTAATCCAAATCAAGCTTAGGTTAAAGGTAATCCATCTCATCTTGCATGCATCAGATCTTCCTCTCTTCTTCCCATCTTTCTGCTCTATCCGAAAATGGCATTCAAGGAAAAGTTGATCTCTGTTCTTCACTGCTACAAATCCACGGTCACTAGAGATTCTTGGGGACCAAGTTGCATCTCTATGGCTCGGATTTGGTTGACCATTGGAAGACAAATTCGGTTACTCCTTCTTGGCTTTCGGTCAAGTTGGAGGAGTCAGAAGCAAAGGTCCTACTTTGTTGTTTAAGAAGGAAAAGTGAGCCTATGGGTTGGTGAAGCTCAAGGCTCAAGGTGTTGACCTTGGAAGAAGAACCAAGTAACTTGCAAGGAGATAAATAAAGCTGGCTGGTTATTCAGAGAGCAAGGAGAGAAAACCAGTGAATTGAGGTTTTGTTCTGAGAAGAGCTCTTTGAAGAAGTTCAACTAACTGGACAGTGTAACCTAATCATTCCGCCAGTATGAAGAACTGAATCAGAGGCTTGCCAATCTGGTTTTTCGCATAGCACAGAGGCTTTTGATGAAGTCAATCTCCTTCATGTTTTACTGATTGTAATGTACTTTTCTAAGTTTATCTTTCTGTAATTTCTTGTGAGAAAAGACATTGTGAGAAAGCTCAAGAAAAAGCCATGAGTGGAAAAAGGCTGAGTGATACACTTGAGAGAAAAGCCTAGAGTTATTCTTCTGATTTCTTTAGGATGGTTAAGTGTCTTGTATCTTGTACCTGTAAGGTATCCCTTTCTTAGTTGGTTTAGCACTAAGAGGTATAGTTAGGTATTAGCATAGCCAATGTCAAGTTAGGTTAGAACTTGAGTGTGAAAGGATTGGGTCAATCCTGTATTATTGGTGTATGTAATACTGTTAACTATAGTGAAATTCTTCCATAGTTGTGGAGGAGACTGGATGTAAGTTGCATAGCACAAGGCAACCGAACCAGGATACATGCTGGTGTTAGCTTTTCTCTTCTCTGCTGTGTTCTGTTTTCTGATATTCATGAGAAAAAAATAAATTGTCTCATAAATTTTTGCTGCTGAGTTCAAACAGAATCAAAACTGCAAATTTGTTTTAAAAGGGTAATAACAGCAACCAAAAAGGAAGGCATAGATTCAACCCCCCTTCTCTAAGCCTACCACAACCTTCAATTGGTATCAGAGCTAAGGTCTCAAGAATCAAGCTTAACTGCTTGGAGCAAAGATCCAATGGCGAACAACTTGGGCACAACCACAGTTGCTTTCACCCTCTCTGAAGGCCAGTCAAATAACCGGCCACCTTTCTTCAATGGGAAGAACTATTCCTACTGGAAAGAAAGGATAAGGATCTTCATCCAATCCATTAACTACAACATATGGAAGATTGTTGTGAGCGGTCCAAAGATCCCAACAAAAACAAGTGCTGATGGAGTGGTGACTCCAAAAGAAAAAGCCGAATGGAATGAAGATGATAAGAAGAAGATAGAGCTGAATGCTAAAGCAATCAACCTTCTTCACTGTGCTATCAGCTTTGAAGAGTACCGGAAGGTGTCTAGATGCAAGACAGCCAAAGAAATCTGAGAAAAACTCCAGGTTACACACGAAGGCACTAAACAAGTCAAAGAAACGAGGATTGATATGCTGCGAAAAGAGTATGAGATGTTTAGCATAAAGGATGGAGAAAGCATTGATGAAGCATTTGAGAGATTCTCAATCATAATCAACAACCTTGATGCTATGGGTACAAACTATGCAGAATAAACCTTGGTGGAAAAACTCCTTAGAAGCCTCACAAAAGAGTGGGAAAATACTGCCACTGTCCTAACCGAGAGTAACAACATAAGTCCCATAACCTATGATGAGCTGAGAGGAAAACTCCTTGCCTATGAAGCCACACACACAAACACAGACTCAAAGAAAAAGGGAATAGCCCTCAAGTCACAAATAGAACCGAAAGAGAGTGAGTCTAGTGATGGTATTTCAGATGACGAGCTTCTGTTTTTTGCTAGGAGATATAGAAGGATGATGAAGAGCAAGGGCAAATACAAGGGTTCAAGTTCAAAGGAGCACAAGATAGACTTGAGCAAGGTGAAGTGTCATCATTGCAAGGAGGCTGGACACTTCAAGTCAAACTGTCCAAAGCTCAAAAAGGAGGACAAATGAAAGAAGGAAAGGAAGAGAGTACTCATGGCAGTTTGGGAGGATCTTGAGAATGACTCAAATGAAGAAGAAGAATCTGAAGGAGATGACAAAGACTGCTTCATGGCTGGAAACAACAATCTTGATGAGGTAAATTATTATGATTTGACCATTGAGGACTTGCATGCTATCATTGATGATCTGACCTCAAACACCTCAAAACTGCTTGACAAATATAATGAATGCAGATCTGAAAGAGATGTGTTAAGAGCTGAAAATGATTTTTTAAAAGAAAAAATGAAGGAAACGGAATGTGCTTTGGATATCATTGAAGAAAATAGATTTCTAAAATCTGAACTTGAAAAATTAAAAGGAAAGCACATTGTGGATCTTTCACATGAGTTAATTGCTGAAAATGAAAGATTAAATGATATGATTAAAAGACTGAATGGTGACTTAGCAAAATTTGCTCAAGGTTCTAGTAACTTGGACAAATTACTTGCAAGTCAAAGGCCATTGTTTGAAAAATCTGGCTTAGCCTACATAGCCAAGGAAGATGCAGTTTCTAATATTTCATCTATAAAATTTGTGACTTCTTCATCAAATACCAAAACTATACCAAACAAATCTGGTATTGAAAATACTCCAACACTTAAAAAAATTTGATGAAGAAACTAAGCATTCACCAAAAACTGAACCGAGTTCAAACTGGCCAGGTTTGGGTTACATTTCGAAAAATGAGGCTGTTTTCAAAAAACCACCATTTTACAACAAAACCTCATATTCGAAAGGTAAAAATGTTCTAAGAAATTCTGGTGAAAATGATTTTGTAAAGAGGGACAACTTTAATAAAAATCACTTTGTCAAAAGAAATGCACCTCCTCCAAAAACCAGAAAATTTCAACACTTTAATCATTTCAAGCAATATAACTCACCTCAATTTCAGCAACACACCTCAGAAAATTATTGTGTTAATTGCAAGAAATTTGGTCACTCATATGAACAATGCTTCATTGAAAAGAGAATTGTAGGAAACAAAGTCTACAATGTTGTCTGTGATTTCAATGCACTTGGGCAACCAAGATGGATTAACTTCAAAGCATCCAAATTAATTTGGATACCTAAGGCTACTTGAAACTCATCATGCAGATTTGCCTAGCATCCAAGAACAAAAAGGACATGTGGTACATGGATAGTGGATGTTCAAGGCACATGACTGGAAGGTCAGCCTACTTCATCAAACTAAATAAGTATGATGGAGGTTTTGTGACCTTTGGAGATGATGGTAAAGTTAAAATCATTACTATTGGAAAAGTAGGTAACGAGCAATCTACTTTCATTGATGATGTGCTTTTGGTATGTGGTTTAAAGCACAATCTTTTGAGTATAAGTCAGCTGTGTGATTTAGGATATTTAGTTGTTTTCAAAAGGCTTGAATCCTGTGTTGTTAATGAAAAAACAAATGAAGTGATGTTTGTTGCCAAGAGTTTCAATAATATGTATGAACTTACTCTTGATGAACTAAAAGATCAAAATGTAGCTTGTCTTCACTCTAAAGAATCTGAAAAGTGGTCATGGCACAAGAGATTGGGACATGCAAGTATGTTTCAAATAAACAAACTTGTAAAGAAAGAATTAGTAAGAGGTCTTCCTTTGATAAAGTTTGACAAAGACATCACTTGTGATGCTTGCCAAATGGGAAAACAAACAAAAAGTTCTTTTAAACCAAAGTAAGACATCTCTACTAAAAGACCACTTGAGTTGCTACACATTGATTTATTTGGTCCAACAAGAACTCAAAGCCTAGGTGGTAAACATTATGGTTTAGTAATTGTGGATGACTACACTAGGTTTGGTTGAGTTTTATTTCTTGCACACAAAAATGAAGCCTTTTCGACCTTTGAACCTTTTTGCAAGAAAATTCAAAATGAAAAGGATTTGAAAATCTCTTCTATAAGAAGTGGTCATGGAACTGAATTTGAAAATAATTTGTTTGAATCCTTTTGTAAGGAATTTGGAATATCTCACAACTTCTCTTGTACAAGAACACCACAACAAAATGGTGTTGTGGAAAGAAGAAATAGAAGCATACAAGAGATGATAAGAGCTACGCTTTGTGAGAGTAATGTTCCAAAATTCCTTTGGGCTGAACCGGTTAACACAGCTTGCCATATTTTAAATAGAACAATCATAAGGAAATTTTTGAAGAAAACCCCTTATGAACTTTGGAAAGGCTACCCACCAAACTTAGATTATTTTCACATCTTTGGATGCAAATGTTTTGTTTTAAATAACAAAGAAAATTTGATCCAAAGGCTTATGAGTGTTTGTTTGTAGGATATTCCACAACTAGTAAAGCATATAGGGTTTATCATCAAGATGCTAGAATTATTGAAGAGTCCATACATGTTGCATTTTGTGATACTAACTTGGTGCAAAGTATTTTGGAAGATTGTGATGCAGGAAATCAAGCTCAAAAGGAGGATGAAACCGCTCAAAATCAAGGAAAAGAAAATTCTGGACAAACTGAACCAGAAACTGCAAATGCTGAAAATTCAAGAGACAATTCCATTTTGTCTCATGAATCTGAAGGAAATCCTGCGGCAAGCAGCGCCCAGAATCCCTTGGTGACTGAATCTGCCTCCAAGTCCACCAAACCTCGTGAGTGGAGATTCTTGAAGAATTATCCTGAGGAATTTGTCATTGGAGACGTCTCTCATGGAGTGCAAACAAGGTCCTCCACTAGAAAGGCCAATGAAGGATCCAACATTGCCCTTCTATCACAAATAGAGCCTCAAAATGTTAAGGAATCACTCAGTGACCCATCTTGGGTTAAAGCTATGGAGGATGAGCTTCTTGAGTTTGAAAAGAACCAAGTATGGACTTTGGTTCCAAGGCCAAGTGGAAAGAAAGTGACCGGCACCAAGTAGATATTTCGGAACAAGTTGGGAGAAGATGGTAGCATTGCAAGAAACAAGGCAAGGCTAGTGGCTCAAGGATATGACCAAGAGGAAGGAATAGACTTTGATGAATCCTTCGCCCCTGTTGCCCGAATGGAAGCCATAAGACTTCTCTTAGCTTATGCTGCATTTTGTGGTTTTAAATTATATCAAATGGATGTGAAATATGCATTTTTGAATGGTGTGATAGATGGAGAAGTATATGTGGAGCAGCCTCCTGGTTTTGAAAATAAAGAACATTCAAATCATGTTTTCAAATTATCTAAAGCTCTCTATGGTTTAAGACAAGCTCCTAGAGCTTGGTATGAGAGACTTAGCTCTTTTCTTTTGAAAAATGGTTTTCAAAGAGGCACCACTGACACAACTCTATTTATCAAGAACTCTAATGATTCTTTAATTCTAGTCCAAATATATGTTGATGACATTATTTTTGAATCAGCCAATGAATCCCTTTGTTCTGAATTTGGAAAACTCATGACAAGCGAATTTGACATGAGTATGATGGGTGAACTTAATTTTTTTCTTGGGCTGCAAATTAAACAAACTGAAAATGGTATTTTCATTCATCAAGAAAAGTATGCCAAGGAATTAGTTAAGAAATTTGGTATGGAAAATGCCAAACCCATGGGAACTCCCATGCATCCTAGTTCTAAATTAGATAAGGGAGAAACCGAGAAAGATGTTAATGAGACTAGGTATAGAGGGATGATTAGTTCTCTTATGTACTTAACTTCCTCTAGACCTGATATTGTGCAAAGTGTTGGATTGTGTTCTAGGTTCCAATCCAAACCTAAAGAGTCACATCTTTCTGCAGTTAAAAGGATCATTAGATATGTTCATGGCACATCCAATTTTGGTATATGGTATCCTAAGATTGATGATTTTTCTACAGTTGGTTATTGTGATACAGATTTTGCTGGTGATAGAGTTGATAGAAGGAGCACTTCTGGTTTATGTTGCTTCCTTGGAAAGTCCTTAAATGTTTGGTCAAGTAAGAAGCAACCAATAGTGGCCTTATCCACTGCAGAGGCTGAGTATATAGCTGCTTCTTCTTGCTGTTCTCAGCTTTTATGGTTAAAAACACAGCTTGCTGATTACAAATTAAAAGATGAAAATATTCCCTTGATGTGTGATAATATGAGTGCCATTAATATTTCTAAAAATCCAGTCTTGCACTCTAGGACTAAACATATTGAAGTGAAATTTCACTCAATAAGAGAACATGTCCAAAAGGGGAATATTTGCATTCAATTTGTTAAATTAGAGGAGCAATTGGCAGATATTTTTACAAAACCATTAGCTGAGGATAGATTCTGTATGCTTAGGACTTGTCTAGGAATTCTGAGTTATGATTCTTTATTTGAAAAATGTTGATGTACTTGCTGGAGCTTTTTGTCTCATAAACAGGTATGAGACAATTCTGGGCAGGTGATGAATGCTTCCTTCAAGTTAGTGTGTGCTGGGCTTACTTCAAGTGGATCAACCTCAAATCAGATCTGAGTAGTCCTATATGTTACACAGAAATCCAAACCACATCTGGGCCCAATATGAATGTTACATTCTTGCTTACTTGATTTTTGATGGCTTGTGTGCTTAAGTCTTCCTTAAAAGTTTTTTTTGTGTGTTTTGTGGCCCGAAAAGGTTTTCAAGCTAATTCAGTTTTTTTTTAAGGGCTTCAGTCTAATTTTGTTGTCTTTCAAAATTTAAAATTTAATTCCCTGTTTCTTTTTATTAAATCAAATAAAATCTTTCTTGAATGATGTCATGTCTTTTCAAGTCTTTTCAAATGGTGATGCAGTTGCATGGTTTTAGAAATTCACTTTTTTGGGTACGGTTACCAACACTCCCTCTCTTCCCTCCATAACTTCTCCACACACTCTTCGGTTTCTTCCCACTCACTTTACTGCATCTCTTCCCTCAAAAGATTGAAACTAACCAAATGAGGAAGAAAACTATTGCAAAAAGGGCTCATCGTGAGAAGATTTACAAACTTCCCACAAAGCCTTCCACTCGCTCTCAAGACCGGACCTTTACCCTTTCTCCTTCTCCTCCTACCTCTCCTCCTCGCTGTGACCCCATGGCTCGGACCAAAAACACTCAAAGGTTTCCTACCTCTGCCAAGCCGACGCCACCACCAAAGGCCACACCTTCCAAGCTTAGCTCCTCAAAACCGAGTTCAACAAAGCCTAGCTCCTCCAAAGGCAAACGTCCGGCGACTGAGGAACCCATTCCCGAACCAACACAACCAAAATCAAGGTCGGTTCCAATGCGCTCTCAACGAGGTAACACTCGAGTCCCTCTCAAAAATGTTAAAGAACCAGAAATTGGACCTTTTGATCACAAAGCTCATTTTTTGACCTCTCATTCAAACTATAATCCCTATAGATTCAAATTTGCCATGAATAATGATTTTTATGAGGGAGTCATCCAGTATCATACCCGATGCCCTTCATTTCTCACTGATTTGCCATCCTTAAAAAGAAAAGGTTTTCCTTTTGTTAACAACTTAATTTTTCTAGACTGGAATCACCTTTTTGAAATCAAAAAACCTGTTTATCCCTTGTTGGTCAAAGAGTTTTATGCAAACATGACTTATCATGAAGGCACTGCTCATTCGTATGTCAAGGGCCGAGATATCGTTTTAAACAATGAGACCATCAGTGAAGCTTTGAAGTATACTGATGTTGGGCCTTGTGCCTACACGTCAGTTAAGTGGGATGAAGGAGTTGGTGTTTCTTACAATGATGCCCTGGCTAGTATTTGTGAACATGTCTCCTTAATAGATGGCATTACACCCACACACAAAGCCCTAGGATATGAATGTGCTCAGTTGCACCGAATGGTCAACCACATTATACTTCCCCAAAGTGGTTCATATCAAAGGGTTTCATACACTGAAACTCTTGTTTTATATGCCATTCTCACCAAAACTGAAATTTCATTTGCATATTTGATGGTTAGATACATGTTTGATTCTGTTAGAAGTGAAAAGGACAAAGCTCTTCCTTATGGCATGTTTCTAACTTGTATTTTTGAGTATTTTGGTGTTGACTTGACCAATGAGAAATATGAAAATAGACATTCATATCTAAAGGGAGGTGATTCAGTGAAACAGAACAAAGGACCCACTAGATCTGAAAGAGTTGTCCTAGATGATGAAGATGATGATTTTGTTCCCGAGGCTTCTCCTGATCCTTCCACTGAGGGAACATCCATCTCCACTGGAAAGAAATCTACTCTGCTAAATGTGGTTAAGGATGTTGCTCAAGAGTTTGTCTCCCAATCAAATCACTTGATTGCCATGAGCAAGGAACAAAGGAAACTAGCTAGCAAGCATGAGAACTTTCTGAAGAAATCGAGGGATAGGGTGGCTGTGCTCATGACCTTCATTGATAACCTTCAAAATGATGAAGACATTGCCACTGATGCTGAAGAGGAAGCTGCTTCGGAGGGGGATGGTTCTGATGCCTAAGATTTATCTCATGAAAACTGCTGCTGCTGCTCTCTTTTTGTCTCATGAATTCTATTTACTTTGCAACTGTTGAACTGTTTTTATTTTTTAGATGACTGTAATAACTCTAAATACTGCTGCACTTTTGCTGGTTTAGTTAGAACTTTGGACTGTGCTCTAACCTCTTCTTGCAGGATTTGTATTGATGTTTTTGTTGATCTTGCTTATTTTCCACCCTTGATGACAAAAGAGGGAGTAATAGCATTATAATAGATTAATAGATGCAGCTGCTAGTAACTTTTTTGGATTTTTGTCTAATTGCTGCACTAAAATTTGATTTCACATGCTGAATCCTTTTGCTGCTGATATTAGCTTGATGATTGGGCTGATTATGTGATGTTGCTCATTTGATATCTCTTATACAAGATAAATGTGCATAGCTCTTTATTGTGCTTTCCTTAAGTACAATGCATAAAAGGAACAAAGAGGAGAGCATAGATTCAGGGGGAGCCACTCTTGAACAAGAAAGAGGGAGCAATACATCAGCAAAGCAACATCATTCAAAGGGAGTTTCTAAACTTTATTCAAATTCATTTCCTTCTTGATTATTGCTTAAATTATGTTTATCATCAAGGGGGAGATTGTTGAGTTAAGAAATTAACTAAATAAATTAAGTGATGACAAACATTATTTTTGGGCAAAATAAATAATTAAGTGTTGATTATTTATATATACCCATAAACTAATTGTTTATTGTTGTAGGCCAAATGTTAATAGCCCAAAAGAAATGAAAAACAAACAGAAAAGAATAATGGGCTGAAAACGAAATAGAAGCCCAAGGAAAAGAAAAGAAAGAAGTCAGATAGGTTGCTCAGATGGATACCCGAACCAAACCCAGTTAATTTCAATTCCCTCCATCTTGCTCCAATCAAAGCAACGTTCCTCTCCTCTCAAATCAAGTCAAATCAAGTTTCAAAAAAGTAAGAAAGAGAAAGAAAGAAAAAGCTTCCTCCATAAGCTAATAACCAAAGAAGCAAGAAAGAGAAAGTTTAAGCTTGAAGCACAGAAGCTAAAGCAGAAAATCTAATCCAAATCAAGCTTAGGTTAAAGGTAATCCATCTCATCTTGCATGCATAAGATCTTCCTCTCTTCTTCCCATCTTTCTGCTCTATCCGAAAATGGCATTCAAGGGAAAGTTGATCTCTGTTCTTCACTGCTACAAATTCATGGTCACTAGAGATTCTTGGGGACCAAGTTGCATCTCTATGGTTCGGATTTGGTTGACCATTGGAAGACAAATTCAGTTACTCCTTCCTGGCTTTCGGTCAAGTTGGAGGAGTCAGAAGCAAAGGTTCTACTTTGTTGTTTAAGAAGGAAAAGTGAGCCTATGGGTTGGTGAAGCTCAAGGCTCAAGGTGTTGACCTTGGAAGAAGAACCAAGTAACTTGCAAGGAGATAAATGAAGCTGGCTGGTTATTCAGAGAGCAAGGAGAGAAAACCAGTGAATTGAGGTTTTGTTTTGAGAAGAGCTCTTTGAAGAAGTTCAACTAACTGGACATTGTAATCTAATCAAAGGTACATTCCGCCAGTATGAAGAACTGAATCAGAGGCTTGCCAATCTGGTTTTTCGCATAGCACAGAGGCTTTTGATGAAGTCAATCTCCTTCATGTTTTACTGATTGTAATGTACTTTTCTAAGTTTATCTTTCTGTAATTTCTTGTGAGAAAAGGCATTGTGAGAAAGCTCAAGAAAAAGCCATGAGTGGAAAAAGGTTGAGTGATACACTTGAGAGAAAAGCCTAGAGTTATTCTTCTGATTTCTTTAGGATGGTTAAGTGTCTTGTATCTTGTACCTGTAAGGTATCCCTTTCTTAGTTGGGTTAGCATTAAGAGGTATAGTTAGGTATTAGCATAGCCAATGTCAAGTTAGGTTAGAACATGAGTGTGAAAGGATTGGGTCAATCCTGTATTATTGGTGTATGTAATACTGTTAACTATAGTGAAATTCTTCCATAGTTGTGGAGGAGACTGGATGTAGGTTGCATAGCACAAGGCAACCGAACCAGGATACATGCTCGTGTTAGCTTTTCTCTTCTCTGCTGTGTTCTGTTTTCTGATATTCATGAGACAAAAATAAATTGTCTCATAAATTTTTGCTGCTGAGTTCAAATAGAATCAAAACTGCAAATTTGTTTTAAAAGGATAATAACAGCATCTGGTTTACTTCATTAGCAAAGTCCTGCAGGGCCCCGAGCTAAGGTACCACAAACTAGAGAAGTTTGCCTACTCCTTAGTAATAGCCTCACGAAGGCTACGACCTTATTTTCAAGCACATACTATAAGAGTCCGAACGAACCAGCCCATGAAGCAAATCCTCCAGAAGACAGATGTTGCAGGGAGAATGGTTCAATGGGCAATAGAGCTCTCCAAATTCGACTTGAAGTATGAAACTCGGACGGCAATCAAATCCCAATGCCTCACCGACTTCATCGCGGAATGCGCGGGAGATCAAGAGGAAAAACTGACTACATGGGAACTTTATGTAGAAGGATCCTCAAACAAGACAGGAAGCAGTGTAGGCATAATACTGGCTGACAAAAGGGGAACCCAAATAGAGGTATCCCTCAAATTTGAATTTCCAGCTTCAAATAATCAGGCAGAATATGAAGCCCTGATTGCAGGATTGAAGCTGGCAGAAGAAGTCGGTGCAACAAAAGTGATAATATACAGCGACTCTCAAGTAGTGACCTCCCAGATAAATGGAGAGTATCAGGATAAAGACCCGAACATGAGAAGATACTTGGAAAGAAATCTGGAGCACCTCGGGCACTTTACGGAAACCAAGGTTAAGCACATAGCCCGGGATCTCAATAGCAGAGCAGACGCCCTATCCAAGTTAGCAAGTACCAAACCAGGAGGGAATAATAGAAGCCTGATCCAGGAAACTCTCCAAGAACCCTCTGTGGTAAAAATAGAGGACAAACGAGATGTCCTAGAGGTTACTGGGCTAAACCTTGGATGGATGAATCCCTTGGTCGAACACCTAAAATTCGACATCCTCCCCAAAGAGGAAAAAGAGATTAAGAAAATCCGGAGGGAAGCACAACATTACACTCTGGTAAAAAATATCCTTTATAAAAGAGGAATATCAACACCATTGTTGAAGTGCGTACCGACCTCAAGGACCACTGAAATACTAGAGGAGGTTTATAATGGGATCTGCGAAAACCATCTCGGAGCCAGGTCGCTAGCCAGGAAAGTAATCCGAGCTGGATTCTACTGGCCGACCTTGCAGAAAGATGCCACAGAGTTTGTGAAAAAGTGCCAACCATGCCAAATGCATGCAAATTTCCACGTGGCTCCTCCTGAGGAGCTAATCAGTATAACTTCTCCATGGCCCTTTGCAAAATGGAGGATGGATCTGTTATGCCCTTTTCCCCAGGCCCCAGGACAAGTCAAATACTTGATTGTGGGAATAGACTACTTCACAAAGTGGATAGAAGCAGAACCATTAGCCACCATCACAGCCTAGAGAAGTCGGAGGTTCCTCTACAAAAATATCATCACAAGATATGGGATACCATATTCCATTACCACAGATAATGGAACTCAGTTCACCGACTCTACCTTCAGAAGCTTGGTGGCCAGTATGAAGATCAAACACCAGTTTATCTTGGTGGAACATCCACAAGCCAATGGACAAGCCGAGGCAGCCAACAATGTCATATTGGCAGAACTGAAGAAAAGACTACAAGAAGCAAAGGGGGCTTGGACGAAAGAGCTCCCACAAGTGTTATGGGCTTATCGGACGACGGCACAATCTGCCACTGGAGAAACACCCTTCTGACTTGTTTATGGCATAGAAGCCATGATACCGGTGGAAATCAGTGAACAAAGCCCAAGGGTGATTTTCCATGATGAAATCGGGAACATACATGGGCACAAAGAAGAGCTTGAATTGCTCTCCGAAGTTCGAGAACAAGCCCAGATAAGAGAAGCAGCATTGAAACAAAGGATGACAACCA
This sequence comes from Arachis hypogaea, assembly GCF_003086295.3. Lineage (NCBI taxonomy): Eukaryota > Viridiplantae > Streptophyta > Magnoliopsida > Fabales > Fabaceae > Arachis > Arachis hypogaea. Next base: position 6,390,469 of record NC_092038.1, read on the forward strand.
GGTACAACAAAAAAGTCATTCGAAGGAGTTTCACCCCGAACGATTTGGTCTTGATCAGAAACGACATTGGAGTCAACAAATCGGGGGAAGGAAAACTCGCTGCTAATTGGAAGGGACCCTACAAAATTAGCGAAGTCTTAGGAAAAAGTTATTATAAGGTGACCGACCTAAACGGCACCGAGTTACCAAGGTCGTGGCATGCTTGTAACATGAAAAGGTACTATAGTTAAAAGCGAACTCTACTCCCTGATGTACTTTTTTCCCTACTTCACGATTTTTTTTCCCAAAAAACAAAAGGATTTTTTCTGAATAAGGGTTTTTAACGAGGCATCATAGTAGAGCCTAAGGGGAATAGATTACTGAAAACCCTTAGTAGCAGTAAAAGTACCTTTCCAAATAAATAAAGATCTTTTACAAATATCTCTTATAAAAATTCCTTCTCGTTTATTTTTTCTACGAAACGCGCCGACTTAAGCTCGACAAAGCGTAAAAATCTCATGAACCGACCTAGATGGTCGTCAGGATAAAACGACGAGGTACACGTCGGTGTAAAGAGGTTATAAAAGTTGATTGTGAGAAACTCGGAAACACTTCGACTCACAAGTCAAAATGAAAAACCGAGTAGAAGAAAAAACGCATCGCAAAAATAACCTAAGTCATAGAAACTCAATAAACCACAAAGTTGAGTATAAGGAATAGTGAAAAAGAGATCGAAAAGCCTATTAAAAGGCCAAAAGACTGTCCTTAAAGCAAAAAAGCTCAAAAAAGACAGACAAGCCAAAGAAAAAGGTTTTTAAAGAAAAGGTCACAGAAATCTTCCAAAGTGTCAAAAACAAAAAAGCATGCACACAAAAGGTAACTTAAACCCTTATCCGAAAAAAGGGGTAGAGAAAGATGGAAGCCTTCAACGAAAGTGTTCCACGAACAGATATGGAAATGCTCCACAGATGAGAAGAAAATTTGAAAAATCGAAGAAACAAAACAAAGAAAGAAAGGGAAAACATTTATAAGCACGTTAGGGGCATAATGGTAAAAATGGAAGCGGTCATTAATGAATGCACCGTTACGAAGGTAATTAATACCTACGCAAACCCCTAACGGACGCGACGTTTGATTAGACGTAACTGTGAAAATCAAAAGTCACGAAAAGTCACGTCGGTTGCGAACGATCACGTCGGTTCCCTCACAAGTCGACCACGACCCCGAGTAGAATACTCGAACCCAAGTCTTAAAAGAAATTGGGCTCGAGTAGGGGCACTGTTCATACCCTGACCCAACGATAAGGCCCATGTCCAAATGAAAGGCTCAATCCAAAGGGTTGAGCCTCGCCTTGTACCGACCTCCTCCATACAAAGTCGGTTCTTACCACGACTTATTCTAAAGAAGTCGGGGACGAAGATTAGCTGGCAGATAACTACTCATTCAAATGAGTAACTGTCCCTAAAATCTCTCTACCCACTTCCAGAAGTCATATCTCAACCTTCCTAAGATAAAGGGACGGTTATCCACCTTAAATGGCGGAACTACTTCAACGGTGGTTATGGGTTCACCACTATAAATACACTGACACCTCTCAGGTATTTCATAAGCCCAATACTCTCTAGACCTGTCTTACTCCTTGCTGACTTTGGCCTCGGAGTGTCTTTACAGGTACCACCCCCATTCTCTCATGCACAAGTCGGACGGGGTCCTTGGATCACAAACCCACTTTGACGTTTCATCGTTCAAACGATTGGACCAACCAAACTTGTCCAACCCATTAATCTCCGGTTACCCATCGTTACACTAATTATAATTATAAAATCAACTTATTAATATCAATATAAATTGTAAACAAAAATTCAATGAGATAGATCTAAATACTATATTAATGTACAATATTCAATATATATATATATATATATATATATATATATATATATATATATATATTCTAATATTTTTCTTTGAATCCTAACAGCAACTTAAATTTATAACTTATTAAAAAATAAAATAAGAAAATTATAAGAACTTAAAATGCAGATAAAATTACAAAAAGTACAAATAATTAAAACTATAAAATGTCAAAAACCCAGGATGTAAACAGACTTAGAAAGAACAAATAAAACTGCTGAAATTCGAGATTGAAATATAGATAGAACTAGAAAATTGTGATGAATTTGGTATTGTTGGTGACTAATCAAGTATCAACAAAATAATAGACTTAAGATAGAACAAATAATAAAATATCAACAAATTATTCTATGAGAATGACAGAAAATCAACATAAAGAAAATAATTTAATGTGCATAATCAATATAAAAAGAATTTTATAAAAGAATGTTCGATTATAAACTTAAAATGGCTAATATTATATGAGAGGTTGATATACACTATATAGTTACATTACAACATTATAGGAACACAAGAATCGGCTATGTATGATCTGATATCGATTAGACAAACTTTTTATTGGAAAAGAAAAAAAAAAAAACATATATTAATATAAGTTAGGGATATATAGTGGACCCTAGGGTTACCATAAATCGTGGCATATTGAAGGGTGCTGATTTGCAACCCTTGACGATAATATTATATCTTTGCGCGATTTGTTGCATGGTCCTTCAATTCATTCAATCTTTGAAATTATCAGCTTAACTTATACTGTATGGTCCACAGAAAAATTCTTGTATACATAAAAAAGAAAAAGGAAGAATTTTATTTTCAATAAAGTGAAATACAAAGACTTATATTAAAAACGTATTGGCATCACATAATAATTATTATTACGAAAAGGGAGAATAATTTTTCTTTGCGTGATGTAAATTATAATTATAATTTTGCTTTGGGATGTGACTAGGGCTGTCAAACGGGTTAGTCCGACCCATTTAGGTTCGGTCCATTAAATTCGTGGGTTAAATGGGCTGTCTGTTTAAACCTGTTTTATTTGCGAATCAGAATTTTTTAGTTCGGATCGTTTATGGTCAGTTCGATAGGTTAAACAACCCAATCCGTTTATCATTTAATTTTATTTTTTAAAAAATATTTTGACAAAATATATTATTTTTAGGTTAAATTTTTTTTAAAAAAAAATATTTTTTTAGTTGATGAGTCGGATTTTCAGATCGGATCGCAAAAAATATCGACTAAGAGTAATGCTTTTGAAAAAAATGTAAAAAAAAAATGAACCACTTATTTAGTCTACAGGATAACCCATCATTTTTTTTAGGTTAATTAGGCTAAGCCGTTAAACTCAAAATTTAAACGGACTTATAAAGTCTACCTATTTAAATAAATAAACAAATTGATCCGATAAATTTAGCACATTTTAACTGACCTAGACGTGACACATAGGCTCCACAGTTTTGACTTGTATTACTTTCCCTAACACTATGGGGCATGGTTTCTGAATAATTGTAACAATAATAACCGTGCATCAACTACTAAAACGAACGTGATGGACTGATGGCTCGAGAAATGAAAAAAGAATTAAAAATTATAAAATGGATTCTTATCCACTTTATCAAATCAAAAGAAGAGCCAAGCTTGGGCCATGCAATTATAGCCTTCACCATCCATGTTCTTCTGAAAACGAGATCCTACTTTATTTGCTTCTTAAATCTGCTCTGAAATCTCCATTGTTAGAATCACAAGTGCAGCATAGAGTGAAAGGTTTTCATATTTTGAATAATCAATGGATTAATAGGTAAAATTTACTTATATTCATTTATTAAATATTTGTAATAGAATAAAGTATCGTTTTTATCCTAAATATTTGAGGTAAATTTTATTTAAATCGTCTTATTTGTATCCTTAACATTTGTAAAAGTGATTCAATGTTATTCTGCTGTTAATTACACATTATGAGCTTTAGTTAGAGTTCTAAAAATCCTTTTTTGAAGTTAGAATACAAATGTCTGGGACAGAATCGACGATCTATTCCAGATAATAGCTCATTAAAAGTTGAAACTAATCTCTACAATATTTACATAATTTACTTTTTTAGATACATAATTGAACCTGAACACAAATAGTGGGTACAATATTGAAATCGAACACATCCAAATAAGACCTACTTGAGAATGAATATGTCCAAGTGAAAATAATTGAAAAATATAATTTGATCTGTTAGTATAATTGACGGTAGGATAACTTGAATCACTTTTATAAACGTTAGAGATACAAATAGGATAATTTAAATGTTAGGGACACAAATAAGACTTACTCCAAACTTTGGAAACAAAAACGATACTTTACTCATTTATAATAATAATACAACATCGAGAATAAAATTTTATTCGACTAGATAGAAACAACTACATAAATAAGAATTTAATTGAATGGATGAGATGAGAATGAGACAAATAATATAATAAGTGTAATTAACGGTGAAATTCTCAACCAAAAAAAGTGGAGATGATACTTGTAAAAATATTCCAACACTTAAGTCAAAAGAATTAAAGAGATATAAAAATTAAGACTAAGTGTATTATATTTGAGACAACTGTGAAGTCTCGATTATGTAGTACGAGATGTGGTGTATTGAAAAAATGTAACACCATTTATGGTGATCAAATTTTTCCATATTTGGTGAGATTTTGTTCTCGTTGAAGGTGTTTCCTCTCATTGTGAGTATCAACTCGTGTGAGCGTGCAAAGCTGTGTAAAATTGGGGGTTGCTTATAACAATAAAAAAATGATTGTATCTATTATGGAGTGAAACTCCAAAATAATCTCTGAGATTTACAAATTACACCAATTTAGTCTTCGACTTACCAATTGCATTTTTTACGTCCTCAACATTGTAAAAAAATGTACTTAGTTGCTCTCTTACCCTATTTCCGGCCATTTAACCTTACTGTCGGCAGTAACATGGCAAATGAGTGCCACAACGTACACCATAAAACAATGCCGCACAGATTTTGGTGCTAGAACGTCTCTGGAACGACATTGTTTAACAAATTTAGTGAGTTAAAAGTTTGAAATCCTAAAGTTTGTGATCTTCTTCTTCTAAAGTTAAATACTCAGTGATATGAAGTCCTCTATAAATGTTGTCTAGCGTTTAAATGGTGAAATTATTTTGCGGGATGGAGTTTGCTCTCACTCTGAGCTTCGTGTACTCTGAGGGAAGGAGAAAGGATTCTTCGCAAAACCGAGTTGTATGGAGGTAAGGATGTAGTGGATAGATTTTTTTTTATGCTTTTCATTCTACATCATCAGTCCAGAAAAAAAAATCACACCATGTTTTGCCCCTAATCTGCATGAAGTAGGGTTAGGAGTTATGAACATATAAGCACTTAACAACCATTTTTAAGCAAAAATTCACACCGTAATTGAGACAACTGAAAAATGGCTTATTTGGATTAGTATCTGTTCCAGACTACCGAAGCACGGGACAGTAGCTACACCCACAATGCTCTAGCACTCGCGAATCTCTACTTCGACTTGGAGTTCTCAATGTTGATCGTATAGAGCTTCTTTGACCCTGACTCACACTTTCAATCATGATTCTACTTTTAGTTTTAAACAAAAACAACAAAGAAGACGAGGAATAAGAATTTTGGTGAACAAAGAGAAGGTTGGTGAACAAAGAGAAGAAGAAGAAAAACAATAGAGAAATGTGGCTAAAATTAGGGTTAAAAATAGGTAGAAGGACCACATTGAGTCAAATATTTATGAGTAAAGTATTGTTTTTGTCTCCAATGTTTGGGGTAAGTCCTAAAGTTGTCCCTAATGTTTCAATCATCCTATTTAAGTCCCTAACGTTTAAAAATTGACTCAATGTTGTCCTGCCGTTAGGGATCCATTAACAGAATTGACGGCAGGACAAAATTGAAACGATTTTGAAACGTTAGGGACTTAAATAGGACGAAAACATTGGGTACAAAAACGATACATAAAAATAAATTTTAATTTAATTTTATCTTTTAATAATATCAATTTTTTACCGTACATAGTATTCAATTATTTTTTAATTACATCTAAGTAAATTATACTTAATCACATTACTTTCATTTTAAATAAATTTATTTTTTTATAATTTTAAAAAATTTCTATACATTAAAGACAAAATGTATAATTTATATTTTATTATATATATATATTCGCAAATTTATATACTAGTCATTCTACAAACATTTCATGATAACTAAAAATCTTTAAGAGTAAAATTATAAAAAAAATTAATTGAAAGTAATATGATTAAGTGTAATTTACTTAGATGTGATTAAAAAATAATTAAATACTATGTATAGTAAAAAATTGATATTATTGAAGGATAAAATTAAAATTTATTTCTATGTATCATTTTTGTCCCCAACGTTTTCGTTCTATTTAAGTCCCTAACGTTTCAAAATCGTCTCAATTTTGTCCTGCCATCAATTCTGTTAATAGATCTCTAACGGCAGAATAATATTGAGTCAATTTTGAAATGTTAGGGACTTAAATAGGACGATTAAAACGTTAGGGACAACTTTAGGACTTACCCCAAACGTTGAGAACAAAAACGATACTTTACTCAATATTTTTAATTGCCAGCTTAGCTATCTATTACATACTCCAGCATGGCTTGTCCGGTAAAGTTAAATGGTTAGAAATAAGGTGAAAGACCAATTAGATACATTTTTTATAGTGTCAAAAACATAAACAGTACAATCGGTAAGTTATGGACTAAATTAGTGGAATTCATAAATTTCAGAAACTGCTTTAAAGTTTAACTCATCTATTATGAATCATAATATCGTTTATACATAAATTTTATTTAATTATATTGTGTATAAATCGTCTTGTGTTATTTACAATCTTTTTCCACTTATCTATTATCATTCATTTTATCTATCTTCTTATTAAATTTACTGATGGGATGAGAGTGTATAGTATTTTTTAATAATAGATGAGATTTATATAATACCTATAACAATAATAAATATAAAATTAGTAAAAATGATAAATATTAGTTATATATATATATATGTATATATATAAAAAATAAAAAATATTATACGAAAACAAAGTTGGAATTAGGTAATGTCAATTCTTGTTTTTGGATATTGTAATTCTATATTTTCTTTTAAGCGGCATAAATTGAACCTATTTTTTGGGTCTTGGAGTGCAATAAGCCCAAAGACCAAAAATATAGAACACACAGCCTGCATCTAATAACCAATCAAGAACACAAGTGAGTTATGAGTCCATGACCCCAAAAAAAGAAAAACAACAAATCTGTCTAATTACGAATATAACATCCAGTTGGCTTGCTAGTTGCTACCATATGTACCCAAGACTTGTATATAATGCTCCGTTTGTTTACAGGATATGATAGGATACTAAGACAGGAATACTAAGATATAAAATTATGTTTGGTAAAGGATATATGGATAAAGATGATGTGTTTAGAGACACTTAATTAGTGTATTTTGTGTCTATCTTGACAGAAAAAACATAGAAAGACTGACAAGAGACATAACTTATTTTTTATTTTTTTTATTATTCTTGTTAATTTTTTATAATTATATTTTTTATCTTAAATTTTTTAAATAAAAAAATGAAAATAAATTAAATTTTTATAATTTATTCTAATTTATTACTAAACAAAATATAAGAATATAAAATTTTATATCTCTGTCCATCAATGTCTTATCCTATTCTATTCTTAAAAACAAACGCAGACTAAACATCCTTGCTCGTAGGGTTGGACATTTTAAATCTAAAATATAGTTAACCGATTAAAAATTTATAACTATTATCACGGTGTGTTGGTGGATTTGAAAATGACGCAATCAAACAATTTTTTTCTCCTATAAAAAAAAGACCATCAAATCCAATAAAATTTATTGAAGATTATACAAAGGGTATAGATGAAGTTTTTTTTTTTTTTTTTTTTTTAAGAAAGGTGATGAATTCTACAAACAACAGAAGAAGAAGAAGGAAAGAATACATTAGTTGGATGCCGCCTCCTTCAAGATGGATTAAGATAAACTCAGATGGAGCCTCAGTTGGGAATCCTGGAAAAACTGGGTGCGGAGGGTTGTGTAGAGATGAATTTGGAAGGTGGGTTGCTGGTTTTTTAATAAACATACGGACGTGTTCAGCTTTTCAGGCGGAGGTCTGGGGAGCATTTCAAGGAATGACAGCCTGGAATCTGAGATTTCGAAAGGTCATCTTAGAAGTAGATTCAAAAGCTTTGGAGAAAATTTTGAGGAACGGAAAAAGAAATGAACAGCATCCAAATTTTTTGGTGAGAAGCTTAATAAAATTGATAAAAAAAAAGAAGTGGCAGATTAAATGTGCACACACATATAAGGAAGGAAATAGAGTTATTGACTCAATGTCTAAAAAGAGTCTTGGAACCGGTTTGGATTACTAAGAGTTAGCTCAGATCATTGTTGATGATAGCAGAGGGGTTATCTTACCCCGTCAAGTTGTTGTGTAGTTTGTTTTCACTTTTTCTCAAGTCCTCAGCCACGTTTTTTATACCAAAAAAAAATTATAACTATATTTTGAACGAATTTAATTTAATTATATTGTCAATACAAGCACATTTAATTATATAATGACATATTAATAAAAATAATTATTTTTTATATTAATCGAGTAAATAATCATAAAAAATATTATAATTATACGATTATGTAAAATATTTTATACTAACAATACATTAAAATTAAACTCTATTCTAAATATTTAATTTTTTAAAATAATTTTAAAAATTATAACCATATTTATTTGAATTTTAGTTAACAAAACCAAATTCTAAAATCAGTTAACTAAAACAAAAACTAAATATGTAAATCTATAAAATAATATCGTATTAAAAGTATTAAAATCACACCAATTAATTCTATAATACCCATAATATAATTAGACTTTTAATTCATCAATAAAATAATATTATATAAATTAAAATTAATTTTTGAAAGTGTTAAAATTTAGTTTTTAAATTAAAATTGACTTTGTATAAAATTAGTTTTTTTATCCAATTTTTAAAAGAAAAACGAGTTTTAAAATAAATCAATTTAAAAAAAAACAAATTTTTGTATAAAAAGACCAATTTTTCTATAAAAACCAAAATTTACATACAAAAATCGATTTTTATTTTTAAAACCGATTTAATAATTTTATAATCAATTACAATTAATAACCAATTTTATCATTTTAAACCGATTAAACTTGGTTTTTGCCTTTTTGGCACGCCACTTTGAAATCCGGGTCGGGTTGGGGGCTTGGGCTTTCGGTTTTTGGGTCTGGACTAGGTTATTTGTCCGGGTTCCTGACAAAAAAAAAAGTTGTTAGTTCGGTAGTTCCCACCGCTTACTCCTCGTATCTTCTTTAACCTGTACTTTACGCTTTCACTTTATGTAATCCTCCAAACATTTCAAACCGTCACCTACCTAGTACTCACAAAAATAACTATGTTTCTCTGTTGAAGGTTCCATCATCATCATCATCATCATCTTATAGTAATGGAGTTGGAGATGCATACGGTCCTTGCTCAATTGCTGAGACTAGCATGGATCGCTGGTACACTTCCCATTCTCATCGCTTCAATTCCAATTCCCAAACTCAACTTCTTCCATACAATATTGTTGGGTTTTGCTAGAAGGGGAAAAATCATGCACTCATCTTCCCAGGTAAATATATCACTTTCCTTCCCCTATATACCCTTTTCATTTTTATTACTTTTATCATTGCCATTGTATAATTTTTTTGCCTTTTACTGAAATGGATTTGAATATATGATCCATGGAATAATGGGGTGCTTGAAAGTTTGAAACTTTGCAATATATTTGATTTGACTTTGCAGAAATTCACGCTCCCTCAGAGATTCTTCTTGCACTTCTATATTGTTGCATCAATATGGACAACGTTCTTGCTTGTTGCAACTTGGTGTTATGCATACACAGTGGTGCCACCGGTTAGGGAATCATCTGCATACTCTACCATTACAAGCTACTTGATCGGAGGCTCAGCTCTGAGAACTGATTCAACTACAATGTTTCAGAGGCATGCTGTTTGGCAAGCTGTTTTTCTTCTTTTGTTAATGGAAGCTCAAGTGTTGAGACGCTTATTTGAAACCATATATGTATTTAAATATAGCCCCTCTGCCCGCATGCACATCCTTGGTTATCTCACTGGAATGTTGTAAGTTTATTTCATAATCTTTCTAATTTACCTCCCTTGAACTCTCTTTCTCTTTTTTATTAGAATAATTTTGACTATTATATATTCCTAATGTGGTGATGTGTGTGTGAAAGGCCTATTTGTTGTTATTAATCTGAAATCATAGTGCATTACCCTGATAATCTTTGTTCTTATTGAATTACTTTGATTTGATTTCTTTTCTACAGGCTACGAAATACATTTATTTATGACGGATATTGTCATTTTAATACATAAGATTCAATTGTTGTTCAGCTGCTATGCGTTTGCTACATCATAGTGTATAAATTGCCTTAAACTTTTTGGGGGATGGGTATGGCAATGTTCTAGTTAGCAAAAAGCTTTGTAGTTTACTAGTTTATGAATGAGACAACATGGAATTCAGATTTATGCTCCATGGTGACAGTTTTTCGGAAGGTTTGGACGGGAAACCTTGTGCACCGAACTAAAAGATAAACCAAAACAGAAGAGAAAGTCTAAGAGAAGTATGGGAAAAGCAAGCAGAACCCTGTAGTTGTGAATGGCTAATTCCATATATATGTAACTACTCCTAGGTAGATTTGAAGTGCTGCACGTTGATTTGAAATCTTAATCTAGTTTCAAGGATGAAGAGCCTTAGAATCTGTTTCTTAGATGAATAATGAATTCTGCATTTCCTTTTACTATTCTTGTTATTTATCACTCACTGATTGGACACAAGCAAACACTAAAATGGGAATGATTGGTTTGTTTGTTTTACGAAGCTAGCTTCTACCTAGCAGCACCACTGTCGCTGTGTGCTGATTGCGCCTTAGATGTGTTTTACTTCCTAGTAAACCTAGTCACCAAGTTCATCGTCGTAGGCAAGGATCATATGCCACCAGTGGAGGTAGAACTTTGGCAAGTTGTAAATCCTCTCATCAGGCTTGGATGGAGGCATTGGATCGGCGCGGCTGTTTTTTTTTGGGGTTGGATTCATCAACAAAGATGCCATAAGATTCTTGTATGTAGCATCCACTTGAAACTTTTGCCATTGAAATCTTAACAGTCTTTCAACTTTTTGTCATGTCTTTGTCTGAATTTAATAATTTTGTTAGGGTTCGCTTCGAGATTCAAGACAAGCAGAGGAATATGCAATTCCTCACGGTGATTGGTTTGAAATTGTTTCCTCTCCACATTATCTCTCTGAAATGGTAACACTCCCCCCTCCCACCCTCCTTTCTCTCCCATATCTGTTTTCCTTATGCTATTATGTGACCCATGTTGAATATGGCTAATGTTTGACAATAATGAAGGTTATATACGGCAGTTTTGTGGTTGCCACTGGAGGATCCGATCTAACCATATGGCTACTATTTGTTTTTGTGGTAATATATAAATTGTAGATTAGCAAGATTTTCTAATTCTTGAAAGGGGAAAAATGTTTAGTTGATTTTTTTTCTTTGCCATGTTTCTTTCACTTGGTTCAGCTGGCAAATCTGTCATTTGCAGCAGTGGAAACACACAGGTGGTATCATCAGAAATTTGAAGATTATCCAAGTAGTCGGTTTGCTGTTATACCATATATTCTCTGAGATTATGAGACAAATAGACGATGCTTTTCATGTTAGATTGATGTAAAGCAATTCGTTAATTCTCATAGATGTGCCTGTGCGTATGAACTTATTTTGTTTATAGACGAAGGCAGAAAGGTGTAAAGTAAACAAATGGATAAACAAGTTGAGCAACTAAAATTTTCTGGATTCTTATTTAGGGCACCTATTGCCTCAGATGATTTTTTAGTCATCACCAAGCATAGTTCAGATAAGCAAATCTAATGGGGCTTAAAAAGATTGGCTTTCACAAAGTTTAATGATAATTCAAATCTAGAGATTCAAGAACCGTGATGTATTTGGGTATTTTAAAGATCATACATGCCAACAAAAAAGAAAGAAAGATCCTAAAAAAGGGAACCATAGACTCAAGCAAAAAGATCGATTCCCCAAAACCTGGCTGGTTGGTTAGTTCTATATTTCTTGTCCATACTTCTGATGAGCTCCATGTCCTCTTTAGATAGCTCAAAATCAAACACCTGGAAATTCTCTTTCAATCTTTCCAATTTCGATGATTTAGGAATGACAACAGTGTTCCTTTGAATGCCCCAACGAAGAGCAATTTGTGCAGTAGACTTTTTGTATTTTTCAGCCAGACCCTGAAAGTCACACAGGTTAATTCGTTAATTCAGTATCCAAAAATCCTTTCAACTATAATAACAAAACAACTAATTCTTGTCTCATAAGGTGAGTTTTGCTAAATAGATTAAACAATGCTTTCATGTCCTATTGTAAATAAATCGGTCAAGTTTGCTTCGTAGAGATCCAACGAGTGGTTTTGAATAAATGATGCCAGGCTTTTGGTGTTTGGAAACTAGAATTGATAACTTACCTTTAGAACTTGGTCATCTAAACATGAAACTGTACCAAACCATTCTGTATTAGCCGCAGCACCTCCAAGAGGAGTATGGGCTGTGACACAAACCCCGTGCTTCTGGCAAAACTTGATGAGCGAATCACGCTGGAAGTATGGGTGGGTTTCAATCTGATTCACAGCAGGCTTTATCTTGGAATATGCTAAACAATCTCTAGTTAAGAAGATATCATAATTGCTGCAAGAAAAACTCTTCATCATGTTCTATTTTGCATGAATAGAATGATCAATTTCTCAAGTAAATTGCTAGTAGAAATATCAAAAAAGTAACCAGGCAACCAACAACAGTGAAACCTGATTCCAATGCTACGAACCAAGCCCATCGAAACAAGATCTTCCATAGCACGCCAGGTAGTTTCCAGGGATATAGTGGTATCTATGTCCAACACCCCATCCTCACCCAAAGCACTATCAGTTGTACCAACACCTGCATGCATGTTAAATATCACACACATGAATGAGATGGCACAAATATGCTTGCATTTGCTTCTTACAATCTCAAACAACATAATCTGAAAGAATATATTATTAGAGTTGTAAATAGCTATTAAGTTAATTAATCACGTGTAGAGTGATGTTCAGTTAGTTAGTAGTGTCAAGTTAATTAGGAAATTAGTTTTCATTTTTCTGTTTCTACTGACTCAGCACCATTCGGTTACTGAGGGTGTTGCTTCATGAGTTCATGTACATGTGTATATACTGCACTCTGCAGCTGAATAGCACTGATTCCAATCTTCATTTCACACTTCTAATATACATTTATAGAGACATACCAGATAAACCACTTCCTTATCAGATAAGTTTGCCCGTCGCCATTAAAATAAATAAAGGAAAAAAAAGGGACATACAACCCTCCCATACAAGCAATGGATTTTATTACCTTTTCCTGAATGGTGCGGGAAAAATTTGTAATTTCAAATTAATGGGGAATGAGTTTAGGGAGTCCACTCTAACTATTTATAGGCCAAAAAAAGGGGGATAAATACAAAAAAACTGGTATACCAGTGTGCCTTGTAGCAACAGGGAAGTGAACCAGATACAAATCTAGATAATCCAATTGAAGCTTCTTGAGACTGTCCTTGCAGGCCTCAATAACATGTCCATGATCAGAATTCCAAAGCTGAAGTCAAATTGAATTCCCAAGGGAAATACAGTCACTATGCAATTCTCAGAAATCACCATTACTAGTGAAAAAAAAAAAAAGGCATATTGATTTGTTGAGAAGGTGAAAGTGACCTTGGTGGTAATGAAAAGGTCCTCCCTCTTAACAAGACCACTAGTAAAGGCCTCTTTAAGCGCCACTCCAACCTCTGCTTCGTTCTTGTAATCAGCTGCAAATTCATTGCATTCAAATCTAGTCAACAATCATATACCTACTTATCATCGTCACATCAAAAGGTTAAAAAAAAATAGCAAACTCATCAACAAAAATTACCAATACACTCCAAATTAGCAAAGATAGTAAGTTTTGACTCTTCAATCAACCCAAAGCTAAACTTCCTGATTCGTAACTTAAAATATCCATAAGAGAATAAAAACCCTAAAATATTGATGATGATGATGATGATGATGATAAGATTCAATAAATTGGGAAAAGAATAGTAATTGAAAAAAGAAAATACCAGCACAATCAAAGTGGCGATAACCAATTTTAATGGAATTATGGATGAGATCCTTGACTTGTTGAGATTCCATGCGCCACACACCAAGTCCAATGATAGGCATCTTGAAGCCGCTGTTGAGTGTTATCGCCATTTTCTTCTTTGCTTCAAGCTTCACAACACCTCTATGCTCAGTTCAGCTTCCCTGAGTGACAGAGTGCCACCAACTTCGCTATCATTCCCTTTTATTTGATTTGGGCCACCACGATCGAAACATGCCAAGCCCATTAAGCAATCAAACAGGCCCATTAAAGGCCCAATGTTGTGAATAATTGACATGTAATAATGAACTAATTATAACGTTGTTACACTTTATAAGTTTATATCCTCTTAAATTATTATTATTAATTTTATTTTATTTATTTTTAGTTATGATCTTTTTGGCTATGCTGGTTTTGGTTGTAACATTCGCAATCCTGATAGATGTTGGTTGAAAGGTTGCACTGAAAAAGTTGAAGTATACAGTGTTCTTTTTGTTGAATTGTATGCAATTTGGAGAGGTTTACTTCTTACTTGGAGAGTGGATTTCATTAGGTTATTTGTGAAATAACTGTTTAGAAGCTTTTTTTTTATAAATCAAAGAATGCTTGGTAAGAATATTTCGGAATGAAATTTGGCAAAACATATACAGAAGGTTATGAATTAGAATTGGAAAGTCTCTATTCTTTTAATTCAGAGAAATACAAATAGTGTTGCAGATTGTATAACAAAACCAGCTGCTTTTGACGCAGATATTCACTCAAATTGAAGCCAACCATAAAGTGCGTTTCAACATCTAATAGATTTAGATATGAACCTAGCCAATTAATTTAATTTTGTCTCTATTTTTTTTTTCTTTCTTTTCTATTTAGTCACTAAAAAAAATTAAAGAATTAAAGAGCCTTAAACCATAATTAAAGGTTGGGTATTGGAGGGTTATGCTTGAAAATGCTACTTCTCAGTTCTCAATAAATGTACAAGTGTTTGGTGAGGCAAAAAAAAATTTGGCCAATACGAATCTAACGAAGTTCAAAATCTAATATACATTTTTGGCCGATACGAATCACTTCATTAACAACAATACTGATATTCATCATCAACCCTAACTTATTTTGTTTATAGGAAAAGGCTAGTATTTAATATTGGTGGGTACTCCAATGAAGATATTATAATTGTCTTTATGTGATAATTTTTCTTTTTGACCTTTGGATGATAGATTGTAGGGTTAGATTTTGATATGTTAAAAAAGTGTTCTTTCTATTTGAAGTGTGGCCAAATCAATAAATCACACTTTTATACAAAGGATCTTCATAAAAAGATGTTTTTTACATCTTCATTTGAGTAGCTCCCTTTAATATTACTAGGATTTCTAATCACAAAATTCATTTATAAAATTTTTTCAAATATAACATTCTCATAAAGAACGAGAAAAGGAAAGGGTGAAAATAAACTTATGAATAAACAAGTTAAGCAACTAAAATATTCCGGATTCTTATTTAGGGCATCTATTGTCTCATATTATTTTTCAATCATCACCAAGCATAGTTCAGATAGGCAAATCTAATGACACAAAGATTAGCTCTCGCTAGAGCTGAATGATAATTCAAATCTCAAGGTTCAAGAACCATGATGTATACATAATACAGGAGGAACCGCAGTCTCAACCGTAAATATCGATGCCCCAAAACTTGGCTGGTTGGTTAGTTCTATATTTCTTGTCCAAATTTCCAATGAGCTCCATGTCTTCCTTAGATAGCTCAAAATCGAACACCTGAAAATTCTCTTTCAATCTTTCCCATTTTGATGATTTAGGAATGACAACAGTTTTCCTTTGAATCCCCCAACGAAGAGCAATTTGTGCAGCAGTTCTTTTATATTTTCCAGCCAGGCCCTGAAAGTTCCAAAGTTAATTCATTAATTCAGTATCCAAAATGCTTTCAACAACAACAACAACAACAACAACAAGTCTGGTTTTATTAAACAAGTTTTACTGCATAGACTTACAAAAATGCTAAGTATACATTATTAAAATCAATTATTATATATTTATATATAAATAATATATAAATTTATATATTGTTTAATTTATTTTTAATATTTATTTTATATTTTAATATATATTTTATATTTATGTCTAATTTGATGGCTAATTTTCGTGTCCTGTTACAAATAATATAAATTGGTCGAGTTTGCTTCTTAGTGGTTTGGAATAAGCAATGCCTGGCATTTAGTG
The DNA here is from genome assembly GCF_003086295.3 of Arachis hypogaea. Taxonomy (NCBI): domain Eukaryota; kingdom Viridiplantae; phylum Streptophyta; class Magnoliopsida; order Fabales; family Fabaceae; genus Arachis; species Arachis hypogaea. The sequence continues at coordinate 6,406,923 of NC_092038.1, forward strand.
TTTGGAAACTAGAAAATTGATTAAATTACCTTTAGAAGTTGGTCATCTAAACATGAAACTGTACCAAACAATTCAGTATTAGCCGCAGCACCTCCAAGAGGAGTATGAGCTGTGACACAAACCCCATGCTTCTGGCAAAACTTGACGAGCGAATCTCGCTGGAAGTATGGGTGGGTTTCAATTTGATTCACAGCAGGCTTTATCTTGGAATATGCTAAACAATCTCTTACCATAATCACACCATAGTTGCTGTAAGAAAAACTCTCTATCACATTTTATTTTGCTAGAATTTGTCCAAGAATTAATCAGCAACCAACAACAGTGAAGATTGTAATAATTGTACCTGATTCCAATGCTACGAACCAAGCCCATTGAAACAAGATCTTCCATAGCGCGCCACGTAGTTTCTAGGGATATAGTGGTATCTATGTCCAACACCCCATCCTCACCCAAAACACTTGCAGTTTTGCCAATAGCTGCATGCATGTTCAATATCACCTTAATAACCATAGAAATTCACGTGTAATTATTTTCATGTAAAATTATTAATTAAAATTATTAAATAATAATGTAATTAAATATATTAAATCATTTAACTATTCTTAATTAATAATTTCAACAACTGCATTGGCTATCTACAATCTCAAACAACATTATTATCTGCATGGATACATTTATAGAAAAAAAATGGACACACAGTCAGCCCATACATGCATGGATTTTATTACGTTTTCATAATGGTGTGGGGCAAATTAGTAATTTCAAATTAATGGGTAGATGACTTTGTCCTCTGTGTTGTTTATCAAGGCAAAATTCAGAGTCAATTCTAACTACAAAAACATTTAGTAACAATAAAAATTCATAAAAAATAATTAAAATTAGTCTTATTTAATATTTATTAATTATTATTAAAATTAATAAATATTTAATAAGACAAATTTGACTTATTTTATTTTTTATCTTTTTAGTATTATCACTTTAATTATATATAGAAAGAAAAAAAAGAATAAATATAAAAAAAACTTATATACCAGTGTGCCTTGTAGGAACAGGAAAGTGAACTAGATATAAATCCAGATAATCCAATTGAAGTTTTCTGAGACTATCCTTGCAGGCCTCAACAACGTGTCCATGATCAGAATTCCAAAGCTGAAATCAAATTGAATTCCCAAGGGCAATAGGGTCACTATACAATAAACAAAAAATATTGATTTGTTGAGAAGGTGAAACTGTGAAAGTGACCTTGGTGGTAATGAAAAGATCCTCCCTTTTAACAAGACCACTAGTGAAGGCCTCTTTAAGCGCCTCTCCAACCTCTTCTTCGTTCTTATATTTAGCTGCAAATCCATTGCATTCAAATGTAGTCAACAATCACATCACATTAGAGAGTTAAAAAAAAAAAGGAAGCAAACTCATCATCGACAAAAATTACACAAACACTACTCCAATTTAGCGAAGATAGTGAGCTTTAATTTTTCATTTAGCCCAAAACGGAAAACGCCAAAACTAAACTTGCTTATTCATCATTTTAAGAATAAAATATACTTTTTAATTTTAAAATTAATGTTTTTTAAACAATATTTAATTTTATTTTTAACATTTTTTATTTATATCAAATTTTTTTGTAGACGTTAATTATATTTAAAGTATTAGGGACAAAATTAAACATGTACTAAGTAATTTTGGCACTAATAAAAAATATTAAGAATAAAGTTAAATAAATTAAAAATATTAGATACAAAAGTATATTTTATTCTAATTTAAAATGAGTAAATAGTCAAATTAGTTACTAAAAGATTATTCGTTTTTAAATTGGTCTCCGAAATTTTTTTTAAATATAATTCATGCTTCAAAAATTTTAAGTTAGTCATGTTAGTCTCACTCCGTTGCTAACGACATCAGAATTTGTTAATATACCACAATACACATTAAGTAGTCCTAATTGATGGCTAATATGATAAGTTTATGAAATTATATCAAATCAATTCTAAATTAAGAAATTCTAATACTTCAAAGTCCCCGGCAATTAGATTTTGATTTGATATAATTTAAAAAATTTATCATATAAACAATTAATTAAGATTCTGAGGTGTGTGCTGTAATATTACTTAACGTGTAATGTCAATAAATTTTAACGCGATCAACAAAAAAAATGACGAAAGAATTAATTTGATTAACTTAAAATTTTTAAATGATAAATTTAATTAAAAATATCTTTTAAAAATTAATTTAAAAAAGAGTAATTTTTCTTAAACAAATTTAACTATTTCTTCGACTTAAAACATTTATTAGAGAAGAAAAGTACTAAAAGATCAATGATGACAAGATTTAATAAATTAATAAAATAAAGCAAAATGTTTCGTATAGATGACAAAAAGTATCTATATATGTAAATTTATTGTGGCTAATTTTATGGGTTAATAATCAAATTAGTTTTTTAAAGATAAGATATTTTTTAAATTTGTCTTTAAAATATTTTTTTAATTAAATTGGTCTTTCAAACGTTACGAATTAATCGTATACGTGATTCGGTTACTCTACTTATAATTTTTGTCAAGGATTGATGATGTAAAATGTTAACTGATAGCATACATGACACATAACATGTTCAATTGAACGTTAACTAAATATGTTTAAGAAAATCTATTAATTTAGTCGGTAAGTAATATTAGAAATATGATTTTTGTAATTGAAAAAAATGACTAAATTAATAAATTTTTATAAATATATTTGGTTAATATCTAATTAGACATATTAAATATTATATATATTATTAATTAACATTTTATAGCATTAATTTTTTAAAAAAAATTATTAATAGAGTGACCGAAGGACAAATATAATTAATTTGTAATTTTTAAAAGATTAATTTAATTTAAAAAAAATTCAAAAATAAATTTTAAAAATATTTTATTTTTCAAGAAGTAATTTAATTATTAACCTCTAATTTTATTCATGGGCACTTCTCATTGTATTTGGAAGTATTTATCAGCTTTTTCAGGAAAGGTTAAGACGAGCAGTAGTTATTTATTGACACTTGTCATTGTATTTGGAACTTGGAATAGGGATGGACTATGGAGGAATATCTCGTGAATTTTCATTTAGACTGTCAATTTTTTTTTCTTACACTTTGTTTAAATTCAGAATGAACTCAATGAAGTTTATTTTAATTTGTACACCACTTTATTTTTTTTATGTATGCTTTTACCAATATATATTCACTATAAACTTATATTAATATAATTACATAAAAAACAAAATTTAAATAAATTCTTATTATTTTTACAAATAATTTTCTTGGCTCTACGAAAAATTGTAATGTTGTATGTGTATAATAAAAGTTCTTTAGTTTCATAAATACATAAAAGAATTTAATTAAACTAATTATATATGTAACTTTTCAAAATAAAAATTAAATTTTGAAAAGAAATTATATAAAGTTATATTATCGAATAATATTTTTAGTAAAAATAGTTTGTTTAAGGTGTTTTTAGTTTATATATGAAATGATTTAATTATTTATCAAATAATATAAAATTTATTTTCATTATTTTTATTTATGTTTTTTAATCAAATTATCTTAATAAAAAACTATTTTTAATTTTTTTTAATCAAAAGTTAATTTTATGTAACACCCATAATTATTTTTTAATATAATACCTGTAGATTTAAATAATTATAATGACAAAATAATAATCTTATGAAAAAAGTTGCTCAAAATAGTCCAAATCTAGATTTTTTTTTCTCTGGTCCAGCTGAACAAAAATAGGTGTCATTAAAAGACTAATTATGGCAGTAATCATATTGAATAGAAAGATAAAAGTTAAAAGTCGAGTGATTAACTCATTCGTTTTCATAAATATTAAGAATTTGAATATCAATTTATGTATGTATCAACAAATTTTTAAATAGAATTTAGATCTACAACTAATTAACAATTGTTTGTCACTATATTTTTTTGTAAAAGCTGATAAAAACTGATAATCTTAATAACAAATATCATTGTGATAAACTTTTAAATAAATGTCAGATTCACATTAAGTTAATCATTGTTTGTTAGTATATTTTTTTTAGAAGTTGACAAAAATAGTCAATCTCATCGACGAATATTAATTAATAGAACTAGCTATTGTAGATCTATATATAGATATCTTTTGCGATCTATAATACTGAATCATTAATAAAAAAAATGAAAAAATTATAATAAATTTAAAAAGATAAAAAAATGTAAATATATATTATTATTTTAAAAGCATAAAAAATAAAGAAATAATTTTTTATTTAAAAATTATGACTTAAAAAAATGAATTAAGACTCTAAATTATTTTTATTATAATAATTAAAAAAAATACCAGCACAATCAAAGTGGCGATAACCAATTTTGATGGCATTAAGGATGAGATCCTTGACTTGTTGAGATTCCATGCGCCAAACACCAAGTCCAATGATAGGCATTGTGAAGCCACTGTTGAGTGTTGTCGCCATTTTCTTCTTTGCTTCAAGCTTCACAAATCAGTGAATCACAACACCTCTAAGCTCGGTTCAGCTCTAGTCTATATGCCTCTAACTGTGAGTGACAGTGACACAGTGTCACGAGTCTCGTAATCATTCCCTTTTATTTAATTTTGCACGTGTTAAAATTGCTAAGCCTATTAAGCAAACAAACAAGCCCATTACAGGCCCATCACAGGCCCAATGTTGTGAATAATTGACGTGTAATAATGAACTAATTATAAAGCAATGGATGAAATGATTCCACGTTCCTCTTCAGATCGGAGCCTGGAAGCCGTGAGTTTCTCTGTGTGATCACACCTTCGTTCAGATCACAAGAACATCAGATCCGAAATCGAAAGACAAAGAGAAAGTGTAATCAATGGCTCCGTTCAGCGGCGATGAGACGGCACCGTTTTTTGGCTTCCTTGGAGCCGCAGCTGCACTTGTTTTCTCCTGTACGTTTTTTCTTCATTCCATAACAATCATTCATCGCAATTCGATCTAGATTTCTCTTTTCCTGATCTTTACATAGTTGCATCGTTTTCTGTTTCTCTTTCTCTGCAAATTAAATTTTCAATCTAGTGCTGATAAGCTAGTTGTTTGAGCTTGATTTTCAATCTCTTTGGAAAATCAATTAAATTGTTGCTGGATTCTTTTTTTCAGCTTATATGTACGATGTTTCTTGATTCATTTGTGCTTCCGATTGCTTATTGAGTAGATTTTGTTGGATTTAATGAGCTTTTAATATTATATTTTTTTTTATACTTTTTCCCTTGTAATATAAGCTTTAAAATTTTATTGAATTGCTGAATTGGTTTCATTTTGGAAAAATAAATAAATAGACAAGATTTTGAGATTTGGTTGTTAGTCGTTCTTGATCTGGAGGGTTTGGTTATTAATAATTAAGAGTTTGATTTGAACTGATGGAAGGTATGGGAGCTGCCTATGGCACGGCAAAGAGTGGCGTCGGCGTGGCCTCGATGGGCGTGATGAGACCTGAGCTGGTGATGAAGTCTATTGTACCTGTTGTTATGGCTGGAGTTTTGGGTATTTATGGCCTTATTATTGCTGTTATTATCAGTACAGGAATTAACCCTAAGGCCAAATCCTATTATCTCTTTGATGGTTATGCACATCTCTCCTCTGGTCTTGCCTGTGGCCTCGCCGGGCTTTCTGCCGGCATGGCTATTGGCATTGTTGGTGATGCTGGTGTTAGGTATATTCTTTTTTCTAACTTACTATCTCATCTATGATTACCTGTTCATTTCAAACATCATTTTAGAATGCCTTGTGTGTATTTTAGTTTAGCTCTGCTTCCTGATTCCGTAGAGTCTTGCATTCACGCTCAATATATTAGTAATTTGTTCCAATTGTTGGTTTTATTTTACCATCGTCAATTCGTCAGCCATAGGATTCCATAAGCCTAACATCCGAGTATATGGCGTCTGTAATGGGCACAAACCCTTATGCTAGATGTGGTTATGAGAAACTATAAAGAAATGGAGTTGGACCCTTACTAAAAACTATAGTTTAGTTTTTGGCTTATTGGTAAGCACCTAATCAAACACTATCAATGCACCTTAAGATATCTGACCCTAGGTATGTATATTTACACTTTACAGTTTACACTTTAGACTGTTCTCTTATGAAGTCAGTGATGCTATGTCCCTGGCCATCTTAACCATCGAACAGAGTATGGCCCTTGATTGAACATGTGCTTTGCCGTCACTAACCTCAGTTATGCTTTCAATTTGATGTGGTGGTTGATATGTTTCCCAGCAATTCCAATTAAATTTCTTATTTGACTAATTAATCTCCGTCTGCAGAGCCAATGCACAGCAGCCAAAACTTTTCGTTGGAATGATTCTCATCCTCATCTTCGCTGAAGCTCTTGCTCTATACGGTCTCATTGTTGGTATTATCCTGTCATCTCGTGCCGGCCAATCTAGAGCTGAGTAAGAAAGGAGCTATGCCATAGAATATTCGTTGCCACCCCACATCATGTTTTAACCCTCTTATTAAGAGGGAGAGAGGGGGCAAATTTTTTTAGTCGGAGGTTAGTGATGCTCGGACAGCACTTGTAGGCTAAAAAGGAAAAACAAAGACTTTGGTGAAAGCAATTGCTCCACCTGCCGTTTGTTGGTGTTTGTTTGTATAAGTAGCTTTGCTCAATAAAGCTTCTCAAGCTTCATGTTTTTTCTTTTTTCTTTTTTTTTTTCCCCTCCTTGTGACATTGTATTGTGCCATATAATCTTGAGTTCTAAATTTTTCAATCCTTTTGCTTCTCTTTTGGCTGCTGAAACCGGTGCATATAAGTGATTTGGTTGCGAAGGTAACTTACAACATTAACGGATCGTTTCTTATGAAGCGCTGCTTTCACTTCTTTTATTATATAGGTGTATAATCAACCTTTTCACCAAGAGACGAACATTCTGAGATTGGTGTGATAGGATTGTGCTGCCGTTGTCTCTCATCGATAGAACATTTAGTTGCAGTAACATAGTCCCACTCTTCTCTCTCTCTCTCTCTCCAAGATGGTGTACTTTCTTTTAGTCTCCAGTCTAATCCCACCTGCCTAAGAAAAACTAAAACCATAAACAAAGAAAAACTGAGATGTTATGTCTAAGAAACCTTGGCAGTACATCAAGTTACTGTCTGTGGCACCTTGCAAAACATGATGCAGTGATGCGCCACACACCACATAAGCTGATGTTCATGATTAAGTCCTGTCTATACTTCAAACGGTTCTCATACACTTCAGCCGCCCCCGCTTTCCTCTTTCTTCTCCAAGCAAAGGATGTAAGCCGTGTAACGATGTAGAAAAAACATCTAAAATAAGGATATTGGTAAAATAAGAAAGTAAGGAGTTAATGTTGAATTTGTAATTTTTACCTTATGTAAATTTATTACTTTGATTTAAAGGTGATTATTTATATATATATATATATATATATATATATATATATATATATATATATATATATATATATATTTGGTGATAATTATATATATTTTTTAGTTTAACTCAATTTAGAGAAGTTTGATGCCATCATGTTAAACGTTCCTTTTTGTCCTAGCCCACTTATAGAACTGAATTTCCAGACCGAAAATACGAGTTGAAAAAATCTTTTTTCCTTTTTGGTCAACAATTTCAGTCCTTAACGTTTTTTTTTGGACATGTAATCCTTAACGTTGAGCAGGACATCTGTAAGCACATTAAACTATTAAAGAAAGAATGTTTGAAGTGCAGATTGGGACTAGTTTACAATCCTTGACTTGTATTTGTCAATCTTATTAAATGGGCCGATCCATAGAAACAGACATTTTATCAAACTTACTATTGAGATTTTAAATCAACTATCTGGGCTTTGGAAAGGGCCAGAACAGTGACCACCCCAATTCTTCTGATGAAACAAAGAACGCTTCACGTCCAGAAAAATAAAAAACAAAGACAGCTTAGCCTAGAATTTTCTGATTATTGTAGAGGGGGTCTGAGATGTAATTTCCTTTAGTTTTGGTCTTTTGCACCATTTTAGAATCAAACCTACTTTAGTTAAGTTGTATAATTTTAAACAAACTCATGGCAAAAATAAAAAAGAAGCATATATGTGACTTATGAGACACAAATAAAAATAAACTTGAACAGAAACTGAATTTAAAAAAAATACAGAAGTATATACCTTCTAGCAACCAGAATACAGAAGTATATACCTTCTAGAAACCAATGTACCAAACTAGATAAAAAAAAAATGATGGCAGATTAATTAACACGTGAAAACAATTTGATACTTTAATCCTTTTTTTTTAAATGATAATGAAGAACTTCTGTCTGTTTCTGGTCTGAAGATCGAAAATGAGTAATTAGAATCCGTCCACTGTATGTAAACTTTGAAACTCTGATTAATTTTAATATATAATATAATACAATATAATATACGATATTAAAGAGGATCTCACAAGTGTAAATGTGTAAGACAATTATACAAAAGCTGTGGCGATTAGAAAATGTATTTACAAGTACAACCACGTTGGAATTTATAATAGAAAACTGTAACTTTTCCCCCCTTTTTTTTCATGTTTGGGAAATGGTAACTATTTAAGTATTTATGGCGCGCGCATTATACCAACGGCTATTATATTCATTGCCTCTTTCAAGTTCAATTTGTTATTTTTTTTTAGTTTTCTTCTTAATTAATGTTATTTTCTGAATCCACATGTGAAATCGATATTCGTACACTTACTGATACACATTGAATTCATTCCAAATTTCTCAACCCTAAATAACTAGGGTTTTTTGGGTGAAAATTCACAATGTTTTGATATTAAGTTGATATTTGAAAATGGTTAGATAATTTGATAAGTTTGACTAAATTATTATCTAATAATTTTCAATTATCAATTTCACATAAAGATAATAACATGTAAATTCTCATCCTTTTTTTTAAATTCTATAGTATCTCGTCATTTGACATATTAAAAATTAATTTATTTTAAATTAAATTTTATTTTAAAATTTGTCATTAATTAGTAGATTGTTGTATACATAAATCAAAATTGTACTAAACTCTCGATATTTATTTAAATAAACGAGTAAGTTATCCATTCCATCAATCCAAATTATTTAACTGAGTAAATAGTCATTTTTTATTGTGAGTGATTTAAGGGCTGACAAAACAGATCATGAAAGATTAAAATTAAAGTTGTATTCATGAAAGATAAATTTCATTTTGACAAAAAATATTCAATCAGTTAATTTTTTATTAACTTCAATAAAAAATAAATCAAAATACCCAAATTACCTCTATCTTATTATCTCCAAAATTTCAATTCTTTTCCTTTCTTCTCCTCTTTCCCTTTTTCTTTTTTTCCCGTTCCTCCTCCTCTGTCGTCCCCTTGTCTCCTTCTTTGTCTTCTTTGCCGCGCCAATAACCGACGACAGTTTTTAGTTTCACTGGTACCGTCTCTCCTCCCTCTTTTTCTTTTCTTTTTCCTCCATCTTCTCTCTATTTCTTCTTCTTCGTCGTCATCTTTATGTTAAATTTTAAAACACTAGGGCAAAAAATAAAAAATAAAAAAATCGAGGTTGAAGTTGCTCATAAGAAGATAGAAATCAGTGCCTTGGTTTTGTTAGGTCTTCAAATTAAGCTGGAGCATCTTTAACTTTACGAGCAGCACACTTCACCAAATTGACAATGTCGTTTCTCCTACGCATTGGCCAAATTAATTCAATGTCGGCGGCGGTAGTTTTGTGTGTGTGCAATAGTGGTTCGAGTTGCCGCTGTTATAGTTCAATGTCGACGGTGGTTCGTGTGTGTGTCGCTACTATGGTTCAATGTCATCAACGGTGACGGTAGTTCGAGTCACCTTTTCGACCTCTTCAAATAAAAATAAAATTAATTTTTTATGAATATAATTTTAGTTTTAATTTTTTATGGTTAATTTTATCAACATCTAAATTATTTATAGTCAGAAATGATTATTTACTCTTATTCAACTAGTTAACTTCTTTGATGTAAGCAAATATTGCTGTTTTTCTTGGGGCTAATAATTTATTGGACAATTTGCTCATTTCAAAAGAAACATATATTAAATCATTGGATTCCCACCTATGTGGAATTATAATACACCTCTTTATGTCAAAAATAATTATTTATTGTCTAAACATTTACAAATGAATGTCTCAATAATATTAGATCCGAAAATTTTAATAGTATTTTAAAATTAAATAAATTAATTCAGTTCACAAAGTAAAAGATATCTCATATTTATAAAAAATTAGAGATTTTATTTTCACAAAAAATAATAAAACTATAATAATTCTTTAAAAGAAATTACTAATTCACTATAACTCACGACTGTAATGGATGGACGGATACATATTTATTTAGTCTAATAAGTGATTTCGTATTTGAATTCAAGAAATATCAGTGCTAAAAAAACCATGTTGTCATATGCTTTAAATTAAATCTATTTTTTATAAAAGATTAACATAAAATAAATATTTTCACGTACAATTTTTTTTATATAAAGTTAATAATTGAAAATTATTAAATAATAATTTAATTAAATATATTAAATTATCTAATATTTTTTAATTATCAATTTTAGATCAAGATAATTATATGTAAATTTTTATTTTAATGTAATCCTGATAAATTTTTCACTTTTTTTTGTCTTTTATTTTTTACAAGTTTTCTCATTTTAAATAATCTACGTTCGACGATGCAACCAACTATGCTTGTTTCCATAGTTTTCATTTCTTCATCAGATTCAATAATTAACATTATAAAATTCACACGAGTTTAGCCATGCCAATAGCAATATTATTATTTATAATGCAATAGCGTACCTTCATCATGTTCCAAATTCACAGAAATTTATGCCATCTTAATTAATTTATATATATTTCACCGGCTCTGGTGTTTGTTGTCAGTATGTGAAGATGACCAGAAAAAATTAGGTCATATGGTTTCATTTGTTTTTTGGTTAAGAATTAGGTCATGCGACTTATATTATTCCAATACAAGATAAGCTTATGATGTCTATTTATGTCCCCCACAATACATGTTGTATTTTTTTTCAATAATGTTTAAAAAAATATAAATAAAAACAGTTTAAATTTATTTTATTTAATATTTATTAATTATAATAATAATTAATAAATATTAAATAAAGCAACTTTGAGTTTTTTTTGTTTTTTTAATATTATCTTTTCTTTTAGCTGGTCCACACCTTGTTTAAATGAAGTAGGTCATTGCTCTTTTAATATTGTGGATCACTATAGCTAGTTAGCTCAGCGTATCTCCTTGGTCATCATTGCTTTTATTTGATTTGTTGGACCATATGATGAAACAAATTAAATCCAGTTACATGATGTAAGTGTTTCACATTAAAAAAGTGTTTTATTTCTCATGTTTTCGAGAGAAATTAAAATTATTTTCAATGTAATTTATTTTAACTTTAGTTCTAATAATTTTTTACATTTATTTCAATTATTATACATCTAGGGTTAATGAATATATTAAATGGTAGTATTATATTTATGACAAAAAAAGTATACTTATTGTTTAGTAATTTTCTTTTAAATAAAAATCAAATTAAAATATCATAAAATTTATGACTTTTATAGAAACTTATTTAATATATAGTCACATTTTTGTTAAAAATAGATATGATGTAATAATAAGTATCACATATTTTCTTAGTAAATTATATATTGTTTGAAAATTTTGTTTTAGAAAAAAATAAAAAGAAAATATAACATAAGTTAAAATATGTGCGAGAAAAGATAGTGTAGTTCACTTTCTTTTCTTTAAAGAAAGAAAAAAGTGATGCCAAGTAGAGATAAGCTTACCCGAGATCGCATTCGTATAACCTTTAACTCGTTGCAAAACAAAATTGCTTATGCCAAAAGGTTTTAGCAAAGACATACTTCTTTTCTTTTCTTTTCTTTTATCAATTTAGAATGAAAAAAGTGCTTTTAATAAGTCTAGGTGTGTACTTAGTGCCAGCCTTTTGTACTATATAATTTTTTTTGGGTAAACATATACTTAAATAGCCTAATCAAATCAAAATTTAAAACTAAACGAACCTTTTATTCAGTCATATTTATAAGTCAAGTATAATAGATGTATAAAACGGATATTAATACAGTACTATCGTTATAACTCAGTTATATTAATAAGAATTATGTTTTATCATAAATGATTATTTACATATATTTTGATAATCCACCATTTATAATAGAGTAAAACTCCCCCTGGATCATTAACTATTTTGTAAAGGAAACTATGAGAAGTCAATGGAATATTTGTACAATGTATACAATAGAGGTTTATGGAGTATTAGAGATATAACCATTAGTGTTACCTTTTTCCATCACCTGAAACTTTTGGGATGAGTAGTATCATGACATGGTATTAAAGCGCTAGATCCGAAAGGTCAAGAGTTCGATTTTTGGTGAACTCCAAAATCAATTTAAATTTTTGGGAAGATGTTTATTATCTCTAGTATTCGAATGGTTATTCTAGTATTAAACTCTTTTGTAAATTTTTATTCCACTTTTCACCAATTGAAAAATAATATTGCAGTCTTTAATTACTGTTTTTGTTAGACCTTTTGCCTTTTTTAATAATGTCTTCGTTTATAGTTAAGGGATATTACTTACTATAACATTAACTTAATACGTGTCAAGTAATCATTTAAAAAGACAAATCATCTTCAGATGACTTAGCAAAATGTTGCGCTTTGAAAATGTCAAAAATGTTTTACTTTTTTTTTTCCATTTCGTTGTTTAACTTCATTGTTCTCATTTTTGCTTCTCGTAGAAAAAATCAGACATCTCAAAACTTCAAACAAACCCATTATTATCTATCAGAAAATCATCCAAATCATTTGAGTTAAAGGCCACGTAGGAGTTTATAAGCAATATATTCTTGTTCCGCGCTTCCAATTCCTTGTGATATTGCAAACTGATGTTGCTTTCATAGTTATACATTATTAAATCCTCACCCTCTGAATGCTCAAAATCGGACAACGCTGCCTCCTCAACTCTCTCATTCGCTCATTTTTCCTTGTCTTCCAACTTCAATTGCACATCAAAATTATCAAATTGATCCAATCCCTCACCCTCACTACACAATCTACCCTCCAATTTTACATCACTATTACTTATCATGCGCATTGAATCTTCTTCCCCAAATCCAAACTCTGTTGTCTCCACAACATCTAATTGATCCATTTCACTTTCCGGTTTCGCATCACCATCACCAACCCCACACTTCTTAATATCCTCAACCATAGCATTAATATTATTATCACAATTTTCAGTCCTATCATTACTAAACTCTAACAACTCCGACAAATCAAGCACAGTCATAGCGAGCTCATCACTACAATTTCTTACCATTCCAATCCGCTAGAACTATATCAGAGGTTTCGCGTTCAATCACTGTGGTGATTCGTCTTCGCCCCTACCTCCTCTGTTGAGAGTAAAATTATCTAAACCGTTAGCGAAATTAACTTCGGAAAAATTATTGAAGAGAATGACAAAATGCAACGTTTTTGTTGAATGATGAGGAAGAGATTTGTCCTTTAAAAAGTTGTTTGACACGTGTTGAGTTAAGGGTACACTTAAACAATATTCGTTAACTATAGACGGAAATATTAATAGAAGGAGTAAAAAGTCAGACAGAAATAATTATTAAAAACCATAATGTCATTTTTCAATTGATGAGGGACAGAATAAAAATTCACAAAATAGTTAAGATTCGGAGTGGAGTTTTACTCTTTGTAATACAAAGATAACTTAATCTTTATACACTTATAACTTCAACTTTAGAATTCAAAAGAGAGGTATACCTTGAACTTCACGTAAATATTTTTTTTGCGATCAATAGGTGATGAAATACTCGACTAGAAATGGAAAATAAAGACTCAACCACTTAAATATTATTTTTAAAAATAAAAACTCGAAAACTAATTTAAGTATTGAAATAATTTTTATTTGTAGTCACATTTTGTATTATTGACAATCCAACGTAGTATATCTTATTTCAAAAATTTTAGTAGGTAAGTAATTTTTAATCATTTTTGTCATTATTTGGCTAATAAAATATTAAATTATCTTTAATAAATAAATTTTATTAATTTATATGTATAAATTAAAAAATATGAATATAAATTATATTAATTTATGTATGTAAATATCTATGAATATAAATATAAATTATTATTGATTAATATTGATCCAAAATATATAATAATATTTACTAATTACGTAATATTTGTGATCTTATTTATTGAAGAAGAAACTATTTCCACATTGATCGAGACGAGTTATACTTCAACCAGCTTCCCCACACAAGGACCAACTACCAACCCTTATCGGAAGCCCTAGCTAGTTGCGTTAGTTGAAGATGACTAGTATGCCTCAAACTATTTTATATACAGTTATCCAAATACCACTGTTTTATATATTTGCTTGAAACATTCTTTTGCCTTCTATATAAATTAATTATACAACTCGTTATTGTGGTCCAACTTATAAAATACTGGAGGTGTAAATTAAACGACTTAATTTGTGTGGCTGCAAGCTTCTCAAACAATGAAACTGTGATGTGTGGTTTGCGTAGGACTTCATTTTAATTTAAAATTTAGACATAGTTATATGAAATAAATTGAATTGTTCAAAGTCAAGCCAAATATGATATAGAACATAGAAAGGAAAAATGGCTACCAAAATGCAACATTATTTTAAAGCAAACGATATGATAGTATAAATTTATGAATTTGGTCATTTCGCTTGTTACAAATCAGAATATCTTCCATTTATTTTTATAGTGATAACTGATAAGTTTTTCTTATTTTTCGAATCTCTCTTTGTCTCTTTATTTGTCTTTCCTATTTAATTTTTCACCATTTCTGTGTGCATTAATATATATAACGTGTTCATGAAAGACTTAGCTCCTTTAAATTGTAAGTTGCCTTTTATAAATTTTAAGACAGCGTTTTATTTTGAGGTTGGGATAAGAAAATATTTAAAATATAACACAGATGATAAAAATAAAAAATTTACTGATTTTAGGATTTAATAATAAACTGAATTTAAGATAGAACAAAAATAATAAATTTAATTTATCTGTATCTTTTTACACAAAATTCAAAATAAAAAATAAAATAATAAAAAATATAATTATAAAATTTTGATAATGATAATTAAAAAATAAAAAAATAAATTATATTTTTGTTCAGTATATCTTTATCCTTCTTATTAAAAAAGATATATAATATACTGATTCACTATCCTAATGATGTGGGAGCATATATTTTTACGTTTGTATCGTTAATTAAAGTAGTCTAGTTTAACATATATTATTATATCATATTATGAGTTAGTTTTATATTGTCTAAGTCATGAATGTTCCTCCTTCCCTATCAGTATAAATATGCATATGTACAGATGTACCCTTTTTGCTTATGGAATTAAATTAATTGAGTTATATATTAAATCAGTTGTGTACTTATTTTTCTTTAGACTCTTTAAGAGTAAGAGATGCATCCTTGGCTTAGCCAACTAAAGTAGGCTTTTGGCTATTTTTACCATAATGGGGTTGTTAACCTTGACGAAATGTGTGATCTAAATGACGTTCCAGCGTCAGTTTAGTATCAACGCAAAGTCGGTCCTCGCCTTATTCCAATAAAATTCTTATTTCATTCGTGAGTTCGTGTTTTTAGTGTGGTTGCTCTCGCTGTATGTTCTATGTTGGTACGAGTCATCGTCAGTGCAAATTGTCAACTACGGAGTTTCAAGTAATAATATCGTTTTTCTCTTCTTTTGGTATCTTTTCTGTTGGTAATTATCTTAGCACATTTCTATCATTATCATTATTGGTGCATTTTCATCATCATCGTCATCATAACATCGGTGCTCAAGCATTAACCTCATTGCATAATAGTAAAAGAAGGTTCCAAAGCGTAGAACTACTCAAGAGATTGAAATGGAGGAGTTACGTCGTCAAGTTAAGGAGTTACAAGAGCAACTTGCAAAATATGAAACTGCTCAAAATAATCATGGCAAGTAGAAGAGTAATAACACTTCTTCTAGTGAAGACAAATTCATTTCATTATTCTTCTTCGTCTGAAGATTTGTTCACACGAAGAGCACGATACAACACGACTCACAAAGCTAAAGACTTAGGAATCAAAATTGATATTCCTGAGTTCGAAGATTTTCTTATGAAGTGTGACATTCAAGAGTTCGAAGAACAAATAATTGTTCACTATCTTGGAGGATTGAACACAGATATTTCTGTTGTTCAGCTGCATTAAAGATTAAAAAGCAAAAAACATAAATGAATAACACTCAATTGCCAAAAGATAAAGAAGTCATTCTTGATGTTTAACAAAAAAATGAAGACAAGATCTTTTAAAAACAACAAAGAACGTGAATCATTAGGTAAGAAATGCTTCAAATGTCAAAGTTTTGGGCATATTGTTGCTGATTGTCCAAATAGAATTATAGAAGAGTTATTACTCTTGCGAAAAAAAAAGTTAACGAAAAAGTAATAAAGGAGCAAGAGCATGAAAGTGAGGTTGACTGTACTATTGAAGAAGTTCTAACTAATTGTGGTGAAGTTTCACTGATTTGTCGAAACTTGAATATTGCAAAAATAATAGAAGATGAGAGTTAGCAACACCAAAATATCTTTCACATAAAATGCACTGTTAAAAAAAAGATTTATAAAGTTATCATAAAAAACGAAAATTATAAAAATGTTTCAAATTTTATAATATATACATACCAACAATGCTAGGGAACCAAAAGGACCTTAGCAAAAAATCAGCCAAATATCTCTAGGTGAATCCAACATCTCTACGAATTAATATATATGGATGTTTCTTCTGTTAAGTATCAAAATGTTTATATTTCATACTAAATGGATGTTCTTTTATATATTTTTTGAATTTTTTGTATTAAAAATGTGAATGTCTCTATTTTCTTTAAGAATTTTATAATTTTTTTAAATTTTATAGATATTTAATTATTTTTGCTAAAATATAACTGGATATTTCTTTTGTTAAGTATTAGGATGTTTTTTTTCATATTAAATAAATATTTTTTTATATTTTTGTAATTGTTCAAAGACTCCTTTTGGCTAAGATCAAATGTGTAGTTTGCAGTCTCTTTAATCATCCAAACGGCACCTAATATCCCAAAACGCAGAGAGCAACATCGTAATCACGTGGATAACTTCGAGAACTTGAATCTCCACGCGATGCACCAGATTGTGGAGTCCTAGTCACGCGCCGCGCGCGTGCTGCTCGAGTGTTGTGGAGTCGGTGGAAGGAAGAAGGTTCGAGAAGGCCGCGAGGGAGTGCTATGCAGTGGAGCAGATCTGGAAGCTTCTAACGGAGATCGAGGAGCTTCACTTATTGATGGATCCAAACGATTTGATGAAGCTGAAGAAGCAGATCGAGATTCGGTGTTTCGGAGATACGGCGGCATTTTGCTTCTGGTCAAAGGAGTTAGTGGAGGTGACGAAGATGCGTAAGGAGATTAAGAGGATGGTGTCGGAGATATTGGAGGTGAAGGTTGATCCGAAGGAAGGGCCGGGGATAATGGAGGCCGCGATTAGGGTTTATGCGGAAAAGAAAGAGATTATGGTGGAGGTGTTGCAAGCGATGCAGGGAATAGAGGCAGTGATGAAGATAGAGATTCTTCTTCGGTCACAAGCAGGTTGTGGCGGCGGTGATGGGGAGTGCGGAGGCTGGCAGGAACCGAGTTGGTTCCGGCGACTCGCTGATAGAAGAGGAGTGGGTCGCGGTGGGGAGGCGAAGAGGACCTGACGGTGAGAGAGAGGTATGTGTGTATGATTGTTGGAGGTGGGTAGGTTAACGTGAGAGAGAAAATGAACGTTTTTATAGGTTTTAATTAGGTTTACTTAATCTTTTAAATTTTTTAAATTTTAAATTTAAAAAATTTTAAATTAATTAATTATTAATATAAATTAACATAATTTTATTTAATTTTTTGTTGGTAACCTGTGGGTTTCATATACTTTTCTTATACATAGTGACAAATACAAAGTAAACACCTGCATGGTTGAGATAATGGCCATAAACTTAAGATCGGACTTAGCAACAAGACAATATGATTAATTGAAGAAACGATTATAATGAACTAACGAAGATCAATAAATTACTCGGAGAGTTGGACGGGTACAGTATATATAATTTTATTTGTGCTTTGAATTTTAGTGAGAAACGCATCAAAATCAAAATTTCGTTTGATTCAATTCCGACAGGGATGAGTGCAAATTAGAGAGCCAAGAGAATGAGTGATAATGAAAGGATCGGCGTCGTATATTCGCATACTTGTAATTTTCTATTGCACCATGTCTTTATATTATAGTTATTATATATCTAATTAGTGCCTTATTTCAACTTAGTACAATTTCACATGTGTATTGTATGCTTGAAAATAATACACACACATACACTGTATAAGAGAATTAATAATAAAAATTTAATTTTGATATATTATTGGATAAAATATTTTATATAATTATTTAATTATATTTATTTTATTCACAAAATTAATAAAAAAAACAGTTCAACTATATTAATTAAATATACATTAAAATTAGCCACTAATATAAAATATATATTAAAATATAAAAATATATATTAAAAATAAATTAAATAATACATATATTAGTTTAGGATTTTTAGTGTATAGAAAAATAAATAATAGTTAATTTTAGGGGCAATCTATCTAATTAAATAAATTGAGTGAATCTTTTATCTATATATACAAAACAGAATACGTACATGTGCATTTTTATGTTTATGTAAATCATTGGAGCCAACCACGGTTTCAATTTAATACATAAACCGTGGTTACTAGGGAATATATCATAAACCGTGGCAAGCTACCACGGTTTACTAAGAGAGGCAAATGCACATAAAACATGGTAAGTAGCAACGGTTTATGAAGGAGTTTGAATAAGCATAAACCTTTGTTAGTTGTAACGGTTTATGAGAAGAGAAATTCTATATATATGTGAGTGAGATTTAAGTTGGTGAAAAAATTATTGTCACAATAGAAATAACAACAATACCAACAGGAATAATTCTACTAACAATAACAATTTATAACAATATATAAAGTGAATAGAAGAGTTTGGTGTCTAATTTCTATTTTTCTATTTAATCTTATTGATAAATAGTGTTTAATATAATTTTCGTCTTAAAATGTGGTCAAAAATGTAATTATTAGTTAATTTTTTTGCTCTTATAAAGTTACTTTTTTATTTTACACATAACTTTTATTTATGTTGTCTTTTTCTCTGTTCTATGGAATACATGTAGTACTCTCTACTTATTTTTATTTTACTTAATTAAAAAAAATAATGATAAATATGTGTATGAAAAATAATAAAAATAATGAAAATAAAAATTTTTTAAAAAATAATGGAACAAAATATGATTTAACATATTAAATATAAAATTAAAAAAAATTAGCAATTAAAATTATGCAAGAAAAATAGTCCTTTAAATTTAAATTTTTATATATACTTCAAATTAAATAAAATTAAAAAAATAAATAAATTTATAAATATTTATAAATTTTTATCTTAATTGTTACATATAATAACAACATAATAATTTTAGTATCATACTTAAATTAATTTAAATTTTATTATTCTATACATTAAAAAATAAATAACTTATAAATTTTTTTATTTTTATTTATTAATAATTTATTATTTATTAAAATTTTTATTTTTTATCTCAAATTTATAATTTAAAAAACATAAAAATTAATTTTCTAAAAATATTAGAAAAAATAAAAAATAAAAAATTATAATTTTGTTTTGAAATTAAATGAAATTTTAAGAAAATCTTAATAACTTTATTAGTTAGAGACATAGAAGTTGACATATTAGATCTAAAGAAATATTAAGAATTATTATAAATAAGTGTTAAGAATAGGAAAGATATTCAACAACGATATAATATTTTTATATTCAATTGTATATGTTAATAGTAGCTAAAATAGTAGTGTCCATATAATATTACTCTTTTAAAAAGATATAAAATATTTGATATTATTTTTTTATAATTGTTGGCAGATTTTATAATTTGATTAATAAAAAATCTGAATATTTGATATCTTAAATTTTGTCTGAAAGCAATAAAATATGACTTAACAAGTAAGTCTGAAAAATAATAAGGATATATATAATAGGTATACACCTAGATATCTAAATCAAAAAAAATATTTCCTTTAGCAAATTTTTAATAACTCGAAAATTAACATAATAGTAGTTATGGATCAAAGTGATAAACAAAAATGAGAGTTGGAATAATGGTTTACGTTCAAGACCTCCTCTTCATAAACCGTGGGAAGTCACCAAAAAAAAACCGTGGGAAACAACCACGGTTTATGCCTAAGTTTTTTTCTTCCTAATCCGTGGTAGGTAGCCATGGATTATGCCAAATCTCTTCCAACCATAAATCCTTCTAGCCTCCAAGAATTTATGTTGAAACTAGAAACCGTGGTAGGTTCCCACAGTTTACATAAAAATGAAATTACACATGCACGTAAGAAGTTTCTGTTTTGTGTATACAGGTAAACGATTCACACAATTTATTTAATTAGGTAAATTACCCTAATTTTAGTGTATAAATAATATTTTTAAAAATAATTATTTTTATTAATATGATATTATATAATTAGATGCATGTACGTATAAAAATATTTTAGATTAATTGTATATTAAAATTAAATTTTAATAATTAATAATAAAACTTTTAATTAATTGGTGTGTTTAAACGTTTTTCCTTAATATTATGAGAAAATTTTGTCTAAATTACAATTCATATGCGTGCTATATATATTGCGAGTAAAATTTTGAATTTATTGGACAGATTTAGACACGTAAAAGAATAAATAAACTATATTATCACCTATATATAATTTGATTCATGACACAAGGCGTCAAACAAATTGATTAAAGCCAACGTGCACTGGCGAGATAATGCTGAATAAAGCCAAGAAGCAAAGGACATACAATTATCAAGGATGATATATATGTATGTCTCAAATTTAATTGTGAGTATTGTCGTGTGGATCAATCACATGAAAGGATTGTTGGCATGCTTGACTGCAAGTTTTAACCAAAATATTATTTATATTTTAAAATTAATCATTAAAATAAGTTATTATTATATTTATGTATAAATATTTAATATATATTTATATTTTAATATATATTTTATATTAATAATTAATTTTAATAATTAATTTGAATATATTAATAACATAGTCAAAATTTTAATTAACTACACAAAAAATTTTCAAAAGTATAATTTAATAGTTATTATTTTATATTTTTAAATATTAGAATATTTTATTTAATTTTATATATTTTAATTTTATTTAGTTAATAAATTGAGTTTTATATTAATAAATTAAGATTTTTTATTTTTAATTCAATATAAAGTGTGTATAAATATTTTTAAATTATTATAACCGTTAGACAGAAATAAAGGGAATAAAAATACAATTTTTGACTTTGTGATGAAATCATGTAATGAAAATAAGTAAAATTGAGTGAATCGATCTTTTACTCTATTAAAAATTGAATAAAAGTTATAGTGATTTTTTTTGTTCACTTTCAATCCTAAAAATGATATAAAAAAAATAAGATTGAGTTTTTTTTTTTGCATAAAAAAATTAATAGAAAGTAGAGTAATTTTGTTTTATTTAATTTTAATTTATTTCTTTTATTTTATTTATTCTATGTTTTTATTCAATTTCAATAATTTTTTCATTTATCTTTAATCTGTAATTTTGTATCACCAATGATACATTTAGTTTGTGTTTTTATTTTTGATATTTTATTTTTAAAATTTTGTAAAAGAAAATATATCATCAAAATAATACAAATTCTATTTTTCTATTTTCATCTCCTATTTTTTTCAAAATTCTGAAATAAAAGACACTAAAATAAAAATGCAGCCTAAAGTCATCACTTTCAAATCATAAATGGATTTAATTTATTCAAAGAGAAAACAAAAAAAAAAATCTCACAGTATTATAACACTTATTAATTATATAAATCTAAAAATAAAAGAGACTCGAATATAATTTTGTTTGTGTTTATTAGTGTTAGAATATAATTATAATCAATTAAGATCAATTAGTATTATTTAGTATATCTGAATATTTATTATAGGAGATTATATCTTTATTATTATGATTATCTTATTACCTCTAAATACCCTTTTATATTGTATCATTCCATACAACTTGATTATATTCAATAATACACAAATCATCTCTACAGTTTAGTCTCTTATTTCTAACATGGTATCAGAGTCATGGTATCTTCTTTGAAGATGATAGGTTGTTTTCCTTGCGGTGAAATCACCGTAGTTTTTCCACTTTTTTCTATGCCATTTTTTTTACCTTTTATCACTCCTTTGATGCTTTTTTTCACCTCGCCGACTAGCCTATTTTCTCTCTCTTGTATTTTTTCGAATCGAATGATCAAACACCATTGTCATCCGCTGCTTACTGTGCTCTCTTTCGGCAGTTGCATCTGCGTTCTCTCGTGGCAGTTTCATTTGCGTTATCTCGTGACAATTCCATTTGCGTTCTCTCATGGCAGTTCCATCTGCGTTCTCTCATGGCAGTCTCATCTGCATTTTCTGGTGACAGTTTAGTCTGCGTTTCGTCGTGACAGTTCCGTTTGCGTTTACTTATGGCAGTTCCATCTGCGTTTCTTTCTGTCAGTTCCGCATGCGTTTCTTTCTGGCAGTTCCTTCACATAGCATTTGTTCCGTCCACGCTTCCTTCAGACAAGCGGTAGTTTAGTCTGTGCTTCCTTCAGACAAACGGCAGTTACGTCTGCACTTCCTTAGGTCTGCACTTCCTTCCGGTTCGCTGTATCCGTTTTTATCAGTTTATGCAGCTTTTTTCTTGTTATTTCGTTGTTTTAAATAAGTTTCAAACTCAAGTTGTCAGAGTTTGAGGGGATGTTAGAATATAATTAGGATTAATTAAGATCAATTAGTATTATTTAGTATATCTGAATATTTATTATAGGAGATTACATCTTTATTGTTACGATTTTTTAATACCTATAAATACCATTTTATATTGTATCATTCCATACAACTTGAATATACTCAATAATACACAAATTCTCTCTCCAGTTTAGTCTCTTATTTCTAACAATTAGAATTCACTATAATCAAAATTTACACATACTCAATCTTAAACTATAATTTAGAATAAAAAATATTTTTTTCTTTAAATTTATATCTAATATATTTCTGTAGTTTGTAAGTGTTATTTATCTATTTTACGGCCGGAATCTTCCTTCCAAAAAAATAAAATAAAATAAAAAAGTATTTAAAGGTAACATGTTTTTAGTATTATTTTCAGTAACATAGCACGTTGTTGCATGAGGTCTCACATGTCCCACACAATACATATATATAATATTCAAAGCTATTATATTCAGTTGCGCAATGCATGTGTGATTCACTTATTTGAAATTTTTCACTCTTGAGGAGTTTGCACGATACTGTTGATTAACTTGATTTTATGAAGATGCGAATTCAAATATTACAATAAATAAATCAGAGAAATTTTACCATGTTTATTGTTTATAATCAGTCCCAAAAATAAAAATTAGATCTAAAATAAATAGAGCTCAAATAAAAAAAATCACAAAATTTAAGTTTATTTTATTAGTGTGTTCGACTTCTTCACATCGTCACATTAATCTCTGCGTAAAATTTTAACTGTATTTACAAATCTATTTATATATTAAAATATGAGATCTCAACAACTCTTAGAAAAAAAGAAAAATAACCATTCACTATCATAATTCTAAAAATCGAATCGAACCAGTCAATTCAATCGGATTAATAAAAAATCGATTACCAAACCGATTCGATTAGGTTCATAAACCGTCTGATAAAAAATTGATTAAAAAATCGGTCGAATTGGTAATTAACCGATAAACTATTGAAATCGGCTAGTTTTTTAAAGAGTTTTTGGTTCGATGTACCCTTTCAAATGGCACTGTTTTATACCTTAAAAAAAACCCTAAATTTCCAATGCAGCCCTAGTCCCACTCCTATCCTCTCTGAAACTGAAAACAAAAGGAAAAATTGAAAATTGAAAGAACAAAGAATCCTAACCCCGCAGTCCTGCAAGCATCGCGTGTGGAACCTTTGTCGCCGTCGTAGGAAGCTCCCTCGCCGTCGTGTGGAAGTTATGTGGCTGTCGTCGTCTCCTCTGTTCGAGCTCTATCTCTGTGTTTGTTGGCATTGCCATCACTTCTCTTTTTCCGCGCTGTCAGTAAACACTGTGACTTAGAATTAGTCTTACTAATTTTACTGTTATTAATAATTGAGTTGCTAATTAGCTAAATTTTGATAATACTGTGTACTTTTATTAATAATACTGAATTTAGTGATTTATTGAATGTCTGAATTATAATTTACCGAATAATTCTGACAAATACTTTTTGTTAAATTAATTTTGTTTATAATTTTTGTTATATATTAAAAATAGAACAATCACAAAACAATATTGTCAATGTTCCCAACATTCTTATTAACTCAATATACTTTGTGATGCTGCATTGTCTTTTATAAAGCCAAGTTTCTTCAATATTATATGGATTCATTCAGTGTGTGCTGTAATTGCTACTACACATATACTACTTCCCTTAATAACAAAGAAAAAAATATTGTCAGTATTGACTAGTCTACAACAAATTGTTAATTGGGAATCTAACTTTGTTAATCCATACATTTCTTTCATTTTCAATTAAGAATGGAAAGTATTTGATTTTTAATTTATCAATAGTCTCTACAAGAATATTAATTGTAACACTCTGACTTTTAGTATTTATAATCATACTAAAAGTCTAGGTATCATATATCTCTAAATTTATTTATTTTATACTATTTTTATTTAATATTGACCATTTACAAATACAAACCGAAATTTTAATAAAAAAATAAAAAGTCTTTATTTTAAACCTCTTAATCACAGTATATATATCCATAGCAATATATACATAGACTTATTCAAAGATCCTCAAATATAAGTCTTATCTTTTTAAAATCAAAATAATAAATGACGAGAGGAAAATAAAATCTAACAATTCAACTTGTAAACGTAATCTTCTATGCTCCTATAACTCTGTACTAAATCTTCACACATGTAGTTGAAAGAGGTGACAATAGGAGATAAGAACTGGGGAGTTCTTAGTAGAGTCGGAGTGTATAGTTATATTCATGTTATTATTTGTTACACAGAAATTTCATAACAGCATACTTGCAATCCTCAACAGGTGGCCAATGGCAACAAACCTCATAATACAAACAACTTTAACAAACTAGAAATACAGAGAAAATCACAAGTCACAATCACAGAAAACACATATCACAAAGAAATATGCATAAACAAGCAAGACAAACAATGCATATGATGTGTACTTGTTTCTACTGGCCGTGAGCTCACGTGTCGGTTACTTTGTCAGAATCTGACACACCCTATAGCTAACCTAGATATCGTCTCTCTGAACATGCATCCACACTCTTGGGATATAGTGCCCGCCACACTAATGGGATATAGTGTCTGACACACTCATGTGATATAGTGCCTGGCATACTTCCCAGGATAAAGTGCTCCCACACTCTTAGGATATAGTTCCCGACACACTTTATAATAGAGTAAAAATTTAAACATACTCATCACTAATCATCTTCATTCATACCTCATTTATCATATTCATTCATTAACTCATGATCATTTAATCATCAATCATATTTCAATTACAATTCATCATTTCAATTAATCGGCATCATTTCAGCCTCATACATCTCATACTCAACCTTTCACACTTTCTCAACTTATTCAATATCAACTTAACTCCAAAACCAAGAAAAATAACTTTTTCAAGTCACTTCCAATAAATTAAACTGATTCCAAATTTTCAACAGCAACAATCATTTCTTTAATAATTTAAAATCAGTTAATATAATTCTTAAATCTTTTGAAAATTTCATTTTTACTCCGAAAACAATCAAAACACTCCAACTGGTTGCTCATACACATAATCGAATCAAAATTTCAAACAAACAACAATAATTCAACATAAAATTAAACTCATTCAAACTCAAACAATAATTAATCAAACCAACATTCACTTATCCAATTCACATTTAGTTATTATAAAATTATTAAAATTCTACTTTCATACAAAATCAAAACAACAAAAACTCTGAAAAAACTTTTTAATCGAGCTATTGAAGAAAAAAACATCAGAAATTATCTGTACCTCCTAAAACTTTAACTGACCGAACTCAAGGAGAAGGAAAATTACGTCACCATCAACTTCTACCAAATAAAAGTGACGTCAACTTATAAAAAAAAAATATAAATACTTTTATCAAATTAGATTTTTTTATTGGAGTTACAAATCGCAATAAATCAAAGCCAGAAAATTAAAAGGAGTTACGATTTCTCCCTCACCCACGGTTTCTCTTTCTTTCTTTTCTTTCTTTATGGTTTCGGTTAAAATAAAATGAGGTTGATTAAAGGCTAGGTAATAATAAATATTGATTTGTGGTGATAAACATTAATAGGTATCATGGATATATGTATATGTATATATGTTTACAAGACACGTTTTCATTTCTTTCTTTTCTTTCGCCTTAAATGGCTTCAGCCACTTCCATCTTTCTTTTCTTTTTTTTATCTTTTAAACTTTAACAACAATAACAATAATAAAAACTGATTTAATTTTTTATTTATCAAAATAGTTTCTAATAAATAATTTAAATTAATAAAATAAATTAAAATTAAATTAAATTTCAATAATCATAAAATTTTATTTAATTATTTTTAATAAAATAATTTTCTTAAAAATAAAATCTCAATAAATATAATGACTCATAAATAATTAATTATTTAATTTTTAAAAATTTAAAATCTTACATTAATCCTTTATCACGCTCAATAATCTCCCTATCATAAATCTTGGATATAATTTTTAGAACAACATAATCACAATCTAATCTAAACATATTCTAAGGTTCTTTATCACATGAAATAGACTAATGCAGCATAAAACCCAATGTTTATAGGAATTCCAACAGGAGTATTTAATCCCCGAGTTGGGTAGCACTAAACTTGTTACCCGAGTGGGGGCACAGGTGATGGAACATAGTTGGCTACGCTTGGTTGGGTTGGTGGCTACGCTGGCTTGCGCACTCCAAGCTGAGAGTTGAGTCATGATTAATTAAAAACTTATTTGTTAATGTTTCTTTTGATAATAGAACATTATATATTTATTATTATGTGTATTTTAGTTGTTTTTAGTTATGTATTTTGATGTTTAAAGTTATCCGTAAATTTCTAATATTAAATTATAAATAATTTATTATATAAAATTATGAAATTTTGAATTTTATTAAATTAGATATTATTAAATTTATATATTTAAAATTATATATAATTTTTTAATAATTTTATTTAATATTTAATTAAACCGATTGAACTTTCGATTGAAATCCAATCGAACCAGTGAATCAGTTTTTGAGTTATAAAAATAAATAATACATTAATAATGACAAACATGATAAAATTATATTAATAACCTAAGTAGTTTTTGATGAATTGGTTCAAGTGTGTGGAGCCCAATTGACTATTGTTGTAATCTAAACTAATAAGACTAAAAACCTTTCAAGGATGCTAAATGGAAATGAAAACTAACTAAAATCCAATGCCAATCAAGCAAAAGAGAAGTTACCTTAAGCAAGGTTTCAAAAGTTCACTTCAGGTAAATACCAGAAAGAGAGAGAGAGTGCTTCACCCTCGAACCCAATCACTAAAGAAGAAGGAAAGAAAAAGCAAATCAAGAAAGTTAATGTCAAATCAAGTTAATCAAAAATATATTAAGCAAGTTCAGAGGTTAAAGGTAATTTACTTTCATTTGCATGTAAGTTAATTGTTTCACATCTTCTCCTACTCTCTGCAACACTATTTTGAAAAAATGAAAAAAGTGGTGGCTGAACATCTCTGCTCTGAATCAATGGTTGAAAATATCTTTTGGAGACAAAGTACAAATCTAATGGTTTTGATTTTGCTAAGCTTAATGAAAAAAGTTGAATGGTGTTTTTGCTGTGTCTGCTATGGGCTAAGGCCTGAATTAAAATCCCTAATTTTTGGGGTTGATTGAAAAAAGAGAATAGAGGATCTCAACTAACCCAATGACCAATAAGTTGATTTTGAAGAAACTCTAACCGTGGATTAGAGTAAGATACAAAAGAAAAAAATGAATCTCATTGGAAAGGAAGGAGAGAAATCCTGAGAAAGAGAGCAAAGAGTAAACCTCACAATTGAGTTTGAAATCTTGAAAGCATTACACCTACAATAAATGGAGCACTTTGACAAGATGAAGAATAAGATTTTGATTTCAGATGTTGGGTTCTTCATATATAATCAAGGCCGTGAATCATTATCTCCTTTGTATTTTACCATTTGTATTTCTGTTTCAATGTATATCTTTTTTTTATTTTCAATCTGAGGTCAAAGGCAAAAAAGTGAGGTATTGTGAAAAGTTATAGAGTGAAAAGACTGAGAAAAATACTTGAGAAAAAAGTCATGAGTGATTTCAGATTTTTTTTTGTTGTATTTCTGTTTTATATCAAGTACCTGAGAGGTATTTCTTACTAAGTTGGGTAAGCACTTAGTGAGTCTAGTTTAGGTAGGTACATAACCAAATCAAATTTATGTTGAAGTTTGATGTATCTCAGGTAGGATTATGTTGAGTCCTAGAGAATTGATGTATGTAATACTTAAAAGATAGTGAAAATTCCACCATTGTTGTGGTAAAGACTGGATGTAGGTTGCATAGCACAAGACAACTAAACCAAGATATATAGTCGTGTCACTTTCGTCCTTTCTGCTCTGAATAAGTTTTTCTGATTTTAAGAAACAAAATAAATTTGTCTCCTACATAAACCGCTGCACAAACTAAACTGAAGCCAAATTATAATTTCTGGTTTAAGGCTTTATTAATAAAATATAAAGAAGGTCATAAATTCATTCCCTTTTTCTAGGCCATCAAAATTCTTTATCATTGAACTAGTGACCTTATCGATTTATTGGCCGATCCAGTTCTCGTAACTTTTCCCGCCATGATAGATAAATAAGTTATAAAAAGACAACTTATTTTCTCTACTATAAATATCTCATCAAATTTAGATATTTTTTAATATAAATCTACTAAAAATTTACTTAAATTTTTTATTAACTTAAATATTAAAATTTCTTGTAGTCATAGATACTACTTCTAATCTCTCCAAATAATTTGAACAACACTATTTCACTGAAAAAGACGTCAAAGCATCTTATTAAAAAGAAATTTAGACTCATACCCTATTTTAATAATTTTCAAAACACTTATATAACGTCTTATTTTTATATTATTAAAATTGAGAATTTTAATTTCAAAATTTAGTTTTTAATATATAAAATTAATTAAACATTAATTAAAAATAATAAATTTTATTAACCATATAATATTATTCGTACAATTAATTAATTATCTCCGAAAGAGCCGGATGGTCTAATCTAGGGAGGTGTTAGGCGGCCATTCTACCATGGCCCACCAAAATTAAGGATAGTGCAATAAAAACAAGTAGAGTTGTTATGGAATATGAATATAAATATATAATCTTTTCTAGTCGATTCGTTAATGCTAGACTAGCGTAATAGATCTGCGTGTAATTAAGAAACTCAAAAACTGCAGATTTTAATAATTTTGATTATTATTTAATTAATATAAATATTAATTATTTTTAATAAATAAATATATACAAATTTAAAAAATATAAATATAAATTATATTAATTTATATGTATAAATTTTAATATATAAATATAAATTATATATTTTTTATATGTAAATATCTGCAAATATTAATGCAAACTATCAATGACTAAGACACACAAAAATATTAATGATCAAATATTAAATCAAAAGAATAATATTTATTAGTCACATACTCATATAATATTATTGTAATAAAGTAATAATTTTCGTTTTTTTAAATACATAACACATAAAACTCAAATTTTTTTATACTTATTTAAATAAATAAATAAATTAACTATTTGACTAATCTAAATTACTTTACATGTAACCGATGGTGATATATGGTAAAAACATGCAAAATAACATGAATGATACCGAGTCCATTTCAATATATAATATAAGATTTATATAAATAGATTTATCTTTTAACGTGCTTCATTTGTGTAAGCTAATTAAGCAACAAACTATTTTGGACGGGAGAGACGCTTTTCTTCATAATTAGGTCATCACTTTTACTTCATTCATAGAACATATGGTCCACTAATTAATGTCCATCCAGTGTATATGAAAGATTAATTGATTTATTGGTGTTAGTTGCACTGCCCTATTATGGACAACACTTGGCTAATTAATTAATCAATGACTTAGATGATGATGTCTACGAAAATAAACAAACGTAAGCCATGGCATGACCCTGTCGATCATGAAAAGTGAAAAAAGGGGAGATTCTCATCTCAGCCAAATTGATAATAATAATAATAATAATAATAATAATAATAATAATAATAATAATAATAATAATAATAATAATAATAATTATACATTACTAACGAATTATAACTCAAATCACATAGTCTTTCCATATATATTTATCTAAAGATCACATATTCGAATCTTACTATAAGTGACAAAACTATCCAAACTCGTGAGTATCCATCCCGCTCAGAGCGAATACTCTCGCACCGGCACGGATTCTTAGACGGAGTGGGACGGGTTTAGCTTAAACCCACCCGGTATATAATATATATAAAATAATTAGTAAAATGATTAATAATATTGTATCATATTTAAATTTTTATTTTAATTTATGTTATATATGTAGTGATAGTTATATAAATTTTAAAATTTAATTTTATGTGTTAGATTTTAATAATTATAAGAATAAATAAAGACAGGACGAGTACCCGCAAGAGCGGGTTAAAATTTAACTTTTTACTACTCTCGGAAAAAACAGGATAAATTCGATGCGAGTTATTGTAAGGTGGGGCGGAGTCGGGTAGGACAAAATTTTGCGCCTACCCGCCCGGTCTATTGCCACCACTAAATCTCGCTCGTAACTTAGAAAAAAAAAAAATTACACATTAAAAAGATAAATGTATAATTGAAATACTTTTTGAATTTTAGGATAAAAGAGATAAAACATAAAAAATGTAAAAATTATAATTTAATTAATAGTTATGGATCATATATATGTAGAGAAGTTCTAATTTTATGATTTTTTTATCGATTGATATTATTAGGCATATTTTTATTATATAACATATTTTTTCACATATTCTTTTTCTTGTTTTCTTATCTAAAAATTTTATAGTTAAATATTAAATTTCCGACCATCAATTAAAAAATTGAGAAATTTCATTTATCCTTAATTAATGAGAAAAGCATTAGAACAAAATAAAGCATAATTGACGGTCATTGGTATAGAAAAAAAAATATTTTATAAATAGAGTATCTCTTACAATCAATAATTGTGTCAAAGAAAAGTATTTAAATGTATTTTAATGGCCATAATTATCATAAAAATATATAGTACTATTGACGATTAATAATTGTAAAAGAAAGCTTTCGATTGTATTTTAAACAGTCACTTAATTGAAAAGAAAAACTTTTATTAATAATATTTTTTATTGACATTTAGTTATTATTTTTTAGCAATTTTAAATATTTTTGGACAAAATGATTGTAAAAATATTCTTTTAAAAAATATTTTAATGGCTTTCAAAATAACTTTTTTTTGTACATTTATTTTGGTTTCTATGAATACAAACAAACTAATTTAAACTTCAATAGATTCAAATAGTCTTTATAATAAGTATGTAAGCATGAATTTTTTTATTCGACAATTTTTTTTAGAAACTAATTTGATTCATATCTTAAAAATAATTTCACTTATATCTACTATTTGGAAAATTTATTTTGACGTATCAAAATTTGCAAATACTAAAATAATTCATGTATGCATTTATGTTTTACAGAGATCAAAATAATCATTAGACCAAAAAAAATTATAAAAATAGTGGGGACTGGGGAGAATAGTCACATGAAGATTCCGCAAGAATCAAGAATGTGAGATTTTTTTGGTGAAGAATGAATGAATAGAGGTATGATGATTGATGAGGGGGGCGATGACTGAGGAAGGTGAATTATGTGGATTCATTGATTGATGTTATCATATGGGTCACAGATATGGTACAAAACAATTGAACCTTACCCGGTTAATAACGCAACCTTCCCTGCATATTAGTGTGCTATGATACAAAAAACAATGTGCTTATTGGGCCCAATATTATATTCACTACACTTGAAACAATCATTTAGGACACGTTAATAGTGTTCCTTTTTCTTTTTTAAATTCATTTTTAGTATGAATTGAAAATTGTAACTTTTTTTAAAAGTATCCATGCATCATGCATTTGTTGATTCTAGCTATTTCTTTTATCCCTTTTCCATGTGCTAAGTGAAGTTTTTTTTTTTTTTTGGAGCGAATATCCGTCTCAATCTCTGACCATTTTTATAAAAGACCATGAGATTTACAAAAAATAAATAAAATCTTGTTAATTTTTTATTTTTAATTTTGTAAAACTAATTGGTCTTTTCATCAATAATTTATCTCTTGAGCTAACAAAAGGTATCGACATATCACATTAATCAATTAATTTATACATTAAGTGTCACTTAGAATTGATGTATATATATTTTTTAGAGACCTTATTATCTTTTAGAATAATTGTCAAAAGTTATTTAATTTTTTTCTATTTTTTGTCATATTTTTATATACATTAGTTAAAAAATTTTTTGTTTTTCACGTTAATTGGACCTCTATAACTCGAGTTATTCATGTTGAAGTATAAAGAAGTCAGGGTTGATAGCATCATTCACTTTCTCTTTTTTTTTTTACTATAAAAACCTATCAAATCTATTTGAATGCTATCTAAAATAAACAAAATTGCACACAACTCAAAGTAGCATTTATAGTGGCTAAAAAATATTTAAATCTTGATTAAACTTAGCAATTCAAATGTAAATTCACTAGGAAAAGATAAGGAAGACGCTCACGCATCACAACACCAAACTTAAACTTTGCTTGTCCTCAAACAAACAAAGAATCATGCAATATAAATTGACAATCCAAGGTGAGAAAAATAGCAATTTTAATGTTTATGGTTGGCTAGTTAACTAGGCATGCAACACTCACAAAAGAATTTCAAATGATTGATAATTTTATCTTTGATCACTTTATGAAATCTTTTCTTATATTCCTTCCTTGAAACAAGCTTTTCATTTGTTTCTTTTCTTAGCTTCTTGGATGCTTTGCGCCATTTGTTTTTATAGCTTCGACTCTAAATGATTTGTTTTCAAGTATTACCACTTGATACATAAGCACCACAAGCATATAACTAGAGAACTCTTTAAGCTTTGCTTTTGTTTTTTTTTTTTTTAACTCTCTAATCATTGATGCTCAGAGCCTTGAGTTTTAAGGGAGTGCTTTACACTTGAATCTAGCCTTGACTCTAAGTGTTTAATTTGTTTTCAAACTTTTTACTTGATACATAAACACTACAAGTAATTGACTAATGAGTTGTCATTGGTACTCAGAACCTTCAGCTTTCTCATTTTCCTTTTCTTTTCTTTTTTTTCCTTTACTTGATCATTAATTGACAAGTTTCTTCAAGGTTCTTGAAATTTCAAAGGTTTTATAAAGTGTTCTAGATAAAAATTTCAATCAAATAAAATTCAAATGTGTTTGAGCAGAAATAGTCATGCTAGCCTTCCAATACTCATATGCTCATACTAGCTTCTTCTTTAATTATCCTGTTTATTAATGATCATGATGCTTAATTGTTTTGACTAACAAATTTTAAGATGATAATCATGATGTAAAGACAATATGTTACCATTCAAAATTATATTATGCTTATCAAAAAGGAAGGATACACATACATATAATTAAAAAGGAAAGGAAACAACCTTAGCTCTCTCCGTCTTTCTCTTCATCATCTTTTTTTTATCCCCTTTTAAGCTGTGTAGAGCATAGCCTCCAACACCAAACTTAGAATGGTTGTTTGTCCTCAAGTAACAAAGAAAAACTATGGTGATAGAAATCAGAATAATCATGATGTCTAGTGGATATAAGGAAGCAAGACGAAAGCTCATTCAAATCAAACAAACAAAATTAAAAATAAAATGAAAGGTAAAATAAAATAAAGCAAAATAAACATGTTGCTAATGTATTGGCATGGAGGGAGTAGATCTTGCATAGGTGAAGTGTGGCAACACCAAACTCGGCGTGAGAACTCCAAACTTAGTGTGACACTATCAATAAAAGTTTGGGCCAAGTACCCAATGAAATGCAAGTATCATGTTCTTGTTACAACACCAAACTTGATCCATGAAATACATATGCAACATGAAGCAAAGCAAAAAGATAAATAAAAAAGAAATTACCTAACGTTGGGTTGCCTCCCAACAAGCGTTTTTTTAACGTCACTAGCTTGACGGTTGGTTCTTGAATTTCTTCCTCTTCTTCCAGTTGATAAAGAGAAATAACTTCAGTAGACATGAGAAGAAAAATAATACCCACCCAAAAGCAATTCCCATACAACTCTCTAATTCACTAGGATCAAGGAAAGCATATTCAAGAGTTGGGGGAGAAGGCTTCAATTCAAATGTGGGCGGTGCGTTTAGATTTTTCTTCTCAGGAGTTTGCATGCATAGAATTGAAGGGACTTATATAGCTTTCTCCTGGATTATTGGAATGTGCAAGTAAGGAGTGTGCATGGCTTCCTCCTTTGTTTGTGCATCTTCCTCCTTTGTTTGTGCGTCTTCCTCTTCTTCCATGTGTGAGGGTGAAGAGTTCTCTAATTCATTGGTGTATGAACTCTTTTGATTGATTTTCTCACTTTCTTCCATAAGATCTTGCATTATATCTCTTGGGAAGGAATTTACTTGTATATTGTTCAGGTACTTGATAATCAACTCTGCATGTTTCTCTATATTTTTTACACTCATCCTCATATCATGTATGCATTCTTTCATGAGAAACTCAAGAGCATATGGTTCTTGATATGAATAAAGAGATGGTGGCTCTTGATATGAGTAAAAAGAAGATGATTCTTCGTATGAATAAGGAGATAGTGGCTCTTGATATGAATAAAAAGAGGAGGATGGTTCTTGGTATGAATATGAAGATGGTGGTTCTTGATAGATAGAACATGGAGTACTGAAGTTTCTTTGATCTTGACTTTTTCAACCAAAATTTGGGCAATTTTTCTATCCACAATAATATAAATCACTCCTTGGGTGTGAGTAGTAACCCATATGATATCGCTCCATTATTTTTCTTAGCAAAAAAAAATACCAAACAGAATTAAACACACCATATGGTAAACAGGAAAGCTAAGAAGAAAGAACAAAAAGAAATAGTAAATATTTATTTTTATTTTTTTACTATTATTTTTTAATATAAAAATACATTTTGAAAAATAAAAAAATATAATGTAAAAATCAAATAAGAAAATTAAACAAAGAAAAAGTCTAATCTAGGTAATCAATCAACTGGTAGTTGTTAATCACAATTAATCCCTGCCAACGGCGCCAAAATTTTGGTGTAAATTTTGAATACCACAAATTAACTTGTAAGTGCACCGGGTCATACCAAGTAATACCTCAGGTAAGTGAGAGTCGATCCCACGAGGATTAATGGGTCAAATAACAATAGTCAATTGATTATTCTAATTAGACAATCAAAATTTAGAATTTCAATAGCAAATAACATAAAAACGGAAAATTAAATAAGAGCAAACTAAAATTAGTTAAGAAAATAATATGATAAAAATAGTTAAGGTGTTAGAGATATTTAAATTTTCGGATTAATATTCAATGTTAACTACCTTGATCATGAAAAGATTATGTTCATGGCAAGCTATATGTGACTAAACCCTAATTTCTTAGATCTTTTTAGTCTCCTCTAACCTTCATCAACCGTCAATTCCTTGGTCACTTGATTCCGATTAGAGGGTTAAGTTCAAAACTAGTTTATGAGCCACACAAACCCTAGATACCCAAAAATAAGATGATTATATGTCACGTATCGCGTTAAATCCAGATAAATAGAGAGTTGTGAGGAATTGATTTTAATATGTATGTAATTCTAATGATATAACTTTTCCAAGATTCAAATAGAATTCAAGTTGAATTAGAGTTATTTCCTAATAATCATTAATTCTTAGGATGATAACGAAACCATTCTTAAACAATAATCAAAACATAAATCAAGAGTAGAAGAACAAATAATTATTAATCCATCAAAATAAATAAAGCTCCTAACATTAACAATGTAAGCTTAGTTCCTCATGGAGAAAATAAACCCTAATAGAAAAAAGTGTGAAAGTGTCGAATGAAAATTAAGAGATAATCTAGGTCAAGATCTCTTCTCCTTTTATATCTAATCCTAATAAATGTAAAATATATTTTTTTAAATTAACTAATATCTTTTCCTATTTATAAATAAAATAAAGTTTAATCAAAATAAATAAAATCTTTGTGCAATCCCTTGAGAAAAGGTGGGGACCATTATTTCCCCTTGAATTGGCGCCTAACTTCAAGATATTGAAATTAGGCGTGGCCTTGACAGATTGGAACTTGATGCTGACTTCTTCATATGGCGCCTAACTTGAAAAATTCCAAGTTAGGTGCCACCCTGGCTGCACGCAATTGTAGGACTTTGTGATCATGGCGCCTAACTTGGGAAATTCCAAGTTAGGCACCACCTTGGCCGTACAAAATGGGAAAGAAGTGTATACTATTATATATCGTTGGAAAATTCTAGAAGTTAGCTTTCCAATGCCATTGAAATCATGTCAATTGGATCTCTGTAACTCAAGTTATTCATGTTGGAGTGTAAAGAGGTCAGGCTTGACAGCATCATTCACTTTTTTCTTTTTCTGCTACAAAAGCCTATCAAATCCATCTGAATGCTACCTGAAATAAATAGAATTACACACAACTCAAAGTAGCATTCATAATGACTAAAAAATATTTAAATTTTGATTAAACTTAGCAATTCAAATACAAATTCATTAAGAAAAAATAGAAAAGATGCTCACGCATGAAGACTCAACCAAGTTTAAGGGATAGCCGAAACCATGAGATGGATCAGACAGAGTTAAATCATAATGTTAAAATCGCACGAAAAATAGATATGGAGTCAAGCTCAACCTCAAAGTATCTTCTATAATTAAGTGTGAAAGTGTCGAATGAAAATTAAGAGAGAATCTAGGTCAAGATCTCTTCTCCTTTTATATCTAATCCTAATAAATGTAAAATATATTTTTTTAAATTAACTAATATCTTTTCCTATTTATAAATAAAATAAAATTTAATCAAAATAAATAAAATCTTTGTGCAATCCCTTGAGAAAAGGTGGGGACCATTATTTCCCCTTGAATTGGCGCCTAACTTCAAGATATTGAAATTAGGCGTGGCCTTGGCATATTGGAACTTGATGCTGACTTCTTCATATGGCGCCTAACTTGGAAAATTTCAAATTAGGTGCCACCCTAGCTGCACACAATTGTAGGACTTTGTGATCATGGCGCCTAACTTGGGAAATTCCAAGTTAGGCACCACCTTGGCCGTACAAAATGGGAAAGAAGTGTATACTATTATATATCGTTGGAAAATTCTAGAAGTTATCTTTTCAATGCCATTGAAATCATGTCAATTGGATCTCTGTAACTCAAGTTATTCATGTTGGAGTGTAAAGAGGTCAGGCTTGACAGCATCATTCACTTTTTTCTTTTTCTGCTACAAAAGCCTATCAAATCCATCTGAATGCTACCTGAAATAAATAGAATTACACACAACTCAAAGTAGCATTCATAATGACTAAAAAATATTTAAATTTTGATTAAACTTAGCAATTCAAATACAAATTCATTAAGAAAAAATAGAAAAGATGCTCACGCATGAAGACTCAACCAAGCTTAAGGGATAGCCGAAACCATGAGATGGATCAGACAGAGTCAAATCATAATGTTAAAATCGCACGAAAAATAGATATGAAGTCAAGCTCAACCTCAAAGTATCTTCTATAATTTGAAGAGATCATTTTAAATGTGGCGCAACACAAGGATAAGGAGATTTAATTTTGTCGTGTGAGTGCAGAAAAAAATTGAAAAAAAAAGGAAAAAATATAAAAAAAGACAATTCGCAAAAGCAAAAAAGAAGATTGTAAATCAAAAGTGAGAAGAAAACAGAAAAATAAAACACTAGATCTATCTACAAAAAAGAAAAGCTTAAAAAGTAAAAAGCTAGTAAAATGTAATTTAATTGGTAAGATTAAACAAGATAGAAAACATGTAAAGAATA
This sequence comes from Arachis hypogaea, assembly GCF_003086295.3. Taxonomy (NCBI): domain Eukaryota; kingdom Viridiplantae; phylum Streptophyta; class Magnoliopsida; order Fabales; family Fabaceae; genus Arachis; species Arachis hypogaea. Next base: position 6,445,483 of record NC_092038.1, read on the forward strand.
ATAGAAATAGGCCCAACAAATTTGAGGAGAAAAATACCGATAAAGAGATAATTAAAGTGTAAAAAGTGAGAACTAAAGTGTAACGTATAGAAATGAAAAAGAAATTTTTAGTTATCTTCACAGAGATCTTTTTGACATAGAAACTAATACTAAAGAAGAGTATAATACAAAAAAAAAAAAAAATAGAAAGAAGTGATTATGGGATGTTAGAAGTGTATGTTTTGTTGGGTGCTTGGGTGCCCATTGAGAGTTCTTTACTTTGTTGAGGAAAAAAGAGTATTGGAATTGGGTATTATTCTTGTAAATTTATTTATAGTGATTGTTTTTAGTATTTTCTGTATTAGTTTTTGAGTAAAGGACAAATAAGTTCTTAATTTTTTTTATAGATATTTTTATCCTCAAAGAAAGAAAAATACATTTAAGTCTTTTACCCCTGAAAAATGTGGACATTTCAACCTTTTCATTGAATTCAGACGGTTGGACTGGACAAAAAAGTCTGACCTGACAGAGGTGGCGCTGACATGGCCATTACGAAATCACGTGGCAGTGAACTTTTTGAAACAGGACATATAAATCATTGGAGGCAAAAACGACGCCGTTTCGTTACTCCCAATCTTTCAAATTTTTCTACCTAATCCCTCGTCTGTACAGAAACGGCGAAGTAGGTGTTGTGGGGAGTGAACGAAGAAAAGAAATTCTTCCTTCCATGACATTTGAAGGAGTATCACAAAAGAAAGCCAAAAAAATTCAAACTTGTCACGATATTCAATTATTCACTTACCCAAAAGAGCAAAGAACCAATAACATTACAAAAAATAAAACTTCTGTTGAAGGTGTGAGTGAAAAAAAGGAACTAAAATTATAGAAAATGAAAATTACTTGTTGAAAATGACAGCGAAGGAATCGAAGTTGATTGGGTCTTCAAGGTAGGACTTGAGTTGTGCGGCTCTGACGGCAGTGGCGAACCTGACCACAGGTGCCCTGGTCATGCCATCTCGGAGGACGACGGAGGAGCACCACCGGAGACAGATATGGCCTTGCAACCCCTGTTTGTGCTTGCAACCAAACAACCCTCGGTGGTGGCCATTGGCACCGTGTGCTCCACCCCATCGAGCAACAATGGACCCGCAACACCCACTGGAATCTGAACAAACCCTATCGGCATCTTGTAGCATTGTCACAAGATCGAATCATAACCAAAACCTTCCACTGGAATATCCTCCAGGGACCTTTCGGTGACTCTCTCCACCGCCATGCGCCGTATTACCGCCGCACGCCGGCAGTCACCGAGTCTAGACTCTAGAGAGTACGGCGGAACCTCGCCGGACACCACTTGCTGTACGAGCTCCTCGTCGTCGGAAGAGAGAGGAGGAATCTGAGGCGAAACGTGACGTGGAAGCTGAGGTTTCTGCGATGGTGGAGCAGGAGAAATAGCGGCGACGGTGGAGCAGTCGATTATTCTGGCGGAGCAGGGGACGGGATTTCTTGCGTCATCTTTAATGATTTCTTCTTCTTCTTCTACTTTGTCATCGGAGGAAGGTCAAGAGGAAGCTGCAATAATGGGTTGGACAAGGCCAATGCCGAAGAATCCAAAGAGGTAGATGAGGGAGAAGAAGTGGAGGTCAGTAACGAAACGACGTTGTTTTCGTCTTCGAGGACTTATATGTCCTGTTTCGAAAAGTTCACCGCCACGTTGGCTCCGTAACGGCCATGTCAGCGCCATCTCTGTCAGGTCAGACTTTTCCGTCCAGTCCAACTGTCTGAATTCAACGGAAGGGTTGAAATGTCCACGTTTTTCGAGGGTGAGGGACTTGAATGTATTTTTCCTTCCTTGAGGACGAAAATGTCCGTGCATAAAAATGTTAGGGACCTATTTGTCCTTTACTCTTAGTTTTTTTGGTAATTCGTTGCGAATTCGAGCTCCATTTAAAGGTCTGTTATTAGCTAATGGATTGCTGCATACACAAGGTAAAATTCAAACTCCCAACACTTGATTAAGCAGACGAATGAGTTAACCAAGTTAGTTTCTGTATTAATTTTTTATCTAATACTTTTTGTTACATTGTGAGCACGGTATGCTTTTTCTCATTTTTAGAGGTGAGTCTATAACTATGAATCGATTTTTGTTAGGAGTGTTAGGAGGTTAGTAGAATTTATGATGTGTAATCAATAATAAGTTATTATTAGTGTTTTTAATTGTATAAAATAATATTTAATAGTGTAAGATTATTTATTTTTCTTTTGATAATTAAGTACTGGCTAAATTTTAATAAAAGTACTGGTTCTTTAAATTTTTTTTATTAAAAATAATTTTTTTCAATATATTATTTATAGAATATTTCTCAAACACTTATACCCCTTTTATATATTTTTTAAATATTCTTTTTAATTTTTAATCATTTATTCAAAAAATCAATCTTTACAATTTTAAAATTTTTATTCAATTTTTAATTATTTAAATAATTAGTCTAAATAATCACCCACACACCAAAAGTTAAAAAAATATTTATTCATACTTTTATAAAAGTTTCCATTTCCAAGATGACAAAGGCACTGACTTGGAACGAGAGAAGTCTATAAGCTCCTGAACAATGCATCAAGTCATGAGATGGGTGTGGTTATAAAGAGCGATTATATTATATTATATGTATATTAAAATTAGTTATTAAAATTAATTATTAATAATATATATATATTAAAATATAAAATATATATTAAAAATAAATTAAATAATATATATTTATATATAAATATATAATAATTGATTTTAATAATTAATTTTAATATATATAATATAATATAACAATTATTTATACTACGAATATTAATTCGCTAGGCCTTTGATCTCCTCCTGCTTGAGTTTGGTAGGAACACTTTTCAGGAAAGAATTTATTGTATTTTTTATTTTCTTATCCCACTGAAAACAACTTTTCACAATTATTAAACTGTTTTATCATTAGTTACTTTTTGTCATTAGTTTTTTTTATTGTTAGTAGTATTATTTTACATGATTAAATCACCGATATTCAAATTTGATAGATGAAAAAATTTAACTAACTCAACTTAATTGAAGTCTCGTAAAAGAGAGAGAATATTGTTAAAAAAAATGCATTTTTATTTTACTAGTATATGTACCTGGCGTACGGAAAATATTTAATATTTTATTTATATCTAAAGTATTTTTAACAAAAAATATTCTTTAACATATTCTTTAATATCACAATAAAAAAATTAAAACTGATAAAAATAGCAAATTAATTTAAAAATAATGTACAATTTTATATTACCTCTTCATCAAGTAGAATCATTTTTATTGGAATTTTTTGTGTACGTATTTCAAATTGCTTGACACTCAATAATTGAATTATTTTAATCTTAAATTTTAAATTTTATGTCCAAATGTTATTTTTATATTCTTAATAAAATCATATCTGTAAAAAAATTAAGATAAAATAAAAAGATGAAAAAATATAATTTAAAAGCTTAAAAAATTATATTTAATATTATATTATTAAACTCAAGATTAAAATATAATTTAGTAGCGATAATCGTTAAAACGCTTAAAGAAACTACATTAACATTTTATTGTTAGTATTATTATTATTATTTTGAAATATGCATCTCCATTATTTTATTAGATTAACATTATTTCCGTATATATTGGTGAACTAAATTTTGTAAATTTTTTTTGGGCACAATGAAGAATAGAGTAAAAGTTTACTTTCAAAACGCCATACAAAGCAAAGTGCACGCACGTACATGATATTTTCGACGTACTGAAAAATTAAATATTATAGGGTAAGAATTATATTATTGTTTAGTGACTCATTGATTAGTCCCATAAATGAAGATTCAAATTGTGTCATATTAGCTTTTTTCATTAGTTTGTGGGACTATATTGAAAATTGAGAAAAATAAAATGCAAAAGACAGCACACACGCATATAATAATTTGGAAAAAAATATTTATACACTAAAATTAATTACTAAAATTAGTTATAATATATTTATATATATATATATAATTTAATTTATTTTTAATATATATTTTATACTTTAATATATATTTTATACTGATAATTAATTTTAATAATTAATTTTAATGTATATATAACATAATTATAATTTGAAATATAGAATACCAAAATTCAGAAATACAAAATGCCTAGGATCAAATTAAATAGTTGATAAAATAAAAGAGTAAAAAAACTGTATTTTGTACGTTAGTTTAAAACGAAAGCATATCGGAAAAATAAAAATAAAAATAAAGGCATATCAAAGTGAAGTCATTGTTGTTAATTAGCTTAATTAATTAGTTAGTCTGTCATATCGTATGACTTAAGCAGGCTGCTGAATCCATTATATTAGAGACTAATAATTATTTATGTATTGAATTCTATTAGTTTAAATTTGTTGTAAAAATGGTTTCATGATATATTACATTATTACCCACCAACATGATTTCAATCTACTAAAATTGTATCAAGTGATCAAATTATGAAAATGTGAATAATTGAAACTAAAATGCGAAGATTTTTGTTAATAAATATTCTTATATAAAGAGTTTAATTTTAATATATTAATTGTGTAAAAAATTTTATAGAGTTATTTAATTAGATTTATGCAATTAAATAAATTTTTAATAATAAATTAAAAATTAATTACTTTTATTAACATGATAATATATGTAATATTTATATGATAATATATATATATATATATATATATATATTTTGATAGTGCATGAATATTAAATTTATACACAAAATAATACAATTTAATTAATTTTAATATATAATGAGAATTCAAAGGACAAAACTGAAATTTTAATTTAATATTGAATTAACTCGGATATAAACATAAAAAATATTAATTGAGATTTTTTTTTCGGTTCAAAGACCTCAAAAAAAAAAAAGAAAAAAAAAACAGAAACGAAAAATAAAACAATAAGGAATAAAGTTAATTACACCCAATTAATTTGGGTTGTTCGAGTGGTCAACTCAATCATTCGTTCAAGTAAATGTCGAATGTTCGAATTTTGTCTTGTGCATGCAACAACCCATTAATTAATGACAAATCTTTTAATAGAGCTTAGATCAATTTGTGACTCTTTAATTTGTCGAGTTGAAAAATATCGTGAATAATTAACAAAAAATGCTAATTTTTTTAAGCAAGTATTAAAACTTCGAATTTTACATTAATATATATGTAACAACTGTCAATGGCATATTCTTAAATGTGTTAAAAAAAACAAAAAAATAAAAAAAGAGAAAGAAAAGAGATAAAGAAGAGAGGGATTATATGTTTCTAAATATAAATCTTATTCATGGAAAGTGAAATCTAAATATTTAATTTTCAAGTGATGAATTTGGTAAATTATAATTGTATAAGAAAGGAGAGAAAATCATTAATAAGTAATGACTGTTACGAAAAATGATGTAGTTAAATAACGAAAGAGTGAAAGAAACGATAAAATTTCTGCTAAATCTTAACATGAACAAGGAATATCATAAGGATATTGTTTTAGAAAATAAAAACAACATATTTATTTATGAAATTAATTTTAATACATATTTTAACAATGTGATTTTTATGTTAAAACATACAAATATTTATCTATCATTGGATCACTAAATTGGGTTAAGATATAATAAAAGAAAGTATACTTAGTTGAAAGACGAAATAATACAGTTCTGCAGCCGCAAACACTAAGCAAGCGAGCAACTGACACATGATGACGTGTCAAAATCATACCCGTCCATGGCAATCCCCAACACGCTACAGGAAACTTCCGAGTTCCTTCCTCAAATTCTCGTGGTATTTTGCAGTCTTTACCTAACCCGGACAAAATATCGACAAAATATCATATGATGGGAGTAGCGCCGTAGCCACGCGGCAATTCGGCGCTGATTGATCTATTTTTTTTGAATTTGTTTGTTTATTATTTTTGGTTTGTAAGTTTGGAGGCCCAGTAAAAAGAGGCGGGCCCACAGAGTCCAAGTAAGCCCTTTGTTGTTACGCTTTTGTTCCATCCCACCTCCCCTATATAAAGCCACATCTCGTAGCATGCAAATCTCGCTCACTTCCACAACAAACACGTCTTCTTTTGAGAACAAACCCATCCTCTTACACCTTCTTTCAATCACTTCCCCATCTTTTGATTTTCCGATATTTGCTCCCATTTTCCCTCTCGAGTCTTGACTCAGTTCTCTTTCTCTCTCTCCAAATCAGTTGCATTTAGCCCTCTCTTCCTTTCCTTCCCCTCCCTCGCCGTTCCCATTCCCATTCTCAGAGCCACCGTCTTACAATCTCTCTTCTGAAGGGTCGGTGTGGGGATTTCGGTGTGCCGGAGAGAGGAGAGAGAGGGTTACTCCATTTTCAATAGCTCCCTTATTGTCTTCTTTTGAGGGGGTAGCCGGGGCTACGGCCTCGGCGGGTTTTAAAGCCCCCACCTTTTCCATCCTCACAAAAAATTCGATTCCCTAACTTTGATAAATCATAACCCTATTTTAATTTTCTCTCTTTTTTCCTCCTAATCAATTTTTTTTTCATTTTTCCTTGAATTCTAATTAGCGGAAAGAGATGCCGGCCTTGGCTTGCTGCGTGGACGCTGCACCTGCTCCTCCCGGCTACGCTCTCGCCGGGGACATATCTCTTCCTCCGCCGGTCACATTCACCGGCGCACTTCCGCTGGCGACAACAACCGACGACGCTGACACCAACACCTCCCATTGGACGCCGTCCATGTCATCCACCCTGTACAGGATCGACGGCTGGGGCGCTCCCTACTTCGCCGTCAACACCGCCGGAAACATCTCCGTCATGCCGCACGGCCTCGGAACCCTTCCCCACCAGGAGATCGATCTGTTGAAGATCGTGAAGAAAGCCTCCGATCCTAAACACTTCGGGGGCCTCGGCCTCCAGCTGCCGCTCATCGTCCGCTTCCCTGACGTACTCAAGAACCGCCTCGAGTCTCTTCAATCGGCGTTCGAGTTTGCGATCCAGGAACAGGGGTACGATGGTCATTACCAAGGTGTATACCCCGTGAAGTGCAACCAGGACAGGTTCGTTGTTGAGGACATAGTTAAATTCGGTTCACCGTTCCGGTTCGGGCTCGAAGCCGGGTCCAAACCGGAGCTTCTTTTAGCCATGTCATGCCTCTGCAAGGGGAATCAAGAAGCGCTTCTTGTTTGCAACGGTTTCAAGGACAGAGAGTATATCTCTCTTGCAATTGTTGCGAGGAAGCTTGCTCTCAACACTGTTATTGTTCTTGAGCAAGAGGAAGAGCTCGATTTGGTGGTTGAGATCAGCAAAAAGCTTTGCATTCGACCGGTTATTGGTCTTCGTGCCAAGCTTAGAACCAGGCATTCTGGTCATTTCGGTTCTACTTCTGGCGAGAAAGGGAAATTTGGACTCAACACTACTCAGGTTCTTCGTGTTGTGAAGAAGCTTGAGAATTTGGGCATGCTGGATTGCCTTCAGCTTCTGCATTTCCACATTGGTTCTCAGATTCCAACCACTGCGTTGCTTGCTGATGGTGTTGGAGAGGCTGCACAGATTTACTGTGAATTGGTTAGGCTTGGTGCCCAGATGCGTGTCATCGACATTGGTGGTGGCTTGGGAATTGATTATGATGGCACAAAGTCATGTGACTCTGATATCTCTGTTGGGTATAGTTTGGAAGAATATGCGGCCGCAGTGGTTAGCGCGGTTCAGTTTGTTTGTGACAGAAGGTCCGTGAAGCACCCTGTGATTTGCAGTGAGAGTGGAAGAGCCATTGTGTCTCATCACTCTGTTTTGATCTTTGAAGCCATTGGAGCTAGCTCTTATGGAGCTCCAACATTGTCTACAATTGGGCTTCAGCATTTGGTTGAGGGGCTTTCCGATGAAGCACGCGCCGATTACCAGAGCCTCTCGGCGGCAACCATGGTTGGTGACTATGAAAACTGTGTGCTTTACATGGAGCAGTTGAAACAACGCTGTGTTGAGCAGTTCAAGCAGGGTACTTTGGGAATGGAACAGCTTGCTTCTGTAGATGGCTTGTGTGAGCTTGTGAGCAGTGCAATTGGGGCGAAGGATCCGGTGCGGACTTACCATGTGAACCTCTCTGTGTTCACCTCGATTCCTGATTTCTGGGGGATTGATCAGATGTTTCCAATTGTACCGGTTCACAGGCTCGATGAGAAGCCGACGGCGAAGGGGATTCTATCGGATTTGACTTGTGACAGTGATGGGAAGATTGACAGGTTCATTGGGGGAGAATCAAGTTTGCCCCTTCATGAATTGGAAGGCAATGATGGTGGCTACTATTTGGGAATGTTCTTGGGTGGGGCTTATGAGGAGGCGCTTGGAGGTCTCCATAACCTCTTTGGTGGCCCGAGCGTTGTTCGGGTGATGCAGAGGGATGGCCCACATGGCTTTGCGGTGACGCGCGCGGTCCCTGGGCCTTCCTCTGGAGACGTCCTCCGAGTGATGCAGCACGAGCCCGAGCTCATGTTCGAGACACTCAAGTACAGGGCGCAAGAGTTTGCAGCAGATGAGAATGGCCATGATGATGATGAAGATGTTGATGAGAAGAGTATGATGAATGCTGCGGCTCTTGCTGCTAGACTCGCTTTCTCATTTGATAACATGCCATATCTGGTTGCATCTTCATCTTGTGCCTTGAATGCAATGGAGAACAATGGCTTCTACTATTGTTCCAGTGATGAGTTCAGCGAAGTTGTGACTGATTCTACTTGTGCTTGAGTTTGGTGTTGGTCTTTAACATTACCATGTCCTTGTTGTTGGTTGTTGTCTATTAAGATTTTTATTTTTATTTTCTAAATAATCCTTTATCCTTTATATTGTTACTATTCTCGTTGTAGTTTGATTTAAGCTTTAGCAAAAAGGGTTTTAGAAACAGGGCAGGGTTATCTCTGTCTCCTGTTATTTGCAATTTCGGCATCGTTAAGCTTCATGCAGATGGATGCCTTGCTTGCTTGTAGAGAGACTCAAGTTCTAGTGTAACGAAATTTTTATTGTTGCCTTGAATTTTATGATTCGAATAAAAATTCACCTTGTTCACAATTGATCTTGAGTTGCAGCAGTCCAAGTGCATTACTCTGTTTTTGAAGTTTGAGATGTATAAATATGTTGAAAATTCAAATATATTAAAATAAAAAACCCTTAATTGTTAGGTCCAACAGAAAAGATATAATATCATATCATAGAACCCTGGAGATATATTTGTTTTATTAAGTAGATAAATATGAAGTTCAATGATTAAAATAATTCTTTTTCATAATTTAATTATCTTTTTCTCCCAGGGGACAAGGAGAGTGGGGAGAGCAGTGTTTGGATCCTTTTGGGATTGATTGATCGAATCCCACCATTTTCAATTCAACGAGGGAGCATGTGATTGTGGAGGCAGGGCACTGACCTCGCTTTTCATATTATTATTACGTGGTCCTGTGTATATGGCCATCTCTCTCTAGCCTCGTTGTTGGTTGTTACAACTTACTAGTCTCTAAGTCTGAAAGTTCTCAAGGGGGCTCCCCTTTATCGCTTCATATTAAATGAAATTAATCTAGCTAGATTCTGATAACGTTTCGGTTGTGTGAGTGGCGTTTAGGTCTATGACTTTGCACAAACAATAACGACAATAATTTAATAAGAAAAGAATTAGGAATGATGTTATATTCCGAGTAAAACGGACAATTTTGGGGGAGGTTGAATTCTCTTCAATGCGCGTAAAAGAGGTGTGGGTAGTGTGTTTGGTTTTGAGTTTTGACCACAATTTTGAGTCTTTGATTAGATGCCTACTAGTGTTCGTTGCCCAATTGGAGACACCCAAGTGCTATCATAGGAATCTTGTGTTAATTTTTAATTGCGTTTTAGAGTATCACTTGAAAAAGACATTTATTTTTTCCTTCTTCAACCAAGGTTTGCGGTTCAGTGGTTACCGCCGTGGGGAATAAGGAAAAAAAAGAAACACGTCCTGTTTTTGTAAACTACTACTTGCTCAAGAGTTGTGATGTGTCTGAATTTTTGCTTATTGGAGAAAATTCAAGGATAATATCAAAGGAAGCTACTTTAGTATAACATCTAATTGAAAGAGAACCGAGTCTCTTTACCATGTAAATTTCTGTTTTATTCATGAAGAGTGGAAATTCAAATTGTATGATTATACAACTTCCACCAACTCTACAATTATAGATTTGTAGTAGGTAGAGAGTGTGTAATGCTATTAGAATAAATAAGAATCTACTATGTTTATGCTTATATGGAAGTAGAATATCCAGAATAGGCTTATGGGTATAATACAATAACCTCTCCAATTCATATTCTAAATGTTGCGCCCTGTTGGGGCCTAATTAAGATTGTGAACATGATTTTCATAATGTTATACGACTTTGAATTTGATATTGCGTTTACTTGTGATAAGGTTTTAAGGGAGAATATTCAAAGATTCGAAACGAACAACAATGAATAGTAAATTATTTAAGCTTTAGCATAGAATAGCAGATTGATAAGAATATCGATTGATGACCATGAATGAGTGCTTTTTGGGGTGAACAAGAACTTTACTGAAAGCAGCGAGAATCATCAATAAAAGCCAAAATATTATGCTGTTGATGTCAATTTCTGCAAGTTCGAGATATTAGGCGGTTAATGGTAAGGTGGTAATACACTTTAATTTCTTTTCTCTATCATCTATCATATACACTAAAGTCTAGAGCGGCGCCTCTCGGATATTCTGCGCAAATCTTCATGTAATGATTCTATCTTCATAATAATCGTGTCTTCAATTCATGACATTAATGTAGCATCTTCGTTTCGCTTTCGGCATATCATATATGAATTATGTATATTGGGCTTATAGTTTTACATTTCACTTTGTTTAAAGATATAATGTAACGTTGATATATTCATAGACTCGTCATCAAATAAGAATTTCATGTCACTAAAGTCCAATGCAAAATTAATACGGAACCACTCCAACTCCATTATCAAGTTGTGGCATTAGTGGGGGTAACTCCAAAAAAAGAATAATTCGAGTAGGACATGCCACATTTTCAGACTATTCAGATTCAGTTGATTAAGCATGATGTGATATTTACTCTATCAATGCAAATAAATTATATATGCCTTTCTGCTAAATTCCATATCTAGTCCGAATATATGTTAATATGTAAGCTACGTATTTTTCGGGATAATTTGGATAGAGCCTAAATCTTCATTACAACGAAGCATTTATTGATGAATGTGCAACTAGGACAAGTTGTTGAAGCATAAGGGGGCTCACAAGATTGTGAGGTCCTTATGTGCTACAGTAGTACAAGATTTATTACCGCATCTCTTGAAAAATAATTGACCAAAAAAAAAAAAAGAAAAATGAACCATGCATCCCCAAGATGGAAAATTACTTCCATCCCCTTATCTTTTATTTTTTAATTATTTTATTATTATTTTGGTACGAATTTAATTTGCATATATTATTGACATAAAATAATTTTATACATATATTCAATAATATATTGCTATATATCTACTTTTTAAATCCACTATTTGAATAATAATCTAAATGTATAAACGGATGAGTATAAAAACAAAATTCATTGTTTTGAAGATAATACCTGCATTTACATGGTTCCGGATTAAGTGGACAAGATAGTATGGAAATCATGTACTTGGTCAGAACCATTGGTGCAGTTCCTCCGGCTTTTCTTGCTTGTATCTTCGATGTGCTGCCAAAGTTTTATAATTTTTTTTTTTTTTTGAGTCAGCCTGTATACTAGTAATGTTTTCAGAAGTGTTTTTTTCCAATGTCTTTTTTTTGGGGTCAAGATCCAATGTCGTTTATCACTTGTCTTTCATGTTGGGATCCAATCTCAATACAATATCTCATTTGTTATTGGGTAGCATTGCAAAGAAACGAACAAATGTTGGGATCATAATTTGGAAGACGAGAGGCCCAAATTTAGTTACATTAGTTGACCCAAAGTATAATTACTAAGCTCAGCTCGGGAATGCCCGGCCCATGCACCTGTCCAAAAAAGAGTTTCAACCGGGGAAGGACTGCAGCTGAGGCTTTAATTGAAGTGACAAATCATGTGCCTCTTAATATATTGCCCTCAAATTTAAAATTTGAAGAAGATCAAGTAGTGGATAAAAACTTTTTAAGTGTTAGGTGTGTGAATGTATAATGTGAGTGAGTTTGTGATATAATGCTTAAAACTGAAGGTTATTTAACCCATCTGAAAAAAAAATTGAAAAGGAACTCAGTGAAAAAAAAAAAAACCAAAAACTAGGAAGGACTTATCACTGTTGCAGAAATGTTGAAATAGTTCTCTCAAGTGGTGACACGAATCAAACACTTTACTCAAAATGATTGCACGCTTCAGTCAAACCACATGCACTAAACAAAAAAAATATCACAACGCAATAATTAATAGAATCTAAAGTGAATTTTGCTGATATAAGGCTGTTAATATGAAACTTTTATCTAACATGTGATTTTCATTTTATTATTACAAGTAAATTATATTTGATATTTTTGTGTACTATTAAATGGAGTATAAACTCTGTCTGTATGTCATCAAATAATGAATACTATTATAACTCTCTATAATAAAGATCCAATAATTTGCAGTTTAAGAGGGCCTTTTATGAGGTTGGAGATAAAGGAGTAAGTTATGTTACTTTATAATTGACTAATGAGTGACGGTTGACCAGTCAAATCTACGACCAGTTAGTCAAGGTGAGTGACCTTTGGGGTGACGTGTGATCTGCCAGCTGTTACCATGGTATTCAATCATACAGAGGTGACTGACTAAAAAAAATAAAAAAGTTACAAACAAAAAACAAAGCAAGAGGTCACTGACTAAGAAATAGACTACTGCCCACTTATGAACCAAAAATGCAATCATCCCCTTCTTACTTATCTCTTTCTGTTCTGTCCATGTGAATGAATGATATATGTGAAAATCTATTAGTCTTTCACATTGAACTAAGATGGCTGAGGCCGAAGTAGCAGCAGCTCTAACTAACAATGAATTTGAGCCTCATCAAAAGAAGCCATCAAGGAACAAATATGCCTTAGCTTGTGCTATGCTTGCTTCCATGACTTCCATCCTCCTTGGTTACGGTCAGTAATAGTAGTAGAACTAGTAATCACCATCACCATTACAATAACCATTCATTTCTATAATGTTATGTTATGTTTGTTACAGATATTGGTGTGATGAGTGGAGCAGCTATGTACATAAAGCGAGATCTGAGAATTTCGGATGTGAAGATTGAAATCCTTGCCGGTATAATAAACTTGTACTCTCCAATAGGTTCATACATAGCAGGAAGAACCTCCGATTGGATTGGTCGCCGTTACACTATTATACTGGCCGCCGTAATTTTCTTCGTCGGAGCAATTCTGATGGGATTTTCACCAAACTATGCTTTCCTAATGTTCGGCCGGTTTGTCGCCGGCATAGGAATCGGTTTTGCTTTCCTCATTGCACCCGTTTACACCTCAGAAATCTCTCCTACTTCTTCCCGTGGCTTCCTCTCTTCCTTGCCTGAGGTCACATCTCATCTCTACTCTCTTTCAATTTGTCTTATCTTTTATATTAGCGTGTGGCTCATATCATACTTGAACTTTTATTTTAGATCGGGTTTGATTTTTAGGGTTTTGTTTTCTGAATACAATGCAATTAAAATACCTAGTTATAGTTTGGCTATAAAGTCTAAAACATAGTGTTAATTAACTGTTAACATCGTGCCGTATACGATTCTGGAATCCAATGAAGATACTGTGTGTGTGACCAAGAGTCTAAGAGTACTTTGACACGCATTTGAGATGTGATGTATGCATATTGCATAATCTTTGAAAATTACAAACTCATAATTCAAATTCAATCATAAACCACTAAATTGACTATCAATAACACATATTTATAGATAAATACGTAATAGTTAATTTAGCTACTATACATAAGAGTTAATTTAGTTACTAATTTTGAGCAAGTGCATAACATTTCATATTCAAATTATATTAGACAACTTTGCATGGGGATAATATTATGGTGCACTAACTGATTCACATGTGATTTAAAATTTATACATACCTTCAGGTGTTTTTGAACGGAGGAATATTGCTTGGATACATCTCAAACTATGCATTTTCAAAGCTTTCACTTCGAATGGGTTGGCGGTTGATGCTAGGAGTAGGAGCGATTCCTTCAATGTTCCTAGCCGTGGCGGTTTTAGCCATGCCGGAATCACCAAGGTGGCTCGTTTCTCAAGGACGAATAGGCGAAGCCAGAAAGATCCTCAACAAAATCTCCGACTCCAAACAAGAGGCGCACCAAAGACTCGCAGACATCAAAGACACAGCAGGAATACCCCAGGAGTGCAACGACGACGTCGTTCCCATCACAAAGAAGAAGCAAGGCAAGGGTGTATGGAAGGAGCTTCTCCTTTATCCTACACCCGCGGTGCGCCACATCTTCATCGCTTCCTTAGGGATTCACTTCTTTGCGCAAGCTACCGGCATAGACGCCGTCGTTTTGTACAGTCCTAGAATCTTCGAGAAGGCTGGGATCAAATCTGATAATAAAAAGCTTCTCGCAACGGTAGCCGTTGGATTCGTCAAAACGGTTTTCATCTTAGTGGCCACTTTTTTCCTGGATCGTGTTGGAAGACGCAAGTTGCTGTTAAGCAGCGTTAGCGGTTTGATAATCTCGCTTCTAACCCTTGCGGTGAGTCTCACCGTAGTGAATCGTTCGAAGACGACGTTGAACTGGGCCATTGGGCTTAGCATAGCCTCGGTTTTGTCCTATGTGGGCTCGTTCTCGATTGGGTCTGGGCCCATTACGTGGGTTTATAGTTCGGAGATATTTCCGTTGAGGCTGCGCGCTCAGGGTGTGGCTATTGGAGCTGTGGTGAATAGGGTCACCAGTGGAGTGATCTCAATGACCTTTTTGTCCCTCACGAAGGCAATTACCACTGGTGGGGCATTCTTTCTCTTTGCTGGAATTGCAGCTGCTGCGTGGGTATTTCACTATACTCTGCTCCCTGAAACGCGCGGCAAAACTCTTGAAGAAATTGAAGGATCTTTCGGTAATTTCTGCAGAAAATCTAAGAATAGTGCTAACGGGGAGGGACTTAACCGTAATAGCACTGGTAATGGCCAGATCCAATTGGGGACCAACGGCCAGAACCAGCCTTTGGCAAGTGTGGATTAATTTACTTAGGAGTAACATATCCGAATAATGAAAATTAAAATCACAAGATGAAGAAATTAGAATCATTTTAGGCTTTGTTTATAAAGGTGCAAGTGTGTAACTGAGCTGTAACAGTTGTTTATAAAGGTGTAAGTGTAATTGAGCTGCAACACTTTCTGATATATGATTTGCCAAATGTTGAAATAGTCAATTGGGATTTAAGTTTACAACAGAATGAACAGATCTATATAGTATATAGATAGATAAATATACAAACTTCTTTGTTCTAAATTGTATCATAATGAAGTGGGATTGGAGATACAATTAGGAAGGAATATATATCTATATTATCTAATAATAATAATATTATGATATTGTAATGCCATGAAGCATCCATTGATCTCAGAAATCTCAGTCAACGGTGAATGCCGCTAAAAAGTTGTGGAGCATGAGCCCAAAGAATAAAGAATATGGCAGATGACATGGTAATATTGCTTCATGAAAGAATTGATTTAAGGGCATCTTTCACGTAAGAATATTTGAATGGGAAACCCAATTTCTTAGCCTGATTCGGAAGCACTCTCTGCCCTTCTAATACCTGCAAAGAGAGATTCAAAGATGCATTTCAGTGAATTTCACACTAAACAAATAGCATAGAGTGGGCGAAATTAACCAACTACTCACCACAGAAGCTCCTTCTCCAAGGACAGCCTTGAGGGCAAAGTCTGGTACCGGCAGCCACGACGGGCGACCCAAGGCATATCCTAGTTGGTCACACAATTCCGCGAATCGGACAGGATTTGGTGCAGTTCCATTGATTACTCCTAAATGATATGAAGTATTCATAAACTATATTACTAAACGGAAAACATAACTGTTGATTTGATAGTACACCAAAAACCAAAAGATATATATGAACATGGAATCAAATCACACAAGTCAGAATCGAGAATTGCACCATCCAAACTATCTATGCTAGCCAATGTTCTATATCCACTAATTTTTGGTTGTTCAGAATTTCAATAAATTTCACTTTGGAGATATGAGAGTTAAGAGTTCACCTTCATAGGAGGGATTTATCAGTGCTTCATATATTAAATTAACAATGTCATCCAAATGAATCCAGGAAAACCTGTACAAAAAGAAAGAAAAATAACTTAATTATGGCGCCTTTCTAAAATTAAGACGCAGCTGGGAACCAATCAATAATAGCTAGAAGACGAGGGACATACCATTGTTTTCCAGAGCCTATAGGTCCACCAGCAAACATCTTGAAGAGAGGTATCATTTTAGCTGTAGAAGATTAAACACACAAAAATATAATGAATTTTAGGAACTTCAGATAATATTTGATGTTGAATCATAAATTCAAGCAGTTACAGACTAATACCTAGTGCTCCACCATCTTTACCAAGAACAACACCAATGCGAATTAGAGCTACTCTAACATCCCCGTTTACTTTTAAGGCTGTTGATTCCCATTCTCGACATACCTGAAAAGATAAGACAGCATCCGTCAATGTGACCTATAACACAAGAGATGGTATATATTGCGAAACGCTCCATTTATTTGAATAACAACTGATGTGCTAATCAGTTAGTATTCAAGTTTAATAGTATTTCAGGTGCAAATGTAAATGACTGTATATCTTCATAAAACCTGCTGAGTAATACTCAGAATATTCTTACGAGGTTCTATAATTTTAATATCTTGTATTCTCTGCAATAGTATCAACAAACATCTGTTCTTACCTCGGCCAAGTAATCATTTCCTGATGGACTTTGTTCATCAAACACTTGTGTCTCACTAGTGCCTGAACAGTGAAAAGAAGTGAAAGACATTTTATATGTAAAATCATGCATAGGTCTATCAATTCAAGTGATTCTAAAGAGTGCACCAAAGCAGTTAACAACCAATAAGCAAGAAAATGATCGATCAGTAGAGAAGAAGATTTGGCATATGAACATACCATAGTAACCAACAGCTGTTGCACTAACAAAAACTTTAGGTCGAATATCCTCTGGCGCACTGTTTATTAATTCTACAACCTTTGCTATTAAATCGACAGGTCAGAGGAAGAATAAGCAATTGCTTGTAAGTAAAATTTGCTTAACTTGATGCACATATATTTGTCAAGAAAAATATACATATAAAAAGGTTTATTTTCAATTTGAATCATCAGGAATCATATGCTTACTTTTGATGTTACTCTAATCCTGCTCTGCTTGATTTCTGTTTTTATCTGCAGAATTAAAATGAGTGTTGCGAAGATATCTATTATCTCTTAATAACCAAAACTCTATGAATCTTTAAGTCAATACAATCCAATAATGACAGTGATAGGAACAAGGCAATAACCTCCGAAGACCATCTGGTACTTATGGGCATTCCAGCCAAGTTAACCACCCCTGTTGAGCCCTGAATGCTATTCTTCCATTCCGACTCCTCCGCAATCTTAATTCCTGGAAAGTCTTTCACTGGAAGGACAAGGCAAGTAACCAATGAATCCAAAGTGCATTATATGTCTACCTTTTTTATTTATTTAAAAGGAAGATAAATGTAGACTTTCAATAGTGAAGGGATCTGAATTAGGTATGAATTTAAACCAACAACAAAAATAGTACTTATAAATTAAAGGAACTCTGCCACTATTAAGTGCAGCTGATGTGTAATTTTGATCAATGTTTGCACTGGTGAAATTAACTGATTTCCAGATTGTCAGTACTAATCAAATTATTACAATGATTTATTACCTTCTTACCCGGAAAAATTGCTTCAGCTTTAGATCTAGAGCGTGTCAAGACATGAACACTATGCTTGTCTGCAAATTGTTTTGATAGCTGAAAGTTAGCTTGATTGAGATATAGGGAAGCAATATATAGACTGAAGCAACTATTTATCAGCAAACTCACCACTAGCATTAAAATTTATGCTTGTATACATGTGTATGCGTGTTTGTCCCTAGTATTCATTAATTTAACCTCACATTAAGATAAAAACTATTTATCATTATCTTTTCGCGCTACCTAAATTTTTTGGATCCATCATTACTGCCAGTAAATATATCAAAATCGATCACGAATGGAATGTAGGAAGTTAGAGGCAGATATAGGGAATGATAACCTGCGTGAAGCCTTTGCACCAACCTTCTACCTATAAAACCTGTTGCTCCAGTTACAGATATGATCATCTGATTCCCCTGCATAAGCACATCATTGTGATAATGATCTTTAATTTAAGGAACCTAAACCAAAAATTGGAAATAATAATCTAAAGACTTGAAGGGAATACCTCTTCATTAAATGTAAACAACTTAGGGTGTCTTTAGTTTGTATTTTCATTTTCTGTTTTCATTTCCAAGTGTTTTCTCATAATTTATAAAGGAAAAAAAAAGAAACCGTGAAAACAATAAAATCTTCTTTTGTATTTTCTTCTTTTTCTTTGGCAAAATTTTGAAAACAGACACGCTTAAAATAATAACAGAAAATGGAAACGCAATTCAATCACACCCTTGGTATCTTGACTAATCTCGTATTTGTAATTTGGTGGAAATTCATATGCAGTTGTCTTTACACGAAATTCATACTTAAAAACAGTTAGATGATTTGACAGGTTTAACTAAATTATCATCTAATAGTTCTTAACCATTAATTTCACATTAAGACAACTGCACTTTGAGTTTCCAATTTTACTCACATTTAATTTATAGAAAGATGGATTAATTAGCAGTGCCTTATGCCTATTAATGTGTGAATTACCAAACTAGTGTTCAATGTATATAGACTTCCCTAAACTTCAGAGTTGATGCAAAATAAAAACTAACAGGAAAAATGGCATGTAGGAGCTAAGTTTAGAGCATACCTTGGAGGTTTGATGAGAGGTGCAGCAAATCCTGAACCTCCTAACCTGGCAGGTCTGGTAAAACAATGGAGAAGATTGAAAAGGTGGAGAATTACTTACGGAGTGGGGTAGGGGTAGGTGAAGAGACGAAGAGACATTGTGAGACCAACTCAGAGTCTCCATTAAGATTAAGTTAGAACTCAGAAGAACGAGATGGTGCGTGCGTGTGTGAGCAAGTGAAATAGATTGTTTTAGTATGGTTCAGTTTCGTGTTCAATTTGGAGCCACATCAACTACCTTTTCCATATCCATCACTCGTTCACTCATTCACTCGGTTACTCACTCCTTCCACTTTGACTAGTAATTCTAATTGGACGACCCCGTTGGTTTTTCACTCTATTTTCTTCACTTTACTTTTGTTTTTTATCATTAGAAAGACAGTTACACATACCACATCTAAGTAAATAATTCACAAGAAAAATGACAAGATACCTTAAACAGCTTCTTAATTATTTTTCTAATTTTTAAATAAATGAACATTTTTTAATCTTTTATTTTTTTTCATATGTTCAAAAATATACAAAATATACAATGACTGTGTTGTACACAACATTTTTGTTTATCTCTAATTGAAGTGAATATTTAAAAATGAATACTTAAGTAAGGTAAGAAACACAGTTTGGAATATCACTTGGAAAAAATTGAGATCCGGAAATAAATCACAAGCCCTTATTAACACTGGGATTAACTCATATCATTCACATGATGTACTTTTATTGATGCCTCCTCTCAGAAAGAATGCTACTACCTACTAGCCTAGTTTGAAAAACCAAAACAAAAACTCGTAAGGAAATGAATACGAACGAAAAAGAATTAAGCAGGAACATCCAATATTAGGGTGCTACACTGAGGAATGTGAGTTTCCTGATTGGTGAAGAAACAAGTCAATGATTATGAGAATCCCCTGAGCTACAAGGTAGAAGCATACAACCATCAAGGAAGCTCCAAGCCAAATAAGCCATTGGTGCTTTGGTGGTCCAGTTGCCATGCCATATCCGAAATTGAAAGTCATTAAGAGCAAACCCAATGCCATGACGCAAGTCATTATGCGCAATGTTGAACACACTCTTGCATTGAGAAAAGGCAAGAACATCTTGGATCTTGGGCTCTTGGCAACTAATTAAGGTTATAACTTATATTATACAACAGAGTGTGGCTGCATGAATAACCATCAACTTACATACGATACGAGATTGTTCAAAAAGGAAATTCAAGTTAACATTATCACTATTCGAAATACAAGAGACATCCGCGGTAACAGAAAAGAGAAAACTACTAGGTTGTGTTTGAAATTCAAAAAAAAATAAGTATATTATGGAATCATATTCCCGGACGTGAAAAAACTGATTTGTCTCCCAAACTCACCGTAAAGCATTTATCTAAGTTAAAGCAGTTGCCGCTTTCCATGGAGTTTATCCTCAAATCTTAGATGGTGAAATAGTAGGAGAAAACAGAAAAATGGTACCGCAGTTAAGGTTCAAAAGTTAACGCTGCAAGAATGCTATGAAATGCAAATGAAAATTGTCAGCATTGAATTTCAGTTTGATATATGCATTCATACAAATCCAGCAGTAGAAAATGCTACTTTAGGTTTATGACCATAAAGAGACTCCTTCACACAAGGATGAGTTAAAACAGAATCTCAGTGCATCCAGTGTTCCAAGAACAGCGAGGGGCACCGGAGACGCACTAATACAGCAGGAATTCATTTTCTTCAACATCAGAAGCATGGTTGGACCAATCTACATCAAAATTGAAAACAGTCAAAAAGCCATAGAAGAAGTTCCGCAGCAAGAACTGTGCCAATCAGCAATGGGAGAAAGAAAGTGCACACCACAACCCATCCCATGATTAATCATAATCATAATACAAATAAAAGGATCAGGAATTTGGTGATGTAGCATAGAAATATGTGATCTATCTTTTAATTTCAAGCATGTTTTATTTGTAATGTTGCATACTCACAACATAATCCACAATCTAGTAAAGCATATTATAAGTTAGTTGATTACCTTTATTCATTACAAGAAAAAAGTTTATGATTTCAGTCATTATCTTCACGACCAAAGTTATAAACTATCTCAATCTGCAGCAAGAACAGAACACCAGATTAGGTAAAAAAATAAGCATACTCCAAGGCACTAAAACATCAAACAATAACTATCCCAGTCTCAAACCAACCTACTGGTACCTTGAGGATCTCATAGGAAAAATGAGGAAAATGATTGAGGATCAGAGAAAGGCAGCACACATGGGATACCTTAACTCTCAAATAAAAGAGGGTTTATTCCTCTCCTATGCCTTTACATTTACCAAGACAATTACGACAACAAAGTCTATTCCAATTATGTGAAATTGGATACATAGCAAACAAAACCAGTGTTTTATCAAGAAAAAACCATTTAAAGAAACTCTTTCTTAATGATTTCATAAATAAAAACTTTACCTGAATATCGGCTTACCCTTTATCCAAACTAACTCTCTAATTCTAACTATTTCTTCACATTACCATCCCTCGCAACATAAGATGTATAGTCATAACTATTGAATAATTGAAAAGTGAAAAACAAATCACTAATCTATAGAAGATAAGATATCATGTAACAAGGGGAGTATCATATCCAATAATAGGTATACAATTTGGTGGTGTTTAATGTACAAAAGAATAAGCATTCAGCCCACCAAGATTGAGTGTATCAACTGAGAGAGATGGGAAAATAGACATGATAAACTTGGTGTATAATCATAGCAACTTACCCCCTCGGGTGGAGTTGGGTTGCGAGTAAACTTGGAACCACCGGGAGCCCAAGGAACTATTACACATTAGCAAACACGAGTACATAAACAAGGTTAATATCAAAACTGAACGGAATAATAGAGCAGAAAAAGAAAAAGGACCACTGCATAGGATTTTACAAACTCCAGAAACAAGTTACAGATTATCTGAAGATCCGAAAACAATAACAAGTTAATAACTAAAGGGAAGTTCCTTGTCTTAGCGCCTACGCTCTAAAAGGACCCGCACCTCAGACAAGTTGCATATTTCACATGATTGGTAATTGAATTACATAGAAATGCACAGAGTAATCAGCTCTAAAACCGAAGCTTACATTCAAGATATTAAAATATTGTTCTACAAATTGTTTAAGAAACAAGTGTAAGTAGCAAAATCTGAGTGAGATAATGCTGTTACCTATATAAGGATCAGGGTGGCGCCACTTATTGTAGGTAGCTTCACCATCTTCTATCATCCGATCGATGGTATCAAGGTCTTCCTGTTAGTCACATTGATCACTTCAATTTCATAGTTCAACGCATACAAATCTAGAATACGCACTCTAACAAATAATAAGTATTGTAGTAGGCACTAATCAAATGCAACATATTTTAAGTCTTAATTTAGCACTAATTAAAAAGAATGCAATGTTGGATGAGAAACGAACCACGTGTCTGTGTTGCTCGAACCTTTCGCGGAGGTTAGCTGCCTGAAAAAGATGAACAAGAACAAGAAAAAACGGTTATACATAACCAGAGAGAGAGAGAGAGAGAGAGAGAGAGAGTATGTGGGAATGGAAAAAGGAAGAAATGGTACGTCGTCGTAGAAGAGGTGACGATGGACGGCCCAATTGAGGGTGTCTTTGAGGGCGCGTCTGTAGAGGATCCGGACCCTCTCTCTTTGCGCCGCCCTCCGAGCAGCGTGAGCCGCCGTCGATGTCAGACTCATCCTTCTTCTTCTTCTTCCCTTTCGATTCTCTCTCTCTTTTGCTTCTCTTCGGCACAATTTCACAGCTCACATCTGAAAGCTGAAGGTAGATCAAACCAGAGACTGCCTACCATAAACGACGTCGTGTCACCTGGCAATGTAAACGACGTCGCATTGTAATTCATTATGGACCATGCTGTGCTGGGCCTTTATCAAATTATAAAGCCCTAAATTGAAAAGAAAATATAAAATGTCACCGTCCAAAAACTGGTTTGACAAAAACATTATGGGATAAATTCGTTTAATTTGTTGACAGAAACTTTTTTTCCCCGTATTAAGAATTTAAAATAGATAAACCAACTTGTCCCCAAAAAAAAAAAAAGATAGATAAACCAAATAATAATATTATTTAATTAATAATATGACAGTCAAATGAGAAAGGACTATTTTATCTCAAAAATGTTTCATAAAGATTAATCAGTTTGTAAAACTGTAAAAGAACTAATTTGCCCCCTTTTTTTCTTATTTCAAGTTTGAATTTTACCAATTTTTAGTTCTAAAAACGATATGTTAAGTTTATTGCCTTTTAAAGAAACACGTAGGCCATAGAATTTCATTTTAAGTATTTTCATTTTATTCAATGACCACCATGATTTTTATCATAAGTTTCTTTAGCATTTTTCTGTGGTTATAACCGTATAGCCTAACCTCTAAGAAACAAATTGAACTGTGTTAGTTGACGAGCCTTTTTTATTATTGCGATTATCTGTGTAAGAAAATACTTGATTTGCTTAGTAAAATAAATTTAAAAGATCAACACCCCAAAAAGCGATTTGCACAATTTTTTTAACAAATACATTTTCGGTTTTGTGAAAAAAATAAAGATTTAAACATCATTAAATTGGCAACTTAAAATATTTTATAATCGCAGTTGTTTTTGCTGATGCCGTGTTATGTAATTAAATGTACATCTAAAACGGTTCTACACGAAATTAAATTCTTGATCTATCAGTGTTTAAATTCTTCCTTTCTCACTATACCAACATTTTTTCTTTTAAAAAAAATTGATCCTTTCTTTTTCTATTGGAATCACTTTTATTGCGAGTCTTGTGGCTTATTCCTTAGATATGTAGCTTGTAGCATTTTGACATCAGCAGTTAAAAGAAGTGTATCCGTGTTTCGACAATTTCGACTTGAAGCCTACCAAAGTAGTTAAGCTAATCAGAATAACAAACCTAGCTAATACATATAATATAAGAGAAACTCGTTTAAAACAATAATACACTAATCTACTCTGCCTCTACAATTATCCAAAACATCTTTACAAGGAAGCAAGCAACTCATCAAACAATTGTGCTCGATAAAATTAGAAAAAAGAAACCAATCCGTTAAATGGTACACCAAAATCATAACCAGAACCACCCAAAAGCCAAACCTCAGGACTCGTACATTTCCATCTCCATTGAAGAAAGAATGCTAAGCATGTCAACTGTGAACAGTGATCAGAAACTATTCGATATAATGTCTACAATGCTGTACACGTGTCACGTGTGTTATATCCACAAACAAACCTTAAAGAGATGCTCTGCTGCTTCTCCATGAAGATCTTCGTACTGTGTGTTGGGGTGTGAAGCTTAAACCAAACATCTCCTTAAGGGCCATACCCTGCTCTGAGAACCTCACCAACTTTGCAACTACTGTGGCACTCTCCATTACATGGTTCATATCACTAGTGTTACTCCATAAACGGGTCGCTAGCTGCATCCTCCTGCGCTTTGAATCCAACGGAATGTCCCATTCCTTGAACAGCTTTGTTCTCTCATCTCCAGAAAGCCTTTTCTGCATAAGCTTGACCAGCATTTCTCTCTCTCGACGAAGAGCCTTCACACTACGACAACATGAAATACGCACCCGAGTAAATACCATTACAGTGCAAGTAACAACTAGATTTTGTGTCACGAGCACAAATAACCTTGTATTTCTTGACACATTCTTTTTAATTTAGCAGCAGAAGGATTCTCGATTACAAAAAAATGTTGGCTATATATCAGATACTGAAATATATCACATCATTTTGGTAAATGCACACTTGGATTCATGTTCCAAAATATATCAGATACTGAAATAAAGCATAAGTGATGGAGGCAGAGAGAACCTTGCAGCAAGCGTGATTGTTGGAGCATCCTTCAGAGACCCGTTTGCACTGAAAAATGTTTCTTTGAGGAAAGTTAGTCTTCTCAGCTCTACCTCCATGTAAATCGAGTCTTTTGGATCACCCCTGAACAAAAGAAAGAAGTAGGTCCTGTGCGTCAATGGTACGCAGCAAGCTTTCCACAGTTCAATTATCTCCTTTTGTTGCTTTGTGAACTGCAGAGACCAATTTAGAGGAGTTCCAGGTGCCTCTAACATTGGATCAACCCCTACATCTTTCACATTCTTCACGGATGATTTTCCTTGTGTCTCTTCACCCTGAAAAGTCAGAAATGTAGAATTCAGTCATCAAGCATCGAGATAAATGTCTGTGCTTCTTTTTTTTTTTTAAGGGAAGGGCATTCAAATTTTAAACATCAAGTGGACAATGATCCCAATAGAAGTGTACACGTGATAATTTATATTAATCATCCATGTTTGCTACAAGGGTAAAGTTTCACCTAATTAATTAATTATTAAGCTGTCATTGTATAAGATTCGCCTAGATAACAAATTTAGATTCTATTTGTTTTTTCCCCCTGAAACTTATTAGAAGGCAACTGAAATTTATTCTTACCTGACCATCAACAAGCTGCTTCTGATACTCAAGTTTGACCATTTCCTTCATCCCAGCAACAAAAGTTTGAATGCTAGTAACTTCTTCTCCAAACTCATTTGCAGATGGACTTCCGATAGAAGACTGAGAACCATCTCCAAATCTTGTGGAATCCCCAAAATCTAGCGGAGCTAACTTCCTTCTCCAACTATCCGGTCTTCCAGGGAATCTTTCAAACCCATTGGCGGGAGTCCTATCCATTTCTCCTGCTCTCTCGGGAGAACCAGTCATGTGGTATTCCCTACAACTCCAGCTCCTAGTTAATTTAAGACTTCTAGAACTTGACATACTTCCTGATATATCTTGTGAAAATTGATCAAGTACACTATATGATGAGTTGTTTTGAATTTGACTCTCTTCTCTTTCTTCATTCATCGTTTCATTTTCCTCTCCAGATACTGTTAATGCTAATTCTCCATTGCCACTTAGTGAAGGATCAAGATGTTCTGAGTTGTCTCGACTTGACTCCTCCAGCTCAATACATTGAACTTCTTTGCAAACTTCATCAGGGTATTCTGTACAAGCATAAGTAAGGAGCTGTATATACTATTGAAATTACATGATCTGATGCTAACCCACATTTATGATAGGGCATCATTTTTGTGAAATTACATAGTACAGGCATGTGGATGATAGAAGTAAGAGTTACCTTCATGACTACTTCCAGTGTCATCACCATCATCAAAATGGGGATTGTCGAACTCTCTCATGCGCCTATCTGGACGGTGTGGACCACAAATACTTGATGATTCAGATACTGAATGGTCATCGTCCCAGTTATCTTCCCCGTCCTGAAAATTAAGGAAAAAAGCGAGAATCAAAATTTAGAGGCTTAACCGCTAATTTGTGACATAATTTTCCGTTATTAGGAAATGAAAATTACCTTTTTAGATTTCTGATCCTCTTCGATCATGCGAAGCAAATCCTCAACCCTTGATTGAGCAAGATCACGTTGCTTAGCTAGCTCCTTAACTTCCTTCTCCAACTGAATAATTGGAAACCAGGTTATTAACATTTAGTTAGTAATAAGAATGTGATATGCATGTTGGCCAATGCAACTTGAAAAAATCCCACACTTTTCCTTAAAAAAATAAATAAATAGAATAGAAGACATTGAAGCAGACTATTAGGGACCTATGAAACTCAGTTCTACCCTTCTTATCTATTGGGATACATAAATTCATGAAGCACAAGTATTGTTCAAGAAAACATGTACCTAGGAAAGAGAGGTTAATAATGATATACAAGATTGTTCTAAATCAACATCTTGTAAGTTCCACAACTAGGTCTAGTCCACAATCAATATAAACGCAATGGAATAGGAATTCAAACTGACCTTTTCTATCTGGAGATCCTTCTTCCTCAACAATGATACATAATCACAATTGGAGGCAGTGGGATTAGGGGTTCTTAACTCACTTTCCAACCTAGCTACCTCTTTTTGCAATTGCTTAACCAAGGCCTTATCAGACATCACCACATTAACCTGCGCTTTGGTGGTCACTTCTTTTGCACAACAAGCAAAAAGAAGCGTGTTTCTTGTTTGCTCAACATGACTTCGTGCGGGGCTTAATGTACAAATAATGGCTGTTCTAGCATTGCCACCTATGGAAGGCTGAAGTATGCGTGTCAACTTTGAATCCCTGTAGTTAATGTGTCCATTTCTTCCCTTGCTGCATTTAATCAAATTATATCAGTGGAAATTCAAGGGTTTCTTCTCATATTTGATGCTAGAGGCAGAAACTAAAATTAGCGAAAGGCAGTTTGAAATGCATCATCTAGCATTAAGAAAACCAAGGTTAAGAGATAGGCAGCCAAATAAAGAACTAAACTACATTAAAAACTAAGCACACATGACATATATAATAGGAATGGAAGAAGTAGGCAACCTCAGCTTGCGGATGACTGTTCCAAGAGTAAGTAAACTCCGGTTTATATGACAACCTTCTTTCAGTCTCACCCCAGCTGATGATAACTGAGATGCACGCTCACTTCCTGCCAAATCAACAAAATTCTGCAAAGAAACAAAACAAATTAATAATTTCAAAATTTTTGGTATGCATTTATTGCCTAAACAAGGAGTACTTTTAAAAATGCAAACATACCACGCTGGCAGCTAGGGTGGCTGAGTTACCTTTGCCCAAGAATTCCCTGGCAGAACTTTCTATTGTCTGAAACAATACAATTTCAATATTAGGAGCTTTTTTTTTTAATTATTTTTTAAGATATAAAAAGTACAAGAATTTAATTACAGAAATGGAAAGGCACACACCAATCTGATAATTTGATGAGATCTTGAACTCTTTTCATTTAGGTATGTCTCTCCTACCTGTCTCTGAGCTGCAAGGATAAATTAATGTAATGCTTGATGTACAAACAACCTAAAAAAAAAAACTATACAAGCTCCGTTACCTTCACAAAACGATAGAAGCTCTTGCAAATGCCCCCAGTCCCGTAAGTTCTCCTCTGTAAGTTTCTCTAAAATGGGTCCTCTCTGAGAAAAAAGAAATGAAAACAATCATTAGTTATGCAATCCATTTTATGAAATTTCAACCTAATATATGAAAGGTATTCACCTCAGGATCATCACGCAGCCTAAGTGGAGTATTGTCTGTACTGAGGAGGTCTCTAACAACTTCATTGTAAATTTCAATTGCTGAGAACTTTATCACAAATGCTCTTTCCTCATGCTATAAAGGTCACATTAAACTTGTGTTAATAGCACTGGGTAATGTTATAGTAAAGAACTGATAATGAAGAGTCAAACAGACAGTTGAAAACTTTGGTAGCGTAATTATTTACCCTTTTTATATAGTCAAAAATATCTGCTACAGCATATTCAGTTATTCCAACCATTGTATATGTCTTTCCACTGCTTGTTTGCCCATATGCAAAAATACTGGCTGAAAGAACATATAATTATATGAACACCTAGTAAACAAAACGGGAGATGGATTTAAAGAAACTAGTGGGTATAATAATATACTTACAGTTAATCCCATTAACAACTGAAAGAGCGATTTCTTTTGCTCCTTCCTCGTACACCTGTCTTGTATCGCAGTCACCCCGAAATACTCTGTCTACCAATCATAACAAAATTTCATAAACATTGTGCATAAGTGGACACCAAGTCACCAACACAGCATACAGTACCTTAATTGAGAATGCACCAAATGTGATTGTTTAATATCAACTTTTGCGGGAAAGAATAAAAAAGTTAAACAATCATAGAGATTGACACATTAACCAGTTATGTCAATTAAGACAAACATACAAATATAATTTTACAAATTGTGGAATAGCCACTAACTTTATCTTTCAAAGTTAAACAATCATAGAGATTGACACAGGTTTATTAGGGAAGATTGCATCTCCATCACCGTAAGTAAAAAAGTAACTGGATCTGATAATGTTCAACTTATCAAAGCTAATAATCTATGTTCTCCAAGTAAGATAAGTGATCCCTTAGAGACTACACATGTGTTGAATCCAACATACATTACAAGTTCCAAATTATTGTTATTATAAGTTAAACACGAAGCTGCAAAGTTCTAACAACAACACGGACTTTCCTAATAATAAAACGGATTAAAAGTAGGCTTTTTCCTATGAAATCCGCAGGCCCTTTAATAAAAAAACATATTAAAGACCAGTCATTTGCTTACCAAATGTATATGCACTTGGAAATGTTGAACCCTCCCGTAATGTGTTCCGGTACAAGACGGTAGTATCATTAATGCATTCCCAGTCTGCGGTTTCATTTGCAGCAGTTTCCTTCTCATTCAGAGGCCTTAGCCTTATCAACACAAAAATCTTCTCTTCGCGACCACTTAGCGCTTGCATCTTCTCCCATTTCAGCAGCTCCTCACCACCAATAGCCCCCATTTTCTCACACTTACCTCAATATTCTCTCCAATTCACAAGCTCATCAGAAAACTCCGAGCAACCCCATAATGGATCCTATAAGAGCAAGACAAAGTGGTGTGGTTAACAAACCGATTCCATTTTCTAAGCTGCATGATACAGCTGAAAGTTCAAGATAAACTAAAATCACAAATGGGAGATCACCAATACAACAGAATGGTTAATTTTCCTTTGATAAATAAATAGAAAATAACAACAACATTAACAAGGAGTCTAACTTTAGATCGTGCCAGACCAACACAAGAAAGAAAAGAGCAATGACAAAAAAACAGAATGCTAACTAATTACGTTTTTATCATATCATCAAAAAAAAAAATTTAATCGGTAGTTGGCATTATAATATCACGACCATAAAAAGCTTCTGTTTTAAGAGACAGATTGATAAATCATAGGTTTAGTACAATTAAAGGATATGCTAGCCATGTTGATTATTCTTTGGTACCAAGCTTCATCCAGAGGAAAACATGAAAAAATAAATAAATAAAAATAAATAATACACACTAGTGATAAAAAGAAAAAAAAATAGAAAAGCGAGCTGGGGCCTAATTCGTAAACAGATATAGCAGGGTTCTTCTTTTGTTTAAAAAAAAATTAAAATAAAAACTTTCCTTGAACAGTGACCAATTCCAATGTAAGAATAGAAAGCTTTTCATTGCAGCGACCCACCTCAAAAATAATAATAATGCTTGAGAACGAAGCAAAAAAAGTTTATAGTTTTAGCATAAATTTGATATCGACCTCTGACTATGGAGTCTATGGTAGTTATGCACAGCAAAGCAATGGTCCCCATCTAACATGGGGCCATCTTTTTCAACCTTTCACCTTCCTCCTCTTTAATTATTTCTTTTTTCTTTTCCCATTCCAACTATCTACCCAACCAGAATAAAAAAAGCGACTCTCCCTCTCACACACACTTCACATTCTCATCACAGATTTTTTTCAACCTCCAGTGTCATTTTCACGAGACGTTACTACAACGTTAACGGTGAAAATAGTAATTCACAGATCAACTTACTTCCCTTACGAACCTGAAGCTTCTCCAGCTGCTACTTCTTCTTTTTTTCCCTCTTCCTCTTTGCTTCGTTGATCACGAATCAGAAACAGAACACGAGACAAACATGTTGCGATAACCGAGTGAGTGGATGGATCTTTCGGAACGACGTCGTCTTCAAAATATGCTTGGATGATGACGTGGCGCTAAATCTCAGATTCCGAGAAAAGAAAAGAAAAGAAGAGAAGAAGAATAATAGGAGATAAAACAGTGAAAATTGAAAAAGGAAAAACCGCAAGGAAGATGAGTTGAGTTGAGGGAGGCACGATCTGAAAGAAAATAAAAAATAAAAGCACCGAAGGCAGAAAACACGGCAGTGGCTCCGGTGAGTTAGTTTCGGTTAGTTTCTTTCAGTGTCTCACTCTCACTCTCAAACAAGCACAGTTGAGGAATGAGAATGGACCAGCAGGCACGTTTGTTCTGATCCGTTGTCAACTTCTGTTTTCTACCATCAGTGGGGAGGGAAATGACGACGGTGACCCTGAGCTGTTGACATTGGTCATTGGTGTTTGTGAGGGTGGAAAATATGAAGGATGTCACGTGATGGAGCGGCAACAACTAACAAGTGGGAAAGAGGAGGAGGCTTGTTATGATGGTAGCACGTGGTGGAGAGAGAAACGCCGTTTAGAAAACGTTAGCGTCTTTAATGGGTGTGTACTGTTGCGAAACTGAAACCGTCGTCCATTGAAGTTTCCAATCCACGAAGGCACGAACCATCAGGATCCACCTCACGTTTTGGATTATTCTTTTTCTTTTTTTTTTTTGGGGGGGGGGGGGGTCTAACGGTCACTCAGTGTTGTTATTTTGAGGCACCTGTAATTGGGGAAAGAAATTTGAAAAATATAAAATAATAGCTCTATGCATTTTAGTTTGAGGAAAATGATCACGTATATATTTTTAGATATTAGTAAAATTTTAGTGTAATATTTAATTATTAAATTTTATGGTATTTTTAAAAATTTTAGAAATAAAACAATATAAGCGTATTGATAGATTTTAATAAAAATATATCAAAAGTTTATAATTTCAATAAATTTTAATGTTTTTTATAAATAGTAAATTTTTTTATTGTTTAGTTAAATCCATAAAAGAATGATAATAGTAAGTAAATTAAAAATGTCAATAAATTATAATTTAAATGATATAGTTTTTTCATATTTATCTAAGAAATTGTGGTTCGAGTCTCTTTATTTTTTAAATAAAAAACAAATTTTTTAAATAAAAAACAAATTAGAAACGAAAACATTTTTTATTGATACTTTTGATGCATGGTATGTTATATAGGAAAAATTCTTGTTTGAGAGGACCTCTGCTCATCTCCTAGAAGAAGATGCACAATGTTTCTTTAATCCATGCTTCTATTTGCATATTGTTTATATCTTTCACTTTCTTCATGCAAATTAAAAGGAATATGAGATGAAAATTGAGTCTTGACGGCAACAAGCTAAGTGATGCATATATTGATGCATGGCTCAATTTTTTTTGTTATGAAACAAAGCTTAGTGTTGTTCAATGTAATAAATGTATGGACAAATTTTGTTCTGTTATAATATCAGATGTAAAAATAAAGGTGGGCTGCGTTTTGTATTATGCAGGCTTTTCAAATTTTTTTTATTTGTTTTAACCCAAACGCGGCCTGCGTTTTGTGAGGGGTGAATTTTATTTTTTTTCGTATTAACAAAACGCAGCTTGCGTTTTGTGCTGAGTCTCAGCTTTTCTTTTTTTGAAACGCAAAACGCAGGTTGCATTTTTTGCGTTGTCAGATTATTTTTTTGAAAAATGAAAAACGCAGGTTGTGTTTTGTGAGAAAAAATATTTTAATGAAGAGGTCTGTCTGTAAATACGAAGCACTCCTCGCCCAAACGGCCTCACTCCCATTCTACTCATCATACTCTTCTTTTGAATACATATGTTCTAGTTCTTAGTTTTTTTTTTTTTTTTACAATTAGGTGTGTCAAAAAAATCAGAGTAGGTGAAGTTGAAGTTATGGAAAATATTGTAAATTTGCGAGTATATTATAACGGTGAAGTTATAACAAACACACATGAAGGAGTGACTTTTGTTTGTGAATGTCCATTGTTATTTGCTATTCCATATACCATGAGCTTTGTCGAGTTGCAAAATGGGCTTTGTAATAACATTCAAAGCCATATTTTGAAAAGGATGAGCAACCTTTTATACAGAAATCATGTGCAAGTATTAGGTGGGCTAATACAGTTTCAATTAATGCTCATCACTGACGATGTCAGTATGCAGCAGATGTTCTGTATTTATCAACAAACCCGATTTCACGTGCCGATGATAGAGCTATACGTTGAGTTTGAACAGCAGTCATGGTCGGACGTGGTCGGCGAGGAGTTCAATGTTGATGAGCTCGGTGATATAGATTGGGAAGAAGATAATAATGACAGTGAAGAGGAGTTCGAAGCTAACTATAAAGTCGATGACGAAAACGATGACGGAGACATGACAGGCAATCTGGAGGTGCAAAATGAAGCAAATGTGATTGTAAGCCAGCACCCGTTTGGTGTTCCGTCTTTTATGCGGACTCTAGATTTCGAAGCCATGCATGACCCGGAATTTTCTGAGTATGCGAATACGGGTATGTTATGATTATTAACTCAAGTTTCCTATAGTGTTTAATTTATTTGCCTTGTCTGACTGATGGTGGTGCGCATGTCATAGGTGAAGGTAACGCTACGGCGGAAGATGGTGAGTTTAGTGTTGGAATGGAATTTGGTTCGAGAGAGTTGGTGATATCGACAATCAAAAGTTACACTATCTCTAGAGGAGCTGATTACACTATGTATGAGTCTGAGCCACAGACATTTTATGCGAAATGCAAGGGGTATGGTGCAGGGTGCGATTGGCGTATCCGGGCTAGCTTGATTCGAAAGAAAGCTTGTGGGAGATCAGGAGATACAATGGCAAGCACACGTGTACCGCGGGAACAATATCACAATATCATGCCAAGTTGGACTCGGACATAATTGCAGATGCCATTAGGCCGTTGGTCGAATCAGACCCCTTGATAAAGGTGAAGTCTGTTATTGCAGAAGTTCAATCCAGGTTCAACTACACTGTCAGTTACCGCAAGACTTGGTTGGCAAAGCAGAAAGCTATTGCCAAAGTTTTTGGTGATTGGAAAGTTTCTTACTAGACTCTACCAGTATGGTTGAAAGCAATGACGGTGAAGATGCGTGTTCAAATCAAAACGCTTTTCGTTTACCGTGAGAGTGAGGAGGTTCAAGATGTAAGAGTTCTGCACTACATTTTTTGGAGCTTCTATCCGTGTATTGTAGCATTTAGACATTGCAAGCCACTGGTGCAAGTTGATGGCACGCACCTGTACGGAAAATATAAAGGTGCACTTCTGGTAGCGGTTGCA
This sequence comes from Arachis hypogaea, assembly GCF_003086295.3. Taxonomy (NCBI): domain Eukaryota; kingdom Viridiplantae; phylum Streptophyta; class Magnoliopsida; order Fabales; family Fabaceae; genus Arachis; species Arachis hypogaea. The sequence goes on from NC_092038.1 coordinate 6,479,458, forward strand.
CAAGATGGGAATCAAAACATTGTGCCTATTGCATTTGCATCTGGACGTACCGCTCAAGAGACTCATGAGTATCACATGGCTCGGTGTCTCTGCACCGCCGGACCCAAGCAATATTAATCTTCCTGAACACGTGATCGTCCGGATCGGGTTCCCGACCAAAACACGCAATGCAGTTCTCCACCAAAAACCGGTGACTGCTATCTGATCTACCCGTAATGGCCTCCCCATTAAACGGGAGACCAAGAATATAGCTTACATCTTCCAGCATCACCGTCACTTCACCGACCGAAAGATGAAATGTGTGACTCTCCGGCCTCCAGCGTTCCACCAAAGCACTCAGTAGTGCAGAATGACCTCTCATTTTGCCTACTCGCAAAACGTGTTGAAACCCAGTCAATGCCAGTGTCGCTGCAGCTACCTCGTTAAAGGTATCTGACGGATCCAGTTTTCTGGACAACAAATTTCTGATAGCCTGCAAAAAGAAAAATGATAATTATTAAATTCTAAATAATATCGATTAATAATTTGTTAAAAAAATAGCAACAACAATTAAATGCTAAAGAATTTAGTATTTTTATTTATTTCTTACATATGTTTTAGTACATTCGAGTATGACGGATCAAGTATGGATCTGAATTTTATTTAAGAATTTAATATTTAACCAATAAATTTGCTGTATACTCACATGTACTCACAAGACAAATTTATACTTAGAACACTTAACGCAGATTATGTATTTATACTACTCTAAGCATAAACCGTGGTAGCCAACAAGGTTTTATGCTCACAGCTTTTTTTTCATAAACCGTGGTGACCAACCAAACAGCTGCGGTTTATGTACAACGTTTCCTAAGTGTAAACCGTGGCAACCTCCCACGGTTTATGCACAAATTGAAAACTGTGGTCACCTACCATGGTTTACATAATAAGTTATGTACAAAAATCTTCACACCCATTTTAATTGAGCAAATTGCCCTAAAAATAATAATAAATCACTAAAAAATAATAATAAATTATTACACATTATTGTTATTAAAAATTATTAATAAATTATTCTCATTAACATACCAATATAATAATAATAATAATAATAACAACAACGTCACTAACAATACAGAGATTAATTTGCCTAATAATAACAATAATAATATAATAACAGTATTAAAAAATTTAAACCGTAATGAGAAATAAATAACAACATAATATTAGTTATAATAATATTAATAACCACAATACTACTAATTACAACACAAATAAGTAAAATTCGAATAAATCTATATATTTATTGTTAAATATAAAAAAATTACTTACAAATTGAGGATGATCCAAATACTCAATAATATGTTCTTCCGGTTTAGTATAATCACGCACCATTTTTTCTGTACCGTGCAGTTCTTCTTCAGCAACACTTAGCTCCTTTACGGTTAATTCTTGCTTCCTCACTCCCCTTCAACTCTTTCTCACTTTGCTTCGGTAACTAGTGATTTACTTTGCTCCCTTTCCAATCTGCGTTTTTTGTTTATAAGGACCAAGCTGAACACCCTTCGAGAATACGTGGTGCGCATGCAACTAGAGAGCCTACAAAACGCAACCTGTGTTTGGCTCTGCTACGCTGACAAACGCATTCTGCGTTTTGCGCAGTCCCAAATTGGTCAACACCTGCTCCTGTCGACATGCAGGGCACGTTTCGCTTGCTGGTTCCCCTCCCAGCCCAATCGTAGCCTGCATTTTGCAGGGCCTGCATATTTTTTATTCCAACGCCTGCAAAACGTTACTTGCATTTTGCAGGTCTCTGATCAATGCAGGTCCACAATTGTGGATAACACATCATGCATCTATATACAAGTTTATCACCAATCTTTTATCCATAATCAGATTAATTTCTGTGATGCATGTTGTATATATTACAGCTAAAGAAATAATGCTTCATCATAAGCAGCCATAGCCATAAGATTGAAAAACGAGGGATTGGATCCATGACGATTCCATAAATATATAGTTAGTGACCTCACGTCACATTAATAAAAAGTAGATAAAATAACAAAAATATTTGATAATAAAAAAATAGTCAAAAACAATTAAAATGTGATGGAAGTTTATTACAATTTAAACTTCTGTTGTGACTTAATTGTAATTCTTTATAAATTATTAATGATCGTTAATTCTAATGTTTGATGAACGCATTAGATTTTACAATTTTTACACACTGAAAATATTAAGAAACTGTCATCTTGATGAACGTATGCAATAAAGGAAAGGGAGAGAAACCAATCTTGAAGTTCAACTCTACCGTAACCAAAATTCTTATAAACCAGTCTTGAAGTTCAACTCTACCGTAACCAAAACCCATTATGACAACCAATCCACGTATGAAAATCGCAACTTTTAAGATCCTAATAATACTTCCGCTAAATTAAATTTAAATGTAGTATCAGAGCATATGTTTTGAAAGTATGTGATTTTTTCTGATCTAATTATGATGTTCACGATGTTTTTGATTAATTATTTATAATTGAATTTTAATTAAGTAGATTTCAAATTTCATGCCATCAAAACTGCATATTAGTGGTTGTATATATTCTATATGTTTTCTTCTGAAATATTTTAATTTGACTATAAATTATACTCATGTATGAATTTAACCTTTAATTTATGTTTAGTATTGATAACAAATTGACAATTATGAAATTATTTTGAGTACATAATGTATTCTAATTTTATGAAAAATCTATAAATATTTATTTATAGTATTAAGTTAATTTCAAATATTTACTATTTGTACACCAAAGTGAATGTGTTAATTAATTTTAGAATTAGATTTACCCAAAGAAAAATCTCTTTTATTATTAATAGATTTGAAAGAAAAATATTTATTATTCTTAAGTATGGTATATGTATTTGGTAGAGAGTTTTAATCTTCAAGTATGATAAATATGACATTTATTTGGTATGTTAGTATATTATAGATTTTTACCAAAGGTGAACTATAATATGCTTTGTTATGTTCTGTAATATGAGTAGATGATAAAATTAAAATTAATATGAGCATAATATGCTTTGTTATGTCATCTATTACCATGTTTAATGGCTTAAATTGGGTGAACAAGTGAAGTTCCATTTAGGTCTTTTGGATCTTGACTTGTTACTCTTGAAAGAGAAACCCATTGTCACGATTATAATGATGAGGATGAGAAGTATGCAGTTAAGACATGAGAACGTTCTAAAATGACATAGTTTTTTCATACTCAATTAAGAGGTCGTGGGTTCGAATCTCCCTATCTTTGGTTAAAAAAATATTAAGACTATCCTTTCACAAACAGAAAATGCTAAAGAATAAAGGAAGGACATTTCTAAAAGGATTGTAAGGCACGATTCGAAAAGAAAGGTATATTTGAAACATATGTATGTACTTATGAATCTAATGTATCTAATGTAATGCAGAAATTTCTTACGATCCAAACCACAAGCCAAAGTAAGATATTCTTCTACATGGAAACTGTGTGAAAGCACCAATTGAAGGAATAGGAACTTATCGTTTGGTGTTGGATACAAACTTTTATTTAGATTTACCCAAGACTTTTTATGTACCTTCAATGTCTAGGAATTTAATTTCTATTTTAAAGTTTGACAATTGTGGTTTTTCTTTTAATGGTGGGCATGTTTATTTTAATTTATTTAAAAAATTATAATATTGTTGGTTATGGTGTTTTAATTGATGGCTTAAATAGATTAAAACTTCTTGATCAATTTTTTGAATCATTGCTTATTGAGTACGAGAAAAATGTAATTAGGCCAAATACGCCTAAAGAAAGTTATGCTTTCTTGTGGCATAGACGCTTGGGTCATATATCCAGGGAAAGAATGGAAAGATTAGTAAAGAATGAGATTTTACAAAATCTAAATTTTACTAATCTTGATTTATGTGTGGATTGTATAAAACAAACTAAACAACACAAAAAAGGTGTCACAAGAAGTAGTCAGCTTCTTAAAATTTTACACAATGATGTATGCGGACCTTTTGATGCTCCATCTATTGGTGAAAAAAAATATTTTATCACTTTTATTGATGATTTTTACATTATGGATACGCCTATTTGCTTAAAGAAAAGTCTCAAGCAGTTGATGCTATTGATATTTATATTAAAGAAGTTGAAAGGCAATTAGATAAAAAGGTGAAAGTTGTTAGGTCAAATAGAGGTGGTGAATATTATGAAAAATATAATGAAACAGGACAATATCCTGGTCTATTTGTAAAACTTCTAGAAAAATATGGCATATATGCACAATACACAATGTCATACACACCGCAACAAAATGGTGTGGCAAAAAGGCATAATCAAACGTTAATGAATATGATCAGAAGTATGATAAGCAATTCTTCTTTACCCAAATTCTCGTGGATGTATGCATTAAAGACCGTCATGTATTTGTTAAATAGAATTTTTAGTAAAGTTGTTCCAAAGACTCCTTTTGAGTTATGGACTAATAGAAAACCTAATTTATGACATTTGCATGTTTGGGGTTGTCCAGCAGAAGCAACAATATTTAATCCACAAGAAAAGAAATTAGATTCTCGAATAGTGAGTGGCTATTTTATTAGCTATTCAGAGAAGTCTAAAGGGTATATTTTTTATTGTCCAAACCATAGTCCAAGAATTATAGAAATTGGTAATGCCAAATTCTTTTAAAATAGTGAAGTTAGTAGAAGTGAAAATCATCAAAATGCAAAAATAAAAGAAATTAAAGTTAATGTTCCTATACATGTTAGTGTTCCTTTATCCACGCCTACTCAAAGAGTTGTTCCAACTATTATTGAACACATAAAGAGTGATGAACAAGATTTGAATGATAGTGCTCCCAATGAAAAAACTAACTCACAAATATCATAAAGAAATGAATCTCTAAAAATACCATTGAGGAGATCTCAAAGGAAAAGAAAGTCAGCTATTCCAAGCTATTATGAGACTTATTTACAAGAAGAAAATATTGGAATAATTAAAGATCCAGTTTTATTTGCACAAGCCATAAATAGTGATGATTCAAAAAAAATGGATTGATGCCATAAAAGAAGAGTTAAAATCCATGAAAGATAACAAACTTTGGGATATTGTTGCATTGTCAGAAGGGACTAAATGTATTGATTGCAAATGGGTCTTTACAGTTAAGTGAGACTCAAAAGGTAATGTTGAACGATATAAAGCTAGACTTGTTGCTAAGGGATTTACTCAAAAGAATGGTGTTGGTTATAAAGAAACATTTTCACATGTTTCTAAGAAAGATTCATTGCGTATTATCACTTGTGGCTCATTATGACTTAACTACATCAAATAGATGTAAAAATTACGTTTCTAAATGGTAATATTAGCTTGATGAAGGTTTTTCAATCTGAAGGAAAAAGGTCATATGGTATGTAAACCTAAGAAATCAATATATAGACTGAAACAAGCCTCACGATAATGGTATATTAAGTTTAATAATATTATTCTTTAATTTCTTTCGATTTTTAAAGAAAATGTTGTTGATGTACGCATATATCGAAAGGTCAGTGGGAGTAAGTTCATCTTTCTAGTTTTATATGTTGATGATATTTTGCTTGCACCAAATAATTTGAAAATGTTGCGTGAGACTAAAGAATATCTTTCTAGAAACTTTGAAATGAAATATATGAGGGAGGCATCCTATGTGATAGAAATTAAAAATTTTCGTGATAAATCACAAGGATTGTTAGGATTGTCTTAGAAGGCCTATATAAATAAAGTTCTAGAGAGGTTCAATATGAAAAAGTGTTTCACATGAATTGCACCAATTCAAAAAGGGGACAAATTTAGTCTTATGCAATACCCAAAACATGATATAGAACGGAAGCGAATGAAAGAAATTCCATATAGTTCTGTAGTGGAAAGTCTTATGTATGTGCAAACTTGCACAAGATCGGACATTAGCTTTGCAGTAGGAATGCTAGGAAGGTATCAAAGTAATCCTAAAATGGATCATTGTAAAGCTGCAAAGAAAATTTTAAGATATCTCCAAGGTACAAAGAATTATATGCTCATGTACAAAAAGTCTAGCCAACTAGAAGTAATTGGTTATTCAGATTCAGATTTTTGTAAATGTGCTGACACAAGAAAGTCTATATTTGGCTACTTATTTTAGAGAAGTTGCCATATCATGAAAAAACTCCAAGCAAAATGTTGTGGCAACATCTACTATAGAGGCTGAATTTGTAGATATTTTGAAGCTATAAATCAAACTTTATGGCTACAAAATTTTATTTCAGGACTTGACATTGTTGACTCAATTGGTAGGCCATTAAAAATTTATTGTGATAATTCTGTAGCAGTATTTTTCTCCAAAAATGATAGATATTCTAAATGTGTCAGACATTAGAAATAAAGTACTTTGGCGTTAAGGAGGAAGTTCGAAAACAAAGAGTGTCCATAAAACATGTTAGAACAGAACTTATGATGGCTGATCCATTAACTAAAGAATTGCAACCAAAGACATTTAAGGAACATGTACATAGAATAGGTCTTGGTTCTTCTAAATGATACTAACACTCTGAGTTCACTATGTTTATTTATGTGTTTTCTGAACATTGATAGTTTGTTGTTTCTAGTTAAAGTAATATTATTTTATGAGTTATAACATAATGATCTAGAAATTTTATGGGACCGATATAAAATTTTGTGTTATTTATGTAACTTGTGTAGTAAGATGCTAGTGGTTGTAGTATATGAAAGAAAATGTGTTTCATATTAAATGCATGACTGCCATAACTCACACAAAGTATTTTACCATATTAAAGAAATTATATAACATGTGAAAATATGATTACACTTAGGTCAAGTGGGAGAATGTTAGAAGTTTATTGTAATTTAAACTTCTGTTGTGGTTTAATTGTAATTATTTATAAATTATTAATGACTTAATCTCATCCGTTAATTCTAATGTTTGATGGACGGATTAGATTTAAAGATAATAACACATAAAAGTTGGTCCTTTCTCTGCCTCTAGACACGACGTCTTTTACAGTTTTCACTCAATGAAAATACTGAGAAACTGCCATCCTGATGAATGTCTGCAAGAAAGGAAGAGAGAGAAACCAGTCTTAAAGTTCAACTCTATCGTAATCAAAACTCTTTTAAACCAATCTTAAAGTTCAACTCTATGGTAACCAAAACTTATTATGGCAACCAATCCAAATATAAAACTTACAACGTTTAAGATCCTAATTAATGTTTCCGTTAAATTAAGTTTATACTCACGTCGGTCACATTAATAAAAATAGATAAGATAACGAAAATATTTGGTAATAAAAAAAATAAAAAATTTAAAATTTGTTTAATTTAATATTTATTAATTACATTTGATACATAATTAATACATATTAAATAAAGTATTTTTTTTCTCTTTAACATTATCAATAAAATAATTACAATTCCAATTATTTTATACTACAATCTTTTGAGGTATTTTCCTCTTAACTATTTTCTTTTAATATTTCTCTTTTTTTCTCCTCCTGAGAAAAAAAATGGGCTTAATTATATGGTCTGTATTAATTTTCAAGGGTTTATGTTATATTGAACCGATTAACATCCCTTGAGCTAATAATTAAGCAAAGTATTTTTATTATTTAAGACGAAATCTACATTATCTTTGTTCATTTTATTTAACTAATTGACTTTTTCTGTATGGTAATAAAACTATATATCAAGACTCGAGAGAGAGAAATAAAAAGCGATGACCGAATAAATTAAAAATGTTAACATCACATACCTAACTCTTAAATATTCTGACAAATGGTAGCTAAATTATAAGCATGATTTTATAGTTTGATTATACTACTCCATAATAATGACATACACGATGTGCTGAAGATTGTAGAAGAACAAGTTAGCAAAAAATTAATTAAACACAGTCACTCCATATGTAACACCAACAAAGTTTTATTATAATGTTTTTGGGGAGATTACTACTCATTAAGTTTCAAGCTTCCCCTAAAAAAACTGTTTAGAGACAGAGAAATTAAAACAAAAGAAACAAAGGAATGGCGGTGCTTATAAAAAGTTGCATGAATCACGGTGGTGATCGAAGACAGTTGTAAGAAAGGCGATTCAATCATAAATAAAGACAATTGCTTTCTTTTGTCTGTCACGCTATATCTATTTTTGTTTCTAAATATCGTAGAGCAGACTTTTATTAAAATTTAACTAGTACTTAATCAGTAAAAAAAATTGAATAATTTTATATTATTAGATAAAATTTTACATCATTAAAATACTAATAATAATTACAAATTATAAAACTTACTAATCCTAATACTTCTCAATATCATATATTACTAAAAGATATAAGGTTTCTAGAAAGAATAAACAAGTCATATATAAAAAAAATTATATAAATATAAAAAAATAATACATGTATATTAAAAATCAACTATTATAGCAACTATCATATATGTAGTCGTTGGATATATATATATATATATATATATATATATATATATATATATATATATATATAGTTTAATTTATTTTTAAAATATATTTTATATTTTAATATGTATTTATAGTATAATTAATTTAATGATTGATATTTAATATTTACATAACATTATTGATAAATATAAGTGTAAAGGTTCAGGACAAATTAAAAAAAAAAGGTTAACATATTCTTTATTATTATTATTATGTTTATTTGATATCTGATCTATGATTTTGGTAAGTTGAGTGATGCCAACTATAAAATTTACCTAAATTTAGCACTTGTCAAACACTGGGGAAAAAAAGCACGTATTTTCTTTAATTTTTTTTAATTTATTGGTTGTAGTCTTAATCTTTTGGATTGAAGCAATTGTAATTTGTCTTTTAATCAATGATGCTTCGCTGTTAATGGTGTTAATGTTTTAAATGAATCATTAGAAGTTAGGGAGTAAATATTCTCTAGTGAAAAAAAATTGGATGGTATCTAATGGAATATCTCACCATTTATTATATTTTCTCTCTCATTTATTTTTGGTTTCACTTGTAGAATTAAAGGTGAAAGATTACACTTTATTCTTTTCAGTAACAAAAAAAAATAGAGAGGATCAATTTCTTAGAAGTTAGAAAATTAAAGGGCGGGTCTAAGTTAAAAAGGAAAGTAGATGCGAGATTGCACTTTTTAATTTAAATATAGAAACAAAAGTGGAGTTAGACTCGGATATGAAAAATACAGGTGCTTCACAGCTATGTGGTGTCAGTGGAGCAGAACTCGGACCATGCGAGTTCTTCATCAGTAAAAAAATTGAAAATAACAAATAACTCGGAGGGTCCGTTTTCTAGCTTCCGAAATTCATATTTGCCCAACCACAAGTCGGACCATGCGATTTCTTAACCAACATTTTAAAATCAAACAACTCGCATGGTCCGATTTGTATATTATGAGTTTTTTCAATTTTTTTAACACAAATCGGAGGGTCCGATTTGTGTACTCTGAATTTTTTCAACATTTTGAACACAAATCGGAGGGTCCGATTTGTGTACTTTTATAGTTTTAAAAAACACCAAAAATTACCATGTTAAAGTGTATCACTCATTTTACTTTTATATCAAAATTTTTTAGCCGCGAAATTGTATATAACATAGATATTTAAAATTTTTTTATTTATTAGTGATTCTCTTCTATTTCGAATGAGTTTTACCTTTTAAATTGTTATTAATAATAAAAGACCATATATTAATATGATTATTGCGACTATATATACTATGTGAAGAATTCAGAAAAAAATTTCTTTTAAATAATAATTTTGGTAAAGTGATAAAGCAATATTTTTATTTTTTTTGAAAATAATGAATGAAATTTTAATTCAAAACCTCTAAATAAAAAGAAAGAGATTATATTATTTGAATTATATTTCATTGATAAAGTGATATTTTTAAATTTTTTTTGGTGACTAAGTGATATTTTTAGTTACTTTTGAATTTATAATATTTATTATTTGTGAGTCTACTATTTTAAATTAAGAATGATTAATAATTAACTCACTTTTTTTTAAGTGACTAAATAATTTTAAAGAAGTCGAATCTAAAATATTCAGATGAGATGATCTATTATATGGATAAGAAAGGCTAAAAATTACATTTTATAAGAGTTTTTAATTTATATTTGCTTATTTTAATTATGATGCATGCTATGGTGTCTATGTATATTTGTCTATTAAAAAAAAATAAAAATTAATATTTAAATTAAAATATAAAAATAAATAATTTTTTAATTTTTAAAACTTAGGATAAAAATAAATTCGACAAATTCAACATAAAAATTATAGTCACCACAGAATTTGCCTTTTAATTATTTGTCTCAATGTCTATCATTATCATAATTGCCTTGTATTTCGAATTTTAACAAAGTCAAGCTTTCAATTTCGTCCGCAGATCTAGTCCAATTCCAAAGTGTGACAATGATAGCACAACCATTATTTAACTTAGAAAACAGTCCTCAATGAAGTCATTATTGACTTTAAACACTTTCAGGTTAATTAGCTCTAATTAATGATTATTTAAAGGCATCAAGAACAATAACCTAGTATGTAGTAAGCTAGATTTCTGTGGGTTCAAACCTTTTCAGGAGAGGAAGAAAAAAATTAAAGAAAAGTGTTCCCTTCTTGCTTGAACGAGTCATGGGCCATGGCATTATAGTTAATAGTTGGCAACATAAAGTGGTAATAAAAAGAAGAAAATTGAGATGAGATTGTGGGAAGAAGAGTCAAACAAACACAACACCCCCCCCCCTCCCTTTATGCTATTTCGGTTGTGGGATGCACGCCTCAAGGAGTATAATTACATTCATGAAAAAATGGTATGATTTTATTAATAAGAGAGTAATATTTTTTTAAAACACTTAATAATTTAACCAATTTAAAAATATGTTTAATTTTGATACACCGAGTCATTGACAGTATAAAATATTTTATATAATCGTACAATTATATTCATTTTTTTTATATCCATTTATACAATTAATGTAAAAAAATAGTTATTTTTGCTGATACAACATAATGTAATTAAATATATATATATATATATATAATTATTTTACAATGATAATATATCAAAATTAAATTATCTAAAAATAACAATTCATTTTGTCAATTATTTTTAACTTATGACTATTTCATTATTAAATTTATGACTACTTATACGAAGATCATAATTAAAATGTAAATATATATTATGTAAAATAGTTTAATTAAATATATTAAATTATTTAATAGTTATCGACGGTTATTTTCATATCATATGAGTAATTATCTATCAAATATTAGTGTATTAATAAGCACATCTATATCTATATTTTTATAAATTGAATATGTATAATAATTATTTAGTTACAAATATAAAGTTAATAAATATGATAATTGTATATTTGTAGTGGGTATTTGGAGAACAGAATTAGTGATTTGCTCTCATCATTTAGTATATAGTATTTACCACACAAGAATAAGAAGCCTTTATAGTTTATATTATTTACCATAATTAATTACTTTTTAAATTAAAAACAATTATTTATTTAACAATAATATAAAAGCTCACTAGTTAATCTGACAAATGCTGAATGAAAAAAGCAAATCGCTAATTTTTGCTCTCATTACATCCCCTAAGAATATCTCTTTATATAGTTGATATCATGTAGATAAGAAAGCAGGCAATCGTATTCGTAGCTACTAATTTTGGAGTTTAGTTTCTGGAAAAATATAGATAAATAATAAAAATATTAAATTATGTAAATAATGGATATGTTGAATTTAATAAATATAAAAATAATTATGTTCATTATTTTTAATTGGATGATTATTTTTTTTATTCGATTTATTCATGTACAATTAACAATAGTCAGGGACGGACATAGCGGGGAGTGGCGGCCTTGCCCCCAATTTTTTTTAATTGTAATAAGTTATTACGTATAATTTAATTTTTTTAAATTATTTAGTATTTAGTCTAATATAAATAAAAGTCCAGTCTAATTTAAATATTAATAATTTTTAATATCTAAAAAGTAAGTAACAATATTAAAGAAATCTGAAAAAGATATTATTACTAATATTTTTTAATTAAATAAAAATTTTTAAATATCATAAAGTGAATTCTTTTTTTCTTGTGACCGTCTTTTTTTATTCATTTGATATTAATTCTCTCTGTTTCAACTGCTACAATTAAGAAATCTTTTTCAATTATGAATATTGTGAAAAATAACTTAGAAACAAAATAAAAGATAAATTTATTGTTAATTGTCTTTTAATTATATTGAAAAGAAAATTACTGAAAAATTTGACACAAATTTCATTATTGGTGAATTTTATGATACAAAAAATTGACTACTTCGTTAGTAAAAAGTATACACATATTTTTTTACTTTAAAATATATTCTCTGTCGATATATTTTTGTAATACATCTTATATTATATAATTTTTTTACATAATTTTTAATATTATATATATTATTGTCCCCATAATATTATTTCTGGATTCGTCTCTGACAATAGTTAGATGTTCAATTTACTAGATATATAAATAAATATCCTAATATTAAGATTTATAAGATAATTTAAAAAATATTTTTTATTTTAATAAATTAATTTTAAAATTTATTGTTCATATTATTTATAAAAATGATTGTCCACCTAATAAATTGTTATTTTTTCTCCTGGCTTCATCCACTAAAACGAGCAACCACGTGACAAGTTAATTAAACAACAAGGTCATGGATTATGATTTAATCAAAAAATTAATAAAATAATAAAAATAAATTAGCCTGAGCTGGGTCCATTTTATTTCTATACCAAGTTTAGATTTAAGGATTAAGATTTTTTTTAATAAAAAGTTGATAAAATGATGAAATAAAGAATTTATTATTTTTAAATTAAGATAATAGAATAATATTTTATAAAAATTATAAAATTAATAGTAATTAATTTTTTATTTTAGAAAATTTAAATTATAGATTTAATTTAGTATCTAATTTTCACGTGTAACGTGTCTTGGTAAATTAAAACATTTTCTTACCAAATTAAAAATCAACAATAATGTTTCGGATAAATTATTCATTAAATGTTCCCTTCTCTTTTTCTTAAAATATTTTTTAACCTTTATTATTTATGACTATTTAATAACAAAAACTTACAAGAGATCGATATAATATTTTGACTCACGATTCCAGGTTCCAACAAAATTATTACTACCCAAAATTCCACAATTTTTTAGTATAAATATAAATTAGAATTAGAAAATTATCTTGAAAACACATCAACAGAATCATAACGTCATGGATGCCAATAATGTATGTTGTACCGTCAATCAATATGAGAGTACAAGGTTTGCCAATCAAGAAGTTAATATCGGAGCCTTTGTTCAATGGATTTATTTATCTTAATAAATAAATAAAATATAATAATTATTAAAATAAATAATTTAAAAAATATTTATCGAAATAAATATTCTTCTCTAATTTCAATTATACTGTAAACGATAATTTTTTTTATTTTTCTATATATCATTTACAGTATAAACAAGATAAATATATGTATTTATAAATAATTATATATTATTTTTAAAAATAATAAAAAATATTAATACTTTTAATTTGACCAAATTCTTAAAAATTGATTGTTTCAAATAATAAGATAAACGGTCAATTTTAAAAAATACGAAAGATGGATTATCCATTTATCACGTTAATACGTTTATTTTGAAAATATATAAATACACCATTAAATTGAGTGGTTCACACTATATATGAGTTTCTTTTCAGTTTTTAGTTCACACTTTTTTTTGCCGTAATTATTATTGTTATTATTATTTTTACTTAAAAGAAAACTATTCTTTGCTTATTCACTTTCTTTTTTACTGTCTATAATTATATAGAATTTAATTATATCCACGTTTTTTAAAATTTTTTAAAAAAGAAAAAGAAAAAATTATAAAAAGGATAGTTTACCTTTTTTCGTGAACTCTTGAGTGGTTCAAACTATGAGTTTCTTTTCGGTCTTCACCTCACATTTTTTTTCTTTGATTATTATTGTTATTATTATTTTCACTTAAAAGAAAACTGTTCTTTGCTTATTCACTCTTTTTTTTCTGTGTATAATTACATGGAATTTAATTATATCCACGTTTCTTAAAATTTTTCGAAAAAGGAAAAGAGAAAATGATAAAAAGGATAGTTCACCTTTATCCCTAAACTCTTGAGTAGTTCAAACTATGAGTTTCTTTTCAATTTTCATCTCACTTGTTTGGCCTTGATTATTATTGTTATTATTATTATCACTTACAAGAAAATTGCTCTTTGCTTATCCACTCTTTTTTTTTCTGTCTATAATTATATAGAATTTAATTATATACACGTTTTTTAAAAATTTTTAAGAAAGGAAAAGAGAAAATTATAAAAATGATAGTTCACCTTTCGTCCCAAACTTTTGGGTGGTTCAAACTATGAGTTTCTTTTAAGTTTTCATCTTACACTTTTTTTGCCTTGATTATTATTATTATCACTTATAAGAAAATTGTTCTTTGTTTATTCACTCTTTTTCTTCCTGTCTATAATTATATGGAATTTAATTATATCCACATTTTTAAAAATTTTTCAAGAAAGGAAAAGAGAAAATGATAAAAAGGATAGTTCATCTTTTTTCTTGAACTCTTGAGTGGTTCAAACTATGAGTTTCTTTTAAATATTCATCTCCTACTTTTTTTGGCCTTCATTATTATTGTTATTATTATTATCACTTATAAGAAAACTGCTCTTTACTTATTCACTCTTTTTGTTCCTGTTTATAATTATATGGAATTTAATTATATCTCCGTTTCTTAAATTTTTTCAAGAAAGAAAAAGAGAAAATGATAAAAAGGATAGTTTACCTTTCTCCCTGCTCGTGAGTGGTTCAAAATATGAGTTTCTTTTCAGTATTCACCTCCACTTTTTTGGCCTTGATTATTTTTGTTATTATTATTATCACTTATAAGAAAATTACTTTTTGCTTATTCACCCTTTTTCTTCCCGTCTATAACTATATTGAATTTAATTATATCCACGTTCCTTCAAATTTTTCAAAAAAGGAAAAGAGAAAATGGTAAAAAGGATAGTTCACCTTTATCCCATAACTCTTGAGTGGTTCAAACTATGAGTTTCTTTTCAGTTTTCACCTCACAATTTTTTTGCCTTGATTATTATTGTTATTATTATTATCACTTACAAGAAAATTACTCTTTATTTATTCACTCTTTTTCTTTCTATCTATAATTATATGAAATTTAATTATATCCACGTTTCTTAAAATTTTTCAAGAAAGAAAAAGAAAAAATTATAAAAAGGACCTTTTCTCTTTCTCCCTGAACTCTTGAGTGGTTTAAATTATGAGTTTCTTTTCAGTTTTCACCCCACACTTTTTTTTGCGGTGATTATTATTGTTATTATTATTTTCACTTAAAAGAAAACTGCTCTTTACTTATTTACTTTCTTTTTTCCTGTCTATAATTATATAGAATTTAATTATATCGACGTTTTTTTTAATTTTTTAAGAAAGGAAAGGAGAAATTATAAAATGGATAGTTCACCTTTCTCCCTAAACTCTTGAGTGGTCAAACTATGAGTTTCTTTTCAGTCTTCACCTCACACTTTTTCTGCCTTGATTATTATTGTTATTATTATTTTCACTTAGAAGAAAACTGCTCTTTACTTATTCACTCTTTTTTTTGTATAATTACATGGAATTTAATTATATTCACGTTTCTTAAAATTTTATGAGAAAGAAAAAGAGAAAATGATAAAAATGATAGTTCACCTTTCTTGCTATACTCTTGAGTGGCTCGAACTATGAGTTTCTTTTCAGTTTTCACCTCACTTTTTTTGCCTTGATTATTATTGTTATTATTATTATCACTTGCAAGAAAACTGCTCTTTGCTTATTTACTATTTTTTTTCATGTCTATAATTATATAGAATTTAATTATATCCACGTTTCTTAAAATTTTTTAAGAAAGAAAAAGAAAAAATCTGAAAATTATAAAAAGAATAGTTCATCTTTCTTCCCGAACTTTTGGGTGGTTCAAACTATGAGTTTCTTTTCACTTTTTACCTTACACTTTTTTGGCATTGATTATTATTGTTATTATTATTATCACTTACAAAAAAACTGCTCTTTGCTTATTCACTCTTTTTGTTCCTCTTTATAATTATATGGAATTTAATTATATCCACGTTTTTTAAAATTTTTCAAGAAAGAAAAAAAGAAAATGATAAAAAAAAGATAGTTCACCTTTTTTCCTGAACTCTTAAGTAGTTTAAACTATGAGTTTCTTTTCAGTATTCACCTCACACTTTTTTTGCCTTGATTATTATTGTTATTATTATTATCACTTACAAAAAACTGCTCTTTGCTTATTCACTCTTTTTCTTCCTGCCTATAATTATATGGAATTTAATTATATCCACGTTTCTTAAAATTTTTCAAGAAAGGAAAAGAAAAAATGATAAAGATGATAGTTCACCTTTCTCCCTAAACTCTTGAGTGGTTCAAACTATGATTTTCTTTTCAGTTTTCACCTCACACTTTTTTGGCCTTGATTATTATTGTTATTATTATTATTACTTACAAAAAACTGCTCTTTGCTTATTCACTCTTTTTTTTCTATTTATAATTATATGGAATTTAATTATATCACTGTTTCTTAAAATTTTTCAATAAAAAAAGAGAAAATGATAAAAAAAATAGTTCATATTTCTTTCTGAACTCTTGAGTGGTTCAAACCATGAGTTTTTTTTTTATTTTCACCCCCACACTTTTTTAGCCTTGATTATTATTGTTATTATTATTATCATTTACAAAACAATTACTCTTTGCTTATTCATTTTTTTTTCTGTCTATAATTATATGAAATTTAATTATATCCACGTTTCTTAAAAAATTTCAAGTAGAGAAAAAAGAAAATGATAAAAAGAATAGTTCATCTTTCTCTTTAAACTCTTGAGTGGTTTAAACTATAAGTTTCTTTTCAGTTTTTAGCTCACACTCTTTTTGTCTTGATTATTATTGTTATTATTATTATCACTTACAAGAAAAATGTTCTTTGCTTATTCACTCTTTTTTTCCTATTTATAATTATATGGAATTTAATTATATATTCATGTTTCTTAAAATTTTTCAAGAAAGAAAAAGAGAAAATGATAAAAAGGATAACTCACCTTTCTCCCTGAACTCTTGAGTGGTTCAAACTATAAGTTTCTTTTTAGTTTTCACTCCACATTTTTTTGGATTTGATTATTATTGTTATTGTTATTATTACTTACAAAAAACTGCTCTTTGTTTATTTACTTTTTTTTTTCTGTCTATAATTATATGGAATTTAATTATATCCACGTTTCTTAAAAATTTTCAAGAAAAAAAAAGAGAAAATGGTAAAAATGATAGGTACCTTTTTTTCCTGAACTCTTAAGTGGTTCAAACTATGAGTTTCTTTTCAATTTTTACCTCACACTTTTTTAGCCTTGATTATTATTGTTATTATTATTATCACTTACAAGAAATTTGCTCTTTACTTATGCACTCTTTTTTTCCTATTTATAATTATATGAAATTTAATTATATTCACGTTTCTTAAAATTTTTCATGAAAGGAGAAAAGAAAATGATAAAAATGATAATTCACCTTTCTCCCTGAACTCTTGAGTGGTTCAAACTATGAGTTTCTTTTCAGTTTTTACCTCACACTTTTTTTCCCTTGATTATTATTGTTATTGTTATTATCACTTACAAAAAAACTGCTCTTTGTTTATTCACTCTTTTTCTTCCTGTTTATAATTATATCCACGTTTCTTACAATTTTTTAAGAAATAAAAAGAGAAAATGATAAAAAGGATAGTTCACATTTTTCCCTGAACTCTTGAGTGGTTCAAACTATGAGTTTCTTTTCAGTTTTTACCTCACACTTTTTGACCTTAATTATTATTGTTATTATCACGTACAAAAAACTGCTCTTTGTTTATTCACTCTTTTTCTTTCTGTTTATAATTATATGGAATTTAATTATATCCACGTTTCTTAAAATTTTTCAAGAAAGAAAAAGAGAAAATGATAAAAAGGATAGTTCACCTTTCTTCGTGAACTCTTGAGTAGTTCAAACTATGAGTTTCTTTTCGATTTTCACCTCATACTTTTTTGGCCTTGATTATTATTGTTATTATTATTTTCACTTTCAAGAAAACTGCTCTTTGCTTATTTACTCTTTTTCTTACTTTTATAATTATTTGGAATTTAATTATATCCACGTTTCTTAAAATTTTTCAAGAAAGAAAAAGAGAAAATGATAGAAAAGATAGTTCATCTTTCTCTCTAAACTCTTGAGTGGTTTAAACTATGAATTTCTTTTCAGTTTTCACTCTCACACTTTTTTTACCTTGATTATTATTGTTATTATTATCACTTACAAAAAAATTACTCTTTACTTATTCACTCTATTTCTTCCTGTCTATAGCTCTGTTGGCTGAACAGTCAAACTTAGATCATCCAACTGTTCATTTTTATTTATTAGTAAAACATTATTTTCAGCCTACTAAGAGACACCAATTTAGTGAAAAAATGATTTTCAAGTACTAACAAAAAGGATGTAGCTCCTCAAAGACCACGCCAATCTCTCTTATTAAGTTTATTTTTTTCACTTTTTTAAATTTTTTTCTCTTTTTTTTTTAAAGTAATATTATATCAGATTATGAGTTTCTATCTTTTTCCAGCTCTAGACCCAAATTTTAAATTTCATTCAATGAAATTTTTATTTTTGAAAAAAAAATACTGATTATTTAGATGTGAATTCTAAAAATGATAAATTCTATGATATTTATAATTTAATGCCTAACTTATTTTTTATAGTATTTTTTAAATGTTTAATAATTATTTATTTTTATACTTTTAAAATTAAATATTAATTTTTAAACCTTTTTGATAAGTTAGACAAACACTTTTAGGCATTATAGCAATTATCTCGAATTTTTTTCCATAATAAACTATGAAAAATATTTATTTTCACCCAACCCAGTTTTGAGCCTTATTTATCGAAATGTATGTTTTTTTCTGGCATTTAGACAAGTTCGCTGGACTCCTGCAAACTTTATAAAAATAAGTAAGTTCGTCTTAATTTCCGGTGAACTCTAAATTTTATAGAATTTGCCTTACTCTCTCATGAACTCCACTCAAAATTTTTAAAAAGCGTATTTTTAATCTATATCATCTTACCTAAATATAAAAAAAAACGTACATTTGAATAAATAAAACTTAAAACTGAATTTGGTGAAAATAAATATTTTTCGTAATAAATTATGGAAAAAAATCCCCTTACAACAGCAGCACATGCAAAAGTGTTAAAGAGCTCAACAAAAGTGAAAAAAATACAAGATTTAATAAAGACTTTTCCTTTGATAAAGGATAAGTTCTCCGTGTCTTTAATTTATGCCTTTTTTATGTGGTGCTCAGAGATGCCATCATGCATGAGACATGAGAGTCTTGCAGGCTTTTTTGCCCTACATATTATTATTAAATTTATTATTAGAGATACAATGTTTATTATAATAATTTTAATTTAGTATTTTTAAATTTTATTTTTTAATTCATTACTTTCAAAATTTTATCATAAGATTTATTTTTAATGACAAATATATTTATGTCTTGTTAATATCTTATCAACTATATAAATTACATATATTCCTATACATATGTGTTTGTCTGTGTCTTTGTTATTCTAAAATAGTAAACAGACACAAACTTAGTAACTAGAGTTCATAATTTCATATCATTTATCTTACGCATGAGACTTATTTTGATCAATGTTGCAATAACTTGCATTCAGTATTCAATAATAATCGCTGCACATTTCCTTTAGTTAACAATTCTTTTCATCATTTCAGTTTTGTAACGTACTCCGTTCAAAAGACAATCAACCGACCACTCACTCGAGGGTTTGAGACAGGTGGCTATGGTTTTTTTTAAATTTTAATCTCGTGTTACATATGAACTCCTCTTCTTTCTTGTAATTTTTGCATATCATGCAATCATGCATATATTGTTACTAGAGGTGAAAACAGGTTAAGTCAGACGAAACTTCACTCTTAATAGATCAAGTTTGTACGTAATTAATTAGGCTTGAGTTTAACGTGTAATTTGTTATAATTTTTTTTTAAATACTAAGCTTGATTTGTTATTAAATCTAATATAATTTAAAGTCTACTAAAAGCCTAAAAGGCTGGATAGAAATTTTTTTTTACAAAAAATAAAAAATATTATTTAAAACAATTATTTTTTAATAAAAATTACTTATATATAATATACTAAATTTAATGTTTATAAAAAATTTTAAATTTTAAAATATACAAAAATATTTATAATAAAATATAATAAATTTAAAATATCTATTAACTTTGTTAATAATAAAAAAATATTTATATATTTATTTATATTTTAAGAGATTCAGACAAACTTGACAATCTAATCAAATTAATTAATAAATTTAAATCTGACATATTAATATATAATAATTTAAACTTGGGCCTATTTTGTAACCAATTAAGCCAAATACTGGTCAAGTTATAGACTTCTGATAAGCTGCCAGTAGACTCCTGATCTGTTTCCAGTTTTCCACCCCTGTGCTTCTTATTCTTTTTTTTTTCTGTGTTGTTATTTATTTATTTATGTTTTTGCCAAATATATCTAAATGTTTTTTAGTTGAAGAACAAAACCGAAAATCATTTTTTTGTCAGAATCCAGAAAATTTAGATCAGATATTTTTTTAATTTGGTAGGAGCCCAGGATCGTATATTTTGCCTTGGACTTGTACTGGTATATGACTTTTTCTTTTGGGATCTCCACCAAATCTACTACGAACGATTAGGGCTATTTTTTTGGGCTTGAAGTATATCGTGTTTAAGCGTTTTGCCTTACAAGTACTGATTGACCTTGGGCCTTGGGCTTGGCCCATTTACAAATATCACTCACGTGTATTTATAACTGATTGTTATGACGAAGAAAAAAAAAAGCTTTATTACTTTGTTGAACAAATTTAGAGAACTGACCAAAAAAAAAGAACAAAGTTAAAGACAAAAGGAAACGAAATTCGCTTGTGCATTTTCAGAGAAACATCTTCAGGCTTGTTCATTTTTATCTCGAGAAGAGAATCAATCAATATGGCAAGAAATAGCCACTGGCTTCAAAGAATAAATAAAAGGGCGTGGGAGTGGGACAGTGTATCATGTATGAGATTCGACTTTTTGTGAACAAGTTTTTTGTGGTTCTGATTTTTTGTTGTTATTTATTATTAGAATTACTTATTTTCAAAAGTTAGTTATTATTTATTAAGTTACTTACCATCTGTTGGCTCATTCACTATGCACTTTTCTTCCCTCATTAAACATAATAATAGCATGCTACCACCAACACCAAACTGATGGTAGTTTTAGAACATGTGGCCCAGAATGAGTGAACCATTGCTTTCATCAGACAGCTTTGAATCTTTTTGTGGTTCCAGCAGCATGTTCTATTATCTTCTCTTTTAAAATGATTTATAGTTCAATAATCTTTTTCCATTTTGTCATTTTTATTCTATTTTATACTTTTTAAAATTAATATTGCCTGTTGTTTTTAAATTTTAAAATAAATATTTGGTCATTTATATTTTATTATTTTTTTTACACAAACATTTGACGGCATATCATCTATTTAGTAACATTTGTTTTCAAAGACCCGAGACTGAGATTTAATTTGTGTAAAACTAAAATTTTAGTCCCTAACATACAAAATTTCAATATCTCTAAAGAATGAAGACAAAAAGAATTAAGTTTTTTGAAAAAAAAATTCAAATTTTAATAATATTTTTTTCTCAAAAATATTATTATTTAATTTTTTAAATTTTAAATTTATCAATTTATTTTCATATTTTTTTAAACTAAATATAATACAAAACTATAGTCTAATTTAATATATTTTATACTAAATTTAATACAAAAACTTAATTTAATTTCTATTTCTCAATTTCAGTTAATCTCTTTTCCAAATATAGCCTTTTAGATTAGAGCAGCACCAATTCACCTACACACAACACAAAATCAGCCACTCTACTACCACATTGTCATGGGAGGACAACCAATAAAACACAATCAGACATAAACCAAAATATTCAACACCAATGAATTATATTGCAGTTTTCTTCATTTGTAATTTCCCCCTAACTGTTGATGAAGCAAAACTCTTTTGTGCGGCACATTTTATTTTATTTTTCTTTTAATAAAGACAACAAATTTATAAATTACTCTTTTATAAAAGTATTTAATAGGAGAAAACATAAATTGATTACAAAATCTTAGACTTAAATAAAATATATAACATTTTTCCTAGTTATCGAAATTCAAGTATAAACATGTCTTGATGAATAAGCTATGATCATTCTACAACTTTCAATTTAGCACGCTAGCTTTGCTTCCTTTTTTTCTAGTGTTAGCCAAATCGAATCCAATTTGATCCATGTTCATTCATAGAAAGACTGGTCTGAAATTTTGTTTGTGTTAGATTTTTTTCCATGTTTTCTCACTAAAAAAACCACTAAAGCATACGACACACTCAACATCACAAAGTTATAAGTTTAAATTTATAAAAAAATGTGGATCAAACTTTTTTAATACTTTTTTATATAATAGATGAATTAGTGGATTAAAAAAGTATTAAAGTAGCTAGCATTTCTATTTATATTTATATCTATCTGGGCAAGATGTTGGGTTCTACGGGTACATGAACTGACCGAAGCAACAATTGGTAGTTTGATACAAATCGATTTTTTTCCACCACAGATTACCGATTAGTGATTTGTTACATTGATTATTAATTTATTATCTCAAAGACAATTCCATTATTTTCAATTTTTATTCCACTTGTAGTCTGTTTCTTTTTTAGTGAATTCCACTTGTAAATAGGAGTGGGATTTACGGTTTTACCCTGCCGGAAAAGTGGATTATAGCGGAAGGTAGAATAAAAGGGAGCAATTGATAACAAAATAAATAATAAAGTCACAAATAAATTCCGGAAATTAAAATTTTAGATAAATTAATTTAAAAATATACTAATAAAATTTATGATAATATATGCGAATACACCATTTTTAAATTAATTTTTATAAATAAGATAAAAAAATCTTAATTTAATCTAATTTATTTACGTTTATTATTTTAAAAAATTTTATTAAATTTTTTTAGAATTAATATATACGAAGTATAAATTTTAGTTTATTTATCACTTTTTGCTAAACTAAATAAATAATAATAATCAATAAACTATAACTTAAACAGCATAATATTTTTGTACTCATCTAAAAATTTTGGGGTTTGAAAAATAATAATAATAGTGAGCGACGAATAGGAAGCAGCAAGGACCCCCTGACCCTGCTTTCCAAGTTTCAACTTCCTTCTTCCTCATTCTTTCTATTCGTTATTTCGTTATTCTTCTTCTGTTAATGATGCTAACTACCTGAACCACTTGTTCAAATCGCAAAGTTTGCGTTGACGCACTGTCATTGCGGAAGAAGAAAGAGTGAGAAAGCAGTGCAGCTGAAGAATAATTGACATTTGAAAGGCATAATTATTAAGAGAGCGACAATGAGAACCCTGTGCGACGTATGCGAAAACGCCGCTGCAATTTTATTCTGCGCCGCCGACGAGGCCGCTCTTTGCCGCTCTTGCGATGACAAGGTTTGACTTCAATTTTATCAAGCTATTGTTCTTCCGTTCATTAATGTCTAGTCATTTCGATTAGTTTACTACACAAATTGAATTGTTATGGAGTCAAAATAATAGATGAAATTATTAGCACGGGTTTAAAATTTATTGTATACTAGGAGCCTAGGACAAGTATATTGCATCGTTTGACTTGATTCACTTATATGAATAGAATTGTTCACGCCATTGCTAGGTAAACAAGATCTAAAGCTTTTCTCTATTAATCTACTGGTCCACTGAATTGAGTTTTGTTTTATTTTATTTTATTTTTATCTTGAGTAGGAATAGAACTAGAATTAAGATTTATTGGAATTGAATTGTGTTATGTTATGTGAAGTTGGATTTAATCAAAGGACTAAATGAAGTCATAAGTTCTTTAGATATTGTTTGCAGTTGATTATATTATTCATAATTTTTTTTCTACATTCATCTCATTTTTAGATTGATAGTTTTTGGTTCAAGAATAAAACAATAAGATGGTTGGAAACCGTAGATTTATATGACAAAATAAACTTGTGATTTACATTTGAGTTTCAGGTCCACATGTGTAACAAACTTGCTAGTAGACATGTTCGAGTTGGACTTGCTGATCCTAGTGATGTTCCTCGATGTGATATATGTGAAAATGCACCTGGTATTTATATGGATTCCTGACCAGATTGTGCATTTTGATATATAAGACCATAACTAAATACTATTTTTTATCATAAACATTTGTACATGTAGCTTTCTTTTACTGTGAGATAGACGGTAGTTCGTTGTGTCTACAATGTGATATGATAGTACATGTTGGTGGTAAAAGAACTCATGAAAGGTATCTCTTGTTGAGACAGAGAATTGAGGTATGTTTTCAACTGTAGAAGAACAAAGAATAAAATTAAAATCTAAAAGAAAATTCTAGCTTGTAAGTTAAAGGAATGTTTCTTGGTTCTTTGTGGTAGTTTCCAAGTGACAAAACTGGTGGATTGGATGAATTTGGATTGCAAACTTTGGATCAAAATGAACCAAGGAGAGACCAGAGTCAATCAATCAAGCTGAATGCAAGAGATAACCACCAGAGTCACAATCACAAGGTTATATCAGTTACAATGCTAGAAAATAATATTGATGGTCATAGAAAAGTGGACAAAAAACTGTTTGATCTTAATACCAGGCCACAACGGATAAATGGTTCAACATCAAACAACCTGGTAATTGTTTTTCATTCTCTAGAGTTTTATGATTCAAAAAATATTTTCTAGATTTCATTTCATGACATATAATTAATTTATTGAGCATGTGATGACTAATGTTTTGATAGTTCAATTGAATTAATGCATATTCTGGTTTTTGTGAAGCAGGATAAGGATATATTGGGCAGTAATAATCATGATTCTATTGGTGTTGTACCGGTAGAATTGTTCAAACAAGAAGCTGAGAAGTAATTAAGGTATAACATATGGAGTGAATTTATTATATGTCTTATGAAGTAATAAGATTATCTATTAAGTGTTTGAGTTCTAACCAAATTAATCAAGAAAAAGAGAAATATCATTATAAAAAAATGAGTTGTAATAAACTAGCACATGCATAAGATGTTTTCATTTGTAAAAGAATATCGAGCTCTGTTTTTAATACTTATTTCTTCGCCTTTTTTATTGTAGATATTACTAGAGAATTGACTTCCATGCTTACTGAGGGTTTCAATTCTTACTCAAATTTATTCACCTAGACCATTGATGTTTATAGAAATTACATTAGCCCCTGTAAAAAGTTTGGTAGATTAAGAAAATTTTCGAAAAGTCTACCACTACCAACAAAAGATGCTTATTTGACATTAAATGGATTTGTGCTAATCATGATATTTATCATGACTTGAGAAAGGATTAAGATTTTTACAATAGGCACATAAAATCCTCCTCCAATAATTGTATCTCTTAATTTATAGCACTAATGTTTTATTTACAAATTATGTATGGCCTGTCATGTACGCAAAGCCACAGTTGGTTGATCAATCTAATTTTATTGCAGTTTAATAAAGGTTCATGAGCTATATTATAGTCTAGCTAGTATTCAGGTACACGAGAATTGGAGTGAAAACTAATTTGCGTTGGCCCTTGGACCAATATATGGAAGAAATAATACACCAAAATTGTAAGAGTTTATTAATAAACTTAATTTCATTAAACAAAAGTTTTGATACAAGAGACAATAAAACTATCTATACAGTAGTAGTGCATAACAAATTTGTCAAAGGGAGCAAACAAGTTAGTTGAAATCCTATGGAATAGGTAATTAGTAATTACTATAGCAATTGAAACTCATATTCAACTTATCAACTATCATGTAGACTCACTCACAAGTAGAAAACTAAAGCTGTTGAGCTCTTTTGCTTCCAAAAAGAAAAAAAGAGTAGAGTCATCAAACCCCATGTCACAACTTTTTCCGACGAACCTCAAGCAATCTTTCCACTATACAATTCGGTTAAGGGTGTACATGGGTCGGGTAAAGTCGGATTTGTCTTGACTTAGATCCAATTCTAAATAATGATTGAGTTTATTTTTGAGACTCTTATTGAACCCTAGATTCAGTAAAATTTTACTACTTTCGAGCCATACTAAAACCGAGTCTAAACCAGTGAAGTCTGGGTTTTGATAAACTTTATTTCAAAAAAATTATGATGCACTTATTTATAAATAAGAAAAAAACATATTTATTACCGAAAAGTTTATATCTATATTTGAACTTGAATTTTTTCATAAATTTTAATTTTATACTTTTTTTTATCTATTTTTTAATTCAACAAGTATGATTAAAAACAAAATAATAAGCTTATAATTAATATAGCATAATATTGAAATTAATTTAAAATATATATACTTTTTTTAGTTCCTTAAAATGTACATGGATCAGATAAAGCCGAGTTCGTCTTGACCCGGACTCAACCCTAAATAATGATAGGATCTATTTTTGAGACTTTTATCCAACTCTAAATCCGGTGAAATTACACTAAATTAATCTCCAAAGTATTCAGATCCAAACTGTATCTTCCGGGCCGGGTCGAGGGCATGTACACCCCTAAATTCAGTTATGTACGCCAGGCTCTCTCAAATTTGACATATTTGATATTTCATTGTGACCCATAATATTTTAAAAGTTGCTGATCTGGCCCGTTTGACAGCGCTAGGCAGTAGGCACCACTAGATTGATTTGAAACCTCCAACACTTGGATCCGGGCTTGTTTGTTGGCCCGGATCCCTGTCCAAAAAAAAACCTCCAACACTTCGATGAAATTTAAGTTCTAAAACATACACAAATTTGTGGCAAGGGTTCTTCACAGGCCCAGCTTACACATCACAACCCACTGCCACATAAAAAATTCAATTTTAAAAAAGAATAGTACATATTTGTAGCCACTAATGAAACTGACCACTTCCCCACCGCCCCCCCCCCCCCCCCAAAAAAAAAGAAATGAGGCAGGCTTTGGCTGATGACTTTTCAATTGTTGTAAGTTGTAACCTCTCTTTAATTGTTTGATTATGATGCTGACCTGAAATGGCAAAACAAAATAATAAATCTACCTTTTAAGTTTTAACCTAAATCTTGATGTATAACAAAGCAAGCCAGAAATCTTTTGCATTAGAACCGAAAGGGATATTTTGATTAAAAAATGTTCAATTCTATAGTTTAGCATTGATCTTAAAGAAGTATTTTGACCTTCATTCTTTTGCATCAGTCTTTTAACTTCAGTCATATAGTTTACTTCTTGATGTATTTAAAGACTTATAATGTGTCATTAGCAGTATTTGATGAACTTGTAATTTATTTGACCGTTCTAACAAGATCGAACAACAAATCATACTACTAGAGGATTTTGGCTATCAACCAAGTGACATGTTTTCTAGTTAATTAATTACTCTTTTAAGTTGAAATTCAAACATTTTACTATATAATGATGCATATTCAAGTACATGGCTCCTAACTTATGGCAAAAGGCTTATTAAGTTGTAGAGTTGCACTTAATCATGAGCAAAACAGTCTCCATGAACAAAAATAGTCTCCAAGACTAGAACATTACAACTTTTACACAAATCAGTCTTCCATTCCAATCTTTCCCTCCACATTATGTTGCTGAACATGTATATATATATCAGATTCACCACTCAACATCTTAGTAGGAGTAGCCCTTCACAAACAACTCTTTCTTGGCTTCCTCAGATTCGCCGTCGCCGGTGTACTTTCCAAGCTGAGCAAGTGAGTTGGACTTGGCACGGAAAAGGAGGGCATCTTGAGCAGCCTTGACATTCTCCGGACGGCCTCCCCATGTCTTCAAGCAAGTGTTTTGGAGGGCTCTGGCATATGAGAAGGACACATGCCATGGGTTTGGAGATTGGTTCATTGCATTCAAGTTGAGGGTTGCTTCCACCTCAGATTGTCCACCTGACAAGAACTACACAAAATTGTACTTTTTCTTAGTACATCAACATATAAAGAACAATGTAATGATGGAGTTTGGCAGTGTTACTTACCATAATTCCGGGGACGGCCGGGGGAATTCTGCTGTGAAGGAGCTTGAGTGTGTAGTCAGCAACTTTTTGAGGAGAGGCCCTGTCTTTGGACTCAGCTCCAGGAGTAACCATGCTAGGCTTAAGGAGGATACCCTCAAACTGGACATTGTTCTCAGCAAGGTAGAAGAAAACCTCAGCCCAAACCTTTTTCGCTACCTCAAAAGTCCTGTCAATGCCATGTTCACCATCAAGCAAGATCTCTGGCTCCACAATTGGGACCAAGCCATTGTCCTAACCATTGAACCAAAAAAACAGCTTAGAAGACTATATAAATACAACTAAGTATTCTTGAATAACTTGAATTGTTTCTTTAATTTACTACCTGAGAAATGGCTGCATAGCGAGCCAAACCCCATGCTGCTTCCTTGACAGCCAAAGCAGAGGGACCATTGGGTATGCTCACAACAGTGCGCCTGGTTTATAAATTAAGTCATTATTAATGCAAAAACGATCTTAAAATTTCGATTTGAAAAATGCTAGGGAATCATTAGAATTTACTGTTTTTGACCATCAACTTAATTCATTTAATCTAGTAATCCAACAACATATTTTATTCCATACTTCTAAACATTTGATTTTGCTGCCACATAGAAAGAGGGCAATATGCAGAAACTCACCATTTGGCGAAACGAGCACCTTGCTGGTAGTATGCGGCTGAGCGAGAGGCAAGACCATCCAAACCTTGGCACCATGACTCATCATTGGAACCAGCCAAGGGCACCAAACCCTGTTGTTTTCAACGCATGCATAAACCATGTATTAACAAATACAATGGCATGAGTAAAATTCTAAACTTGTATATCATAAACCATCATGTTTTCTTAATAAAATACTACACACCAAGGAAAAAACGTTTGCTTTCTCTCTTTCATCTTACTACTTGTGCCTTTCACATACATGTACTACACAATGACAATGACAACGACAATCATGCAACAAAATATAAGCTAACTTCAATTATGGTATATCAAAAGTGCTACCTACACGCCAAAATGTATTTGTATGTAAATATATCTATTGTTTAACTTATTTTCAATATATATTTTGTATTTTAACATGTATTTTATACAATTGACTGATTTGATAGTTGGTTTTTGGTGTATATGTAGCCTATTTGATGCTAGATATATTTACATCATTCCTTCTATTCTTTACTTTATTGGTTAAGGCATAAAGGTAGTGCAAAACTTGCCTTATTTAATATTCAATAATCAATAAATGTTAAATAAGAGAAATTTTGACCGTTTTGTTTTTTACTAATTTTTCTGTTCTCAAATATTTCCGAAAGAAAGAAGGCACATTGAACTTACCTTGTCGACTTTGATACCAGGAACAATGCTTTGCTCTTTAAGTAAATCAACAATTTTCTTGCCATCAACGGTGGATTGGTAGAGAGTTTCCTCAAAGAGAATGGCACCGGAGATGAACTGACCAAGGCCTGGTGCTGCCACAAGGAGGGTACGGTATGCTTGGCGGTTAGCTTCAGTGTTCTCTAGCCCAATTGAGGCCAAACGCTTCCCACAGGTTGCATTTGACTCATCCATGGCCAAAATCCCTCGCCCAGGTGAAGCAATAGTTTTCTAAATATATTATACACATACACATTCAAAACATTACACGGTTGAAGAAGATTGAAGCAACAATTTCAAAACCATGCTAATGTAAGATGTAAAACTACACGCCCTCTGAAGTTCATAAATGGAGCTACTCTTGGTTTCTAGTTGGTAAAGTAAACCATGCTTTGGTGCAACATAAGTTCATAACTAAAGTACTAGAAATCCAAAGTGCAAAGAACAAAATGAATTATGGGGGTGAATCATTATCATCTAGCATTCAAAACAATGTTTTATCGTTCATACCGCGGTCTTGACGAGCTCATCGGCATAGGAACCAGCTCTGATGGTGAGTGCTGATGGTGATGGGGTGGCAGAGTTGGTTCTTGCAAGAGACACCGCAGTTTGGCGAAGTGTTTGGCCTTTAACCCACTCAGACTTGTCAAGAACTGGGGATGACTTGAGAAGAGTTGCTGATGCTGATGCTGAGGCCATTGTTTATTTCAATGCAATAAAATGGTATGAATCTGCCTTAACAAGCAGCAACACAATAATCTTATCCCCTTCAGCAACCTCTTTGTGTGCCTTTTTACCACACATGCACTCTGTTCTCTCTGTATTTATAGTTACCAAGTGATATCTCATTTGAGGCTCATGTCAACCAACCTATCCTCACCTGACATGTGGATGATAACTCCTGCTTACTTGGCATTTTGCGTTGTCAAAAAATTCTTAGGTGAATACTTTACACAAGTTTACCATCTCATATTAAACGCACTCTTAATAACAAGTAGTAAAAATACTATTTTTATTACGAGTGTGTTTAAATATAAGATGGTAAACTTGTGCTCTTACAATAATCTCCTGCATTAAGTGGTTGAAATGGATGGCTCTTTGCTCACCTTGTAAAAGTTAACAAATAGACTTGGAATTTGGAAATAAAAGGTAGATTTTTTTCCCCACAATTGTGCTGCTATTAGTGACAAAGGTGTAACATGCATCCAAAAGGGTACAAGTTAGTGGCTTTTGTATGGAAAAACCAGTGTGCGGTTATAACTAGGCTTGATGATGATGCAATTTGTCTCCTTCTAAAAGCTTCTATGGTCATGATTTAGTCTCAGATTTTGGAAAGATTGAGGTCTCCAAACTATGATATATCAGTGGTTTCCATTTATGCCAAACGGCATTGATATTCAATGGCCAAAGTCACAAATATATTTACTTTTCCTTCTTTGGTAGTAGGGCAACTATCAAGTCTATTAAGCAATCGCATGTAGATTGCTTAATAGACTTGATAGACAGAAGACAGAATTACCAAACCTATTTGAAGGGCAGGTAGTTAAGTTATCTGCAAACTTTGGTTAAAATAAAATAAGAATCCAACTGACATGGTTCTTGAAGTTGGCAAACTAATGAACATTATAAAGTGCAAACAGAACCAAGATTTCAACTCTACACATTACCAAGTGATAGCTTCTATAAAAGTATTTTATTTATTATTATAATCCAATCTAGTAAGGGCACTCTTGGTGATTAATCAACATTCTACTACAGTAATCCACTGAGTGTTTTATTTCCTATTCTAGTATTCTTAGCATAGAAGAGTACAAGGAATGAAATACAAAACCATATTCAATATCTATCACAAAAAAAAAGACAGGTGGGGGGCATTAAAAGAATATCCTTAGCTAGATATGCATAGTTCACAACTTGATCAAATCTTACACATCATCAATCATCCTTTGCTGATGTAATTCTTGAGTGAAGTTGAAAATCATGATTCATGAGTAAAACTAGAGAAAAGAAAAGACTATGTGAACAATGTAAAGGCCAAGAAGAGAGGGGCTCTTAGGTGTTTTTTTGGAATGATATTGTGTTGAGCTTGAGTCTAGTTTAAGAGACTAGTGGTGTCGGAAGGCCACTAGATATACATTAGTAAAAAATTTCAATTCTGGGAGAAAATTCTTTATTAAGAAGAGAAATATTTTGTGTACTTATTTTGTCTCGTATATCTGACACATAATTTTTTAAATGGATGAAAGTGAAAAATCTTTTATATAAATTCTACACTATATTTAATAACAAAGAGATATGTAACCAACTTAACATATATGATAAAAGGTAAATATTAATAACCCATTTGCCTTTTTAACAAGTTAGAAGATTAATATAGTTGAGGTTACAATTTTGTTGATTTGTTATCCCAAGACAGATCCTTGACTCTTTGTAGCTTATGATTGATCACAATTAAGTACATGGGAAATAAATATGGGAATGGAAAAGTTCAGTTATCAGTTTACAGCTTCTGTTAGTTCTAGCTAATGATTATCTGCATTATGGTTCTTACATCTAAATAAATTAAAGGAGATGGGTATATACTCAAGGTTATAGTTACTTCTTTGAAGAAGGGCTTTCATCAAGTGCAGAAATTCACTGTATGAAGATGCATATATATTCAAGGACACAACTTCTAACTCATAGCAAAAGGTTTATTAAGTTGTAGAGGTGAAAGTGTTCCATAAACAAAAATAGTCTCCAAGACTACATAAAAACATTACACAATTTTACACAAATTAGCCTTCCATTCCATCTTGTTTTTGTTGCCTAACATGTATCATATCCATATCCACTATCAAACATCTTAGTAGGAGTAGCCCTTCACAAACAACTCCTTCTTGGCCTCCTCGGATTCGCCCTCGCCGGTGTACTTTCCAAGCTGAGCAAGCGAGTTAGACTTGGCACGGAAAAGGAGGGCATCTTGAGCAGCCTTGACATTCTCCGGACGGCCTCCCCATGTCTTCAAGCAAGTGTTTTGGAGGGCTCTGGCATATGAGAAGGACACATGCCATGGGTTTGGAGATTGGTTCATTGCGTTCAAGTTGAGAGTTGCTTCCACCTCAGATTGTCCACCAGACAAGAACTACACAAAATTGTACTTTTTCTTAGTACATCAACATATAAAGAACAATGTAATGATGGAGTTTGGCAGTGTTACTTACCATAATTCCGGGGACGGCCGGAGGAATTCTGCTGTGAAGAAGCTTGAGTGTGTAGTCAGCAACTTTCTGAGGAGAGGCCCTGTCCTTGGACTCGGCTCCAGGAGTAACCATGCTAGGCTTAAGGAGGATACCCTCAAACTGGACATTGTTCTCAGCAAGGTAGAAGAATACCTCAGCCCAAACCTTTTTCGCTACCTCAAAAGTCCTGTCAATGCCATGTTCACCATCAAGCAAGATCTCTGGCTCCACAATTGGGACCAAGCCATTGTCCTAAGCATTAAAAAGAATGCACATCAGAAGACTGTATTTATAGAAGTGAAACCAAAATGAAAATCTCTTTATGTAACTTAGTGTTTCTCACTTCTCACCTGAGAAATGGCAGCATAGCGAGCCAGACCCCAGGCTGCTTCCTTAACTGCAAGAGCAGAAGGACCATTGGGGATGCTCACAACGGTACGCCTAATTTATGAATGAAATTGAGTTTGATATAAGTTTGATGTTTCTGCCAAAGAAAAAGAGGACAATAACAATAGGCAGAAACTCACCATTTGGCGAAACGAGCACCTTGCTGGTAGTATGCAGCTGAACGAGAGGCAAGACCATCCAAACCTTGGCACCATGACTCATCATTGGAACCAGCCAATGGCACCAAACCCTGTTGTTATTGCCACATGAACCACTTGTTAAAGTGTAGAATGTAACAAATTATTAAACCACATCCCTAAAAGATAAGATGTCTTAAGACAGCAAGTTTTTTGGGTTTCTAATATGGTATCAGAGCCTATTCCATCCAATGGGAGATTACATGTCCCACATCTCTATCATCAATCAAATCAAATACTACCAAGTTCACATAAGAAGAGTATAGGAAATCTAGAAAAGCTAACAACTTTTGATTAACAGTTGACCAATATATCAACTTTTTTTTTCTTATGTTGTACACATAAGTTCAGTATAATTTGAAAGGAAATTGAAATAAAAAAGGGTTACCTTGTCAACTTTGATACCGGGAACAATGTTTTGCTCAACAAGTACATCAACAATCTTCTTGCCATCAACGGTGGATTGGTAGAGAGTTTCCTCAAAGAGAATGGCGCCAGATATGAACTGACCAAGGCCTGGTGCTGACACAAGCAGGGTACGGTATGCTTGGCGGTTAGCTTCGGTGTTCTCTAACCCAATTGAAGCCAAACGCTTCCCACAGGTAGCATTCGACTCATCCATGGCCAGAATACCACGCCCCGGTGAGGCAATAGTTTTCTGCATTCACATCAACAATTTGAACCAACTCAACATCAAAACAAATAAACACTACTAATGATATGTTAGTTGTAAACTCGTGCAGCTGTCTTGTAAACTTTTAGATAATTTGACGACTAAATTGTTATCTACACGTGAGTCTATCGTTGGTTAATGATTGATACATACGGCGGTCTTTACGAGCTCGTCGGCATAGGAACCAGCTCTGATGGTGAGTGGTGAAGGGGTGGCAGAGTTAGTTCTTGCAAGAGACACTGCAGTTTGGCGAAGTGTTTGGCCTTTAACCCACTCAGACTTGTCAAGAACTGGGGATGATTTTAGAAGAGTTGCTGATGCTGATGCTGAGGCCATTGTTTCAATGCAAGAAAAATAATGAATATGCCTAAACCAGCAACAACACCAAAACACAAGAATCTTATCCCCTACACATGCATGCTCTTCTCACAGTTTATATAGTTACAAAGTGATATCTCATTTGAGGCTCATGTCAATCAACCTATCCTCATTTGACACGTGGATGATAATTCCTGCTTACTTGGCATTCTGAGGTACGTTCTTTGGAATGGATGGTTCCTTTCAAACCTCCCCAAAAAAAAATTAAATAAATGAAAAATTAAGAAAATGGAGATATTTTTTTCTCCCTTAGCTTTGCGTTACTAGTAGCGACATATGTTATGTATAGCATTCATCCAAAAGGGTACAAAATAGTAAGAGTGGTTTCTAGGGGAATACAATTATATGCGGTTATAATTTACCTTATGATTATCTTGATTTGTCTTCTTCTTAGTGGTCTATGGTCCTGGTTTAGTTATAGGATCTTGTGAGATTAAGGTCTCAAAACCATGCTATATTGCTATGTGAGTTAGTTACTTGCGGATTTAGACCTCCCTCCCCTGCCACACATGCCAAATTGCAATTATATTCATTATTCAATGACCTTGGTTAAAATGCAGCAATATCAATAGTTATGAAACATTAGAAGATTCTGGTTAACGAAATACAAGATTAACCTTTTTTTGTTTTTGGTCAGGACAAGATTAACTTCAAAAGAAAATTTGGTTCATCCCGGCTTAGACTGAACAAGAGATGGATCTTATCCACCAAAGGAAGCCCAATCATCTTGTTGGCCCATGAAGTTTCTATCTGGAAGTCTATCATTGTCTAGCCCAAAGACTAACCCCAATGTTTTGAAAAAATGTAGTTCCAATACCAAAAATCAAAAGAGAATATATAGTTCCAACAAAAAAAAAGGGTACAGTATGTTTTTTTATTTTTTAATATTTGTGATTTTTTTCAAAAATATACTCAATGTTATTTGATTTTGTTCTTATCGTTTTCGATTTGTATCAAAATTATTCCTACATTAGTTCCATGTAAAACTTTAGGAACAAAATTAAAAACTTTGAGACATAGTTTTGGTATAAATTGAAAGGACAAAATTGAATAAATCAAAAATGTTAAAAACAAAATTAAACAAAATTAAATAAGTAACTTTGAAAAAAATCACAAACATTAGAGACAAAAATCATACTTTATCCAAAAAAATTTATTTAGCTGAATTAGAGAACAAAAATGAGTCTAGCACTGGTGATAGTTACTTGGGTTACTTAAACTTCATATCCTGAATTGGATTTTTTAGAACTACATGTATATAGCAGGTTTTATGATCAGTCTTCTATTCTCAACAAACAAACAGGTATTCAAGAGTTTACACCTTTTTGAAAAAAAAGCTAAAATCTAATTCTAAACTGAGAAATAATAAGAACATGTTTGTTCCTGCGGTTTTGTTTATAAGTAATTAGAAGTTTGATTCATCCCTTATAAATGAAAACAAAATAAAAGTCACAAGGAGCTTTTGTGACTTCAACTCAATTCGGTTACATTTCTAAAACACGGGCAAAGCCTCTTCTATCTTGAATTCCCTCAAGATGAGAGACATCTTAATCTTAGCCCTATATCTTTCTTTAATTTACAAAAAATAACTTGTATTTGTTGACACTTATAAATTAACTGAAGTTAGGATTAGCAGCAAAATATGCTAGAACACCAATAAATGGTGCATTGATGTATGTGGTTGGCTCGGATTTTCTAAAATCATCCCTATTATCCACATACACATCATCTTCCCCAGGTCCTCCAACGATGGCTCCCACAAGCACATTTGGGTTTGGATCAGTGGAGTTGTAGTACATTGAACCTTCCTTGCATGCAATAAACTGAGGATGATCCTTGATGGAAGGTAAAGAGGAGCCACGGTGATGAATGCGCTGCGGATAGTAGTTGCTATATCCAACCATGTACGATAACCCCATTGGATTATCACCCAGAATGTAATCAACTTGCCTCTTAGCATGTTGCCGAAGTGTTTGAGCGCTAACGACAACATTCCCACAATTGAGGGACTGTGACGTGTGATCCAAGTAATTAGCATAAACCAACTCAAGGAATGAAATTGAAGTAGCATGTTGCAAGTTACTCCCTCCGGGCCTAAACAAAAGTCCACCAGGAGTGTACTCTATGTGTGAGCTAGGAGATTCGGGTATGAGCGTGCACATGAAGCTTTCGGCCGACGCCTTGAAGGATTCAAGTGAGTATAGATTTCCTTCAAAGACTTCCTGGGAGAGAAAAGGAGAGGGATTGATCAATTTGATTATCAACAAGATGCACGTTGATTTTAATTTCTGTTGGTATGATTTGTGTACATTTTTGGTGTCACATTAAACTTTTGTGATTTTAATATGTGTGGTTTAGTGGAGCAGAGGAGTAATGAGAGGCTGACCTTGGAGACAAGAACATTGAGGCCAGCATGCTTGTTGTCCCAACCAAATTCATTGATGTTGTCGTCAGCACCAAGCGTTTTGCCATTGGTTTGAAGGTAGTTGAGGAAATTATCATCCTTCGTGGCCCTTCTTAGCCATGCCGCACCCCACAATAACTCGTCCTATCATGTCACAAGTCACAAATACCGTTAATCAATATTCTATTCAAATTCAATTACTATATATCATCAGAGTAAAATAGTTTTACACGTTATAACAATGGTGTACATTATATCTGCACACAAATTTCCTTTGAACTTTGTCAATGATGAGCATAAATATACAAGCTAAGAAATTAGAATGCTAATTGGATTTAGCTATGATGGCTACACTTGTATTTATGCTACTTAATCTATTAAATTTATCATTTGGATGCATCATTTTCCTTGTCTCTTTCATTGAAAAGTTTAAATCGCTATCCTACCAATGCTTTTAGTCTCTAGTATATCCAAAAGGCAAAAGCAACTTATCCAATAGTATTATTGATGGTCATAATCAAATTAGTTACCTGATATCCATCAAAATCACAATAATATGGGCAAGCACTATACTTAACATTGGCATTGTCACTGTAAGCACCCCTGTAGTTATCTGCAAATTGGAAGGCACTAATAGCATTCCGTAACAATGTTTCTGCATAACCCGGGTCAGTTGACCAGAATACCAAGGATGAGGCTGCGAGCGCGGCCGCGGTTTCACCGGCAACATCAGAAGCCGCGTTTGGGGCATCAACAGCGTACACCGTCCTGGCTGTGTCCATGTCCTCAGGCCTCTCCCAACAATCATGGTCTGAGCGTGGATCCCCCACCTATGCAATTATTTTAAAGGTCCTCATAAGACATAATAATTATAAGAAAACATTGAATTCTTGTTAATGCTCGGAATATATTAATTACAATTTTTGTTTAATCGTATTAAGATCATCTTCAAGAGAAATTTGTAAGGGGACATTGCAAAAACTAACACATGCAAAGTTAGCAACAAATGAGAAGTGAATGGTATAAAGCAAAAGGGAACGTGGGGCATCTTTATGCTTATTCCCTTGTGTGTAAACGACGTATGCTTGCTTCCACATTAAGTCATTAAGAATTGAAACGGAAAGAATTCTGAACTTGTAAATTTCTAAGCCTATGAATTTCAAGACCCAATTGTGGTCCACGTTCATGCATAGTTGAGAAACTATAACTAACTATGGCCGCATTTGACAAAAGCAAAAGTGGCCCATTTGTGGACATTAAAGGATGGGGATTAAGCAAGACTTTTCTCTTAAAAAAATAGTGTCTGATCAATTCAAGTAATCAATTGACGCAAGAGATAACTTTAGTTAGTCATCACTCATTAAACCTTGAGACTAGAGTAGGTAACACTCTACAAATAGTAGAATAGACACTATTATTGTACACATGCATGTATGTATCATACTATCATGTATGTATGTATGTATAATTTTTTATTCAATAGAAATTAAATTGAAACTAATAGGGGTGGGTTTAGATTTGGATTATCCAGGCTGTGCCCTATGAGGGTTGAGTGATGAATCATGAATGATTGAAAAGGTGCATGGTGCTGGGCTGCTGGCCCTGTGGTGTGGGTCCAAAGGATCAATAGTAGACAAAAGGAGACCATGTTCCCGCCACTAGTACGGATTAGTTGAACCCTCTCTTGAATTCACAGACGAACTTCACCCAACAACCCAATTTACCAACTCAACCACTACAATTAAATTGCAGTATATTTCCTCCCAAAAAATATACTTTTAAAAATTAGTAAGGCAAAAATAAAATATTTTTTTAATGTTAGAAAGATTAAAAAATCTAAATTTATTTTATTTAATATTCATTAATTTTAACAATAATTAACGAATGTTAAATAAGACAAATTTTAACTATTTTTTTATAATTTTTTTGTTGCTAAATATTTTTATTTATTTATTTACTTTATCAATTTTTTTTGAGAAAATATAAAGAGTTAATGGAATATTTGTACAATGTGTATAATAGAGGTTTAAGAATGTTCTATTCAGTATATTTACTATCTCTTGTATCCGAATGATTATTCTAAATAGTATGAGTGGATTGTGTTTGAAAAATTAGTAGTATTTTACCTGAATATTTATTCTTTAGCTCATATTGAACTAAATAAATAGCCCATTGTACGCATTGTATAAATACTCCATTGGTTCTCTAGCAGAATTTTTTTTTTTTTTTAAGAATTTGATCTCCCGCTAGTCGGAGCATTAATAAAAAGTAAATCTATCTCATTATTTCTCACCCAATTAAAAAGAGAAAACACTGAGTATTCCACACTTTCACGTGCAATGATGAAACTTTAATCAACATTATTAGAGTGGGCCATTTAACAACATTTTTTTTCTTTTTTCTAAGCAAAAGAAAATTAATAAAATTGACATTCAATTTCTGTAAATTAATAAATATAAATAAAACTTATTTAATTTTGATTCGCCCAATAAGTTTATACTATCTTCATCATATTTTCTTTACAAATAAAGAAAAAACCAAATCCACTACGCAATACCATAATTATATACTCGTTTTTTCTAATCCAAATGACATATATTCTCTTACTTGTGGCAACTTTATTCAAGCATTAGAGATCTTATGCGAATTATGATTTTCCTTAGACCTATTTTTCTACATCGTTAATAAATTATCATGATTACAATTCATCGTTTTACTTCTTAATCTAATGTCGCTTAAATTCGATTATAGTTAAAACAAAAGAGCAACTTGAATGAATTAGGTAGAGAAATGAAACCTGAACAAAAATCCGATTAGGCTGAGAAACGGTCTTGAGCAAGTAATCAGTAGCCCAACGGATTGCAAGCATTGCGTTTCTGAGTTCATTGGGAGGCATGATGGCACCGAACTCAAGGACGCTCCAAGCGAGCATAGTGGTGGTGAATGCCATCGGAAACCCAAACTTGATGTTGTCGCCGGCGTCGTAGTAACCGCCAACGAGATCGGCGTTGTAGGTCCATCCGTCGCTGAGTCCGGAGTTGCTACGCCAGCTCATCCTCTGGTCCTGCGGCAAGAACCCTGACCTCTGGCCTTCAAAGAACAGTACTGCCTTCGTCAACGCGTCTTGGTAGTCGTGACTTCCACTCGCTAACTTGGCAGCCATCAAGAATGGAAATGCAATGAGCGCAACTACAAACACTCCCTTCATCTTTTGAGTGCAGAATGTTGTAATGTTAAGAGTGTGCCGAGAAATGGCGAAGGTCAATTATGGTATTTATAGCTGAGATTGCCGACAATTGAATTACTAGTGGGAGTGAGAGTGAGAGTGTGAGAGAGAGAGAGAGATCACATGCTGTTGCTAAATCTCCTCGGAGTGCACAAATGAGAGTGATTCTCTTCGAGAAAAGAGAAGAGAGGAAAAGTGCGGTATTTGTGGGTCCACTTTCCAAGTTCTAAAATTTATGTCTTTTTGTTGGTTGATTTCAATGTGAATTCAGACTGTTTAGAAAAACAGGTCTTAGTAAATTTGTGCCTTAAAGTCATATGTCAAGAAGATAATAATCAAAAATTTTACATTTTTAATATATTTAATATATTGAAAGTGTAAAAAAAATAATTTTCAATCATTTTAGTCAAATATTTTTATGATACTTTTAAAATATATTGTTGCAACGTAGGTTAGCAAAATTCTAAATAACTTTTCATTTTCTATTGTCAAAAATTTAAATGTATTAGTATGTCAAAAATAAAATTTAATTTTGATGCATTATTAGTGTAAAGTAATTTTACATATACATCTAATTACGTAACACCACATCAATAAAAATAATTATTTTTTACATTAGTCACGTGAATAGTTATCTAAATTTCAAAAGAACCGATATAATTACATAACTATATAAAATGTTTTACACTGTATTAAACAAATCTATTCAACTAATCAAGATTGAGTAATTTTATTGAACAAAAATTTTAGTCCCAAAACATAAAATTTTAGTGTGTTTACTGTTTAGCGACAAAAAATTAGAACTAAAATTTTAATTTTAAGACTCAAATTTTTAGTTCCTTCCGTATCTCTAAGAAATAATAACATAAGAGACTAAAATTTTGGAGACGAAAACTAAAATTTTAATAATATATATATATATATATATATATATATATATATATATATATAAGGAGGAGTATTTTAGTGAATATTTTTATTTTATCTCCATATTTATCTTGAACTAAAGAAGATACGTCAACGAGCTATAACTTAAATGACATAATTTTTTCATACTCACTTAGAGATTACGGATTCAAGTTTCCCTAACTTTAATTAAAAAAATATTAAGATATAATTTAATTTTATACATTATACAAAATATAATATAAAAATTGTATTTAGTCTCTATTTTCTAGTCTCAATATACCTTTCAACCAATTTCTGTTTTCATAAAAATATTCATCTCTTGGGGGGAAAAAATGCAGTGGTGCAGGGACAGAGCACATAAACATACTCATCAGTGATCAGTCAATCTCCATTAAATTATTTCTTGTATCACATTAATTGTTTAGGAAATGAGCGAGTACCAAAGTCCCTTCATCTTTGACCTTAACAAATCACAAAAATGGAAATTTAGTTGACGGCGAAGCATTGCTTCATTAACATCCAAGCATCAAATTAATGTTCAATTAGTAACTGAGAAAAAAAATGAACATTAAAAGTCATAAGGTCCAGCTTTATTTTCAAATCAAACACAGAAAAATTCTATGGTGCTATCGTATTAGAATAGAAATGCAGATAAAACAAAGGAGAATCTCATAGTCAGTATAATTCTCTTTTAAGAAAAGTTCAAGACCAGCTGGCGAAACCTTAGGAAGTTAGAGTTCAACATATTCTAAGG
Source organism: Arachis hypogaea (assembly GCF_003086295.3). Lineage (NCBI taxonomy): Eukaryota > Viridiplantae > Streptophyta > Magnoliopsida > Fabales > Fabaceae > Arachis > Arachis hypogaea. Next base: position 6,521,280 of record NC_092038.1, read on the forward strand.
GGAGGCAACACCTGTGCTGACTGGATGGCTAAACATAGTTTGAACAAACCATTTGGATATAGCTTTATTGATAAACCTGAGCTAAATTTAGAGATTCTCATAGAACAAGATTGGAAGGTCTCTAGACCCATTAGTCAAATCAGTTAGTTTCCTTTTTTTTTTGTTGGGCTTAGGCCCCATTATTTTACCAAAAAAAAAAGAAATGCAGATAAAACAAAGGTATTTAATTAGCGGATAAACTATAGAAGCCAACCCACACCGATACCTTCTGCAAAATCCATAATAGAACATGGGTACAACGAAGCCATCATAAAATCCTTTCATGTTTAATGGACCGCAAAGAACTTAAGAAACAAACAAAAGAAAGAGGAATCATTATAAAATTAGTGATACCTTACTTATTCTTAATAATTTCTAAATTTGTTTTATTACAATAAGTGATACATACACCGTCAGAATCCAAATAATAAAATTGGCCCCATTGATAAGAAAAATGGCCAAAATATGCAGAAATGTAACAAACTTCACTTGGGTCGCCTATATAAGATGTCATCTAAGGTCTCCTTTACGTAGTTACCCACTTTGTTCATGTTTTTTACAACACCGGCTGCCACTAGGATTGCATTTCTTCGAAACCTGCGTATTTGGAACCTTCAGGGGGTTAGATTTAGCATACTCGGAGAACATCTAATCATCTATACCATTTCTGTATCTAGAGGACAAATATAAAGTGCTAGAACAGCTAGTTTATGCCGAAAACTAATGCTTGCCTGTTAAGGAATTCTTCTGCTGTGGTATTTGGAGGTTTATTATATCTTCGGGGTTGTGGTTGTGGTTGTGATTGTGATTGAGGATGAGGTCGATGAGCACCTGGATAAACAACATTGATTAGCAAAGCAATAAATAAAAAGGGAGAAAACAAACGGAAGAACAAATAAAAAACAAAGGGAAAAAAAAGTAACGGACTCAAAATACATCATCAACAAAACAAAAAGGGCATAAAAATTGATGACACATTTTTTTTTTTAAATTTCAACTGCTCTACACAATATACACGTATAGTCTAATCGATGCGATAATCTCTGTCCAGGACTACCTAGAGGTGAGTTCTCAAAAATAAAGAATGACATTTATCCATTGCAAATTATAGATTTATTGTGCAGAAGAAAGGATCATACTAAAAAACAGCTGGAAGTATAACTGTGTCATGCATTTCAAGTGATGCTTCAGTAATTAGGATAATATCACTTGCCTCATTACAAGTGTAGAGAAGACTACTGGTAGAATAGAGCAGAGGAAATTGCTCAAACACAAGCGCTATCGAAAATCTTTGGTGCATAATTACTTATTAACAAAGAATATCTTCAATTGATAAAATTATTCAAGAATGGAAAACTAATTACGATTGACAGAAAAAGTGGTCATATTTTACTTTCTTTCAAAGATAATTTATAATGTCAAAAACCAGCAACTTGAAATTGCTAGAGAACACAACAAATAAAATGCTCTAGTGCTTCTATAACATAGCATGAATATCTTCCAGCTTTACATATATAACATTGTAGGAGAAGTTATCACTGCTACAAAGAGAAACACCACGAACCAAGAGAATTGTCCAATATGCTGATACTTTTAAATATATTGATATTCAGTTTATATGTTAAAGAGGAACAAATGAAAAGGAAGGAAATAACACATGAACTGTAAACATATAGATAAATAAAAGAAAGAGAAACTCAGAGTACCTTCTTTATGAGCATTTACAGGAACTTGGCCAGCAGGCGAAGTTGAAGACCTCTCCTCCAACACCACCTGAAACAAGCACCGGTGGCATCAGAACTAGTACCATATCTCCTTGGACATAATTGAAATGCTTACTTTGACACCACCACCCTCCCCACCCTCGTTCCCCTTATTTATTTTATTTATTTTCTTCTTCAATGAACTCTCAAATGATTTTTCATCCCCTGTAATAAATTGATGCTAGCTCCATGATACATGCAATGATATCATGTTAAATATGTTGAAAAGAGATAAACCTATACATGAATAATAAAGAAGGTTTAGATATCAAACCTCAAGCCCAGTGCAAAAGGGCAACTTCGCTGTTTTGTCCTGTGAGTCAGCAGAAGAGTCCTTGTTGTCTAAGTAGACTGAGTATCCAAGGCAAGCATACTTGAAATTTGCAAGGCTGCGGCCCTCTTTTGAAGCTTCCAACTCAGTCTCTCCAACAACATATGGAGGTACTGCTTAAATGCATATGAACATCAAAATCAAAATCTTGAAAGCTTATAATATTACTAAAATTAAAATATTATGAATGACAAGATATCAACTAGCTGCTGCGAAATTGAGCAAGCAACAACCAAGAGATATAAACATCTCAAATAAGGCCATAGAATATGCTTCAATCTGCCTTTGCAGAATAAAACAATAGTATATAACCAAACTCAACACTGATGAACATTAGACAATTCAGCATCCGTTACGTTCAAGACATGTAATATAAATTAAAAAATCCAAGTTATTTGTCTATCAATTGAATTGTATAACACCACAATGAATACGTACATGTTCAACAATCCAATTTTCAGTAAAATGATCATCAAATACACAAATTCATAGCTAGCCAACTCCAAATACCAACTTCCCCAGATTAAAAGGGAATGAATCTTGGCCTTCAAAATACAATTGAACATCAAGATTAGATACTATGCTTTTCATGCTTTCCTAAGCTCTGGTAGCAAACATAACATGTTAAACGACAAAGATTGCCATTTTCTTAGCTACAACTTTTCACATTTTCAACCAATGCATTTTCTAATCTCCTTTTTCTTTTCTTTTCTTTTGCCCTGGCCTACCAGCTCTCAGGAAATCAAAACCATAATAACAGATAAAAAAAATGACAAAAACTATTTTCTTTAGTAAAAGAAAGAAGCGGGAACGGGATAAAGGAAGAAACCTTGTTGGAGCGTACTGGAGAAGCCAACACAAGTAGGGTTCTTGGATTTGGATTTGTGAACCGAAGAGTAGTAAGCACATCCCTTACACGATCTTGCTTTGGATCCTCGAGTGGTGCTATTAGGAGAATTAGGGTTTGTGTTTGGATTTGGATTCGGATTAGCTTTGTCGTTAGGAGCAGGGATTCGAGCTTGACCTTCTCCTTCTCCTCCTCCCATTGTTGCTGCTGCTTCATCTCTGTTACTCTCCATCGATTCGCGGAGGAACTTGCTGCTTAATTTTCACATTTTCCGAGCTATTTATATATTTAACCACAATGAATAACCACAAAATGCAACCTTTTTTTTCTCTTTCGGTATTAAGCAAAACAAGAAATGCAACAATGAATAAGAGACACGACACTGCGTTTTGCATTTTTTTTTTGGTCATAACACTGCGTTTTGGATTGAGCTTAAGAAAAAGAACTTGAAGTATCAATTTGATTTTGAATCTGGCCCAAAAGAAAACGAGACAAGCCCACAACGAGTCCAAAAATATAAGTATAAAAAAACAAGGTTTTTTGGGCTTAAGCCCCTTCAATTTACCAAAAAAAACAAGGTTTTAATTAGTCAATAATAATTTTTTTTGTAAAAATATTCTTTTAATCATTTTTTAAAAAAATTAGAATTTAAAATTATGATTTATGGTTTCATTTTAAAACTTTAGTACTTAAAATTTAGGGTATAAAAATGGGTTAACAAAATTAACTTCCTATTAACTCATCCAAAAATTAACAATTTGGCTTTGATTTCACCTTATTATAAGGGCCAATGCGAAATTCCATTTTATTAACGAATCAATTTTTTTACGAGGAAATATAGGGAGCCAATGGAATATCTGTACAATGTATATAATAGGATTTAGGGATGTTCGATTCAGTAGGATATCAGATGTTTATTATCACTGGTATCCGGATAGTTATTCTGGATAGTATGGGTGTATTGTGTTTGAGAAATTAGTAGTATTTTATCATGAATATTCATTTTTCAACTCGTATTAGACCAAATAAATAGTCCATTGTACATATTGTATAAATATTCTATTGACTCTCTAGCGGGATTTTTTTTATTTAATAAAATGGTTGACGACAAAAATTAAGAGAAACAGAAGAGAAAACGCTAGGTGAAAAAGTTGATTCTCCCGTTTTTTTTTTCTTTTCGAATTTACTTGAATTAGTGCTAATAATGAGGAAAAAATTTTAATAATGCGTTCAAGGTCTCTCAACACCACACCATAACACCAACTTTATACAAGCATTAAGTAGCAAGCAAATTAACCACAACATTTATTGCAATGACAAGTTCACAAACAAAGCTAACAGAAGCAAACACAAAATGGACATGACTTTGTTGACACAAATACCTACCCTTAATACTCAAGTTTCACTAGACATTTCTAGGACTTAATAAAGAGGGCACTTGAGACGATAAGTAGGTACCGCAACAAGTTGAACTGCTCTTGGAGCTGTGAGCCCAAAAGTATCATTCATATCAAGATCCTCGGGCTTCATTCCATTGGGCAACTCCCAATTGAAGCAATGAAGCAAATGGGCCACTGTTAACTCCACAGTATAAAGCCCAAGTTGCATCCCTGGGCATGACCTTCGGCCCGACCCAAATGGAATGAACTCGAAATCGCTTCCTTTGAAATCGGGTGCGGCTTCTCGCAAGAATCTTGAAGGATTGAATGTCTCTGGCTCATCCCACGCGCTGCTGTCGCGTCCTATAGACCACGCGTTGATCCAGACACGTGTCCCCTTTGGGATTGCGTAACCCTCAATGACGCTGTCCTCTGCGCTCTCGTGAAGAGCCATTGGAATTGGAGGGTGGAGACGCAAGGCTTCTTTGACCACGCACTTGAGGAAAGTCAACTTTTCGAGATCCGATTCATTGAACCTTCGGCCCAAGCCCACAACATCAACAAGCTCTTGTTGGACCTTGTGAAGATCCATTGGGCTTCTCAAAAGCTCCGCCATAATCCATTCAATCACTGATGCTACTGTCTCAGTTCCTCCAAACATGACATCCTAATGACCAAAGCAAAAAATTTTAATTCTTTTAATAAATTTAATGCATAGAAATCTAAAAGATTTATATTTGCTTTAAATTTTCTATCTGAAAATTTTAATTGTAGCATTTTTAAAAGGTGAATTGTATGGTAAAGATATAAGTTTATAGATTTTTCTTTTTATGGGATGAAAGACAGAAAGAAAAATTGAAAAAGGTAGGACTTACACTTTGAATAACAATAAAATAATAAAAAATAACTATAAAAAAAATATTTTCTCTCTTTATACCACTTCAATCTGTATAGTAGAGTGGTCCTTTTTAAAAAGTATTCTTAGGAGATTTATTAATCTTATTAAAATAGATTTAACTAACATTTGTTTTTACAAAACATATTAGACTATTATTAACAAAAAGTTTTTATTTTTTTATTTTCTTAAATGCATGATAAATATATTAAAATAAAAAATTTATGTATTTTTTATAAATTAATTTTAACTAATAACTTTAACATATACTCTTAAAATGCATATTAGTTAAATTCTATTAATAAATATATTTAACACTACTACAGTAAATTTGCACCAATAGGTTTTTTGAATATTTATGAATTTATGAAAACAAAAAGAAGTTCTAATGATATAATATATTTATCCAAAAAGATTAAATGATTAATGTAAAATGATTATTTTTGAATATTAAAAATGGGAATTTCAAAATATTCATTGTTTTAATTAGTTATTCATTCTTTATTGGGTGGTTAATTTTGTTATGGTACAAAACAAAGGATTTAGATTTTAACCTCCTCACATAAAATTTCAAAAGTCCTTAGTATCCATCATATATCGCTGATAATTATACACCAAATATAAAAATTCACATGTATTTATTTTAATATAAAATTGTTAGGTAAAAATTATTAAATAATTTAATATATTTAATTAAATTATTATTTAACTATTTTTAATTTTCAATTTCACATAAAAACAATTGTATATGATTTATATGAGTGTTTACCTCTATCAAAGTAGGCAAAGAATCTTTTGTAGACAAAGAAAGTAATTTATATCATTATTACTGAACCATTTTAAGCAAAAACAATTTGGTAACATTATTAGTTCAATTTATTACTATATTTCTCACACTAATAATATATCATCATTATTGAATTATTTGGTCGATCAGAATTCAATGAATTTGTAACAAAAATCTCAACAGTATATCTGCCTAAATGGAAATTATTTTCTTTTTGAAAAGTTTTGGCTATTTAAGAATCAATAATAAACGAGAAACAGCAAGGAATATACTGAATTAATTTCATCAAAGCAATATCTGATGAAGAAAAAAAAGTAGTGATATCTGCCAAATTAATGCTCAAGAGAAAGTCAACTTAAAATGATAAAATCAAAAGGATATCATAATAATTATATTAATTATGTATTTAATTACCATGATAAGAGCTTTGATATTGTCTCTAGTAAGCTTAAGGATTGATGGTGAATTGTTTGGCTTCAGAGCATCATCACCAACACTACCTTCATTAAGAAAATCCATAAGCTCATCAACCATATCTTTATCTGCATCATTATCATTCTCCATGTTGATGTTCCTCTTTTTGATATGATCATCAATGATCTCATCAATAAACACATCAAGTGCTTTTCGTGCATTGACCAATCTCTTGTGAAAATCTTGTGCATGCAACCAACCCAACCACGGAATGAAATCTGCAATGTTAAAAGCTCCAAAAAGCTTTGAAAACTCTTGTAAGATTCCCATGAATTCCTCTTCCCCCTTATTTAAACTCGCACCAAACGCGGCCTTATAGGTGACCCTCCTCGTTAGAGCAAAAATCAATTCACCCAAATTCATGGCTGAACCAAGGTTCGCTGATATGGTTCGAACCGTTTCTTCAACTTCTTCACGAACCGAGGCCCATGACTCGGCCCGCTTGCGACTAAAAAGCTTCATTACACAGATCTTACGCATCTGCCGCCAAAACGGGCCGTAGTTTGCGAAAGCCATGTCGGCCCGGTCGTATGTCAAGTAAGAAATTGCAACATTTGCGGGCCGGTTTGCGAAAGCGCTATCTTGGGCCTGGAGAACCTCACGGGCCATTTGTGGTGTTGATATTGCCACTATATGGAGGGAGCCCATTTGGAGATGAACAAGCCCACCGTATTGTTTGGCGAGCTTATCCAGGCCCCGATGGGTAAGTTGGTCCATCATTAACATGTTTCCTATGATGGGTAGGCCTTTTGGGCCTGGTGGGTATGGTAGCTTTCGACGAAGTCGAAAAATGAAGAAGACAGTGAAAGCCAAGACAGAGAAGAAAATAAAAATGGTGGTTGAAGATTGAAAAGTGTGTAGAAAAAACTCCATGATGTTTTGTTATGTTATGGATGGAAACGGGTCAAGGGAAGCTTTTATATAGAGCTAATAAATGCATTAATATCAGAGAGAGAGAGTAAAATGATGATGGCGTTTTTATTTTATAATATGAAACTAAGGTGTAAAATTAAGGATTTATTTGATTCTCTAGAAGAGATTTGTTTTTTACATATATGTCATTTTCTTTTTATGTAAATCTTTGAGGCCTGATGAATTTTAAGATAAAGTTTGATCAGATTTACTTATATATATATATATATATATATATATATATATATATATATATATATATATATATATATATATATATTCCTTTTTTAACGGAACTCCTAACATTTTTTAATAACATCTTTGGATCAATCAACATTATTTTATCTAAACTTTAATTTTAAAATACATATTAGATTTGTAGATGGTAATTTTAATTTCTGCGTGATTAAACTCCTTTGAATATAATTCGTTTGACTGAATTTAATTTCGTTCCTCCTTCAACGGTTGAACTATTCACCTCAATGGATTATTGAAAACACAAGGTGTGGATAAAGATTTTTTTATTGCTGAAGTCAATATAAGTGAGTATCTTATTTTGTTATGAGTATTAATTCGTCCATTTTAATTCAGTTGTAATTAAATTATATCTTGATCGATATCATTTTGAATATGTTTCATTCAATTATGTTTTATAAAATAAATTTAATACTACGATGCCTATTAATCTATTATATTATGCATAATTTATTATAAAAAATAATATATAATATTTAATAAATTTTAATTATTTTTTTATTTTAAATATTTTATTTTTTATTTTTAAAAATAAATTAGACAATTTAAATATTATAATAAAAAAATACCATAAAATAAATCACCTCATCATGGTTATTTATGACTCACCAAATAACTAACCAATTTAAACACGCTCTTATAAGAGTTTCGGATTACAAAGAAATATGTTGGAAGATATACTTGTATTAACTTAAATGTCAGAGTATATTTTGCAGGTATTAACACTCTGTATCCTTCATCGTCGAGATATACTTCATTCATCAAGAAAGAATGTGCATATTCAATCTTCTCTGGACGAACTATGCATTAGAACATTAAGGAATAAAGAAATACATATCTAAAAGCATAAAATCTATTTTATTATATAAAAATTAAATTTTTGTATTAAATAATAAAGTTGACGTAATATATTTTTAAAAGTGTTTTTAAATTTATTTTTTTTAACTCATTAAATACAATTCATTACGATTGATTAATTATATTAATTAATTGACTTAATTAAATATTTAAATATCACACAATTTAATATTATGTATATTAATAAATTGAATATAATAAATACAAATTAATTTAGTTAGAAGCTCATTGTTTTATAATCTTATATATATAAATACGACAGAATAAAATTGTAAAAATAATATTTTTATCAGTTTAGATATTTTAACTCTTTTTTATTTTTTTTCTCTTTACGTATAATTTGTTTTACTTTAACTTTGTTTATTTAATGACAAAATATATTTATGTTAATTTTGTCATATAATAATCTATTTTTTTTTATGTATTTTAATTTGTATAGTTACTATTAATCATACTATTTTCGTTTTCTTGAATCGTTCTTTATTTTTTTATGACTTAATAATTAAAAAAAGGAGTAAATAATGAAAAAATGATGACCAAAGACAAAGACTAGAAGCCCAAAATAGCCACATCATTCCTCAACATTATTATTATTAATATGAACTTTATTATTTTTTCTAACATTTTTTAATATGAGTTTCATTTCTTATTCTTTATTATTATTATTAATGCTTTTATTATTTTTTTTTCTAACTATAAATCTTTTTATAATAATTTTTTGATAGAATATTATTTTAGTCTAATATATTTTTTCCCTATTTTTTGTCAATAATAATATATATTAAGCAAAAAAAAGAATATACAAATTAAATTTTAAAATTCAATAAGATATGCAAAGAATAACTATTGAATTGAGATCTATAATTCATTTGGTAGATTTAAACTCTTTGTATTATCATCATTAAAAAATTTAAATACTATTATAAAATTCTAGATATTTTTTATTTTATTATTCTTAAATTATATATTATACCGTATATTTGAAGAGTTTTATTTGTTGTTGAAATAAGTGTGACATTATATACTTTTTTGGATACAAAGGATAATGAAGTTGAAATGATTAAAAAAATTGATTATATAATAAGATACAAATTTTTAGAATTTCTAGCACAATTAAAAATATTTTAGTTTCAAAATAAATTTGTACTCTACTTTTTATCTTTTATTTGATTTTTTTTATAATTTTTTCTTAATTTTCTTAATTAATTATAATTGTAATAATTAATCACAAATTTGTGTTTTGTAAAAAAAATTTGTCAATTATAAAATACAGAAGACTTAACCAAAAAACTAAAAAATATTGGTTAATTACAAAATAAAAAACTTATGAATTATGCCTTAATTATATTGTAAAATATAAATTGAGGATATTTAAAATTAGTATTTTATCATTAATATTAATTTAAATTATAATAATAAAGTAAACAATAAAAAGTGTATATAATAATTTAATTTAATTATTTATACTACTAAATTATTTTTTAGTATATTTCGTTCATTTTTATTCATTAGTGATTTTTAATTATCTATTTCAAATGAAAATTTAAATTTATTAAATTATTTTTTCATTTAATAATATAGTTATTGTGACATTTACTTTATTCAATAATATTTTTTAATTTATTTAACTTGATTAATCATCTCTTTCTTATTTTATGCTAATTTAATTAATTAAAGTTAATAACTTTCAGTTATTTTAATTCTTACAACTTTTTATTCTAATAATATATTTCAATTAATGCATTAATATAATTTTAATATTTGTATGTTATTAATAATAATAATCTCCTTTTAATAAAATGATGTTTTATCCCAATATATATATATAATAAATATGATATGTCTAATTGTAGAAAATTTACTATTTCTTTATACGATTAAATTAAACATATTTATTTCGGTCAAAAAAAAATTTAAACATATTTATATTTAATTTTTTTTTACAAAAGATAGGGAGACTCGAATTTACAACCTCTTAGGTGACTATGGGAAGATTATGTCATTTGAGTTATAACTCATTGGCATTTATATTTAACTTATTTGATTACTTAATTAGAATTAATTATATTAAAATATTAGATTAAGATTATGGTAGACTAATTATATTATTATTAATTAATTATATTAAAAGATTAAAATTATGATGGATTATTAATATTTTATTATTTTTTATATTAATTCTGATATTTAGTTTCTTTTATTATTATTTTTATTCTCTTATTCTATATTTTTATTCTCATAAATCTTGCTAAATTAAATAAAGTATTGTATATTTTTTTATTCCTCTTTTATATACACATAAAATTTATTAAATTTTTTTTGTCTAATAATTTTTTCTCTTTTATTTATATTTTTTTACTTTAATATTTTATTGGTTGTTATTTTTCTAAATTTTACTTTAATTTATATATTTATTCTTATTACACCTAATATTTTTTACTTATGTGTAATATACATTCTTATATATATTATTGAAATATGATTTGATTCCATGAACTTGCCAAATTTTTTAAAAAAATCTAAAGCTAAAGCACAAAAGTATATTTATAGATATTTTGTTTTTTTAACTAAAGACTCACTACAAGAAAATAAGCTTTTTGTCACGTTTTTAAAGCGTACCGAAAGGTGTAAAAAAGCGTGCCAATAGCTTTTCGTCACGCTTTTTGAGCTAGCGGCACGCTTTTAAAAGGGTCACATCTGCTAGCGTGTCGGTTGATCTATCGGAACGCTTTTCTTGATCTATTAGTACGCTTTACTTTTTGCCACGCTTTTATCTATTGGCACGCTTAAAAGCGAAGCTGTATGTATAACCTTGTAGCCACGTTTTTAAAGCGTGCCAAAAGATGGATATACAGTCACGCTTTTAAAACATGCCCAAAGATGGATATACAGCCACGCTTTTAAAGCGTGCCAAAAATTAAAAACTTGTCATTGCACTTCAAAAACATGGCCTAATCCTTTTTCAAATAAAAAAAAAGAAAAATAAGAAAAATAGAAATACTAATAAATTAATCTTTCAAATAAAATATAATACCAAAAAATTACTCTTCCATTGATTTATATGAATTATGTACATAAATAAAACGTTTAAAAAAAATAAATTCAAATTTTAAAATAAACATTTAAAAAATTACAATTCTATGTTATAAAAAATCTAATCTAATTCCTAAATAACATCCAGACTAATTTGTAGCACACGAATATTTGCACACAACTCTTGTATAGCTATTTGAGGTGGAGAAGCTGTTGGGCAACCTATATACATGAGAACTTTACAACAAAGTATAAAAGTAGTACTAATTTTAACCATGTCAAATTTGTCACTTAATAATTAAAACTAGTAGTCCCCTTTTTATAATAATTAGTGTATATTTTTGTATCCTGTACAAGATAATACATAAAATTATATAAAAAATTTCATCAAACTATAAAGGAAACAACAAAAGTAGCTCATGGATACAAAGGGATAGATGACTATAAAGATTTTCTTTTTATTTTTACTTTTTCTATAAGCAAAAAAGAGATTTAAAAGCATCACATAATCAAATGAATCCTAAGTTAATAAGAAAATTTCATTCAGAACATTAATATTCAATAGGACTACTTGAGATCACCCTATAAAACTTGAATTTGCATTTTCTTTCTCCCCTTTCTAATAGGCAAAAAAAAGCGTGGTAAAATCACAAATTAGTGGCCACCCTCGCAAAAATATGTCCATAGACTACTTTTGGACACGCTTTAAAAACGTAACAAGAAAAAAGTGTACCGACATGCCATTTTTCTTGTAGTGACTGTAATATTTTTTGTCATATTTGTTAAAATTCTAAATTAAATATGAATATTAATTTTTTAAATAGAATAAATATATTTTAATTTTTTTACATCTAAAAACAATATTCTATCAATGTTATAATCATTTATATGGATAAGTAACAGTGAATATAGAATTATTTAGGATGGATAGAACTAACTACATCTTTTTATTAAAAATACGAGTTTAAAAAGATTATATTCAATTCTCAATAATTGAACCATTGTATGTTCAAAAGATTTTTGAATAAATGAAATAATTTTAAGTATATAATTTTTTTAAAATTTAATTAATTCAAGATATTTATTGTTGTTGATTAAAAAAGTAATTGAAATGACAATTTAATATTTCTATACTCTTTAAATATTATTTATTTATTTATTTTTCTAGCATTCTTTATCATCCAACGATCACATTAATATAATTTAATTCAATAAATTTATTTACTATCATTTGATTGAATAAAATTCTATTTTATCTAAAAATTTTAGGATTTCTCAATCTCAAGATCCTCCATGTTAAATCATTAAGAAATATTACTGAGAGCACGGAAGCGTCCCTTCATTCGAGAGCATGATTGAGATCAGATAGTTTGGTTCTTGTGGTTCTTTGATCTTCGACAACCAAAACCTTCTGTATCCCTGATAAGGCAGAATCGCAACTCCACTGTGAAAAAAGAGCTACAGAGGCGGATTTGATATGTATAGACAAAAATCCTGAAGTCATTACTTATATTTGAGTGTGACACTTATTAAACTCTAAAACCTAAATAAAATAGTATCTTCAGTTTTAATCTCATTTATCCAAATCAAATAATGACTTATTTAATTTAACATTTATGACAATAAATAAGATCACCGTTATATAAGTCATTTAATGTGAAATTACTTAATTTGCGATTATATATATATATATATATATATATATATATATATATATATATATATTATGCTTGTTTGGGTGCCATTATTTTGTTAAAAAAGATCTTTTTTCAATGAAAAATATCTTTTTTTATGTTTTAGCGTGTTTGATAAATTTTTAATTGTAAAAATAAAAGCACTATAAAAATATAAAAAAAAATTTGAGAAGCTGTAATTTACATCTTTTTTTAAAATATTTTTTTTCTTAAAAAAGATATTTTTTATGTAATAAATAAACAAAAAGTACTTTTATATTATTATACCCAAACATAATTGATAGATAAAAAGATCTTTTTGCATGAGATATCCAAACATAAAATTACTTTTACTTCTCCCTAAGATCTTTTAAAAAAAAGATAACTCGAAAAAAGATCTTTTCTTCGAAGCTCACTCAAACAAACTCATATTGTCCATAAATATATTAAGGAATAATAATTTTTTAACAATCTTCCACTTGCACACATATGAATGTTATTTTCCTGATTAGTTTAATAATTTGGTCTATCTCATATATTAGTTATAAAATTACCGCAGTTTTTATCACATTAGTGTCGCAACGAAATCATGATGATCACCATACTAAAATACTCAATCACATAGATCAAATTTAGATGAGAAAATTCAGAAATTATATGCAAAATTGATCTCATGCATGTCTATTTCCAACTGGTCCAACTTGAATAAAAATTTTATTTTATGCGGTGACAAACTCACATGAAACTGCCACGGACTCATAGCAATGGCGACTAAGTAATGAGTCTTTGGAAGAAGAAGGAAAAAACTTAATATATTCACAGAGAGAGAGAGAGAGAGAGAGAGAGAGAGAGAGAGAGAGAGAGAGAGAGAGAGAGAGAGAGAGAGAGAGAGAGAGAGAGAGAGAGAGAGAGAGAGAGAGAGAGAGAGAGAGAGAGAGAGAGAGAATTTACCTAGAAAAAAGGGATTCAGCAGGAAAAAGGTAGCGACAAACTCAACAGCAATGACGACATGAGTTGTGAAAGAAGATAGGAGCTATGAAGGAGGTAGGCAGTGATGGAGATCAGCAACAACAATGATGAGAACTATGAGATTTTTTGTACAAAATGTGAGAAAAATAAGACTCTAAGTGCGGATGGCTAGATTTTTCTGACATGGCTATAAACTATGGATTGAAGTTGTGAATCACTGAATCTGCGATGTGAGACAAATCTTAATTCCTAAAAAGTGTTTATATGTATATATTTGGGACAGGTACACCCTAAACCCGACCATACCCTGTCATGAGCAAAATCTGTCCCGACTCGGGTTAAGCTATTACCCTCCCCAACTGAGTATGGATGGGTCGAGTTCCCGCATATTCGGGTACTTCTACCGAGTTTAACCACGTATTGATGCTCTATTTATTAAAAATTTATCGTTAGCCAATGAATTACTACACATACAATGCGAGATTTTAACTCTTAATAGTTGTTTAAACAGATGAGTAAAATGATAATTCAACAAATTCAAATTGATTAAAATAAATATTAATTATTTTTAATATTTTAATATTAAAAATTTTAAAAATTTAATTTTAATTATAATTTTATAAAATATTTATAGTAATAATAATTATATATTTTATATAATTTTTTTAATAAAATTTTTTATATAATTTTATGTATTATTCTATATAAAATACAGAAACATATACTAATATTCTTTAAATTTTGAAGTTCGATTTATAAACGTGAGAAGAGCAAATAATCCTTTTGTTATAACTGACCTGTTACTATGTGAATATAAATGATCATTATGAAAATTTCAATTTTATTGATAATCGAAATCGAGTCATAATGTAATATTGGATTAATGCCTGAATTCAAAGTACAGTCAAACTGATATTATTTGACCCAACACATATTTATAGTAATACATAAAATTAAGGATAAAACACTTATATAAACTGTACAAGATGTCTCTGGTACGGGTTGAGAGGAGGATCGGAAATCTGCTGGTCGAGACGGATGTCGGACTATTTGAGTAGAGCAGCCGGGGGGGGGGGGAGGTACCTGCAAAGACACTCCGACGCTCAAGTCAGAATGGATCTAAAAGGTATAAGGTGTCAGGAATGAGTGAATACCTGGAGGAACCTGGGTCCTCTTATTTATAGGCGATGATAGTTATTTTATCTTATCTTGTTTGGCCAAGATAAGGGAGGTGTTTGAATTCGAAAGTTGGTTAGAGCTCTGAAGGGCCGGTTCTAGGCCTTCAGGTCGAAACGGGTTGTACCCGAGCAACCGGGTATGAGGGCTGCTCCGTGCGCAGGATCCGTGGGTCGGATCCGTAACAGTTGCCCCCGCAGCGGGAGAGCGAGCGAGATCGGGCTGTCGCTGGGAGACGTTTGTTTTCGTTGTGGGTTTCGATATTTTCTCGGGTGCCTGTCTGGTTCCTTCGAGATGAGGTCGGCGTCTTGGTTTCGTGTCGTGGAAGATTCGTCTGACCGTTTAGGTCTGATGTGACTCTTCCGTATCAGTAGCGCCCGTTGCATTCTCTGAGGCGTTACTTTTTTCGATGGGGCCATTTATTGCGAGCCGTGTTTTTTCTTTTTTGCCCTCGCGTTTGCTTTGCTTTCTGGGGGTATTTTCGTCGTTTCACTTTTTTCGAAAACCGTTTTGGTTTTGCTTCTTCAGTTCCCTCGTCTTTGTTTCTCTATTGCTTCTTTTTTCAATCAGAGTATTTTCCATTCTTCACTTCGCGTTCTGAGGTTTCGATTGGTCTTCTTCTGTGGCATTTTTCCTTCGGGTTTACTTTCCTTTGATTTATCAGGTTGGTATTTCTTCGTTTCTTTTTGTTTCTTCTGCTCTGTCTTCTACTGCCTTTATTTTGTTTTTGCTAAGTGTAGCTTTAGAGTAGTTTTATGATGTTTGTATGGTGGTAGATAGTTCTGTTGGGTTCCTAAAAAAAAGGGGGGGCGAGTGCCACCGTATAATTGGTGGTGTGCGGTGGTGGTGTTTGTTTTTGGTTTTATCCGCCGTTTTCTGCAGTGAGGTTTGGCTGACGGTGGTGCTCGTCGATATTTTAGGTATGGCTCGCCGACGGACGGAGGGTGTGAGGGCTCCGGTGGCCCCGGCGGGGGGTGTCCCTGTCCTTTTTTCTTGGGTCACTAGTGATGTTTGGGGGACGCCGTCGCGGATGACGGAGGCGGACCTCCAACGGCTCCGTGATGAAGGGGCTGTTTGTGGGGGTGGCGATGCCGAACGCCACTATGAGCTTTCCCTCCCTGGGGTTGACGAGAGGGTTTGCTATACCAATCTCGACTCCCCGACGGTGCCGGATTGGATGTGGGTGTATGAGGCGATGTTTACCCGGCTCGGTGTTCGGCTTCCCTTTTCTCCGTTTGTCCAGCAGTTATTGAACCGGTGCTCCGTGGCGCCGTCCCAGCTACATCCGAACAGCTGGGCGGCGATACGGTCTTTCGAACTTGTTTGTGATTTTTTAGAGCTACCTGCCTCAGTAAACGTTTTCCTTTTCCTCTTCTTGTGTACTCTCCCGACTAAGGAGGGGAAGCACAAGAAGGGGTATGTGTCCTTCCGAGCTCAGCCTCACCGTCGTGTTTTCGATTTGTATGAAGATTCCTTCCATGGTTTTAAGAGTGGTTATTTTAAAGTTCGTCCCGCGAGGGGGCATCATCCTTTTTGGTTGACGCTGGAGGGTGAACGTCGGTTTCCCACTTATTGGAATTTTAAGGCTGGTCCGTCCGTGTTTACTCGGGTTTCGAAGGAGTTTCTGTCCTCGGAGGAGTGGGATATCGCTCTTGTTCTGTGGCAGTTATTTGGAGAGCGTCCTCTTAATCCTCGGGACGTGATGGGTGATCCGGTTGCTTGTCGGTCGTATGTTGGTGTGTGTCGTGTGTGTCTGTTCTTTTCTTGGTTTTTATGTTTTGTTTCCCGTTTTTGTAACTTTGGGATTTTTGTTTCTTGTTTCCTTGCAGTTGAAATGGCTGGTGGCTTGACGTCCTTGGCGCGTTTGAAGGTGGCGATGGGGTCGTCGTCCTTGGCTACTCCTGTCTCTAACCCTGCCGTGGATTCTCAATCGGTTTCTCAGGAGGAGGTTCCCTCGGGTGCGCGGGCCGATGTTCAAGTTTCTCCTGGTCCTGTGAACTCTCCTGAGGTCGTCGTGGTGACGGCTGCTGAGGCTTCTCGGAAGAGAAAAAGGCCTGAGGACCCGAGCAGCGAGACTTTTGAGGATGAGGGTCTTGTGCCCAGCGTGATGGACCGACGCTTCGATGCCTCGGGGTTTATTGACCAACACTTGATGCCTGGGACGGAGCCGTTTTTTGATGGCTGCGATGTTTCGTTTCAGGCTAAGTCAGTGTATCGTGCTCTCCTCCGGAATGCTGTCGTTGTTCGGAAGGCTGAGCCCGTGATGGCTCAGGTTGGTTTGTTGGATAAGAAACTTCGTCATTCTCAGGCTGAGGTAGCCAAGTTGAAGGGGGAACTTGAGGCTGCTGAAGCTGCGAAGGAGAGGGCGGTGAAGTCTTCTGAGGAAGCCGGGGCGGAGATTCTCCGTCTTGCCGGGGTTGAGACTTTGCTTCTTTCTCAATTGGCAGAGGAGCGGTAGCGGGCTTCAGATGCGGGTTCTCAAGCTGCCGTTCTTCTCGCTGAGTCGGAGGCTATGAAGGCCGAGGTTGCTGCCTTGAAGAGGGAGAAGACGGGGTTGTTGGCTGACGCTAAAGATGCGATTGCTGCTACCGAGGAGACGATGAAGGCACAGGCCCTGGTGCTGGCTCCGGGCGTGGACGTGTCCGTGATGGGAGCGTTCAAGACCGTTCGTGACGGCCAGATTGTTGACCTCGAGTAGCTTCTTAATCTCTGTAATTTTTATTTTGAACTTGTTTGTTTCTGAATATTTTGGATGGCCAAGGGCCGTGACATTGGGAACCGTTTAATCGTATTTTCGGCCGTCCGGGCCTTTGTATGTTCCGTATTATGGTTTTTTCGGCCGTTCGGGCCTTTTTATATGTTTTGAGCTATTCCGTTTGTTTTTTCGTTTCCTCGGACCGTCGTTTGGTCGGGTTTTTATGGATATCCGTGTGTTGGGCCTGGGGGGTGATCAGTCCCCCAGTCGTGGCCGTGTCTTTTGTTCCGTATTTTGGGACGTGTAGAAAAGTAGAAATAGCTTTTAATGGAATATTTATTGAATGGTTGGGCCTCGTTAAAACCCTCCGTTAACGGCGGGAAAGAGTACCCGAGATTAAAACTTAGATGAAAAATCCCTTTAAAACCTTGGAAATCTGGAAGGAGAAAAAATATAAATAAAGTATAAAAATAGAAAAGGAAAAAATAAGGGGGGCGACCTATTTAGATCGGTCTAGGTGTAGTATCGTCGCAAGTTGGCGGCGTTCCATGTCCTCGGGACTTCGTTGCCGTTGAGCCGTTCGAGTTTGTACGCCCCTTTTCCGATTACAGCCTTGATTCCGTATGGTCCTTCCCAGTTGGGGGCGAGCTTTCCTTCTCCTGGGGCCGGGGGACCGATATCGTTTCGTCGTAGGATGAGGTCATCGGCCGCGAATTCTCGTCGGATGACGCCGTGATTATATCTTAAGCTGATTCTTTGTTTGAGTGCTAGCTCTTTGATGTGAGCTATGTTTCTTTCTTCGCTAATGAGGTCTCGTTCTGTTTCTTCATCGTTACCTCCGACCGTTTTTCTGGGGCTTGGGTCTCCGATTTCTACTAGGACGACTGCTTCTACGCCGTGTGTTAATTGGAAAGGCGTTTCCCCTGTGGTCGTTTGTGGTGTTGTTCGGTATGACCATAGGACCGATCCTAGTTCGTCTGCCCACAGTCCTTTGGCTTCGTCGAGCCGTTTTTTGAGTCCTTTGACGATTATTTTGTTTGCGGATTCCACATGTCCGTTTGTTTGGGGGTGTTCCACCGAGCTGAAGCGATGGGATATGTGTAATCCTTCTAAGAATTCTCTGAATTTTTTGTCGGCAAACTGGGTTCCGTTGTCCGAGATGACAACTTCAGGGATTCCGAATCGGGTGATGATCTGCCGCCAAACGAATTTCCGGCACTGGGTCGCCGTTATGGAGGCCAGAGGTTCAGCCTCGATCCATTTGGTGTAGTAATCTATGGCGACAATGAGATATCTAAGTTGGCCGGGAGCTGTAGGGAAGGGCCCGACGAGGTCGATCCCCCAAGTGCCGAACGGCCGTTCTGCCGATATGGTGCTGAGTTGGTGTGGGGCGGCTTGGTGGATATTGGCGTGTCTTTGGCATTTGTCACAGCTTTTTACTAATCGTATGGAGTCTCGAATGATTGTGGGCCAGTAGTAGCCAGCCCTGATGATTTTTTGGGCTAATGTTTTGCCTCCGACGTGATGACCGCAGCAGCCTTCGTGGATTTCGCGGAGTATGTATTCCGTGTCCCCGTGTTCGACGCATTTGAGTAGGGGTTGCAAGAAACCATGTTTGTATAGTTGTCCTGCTACGATGGTATAGTTGGCGGCTTCCCTTTTTATTCGCTTTCCCTCTTTCGGGTCTGGCGGCAAAGTTCCGTTGAGGAGGTACTGTAGGATAGGGTGCGTCCAGGACTCCCGATTTGAGGACGTCAGATGGGCGTTGGCCGTTGTTGTTACAGAAGGTGACCTAACGACCTCCTGAATTAGCAATTTGTTACCGTGTCCTGGTTTGGTACTGGCTAGCTTGGAAAGTAGGTCTGCCCTGGCGTTTTGTTCCCTGGGAACATGTTGTATGGTGATGCTTTCGAACCCTTCTTTTAGTTTGTTTACCTTGGCGAGGTACTGTTGGAGCAGGGGATCTCGTGTCTGGTAGCTTCCGTTGATTTGGGAACTGACTACTTGGGAGTCGGTATTTACCTCTAGGGCCTTTGCTCCGACTTCTCGGGCTAGGGTCAGGCCCGCTAAGAGGGCCTCGTATTCTGCCTGGTTATTTGATACTGGAAATTCGTAACGTACTGACTGTTCAATTGTGATCCCGTTTTGGTTTTCGAGTATGATTCAGGCGCCTCCGTGAGTGGAGTTTGACGAGCCGTCGACGTGCAGTTTCCGTGGTTCGGGGGTGAGTTTTCCCGGAGTCATTTCGGCGATGAAATCGGTCAAGACTTGTGCTTTGATAGCGTTCCAGGGTTTGAACTTGATCTGGAATTGGGATAACTCGATGGACCATGCTAGCATTCTTCCCGCTAGGTCGGGTTTCTGTAATACTTGCTTGACCGCCTGGTCGGTTCAGACCGTCACAGGGTGAGCTTGGAAGTATTGTCGCAGGCGCCGGGAGGCTGTAAGGAGTGCGAAAGCTAGTTTTTCTAAGCGTGAATAGCGGGTTTCTGCATCTTGTAAGACTTTGCTTATGAAGTATACGGGTTTTTGCTCCTTTTTCTCGTCTTCACGGATGAGGGCTGCTGCGAGTGCCTCTTCCGTTATGGAGAGGTACATGTAGAGTGTTTCCCCTGTTTGGGGTTTGGCGAGGATTGGTGGTTCCGCTAGGACCCTCTTGAAGTGTTGGAATGCTTCTTCGCACTCCGTCTCCCATTTAAAAGGGGTCCATTTCTTCATTAGTTTGAAGAAAAGGATTGCTTTTTGGGCCGATGCACCGAGAAAGCGTGATAACGCGGTCAGTCGGCCGGTGAGCTTTTGGATGTCTTTAAGGTTTTTGGGGCTTGTCATCTCGAGGACGGCACGACATTTCTCCGGGTTTGCTTCAACTCCGCGTTGTGTAATCATGAAGCCGAAGAACTTCCCTGCCTCCATTCCGAAGGCGCATTTTGCCGGGTTGAGCCGCATTTGGTGCTTTCGTAGGGTGTTCATTATGACCTTGAGGTCGTTGGTTAGTTGTTCGCCGGATTCAGTCTTGGCGAGCATATCGTCTATGTAGACTTCTAACTTCTTTCCGGACAGGTCTCGAAAAATCTTGTTAACAAGTCTTTGATAGGTGGCTCCAGCATTTTTCAAGCCGAAGGGCATCACTGTGTAGCAGTATGTTCCGTCTGGGGTGATGAACGCAGTTTTTTCTTCGTCTGGTTGGTGCATCGGGATCTGGTTGTAGCCGGAATATGCGTCCATAAAGCTGAGGTACAGTGGCCGGATGCTGCGTCTACTAATCCGTCGATGTTTGGTAGGGGGAAGGCGTCCTTCGGGCAAGCTTTGTTGAGGTCCGTGTAGTCGACGCACATTCGCCATTTCCCATTAGATTTCCGTACTAGTACGACGTTGGCTAGCCAGGTCGTGTAGGGGAGTTCCCGGATGAAGTTGGCTTCGAGTAGGGCTTTGACTTGTTTTTTTACTTCGGCGGCTCGGTCTGGTGACATTTTTCGTCTCCTTTGTGCCACTGGCTTAGCTTGGGGGTCCACGGCTAGATGGTAGGACATTAGGTCGGGGTTAATTCCCGGCATATCGGCTGGTGTAAATGCGAATAAGTCTCTGTTCTGTTTCAGGAGTTGGGAGAGTTCTTCTTTGAGGTCGTATGGGGGGTTTCTATTAATGAAGGTGTATTCCTCTCTGGTTGGCCCTATTTGTAGTTTTTCCATGTCTCCTTCTGGTTCTGGCCTAGGTTGGCCGTCTTGTCGCGCATCTAGGTTGGCTAGGAATATCCCAGCCGCATCCCGGGATTTTTTTCTTAGGGCTAGGCTGCTGTTGTCGCATTCGGCTGCGACCTCTCGATCTCCGTGGATGGTACCGATGGAGCCGTCGTCGGTTCTGAACTTCATGAGGAGGTATTTGGTAAAGATGACTGCAGAGAAGTCATTGATTGTTTTTCTTCCGAGAATCACGTTATAGGCTGTGGAGTCTTTTAGGACTACGAATTCAGATAGGATTGTCTTTTTCTGATTGCTTGTTCCTATGGTGATGGGGAGGGTAATTGAGCCATCTGGTTTGAGAAAGTTATCACCGAGTCCCGTGACGCCGTGGCGGTGTGTTTGGAGGTTGTTGTTGCGGAGCCCGAGCTTGTCGAAGGCTCCTCGGAAAAGGATGTTGGAGTCTGCGCCGGTGTCTACCAGTATCCTTTGTACTAGTCCTGTTCCAATTCTGGCTGAGATGACGAAGGGGGCATCTTCGGCTGAGGTGCCGTGTTGGCAGTCCTCTGGCAAGAACGTTATCGTATTGTCGGCCGCGGCGATTGGGGCTTGGTTTCTGATAGCCATTACCTTGAGATCTTTTTTCATTGTAAGTTTTGATTTGCTCGGTACGTCCTTGCCTGTGATGACGTTCACTATGATGGTCGGGTCTTCCTCCGAGCTTTCCTTGCGGGCTTGCTAGTGAGTTCTCGGGTTACGCCCTTCCCTTTCCGGCGACTTGTCTCTCTCCGCGCGTCTCGGTTCTCTGATGATTTTGGTAAATTCCGGGAGTTTGCCGTCTCGTATGGCCTGTTCGATAGCGTCTTTAAGGTCGAAACAATCTTGTGTTTTGTGGCCGTAACCTCGGTGGTAGTCACAGTAGAAGGTTTTGTTGCCTCCCGTCCTTTCTTTGAGTTGTTGGGCTTTTGGAATGATGCCTCGATCTGCTATTTGATGGTATATCTCCGTAATAGGTGCTGTTAGGGGCGTGTAATTAGAGAATTTGCCTATTCTTGGTGGCCGGTTGGTTGGCCTGGGGTGGTCCCGTTGATTCTCTTTGGGTGTTGGGTTATGACGAGACGCCGAATTGCCGTGTTGGGAGTTGGCGTGCTGCCGTTTGTTGGCAGCGACGACCTGGCTGACTTCTTCGTCGTTGATGTAGTCTTTGGCGACGTTCTGGATTTCGTGCATGGTCCATACTGGTTTAGTAGTGAGGTGCTTGCGAAAATCTTCATTCATGAGCCCGTTAGTTAGGCAAAGGCTTGCAACGAAATCCGTGAGTCCATCGACTGTTAGGCATTCATCGTTGAAGCGGTCGAGGTATTTCCTTATGGATTCTTCTTGCTTTTGTGTGACCCCTAATAAGCTGATGGGGTGTTTGGCTTTGGTGATTCTGGTCGTGAACTGGGCCATGAATTTTCGTGCTATGTCGTGGAAGTTGGCTATAGATCCGTTCGGGAGGGCGTTGAACCATTTGATCGCTGGTCCAGCAAGGGTTACCGGGAAGGCTCTGCACCGGACTGCGTCGGCCGCTCCTTCTAGGTTCATTCTGACTTCGAAGGCCGTTAGATGTTCCTGAGGGTCCTTGGTTCCGTCATATTTCATGTCGGTGGGTTTGTCGAAACCTTTGGGAAGTTTTGCCCTTAAGATTCTTTCTGTGAAGGGTGTAGCTCCCATTATGGTGTGGTCATTTCTAGTTCGTTTGGTGTTTCGGTATCTCCGATCCTCGTCTGAGTCGTGTTGATGACTTAGATCTCGGGAAGCGCTGCGGTGGTGTTTCTTGTTGTATCGCCGTTCCAGAGATTTTTCGTGTCGGTGGTCGCGTGAGACACTGCGACCGTCTTTCCTATCGTGTTGTCGGGTTGGTGACCTGCCGCGGTGGGATCTTGACCTGGAAGTCGCCTGGCTTCCGTGTTCATTGTTGTGCTTTTCTCTGTTGGTCAGTTTGCCTTCAAGTTCCTGGACCCGAAGGCAGAGATCCTGGATGATCTGTGCTGCTTTGTCCCTGGCTTTCTCGGGATGTCGTGGGTCCGTTTCGTCGTGTTCGTTCGTGTGGTGGATAGTACTTGCTATTCTTGCTTGGTTTATGACTTCTTGGTGTTCCAGGCGACGCGGTTGGGAGTCATCCTGGCTTGAGGGGTTTTCCTCTAGGACGCCCTCCATCCAGTTCGACTGTCGCAGGTCCCCACAGACGGCGCCAATGTACAAGATGTCTCTAGTACGGGTTGAGAGGAGGATCGGGAACCTGCTGGTCGAGGCAGATGTCGGATTATTCGAGTAGAGCGGCGGGGGGAGGTACCTGCAAAGACACTCCGACGCTCAAGTCAGAATGGATCTAAGAGGTATAAGGTGTCAGGAATGAGTGAATACCTGGAGGGACCTGGGTCCTCTTATTTATAGGCGATGATAGTTATTTTATCTTATCTTGTTTGGCCAAGATAAGGGAGGTGTTTGAATTCGAAAGTTGGTTAGGAGCTCTGAAGGGCCGGTTCTGGGCCTTCAGGTCGAAACGGGTTGTACCCGAGCAACCGGGTATGAGGGCTGCTCCGTGCGCAGGATCCGTGGGTCGGATCCGTAACATAAACTAAAAATAATTTAATATTATATGAATTATCTAAAATAAAAATATTACGTAAATATTTTTATTTTTGAGTTAAGTCTTAAAATAATCTCTAAAATTATATTCGAACTTTAAAGTAGTTTTTAAAATTAATAGTTTTCTAATTTCGTCTTTAAACTTATGTTTTGGGACTCATATATATTAGTCCCTGAGACGCTTTCTATTTATCAGAATCTTGAAAAGATGTCGTTAAAAAAAAAAGGAAGAAGACACGCTTCCCTTCTCATTCTCTGACTCGTCCTTTTGACTCCTTTCCATTCTCTTTCTACTTTTTCAACCTGACGCCTTTGTCTTTTTCCTTCTCTAACTTGAGGCCCTTTCTCTTCTACTTCTGCTTTTTCAACCTGAGACCCTTCCCTTTTTCTTTTTTCTTCCTTAACTTGAGTATCTGACGCCCTCCCCCTCTCCAGCCATACTCTTATACTCACAACGCTAAACACACGGAACTCTCCTCAACTCTCGCTGTCGCCGCCTCTCGTCGGCCTCCGTTTCAGTGCTGCGCCGCTCACTCCTCGCTCTAATTTAGTCTCTCACACTCAAACACAATAGAGGCAGAGGCAGAGCACAAAGCCTCAACCTTCTCTGTCATTGCCGTGCTGCTCGCCAGCCTTCGTCTTATTGCTGCGCCGCTCGTCAGCCTCCATCTCGTTACCGCGCCGCTCGCCAGCCTCCATCTCATCGCCGCGCCACTCGTCAACCCCTCTACGGCAACACATCGTCTCATTTCTCGTCGTCACTGCTCGCTTCTGCCTCCCTCTCTAGTTGTTGTTGTTACTACTCGTGCATCAGCAATCTTCTCTTGTCTCCTTTCTATCTCCCTTTGCCTCCATCTTCTCTCCTCTGACTCGGTTCTCTCTCTCTGATCTCTCAACCATGGTGAGTTTTTATTTTTTATTTTTTTAGTTATTCAATTATTATTTATTTAATATTGTGGGTGATTGTTACTGCTAATCTTGTTTCAATATAACAACAATGGTTGATTTTAGTTGTTTTCTATTCTATAATCATTGTTATTTTTTTTATTATTGTTATTTTTTGTGCTTGTTGTTGTTTAGGTTTATTGATGCCTGCTATTTAAGTTGATTGATCTTTTCTAATTGATGTTTTTTTAAATTTTGTATTACTGATTTTTTTGTGATCTGTTGAAGAAGAAAAAAAAAACCGAGTTTAGGAAGATGGGATTAACGTTTTAGAAGGGAATCGCTATTTTTTTTAATATAAAACGACGACATTTTAATAGAAATCAGTCCAGCTCAATTTTTTTATGCACGAAAAATGTCTTAGGGACTACTATGAGTCACCGAGTGCAACTTCGAGGATATATTTGGATAATTATTAACTTCATAGATGACTTTGAGGCTCGAATGTATCTTTATTTCAGGGACTATTTTGAGACTTAACTCCTTCATGCATATATATATGTAAATCGAATTTACTGAATTTGATTTACACGTTTTAATAGTAAATTGAATATTCAGTAAATTCGATTTGCAAAAATATATAAATTGAATTCAATAAATTTGATTTATATAAATATATGCATGAAGACATCTAAATAATATTTTTTGTTTTAGGTGATTTATTTAATATTGGGTTGGTTTTAGTTTATATAAGTGTTTTATTCTAGAATTAAAGGGCCATAAATGAAATTTTATACTTGTATTAAATAATACAAAAAGAAAATAAAAAGTTTATAATTTCCTTATTCTCATAATAAATTTTTCTTTCTAGTTTTGTTTTTAGTCAAATTGAATTTATTTTTGGTTTTTACGTACTCGTTAAATAATTCATAGTTTTTATAACTTTCAGACATTTACTGGGTTGTAAAGATTATAATTATAAAAAGAGAAAATATAGTTTGATCAATAAAAGAATATTTTTTCATTTTTTTCATTTTTGGTCATGGTGTATACCTATCTTCAACTGAAGCCTTTTTTTTTTTGGGCTTGCCATTGAAGCCTTTAAGATGCAACATTGAATCCAAATACGATTGTTTAAGCTCTGACTGGTACACTCATCTCAGTCTCCATTTGATTTTTTTTATATTTTTGGTAAATAAATGAGGCTAAAATTAAAACCCAAAAAAAAAAAAGATATCGGGAATAAGGTAGTCATGCATGAAGGGATATTGGAATAAAAGGTTGAATTAATCAGTGAGTCGGCTCAATTTTTATAATTTTACTAAATTTTTAATTAAATTTTTTTATTTTTTTAATTGAATTTTTATACTATATCAGATTTTGTAACTAAATCTCTACCGTAATAAAAATGTTGGAATTAACAGAATATTTTATTAAATTATATAAAATATTCAGCTAGGTGTTAGATATATTTATTTTATTTAATAAAATATTTTATTAATTCTAATGTTTTTATCATACTATAAATTTAATTACAAAATCTAATATAGTATAGAAACTCAATTAGAAAAATATATATAAAAATATAATTAAAAATTTAATCAAACTATAAAAACTGGAATAAACCTATGAAAGAATCCAGCACCGCATGACCCAATGTCATGAACTCAGAAAACTGATTGGCTAGCTTTCCGATAAATGAGTGAGATCCACTTATGAATGATATAACATCTCCTTAATCCGATAGAGTAAGAAGGGAAAAAGAACATGGATGGGGGCAAATGTCCTATCTCTTCAACCATGCAATGCATGGCACTTTGTCTATAATAATGAGATTCCAACTAAACATTTCTAAAACCCTTTTTCCACGCATATTGGTGGCCATACAAAATAATAATGTTATATGTATTATTTTTTATATTTTTATAATTGATAATAAAATGATTAATAAAAAATAAAAAAGTAACTTTTATACCATAAAAAATATTTTAAAATATATTAAAAAATGATGCAAATTAAAGATTATTTATCTGTACAAAATTCCTAAGTTCATTTTAGATGTGCACTCACATATACAACATTAAGTATTTCAGCTTATTATTGGTCTCAATCAAGTCTTGAATTCGAGTGAACCTATTCTAAGACAAAATTTCACTAAATCAAAGTCTTGTGTATGTGAAATATTAAAGGAAAAGTATAAGTAACCAACAATATTTTTGAACAATATATGAAAAATGTGAATTAATAGGGTTAAAAGAGTAAATTAATCTTAAATTTAATTAGTAGTATTAAATTGGGTGTAGTATATTTTTATTTGATTGGTGGTTATTCATGTTGTTTAATATGATTATTGTTTACCTAATATTTCCTGGATAATACTAGGTAACCAATACTTTTTTTGAACAATATAAACAACCACCAATCAAATCAAAACACATTATACCTCCAAATTACCCACTTAAATCTTAATATTAAAATAACGATTCGCACACCTAGTGAAATAAATATCTGATATATATATTATTCATATTATTTAGTATTTTCATTGTTTACCTATGTTTTTCCATATTAAAAACTCTAAATTTTATTTTTACTCTATTTATTTGCGGTGAGCTACTTTTTCTAGCTAAGAGAAAATTACGAATTGATCCAACATATATTGATAAAGTAAATATAAGAATGGGTTTATGATATATAAAAAAAAAAAAAACTCAAAATAATGGTATGATGTTGCTGCATATCCTCCCCACCAAGAAGACGTACATGTCATTAATCTCATGCAAATCAAAGAGCATTTAATTGCAGATAAAGCGTATACTGAAATTAAAATTACAAAGTGAATTGACAAGAATTTCTTTCATTTTACGATACCCCAATTCCCAAACAACCCCCCCTTTTTTTTCCATATAAACAAAAAGAAAAACGCAAGAAAAATTCGCGTCCTAATTCCTGCGGATACAGGACATCAAATTTAACCTCCTACTCTCTCTCTCTCCCTCCTTTTTCCTGGGCACATAGATTCAACTTTTTTAAAAAGTAACCTTTTAGATATATGGCATTGGAAGAAAGATATAAACGATAGAAAAGAAGATTATACTTTTAATTATTTGTTAAAAAGAATTTTACTTTTTAGGAATCGATGACGAGGCAATGCTTTACGCATAGCATGATGGGTTTTGTTAATGATATTTTGACAATGTCAAAAGTTATTTATACATTATAAAAGTACTAAATATAATTTTTACTCTTTCTTGAAAATTTCATTCAATACAATTTCTCTTATTTCATGACTCGTGATACATGTACCACTTTTTTTAGAGCACAAATCACAACTTAAGTAATTTCATAAAAATATGCATTGGCTGATTTATATATAGTATGATTGAAGTTAAAATAATAGTAAAATGATAATGACCTTTTCATAAAAAAAATGAAAAAAAAAAAAGAAATAGCCTCGTTATGGCCCTCATCCATCCCTATCCACGTTGTACATTGAATGGATACTGCTTCTATGCGTCGTCATTGTCCCGCCATAAACCATAGCACTCACATGCACGCACATTGCACATCGATATCGACAAATACTCCCTCTTCATCCTCCAAATATTTCATAAACTTCTCCTAGATATTATCCCAGACGAAAAATACTATTCTTATATCAAAATCTAAAATCAGCCGTTATTGTATTTATATATAAATATATATAGTTTAATTTATTTTAAATATGTATTTATATTTTAATACAGTAATATATATTTTATTTTTTATTAGTAGATAATTTTAATATACACATAACATAATCAATCTTAGATAACTCATATTTTTAAATTTTGTGCTTCAAAATAATTAGACAAGAATCAACTCATCAAAATAGTATTCATTAATTAAACTTTCATAAATGAAAATTTCAATAGAAGATATAATTTTTTTTTGGGGTATATTTGAATGAACAAAAAATACCAAGGAAAATTTTAAAGATTTTTCAAAAATTTTAATGCTGCCAATGCATCGTTTTTTTATTCCTTAAAAAATATTCTCTTTTTTGAAAAAAGTGTTTTTAGTTTGGTTTTTAATTTTGTATCAAACTAACTGTTGTCTTTTATTTCAATAATTTATTAATTAACTTATATCTATTATATACTCTCCAGATATAAAAAGTAAATTCTAGTAACAATTATAATTATAGAAAAAAATATATTGCAATTAACAAAGAGTACTTTTGTCTTTCTCTCTTAAAGTTATAGTATTCAATAAAATTTAATAATTATCTTAATAATTGTGCATAATTATAAAGAGACAATTAATTTGAGAAAGATTAAATACTTATTATTGAAATTAAAATGAATCTTTTTGTTACGTAGCTAATCTGAGATGGGTAGATTGAGTTGAAAAAAATTAGCCCAAACATCAATGGAAAGGGAGTCTCCAACTTGTTCATGTTCGGGAGTCTTTGTCCGAGTTATATGTTTTGAGAAATGGGGTGGTACCTATAAAAACACTGATACCTAAGTTAGCAAAGGGGGTAAGTAGGTTTAAGAGAGTATTGGAACTTTTAGATACTTGAGGAGTGTCAGTATATTTATAATGGTGATCCAATAATCACTGTTGGAATAGTTCTACTTCTAAAGGTAGATAACGTCCCTTTATCTTAGGACTGTTGAGATAGTGCTTCTGGAAGTGGATGAGAGATTTTAGAAGACAGTTTCTTATTTGAATAAGTGTTATCTGCCAGTTCATCTCGAGTCCAACCTCTTTAAAGAGGGGTTCATGTCGAACCCGACATTTCTCATGAGAGGTCGGTTAGGTGTTAAGGCCAACCTTTAAGTTGAGCATTTTTGACTTATTTAAACCTGGACCACAGTGTTAAAGCAGAGTATGAACACTTCTCAATTTCTTTTAATTGATTTTGTAAAGTATAATATTACATATATAAGATTTTTGTCACATATTTTCTTCTGATTCTACTTAAATTTTGTGTATCATAAAATTATACTCTACACAATCAATAATTGAAAAATAAAAATCATTTTTTAATTATGCAAATCTAACAACTAACCAACAAAAAAATTTGTTCAATTGCACGACCTACCATTATTCGAGTTGGAAGAGTATAGTTGCTTTTCCAACCTATATAAGCATGACTGACTCACAACTAGTCAATCCACTAACAATAGTCTATATATATGGGTCACTTCTCAATGGGGAAATATTTTTTTTTTAAATTTCGGCACACCATCTCAAATCATTAATCTTATATTATATAGGACGGACCATAATACAAAATTGATGGTTGAAATGCAGTGTTTATATATAAAAATAATAACAAACTTATAAAAATGAATTTAAATATAGAGACTATAACTCTCACCAACAATTTGTTTATGAACACTTATAATGAAAGATGTAATATAAAATAAGCAAAAAAAAAATTGACTAGATTTCTATAATGTTCCTTAGATTTAGGGCTTTTACTAATTATTAGTACTTAAGAATTAAGTTGAGCTCTAAACACTATAATAGTCTCTTATTATTTCTGACGCTAATTCAACAAATACAACAATGAGGTGACACTCCATTACTACACTGGATTAGGATGTCTTTATTCAATCTCTCTCTTTTTTTTTTAATTGTGTATATTTCTTCTAATAAAAACAAAATCTTATTTTAATACCTAATATTTGAATAAAATCCTAATTTCATTAATGTCGTATAAAATGTATTATCTTTGTCTCAAAATTTTTGTTTTGTCATAACTATTTTTTAAAATATCCTTTCATTTATATATATTTTTTAGATAATTAAAATAATTATATTGTGGTGTCCGTAATAATGACGGTAGTATTTTGATAATAAAAATGATAAAAGAATAAATAAGAAGTGAATAATAAAAAATAATTGTTTTCATAAACAAAATTAAAACTTAATTCAAATATTTATGAACTAAAAAATATTTTACCATTATTCTAAATTTGAAGAGCAAAAGAATGAGTTAATGCATCATTATCTTTGTTCAAAAGAAAAGAAACAGAAAGGCAAAGATAATAATAATCCACCTCATCCCACTTGGCCACTCCATTTGGCACTAGCACAGTTTCAGTGGTCTCAAATCAATGCCACCCAACTTTAAATGCTTCAATCACACACTACCCCACCTTCCTTTCTATCTCTTTCTACCCGACACACACACAATAACACGTAGAATCTAACACACCCACCGCTGAACTAGGTTGAATTATTCAACCAAAAGCAAAGCAGCCATAATATACTTGAGTTTCAAAGAGAGGCAAATAAAATATCTTAAATAGATGGCCAAGATGGCCTCATATTTTAAATTTTCGAACTTAAAACTGAAGACTACTATTGTACTAATGATTTAATTAGATTAATTAAAAACAATTAATCAACTGGCGCTAAGGAAATGGAATACAAAACAATCAATGCCTTCCTAATGTCCGTTACCTGCCTAGACAGCTGACTAGCACTAAAATTAAAATCCACTATATGTTACAAAAACCCGAACCGGGTTCACACACCGGTTCATTGACGTATACCTATTCTTCTTTCTTCTAGTCTATGCCTTTTTTCCTACTCTGAAAATTCAGCAGCTCGGAAGCATGAAGGCCCGGTCTGGACTGGGCTCCGGCCCAGACATCTCCTTCCTACGCCTCATCTCTAACACCTTACGGTGGCTATTTGAGTGAATATCACCTGAGAACGTCGGGCTGCATGCGGGCCTGTACTCCGGGAAAAGCCGGCCCGACTTGTACCGGACTCCGCAGGCGTTGCAGAGTGTTTTGGGGCCCATAGGGCCTGTTCTCCACTGCGGCGTTTTCTGAACTTGGCAATGACTGCACCGTCGCTGAAACTGGAGCCCACAGGCTTGCTCTTCGGGCTTTCTCTTCTGCTTCTTCGCCGGCGGCTTCCCATGCAAAACGAGAGGCGCCGCCGTCGAGGAAAGCACAGAGGAGGAGCACGAGGACGGCGAAGAGGGAGGCGAGAACAGGTTGCCAAAGGACCATAATAAGCGGCCGTTGGGCTTCCTTGTCCTCGTGGTCCTGGGCTTAACAGGGACTCCATGGGGAAGAGAAGTTACAGCTGAGCCCGTTTTAGGTTCAGGTTGAGCCCGGGCCCTTGTTTGTTCAGAACGTACAGGGTACAAGAGAGAGAGCTCCGGTATTGAATCATCCACAAAGTGAGAAACCCATTCCAGGTCCGCCAAATCATCGTCCTGTAAACAATAAACATGCGAGTTATGAATTAATTGAATTATTTAAATTTAATTATAACATGAGATAATTAAAAAAAATTAGCTAAGAAAAGAGGAGAAATTGTACACGGACTCACCGGAACGGACAATTCGCCGGCGAAAATGGAGTCGGAGTCTACGGCGGCGTTGGAGGAATTGGAGTTGGTGTCGTTTTCTGTACGGTCCTGTGAGGAACTTCCCGAGGTGCTGTCTTTTTCTTCGTCTTCTTCGTCTTCTTCTTCTTCGGAAACATCGATTCCTTTTCCTACAGAACCATGTTGGAATTCGGAGAAGTCAAGGAGGTCGTCGACGGAGAAATCTTCGCCAACGGCGGCGCCGTTGTTGACGGCGTTGAAGCACAAAAACTCGTCGCCGAGTGCAAGTGGTGGCTGGAAAATAAGCTCTCCCCTCAAGCTTGGTTTCAACGCTTTGGCCACCACAACTTCCATTATTACTACACACACAATAAGAAGAAAAACATGAAAACTTATTGCTAAATTTATGTTTTCTCCTTATGCAAGACACACGAAGGTTACACGCTATTTAAAATTTTTAATTAATTAATTATTTTTACCTGATAAATAAAAATAAAAAAGCGGTGGAAGACAAAGAGGGGAAACCGCACAAGAGTTTCGTTTAGTTTGGAAGCACTGAATTGAATGAATGGCTTGTTCGTGGGCGAAACAGGCGCTGAGGTATTGGTTTATCTTTATCTTCACTCTTTCTTCTACCAATTTCACAATTTAAATATGTCACTACAATTTTCTTTTCCTTTTTATTTCTTCTTTTTCTACTATGGCCTATGCACTCATGCTCATGCACCAAGTGCGTGACATTTGGTAGTACAAGCACTATGGTGGGGTCTTCACTATTATTGGAGTCTTTTATTTTTAATTTTGAATTTTAAAAAATCTTTTGGCATCGGAAGATACTCTATACTTTTATTTTTATAGATGTGTGATGATGGCTTTGTAAATTCAAAAACTTTGCGATGATTCTTATCTATTGACCAAACCCGAAGGAGAAAAGTCAGAAAGCAGGTCCGGTCCACTTCAACATTCCAACCAGTTACAAACAAAAACGTTAAAATCACATGCCGGTTTTGACTGTTATAAATCTTATCACCGGTGAGTTTTCCGTTGCAGGAGACGGACGGCTGAGATTGATTTACTGTGATGTGAGTTGCTTAATGCTTATTGATTAAGTCACACTATTATTATTATTACATGGCGCTAGCAGTTTTTCAAAAATTAGGATGACATAACGAACAACCCAAGAAAGAAACCGCCCTTGTTACGTTCGTGTAAGTAACCGCGTTTGAATTGAACAATTTAACGTTGGACTTTCTCAGTGTTTGAAATTTAGACACAAAAGCTTCTTCTTCTTTTTTTTATGGGAAAAAGAGAAATTCGGACACAAAAGTTTAGGGTATTGTTTAAGAGGGAGGGAAAGTAAAAAAATTATAGTAAAATGGTTAAAGGAGTGTTTGGGCGCGTTGATTGCGCCTCGTGATGTGGTTAGTTTTTGGATGATCCTTCCCGCTAATTTGTTTTGTTTAAAGTACAGTGGTGGTGACCACCTTAGCTCAGATACTGTTTTCTGTTTGGCGCGTGAGGAATTTGAAGGCTGGTTATATTATGAAAGGGTTTTGATTGGAAGCTCAACTTTCACGTCTGGAGCCATTTATTTATTTATAGTTTGGGTTAATTATTAATTTGAATAAATAGTTAAATTGGTATCTGAAAGATTATCTAATTATTAAATTAATTGATCCCAAAAAATTAAATTAATTAAAATTATTATCGAAAAATTTAAAATTAATCACGGTAGTTTCTTCGTCCATTTTATCACTAATGACATTAAATTTTGCTGACATGGCACCTTAGCTTGACAACCCAATCCGAATCGAAATCCTACAAAACCAAACTCAAACCCTACAAGAAATAGGATTTTCTTCTTCCCACATTTAACAACCTCTTCGTCTTCTACTTGAAGCTCCACTACGTTGCCGCCCTGCAAGGTGTTCCACGTCGTCATCAGTCCCCGCACGTTCCTCTACTACGATGCCGCCGGTCCTTACCCGCAGTTCCTTTCTGACATGAATAGGTAGTTGCTGCTTCGCTGAACATCTTCTGTCCAATGTCGCAGAGATCGCCATCGTTGCACCATCTAACTTCTGTCCATCCTCTTCCTCAGTCATCATCGCTGGCTTCTGGTGGAACGTGGTCTCTTCCTCCGCTGGAACTTACACCGATCTGCTCTGTTTGTGTCAATCTTCCTCTGTACTCTTAAATGGATGCCGTCAAGTTGGAACAAAGACCATTTCTAGATCTCCACCTTTTACCGGATAACAATGTGTGTGTTGTGTGCGCGTGTAACTGTGTGGGTTGGTTTTTGTTTTTTGATAATCTTGTTTGTTATTGCCAAATTCTTTCCCCAAAAAATATCATATTTATCTATATTCGCGCAACAATTAAAATCGAATCCAATCGAATCTTGCCAAATCAAGGGCACACCGCCATTAAGTTAATAAATTTACAAATTTGAGCGTTCATTGATGTTGAACAAAATCTTTGCTCACTAGAAAATTTACCATTTACAGGACTCAAGGATCAAGAACAGAAACAACAAGAACAACATGAAGCTTTCTTGTGATTTTTGAAAAGCACTGAAAAGAACTGTATATTATCATTCCTATTGTTGGGATCTGAATTGAAGTCTCTCAAAGGGTTTGATTGAAAATGAGAATCATTAAGTCATTGGATCACTGGAGAAGTTACTTCAAGTCTTACTCATCTTCTTTTGACATATTCGAGATAATTTACCATACGATCATGATGGCGGCTTCTGGTTGCCTCCAAAGAGTTCAGGCTGAGAAGGAACCATATTGCTAAAATGCTCTTCTCTTGCAAGCAAACAAGGTGCGTGGGTTGTGACAGTTGTGACAGAGTTGAGCTCTCTGTCCCTAGTGATGATGCATGCTGGTGGTGTTGCTTGTGGTGGTAGTGATGATGATGGTGCCTACAAGAGTGGTGATTTTCATCACAATCGGGATGGTGTTATTGAATTTGAAGCTGGGGCAAGCAAGGAAAGTAAGGTGAATAGTTTAAGGGATGATATTGATGATCATGGTGACATGGATGTGAATAAGATCCTTAGCAATTATAGATTTGGTGAAGCTGAGCCATTGACGGATGAAATGAAAAAACAATTAGATACAATATTGTTTGAATCATAGAGGCAGCAGCTGTTGAAACAGGCATGGAGGCTGAGACGCGTAGAGGAGAAGGAGAGTATGTGACCGGGTCTAGTTCTTGGGTTAGGCTCTGATTTTCTAATGGTTTGGGCAATTGGGCCCGTCTGTAGGCCTGAATCCTGACAAAAAAAGACTAACGTGCCACATCAGCAAAACTTAACATCGTTAGTGACAGAATGGACGGAGAAACTAACATGATTAATTTTAAATTTTTTGAAGACAATTTTGATTAATTTAATCTTTCGAAAATCAATTTAGAAATCAGATGATCTTTTAGGGACCAATTTGATTATTTACTCTTTTTAATTTGGTACTTAGAAAATTTCAATCGCTAATAAATTTTTTTAAAAGGTATTATATATTGACAAAATATTTCCTTCATAATTTGAACATACAACAAAAAAAATCAATAAATATTATATTTTTTTAAATAATAAATTTTTTTTTTATGTTTAACAAATGATTTATTCATTAGGTCAAATTTTTGTAGCAATATTTGAATAAATATTTAAAAAGTGTACACAAAAATTCGAAACAAAATTTGATCTCTATATTTTTTTATTTTTTTAAAAAAATATAATTATTCACAATATTTTTTTAAGAAATTCACTTGACAAAAAATTATTGAATTTTGAAGATAAAAATATCTTATCTTTTTAATAATAATTAAAAAAGTTTAAATTAAAATTCAATCTTTAAAATTATTTTCTAAAATATATATTCAATATCTATTTTTTGTTATATTTTTAAAAATTTAAAAAATTTATTATCGCTAACATTTTTAAAATTTATTTTATCAGTAATACAAACTTTTAAATATTATTTTAATAATATACTCTTTATAGTCCTTATGTTATGATTTATTATGCAAAAAAAAAAAAATCTTGATTTGCTCTGGAACTAGATATTGTTAATATATTATCACCAATATATAGAACGAATGAATAATATAATAATTTAGTGCCTATTTTTTATAATTTATAAATATAAATTCTATATAACTGATAAAATATTTAAAAAAGATGTGTTATCAATAATTAGTCAAATATTATTCGTCGACAAATCTTATATACAATATAAAATTGTGAAAAAAAAAACATGTGAATTCTAAGAATAAATTTTGATTTAGCATATATTTTAGGAAATTAAACTATTTATTTTTGTTTAATGACAATAATTAAAGGTCCAAGTGTTACAACTAATAAACAATTCAACAGTATAAAACCAAAATTAATAAACAATTTAGCACAAATCATCACTCTACAGATAGAGATAGTAACATTCAATTGTTGTCATTATAACTAAAATTTTTCTTTCTTTTTTTTTTCTTCTTTTAAATCAGCAGTGCAAAACATCGCTCTTAATATATAGTTGATATTTTCAATACCAAATACACTTTTATCATATTTAAAATAAGTTTCATCCAAGACATATAAACACAAGAGAATTAATTTACCATTTTTCCTTGTCTAAGAGTAACCAAAATTTTAATAAACCATATTATATGAATGTAACATCCAATAAAATGCTCACATATGAAACCTGTAAAATTCTAGGTTTTTGAAATTAGTAAAATAGCAATTACCTCTTATTGCAGCGCTAGCGCCGGAAGAAAGAAACGTTGCGTGACGGGGCTCCGCCACAAAGCAAGGAGCGACAATGCGTTGCGAGACTAGGACGCGAGGCAGAGAGCGGTATTGACTGGGGATTCATAGGTTGAACAGCAGCTACGGCGTGTGTTGAGGTGCAGTGATAGGAGGGGCCGTTGGGGGAGGGGGGAGGCCGGATAGAAGGATGCCTCTTCAACAGGCGCGATATGGCAACATGCAACAGAGGCAGCGGCGGCGCTCAGGCGACTGAGTGGAGCAAATCGAGACGGTTGCTGTTGGTTTGGCGGCGTTGACTACCCTTGACAGTGGCAACCATCAAAGACTGGTTCGGGTGAGCACGGGTCGGGTTGGTTCGGGTTTAAGGTGAAATTAAAACTGAACAAATTGAATTGTAATTGGTTCGGTTTGGTTCGAATTTGTGTTTTTTTATGTGTGTAACCGAAGCAAACCAAACCGATTAAAAACGGATTGGTTCGGTTCGGGTAATTGGGTACCCGATGAAATAGAAATTTATAGAAAAAATTTCTTAAAAATTCTGTAAGTACAATAAACATGTAACATTAATAGAAATAATTCAAACATGTTAAATACCAAATACATTAAAAACTAAACACATTAAAATCTAAATATATTAAACACTAAAGACATTAAAATCCAAACATATTAAAAGGTATAAATATATTTTAAATTTATATTTTTATTTAATTAATATATGGTCGGATCTACGGATTGGTTCGAATTTCGCACCCCTAAAATCGTTACCCGAACCAATTACTAAAGAGAGTTATTGGTTTGGTTCGGGTTGGACTCGATTACCCGTTGATTTCAGAATCAATTTAATTGGTTCGGTTCGAATTCGGACAGATAATTGGGTACCTGCGATACGTGCTCACCCTAATATATTGCTTTCTATTAAATACTTTTAGAAATATAAACGGATGACAATGAATAATAATAATAATAATAATAATAATAATAATAATAATAATAATAATAATAATAATAATAATAATAATAATAATAATAATAATAATAATAATATACATAAATTTCACTTTATATACATGACAAACTATGATCTGAACAAATATATTTATTTATTGGTTGATTTCAACAAGTTTAATGAGCAGAATTAAAGTAAATAGTATTATTTTAATATATATATTTTTTGTTTTAATCCTATATTTTGCTTAAATTTAAGGTAAAAAAGAAGAAGCCACTTTTTAGCTGGGGCCAAATGATTAACTGGAATTTAACCAAACACACCCCGCAAAGTCTATATTACGTATACTAAACGATTATGAATATTGATACTGTTTTTTGAATAGACTATTGCAGACTTTCATTTTGAAAACCTTTAACAAATGGATTAAATATATATGAATTGACATAATAATATATATTATAGTGTGTATGGTGTCCATAATTATGTTAGTTTTTTCTAAAATAAAAGAGCTCTGCATAATGAAACAAAAAAAAGATAAATCTAAATAAAAGAGTTCTTTTATTGTTAAAGTCATATTTTCTTATATTAAAAAATATTATTTTAATTAGATTAAAAAATTTTTGATAGATAACCGTTATAATTACTATAGTATAAACAGCGGCATAGC
Source organism: Arachis hypogaea (assembly GCF_003086295.3). NCBI lineage: Eukaryota > Viridiplantae > Streptophyta > Magnoliopsida > Fabales > Fabaceae > Arachis > Arachis hypogaea. Next base: position 6,560,287 of record NC_092038.1, read on the forward strand.
ATGTACTTTTATACTATACATGTATGTTAGATATGAGTATATATCAGACAATCATTTTTTCTCTAATTGTTTCTTATTTCGGATTAGGCCTAAGTTTACGGGACACAATTTGAAAGGCCTAAATAATTTGTCATAAAAACACGTGGAATAAAGGCCCAAGAAGCAAACATGAAACAGGATTTTGAGGAACTTAGAATCTTTTAAATTAAGGTTTAATTATTGCGTTAATATCTGAAATTTTATTAAGTTTATAATTAAATTTTTGTAATTATTTAATTAAAATTTTATATTATTTTTAATTTTATAGTTAATTTTTTTATGTTAAAAATATTAAAATTAAAAAAATATTTTTTTAAAAATATATGATAAAAAGTTAATTAATTTTTTAATTATAAATATTTTTAATTCAAAAAAATATTCTATTAATTCTAAAACTTTTTATTTTAATAAAAACCTAAGTAAAAAATTAAAAATAATATAAAAATTTAATAAAAAATATAAAACTAAGTTATAAATTTAATAAAATTAAAATGACCAATACAATAATTAAACATTAAATGAGTAATATCGTAGGTAAATTTTTAAAGATTGTGCCATCAAATAGATTTGTGCCCAAAAAAATTAAGGAGAAGTTTGACCCTAACCTCCTCTATTATAAGTCAAATAGATCTCTAACACTATTTGACATCGGTTAAGATTAATTGAGATATTTTTTTTTTTTTAAGACAATCAATAATTTTTATTCACCAATAAACGAAAAGAAAGATATTGTCTAAAGTGGAACGGTAAGAGCAAAAAGAAGGGGTTCTTCCAAAGGCTTCGCACGCAAGTGAGTAAAGCAATATTAAATTTTCAAATTGAAAAGGTAAAATAAGGGGAAAAGACTAAGCTATTCTTGAGAGCGCAGGAGATGGGCAAAAAGTTCTCGGTGAGTCCTAATGACATTAGCAGCAATCTCTTCTAGAGGAGTAGTACCAACACCTTACTCAAACACTCTTTAGTTTCAGTCGTTCTATATATGTCACAGTAAAATTGTTGTAGGAAGGACCTTACTACTTTCATTTGGTTGCTTATTTAAAAGGCTCATCGTTGAGCTCCACCAGTCGAATAAGGTGGGAGAATTAGAGAAAGGTTATGCTATATGAAAGTTAACAATTTGACATGTTCAGTTAAGTAATAGGTATCAGCTGCACGAAAATTTGATCTTTGTCTAGTGTGGACAATTTCGTCCTATTCGAAGTATTACCTCACCTTAAAATAATGACTCAAAGTAGCGTGTGAAACAATTCTAAATACATATCAAAGGTAAGAGAGAACTAGAGAAGATAAATAAGATCAGATGATCACAGTCACAATAACATATATAAATTGACGTAAGTATCAAAATGTCTTTATAGATACTTTGGATTAGCTATTTCATGTTTTGCAATTTGTTAGATTGATAGCAGAAGTATAAAATAGAATAATAAAAAAATTTGACAGAAAAATTATTTATTCTACTAACTCGATTATTTGTCTAAGTTTTACAAGAAAAGACTTTGGCCGTTGATATTTTGAGCTACAGATTCACAAAATTTTTTTGAAAAGAATTAGTTTCGTTTCGAGTTGAGTTGTTCACCTGATTTATATTAGTAGGTCGGATCAATATAAAAGACCGGATAATAAATAAATTGAAAATTATCAAACAAAATGATAATTTTAACATTTTATGTAAGAAAGATATTAAAATTGTATAACACTTATTTGTTACTTGTAAATATTTTTTGCAAGTGTGGTATGCATGGAGTATAGATGTTGGATAGGAGTGGACTATCCAGATATCTTAAAATTGATTACTTTGAAAGTTAGAGAACCATGTCTTTAAAAAAAAGTTGTGCAAATATTAGTTAATTGAATTCTTTTAAGTTATATAAAATATTTAGTTACATAGAAATAATATCATATCTCAAAATAAAATAATTAATAGATGTGGTAAATTGTGTTACTCGATTATTTTGTTATGTTAAAAAGTGATGTGATAGTTATATCATGTTATTAATGACTATACCAAAAATACATGCATTTTGAGTTGAGCTCATGTTAATAATAGATTGTGTTGCTCGATTATTTTATTGATCATGCTTTATCTTTGTCAATTGTAGCTCCACTTTAAGTGTTGAATTTAAAAAAAAAAAAAAAAACTCCCAACGAACACATACATACACACATGCTGTTATATTGACGTTCGTTTAATTTGCATGCTTGTGTTGATTAGTAGACAAAAGATGCGCAGACCACGGTGTGCTTGATAGAGAGCGAAAATTATTGAAAATGGAAATAAATATCTTTGTCTATGGTGAGATCTTTCCTTATTCTCTGTGGCCTGTAATCACTGTATCTTGTATTTTACTCCACGTTGCTTTTATCCCTGTTCGCAATTTAATTGAATGGTTCATTATCACTGTTAAACTTTTTCAGGTAAAGTTTAAAAATGTATCGTAACATTTTTCCAACTTTATTTACTTTTGGCTATTTACAATTATGTTTAATATATAATGTTAAAAATGCATTAATAATGAGCTAGTTGTGTAAATCATTTAAGTAACAAAATAATAAATATGATAAATATATTTATATATATTAAATAAAACTTTAACTTTTGTGTGCTTTTTGTACTTTTTAAGTGCTTAGTTCGAGTAAATTATTGGTATTTCATCGTTATAACTTGCTTTATATGTAGGAACTCAAACAAGAAAATTTATTTAGTAGATATATAATATATGATATAAATTTAATTTTGATAAATTATCAGTTAAAATAATTTTAGACGTCCGTCTAATTAGATAATATTATATTAATAAAAATAATTATTTCTAAAATTTATTGTATAAATAATCATTCATAAGAATATATATGATTAAATGAGAGTGTAAAATATTTTATACTATTTATATATTTAAATTAAATTCTACATAATATTTTATGTTTCAAGCATTTTTCTAAGGTATAATTAATCTGAATTCTTGGTAGAGTTTGTAATCAAAATTTAAGTGTTGAATCTAAGCTATAATTCGGTTAGAAGATTCTTCCAAGAGATCTTCAATAGTCGTTGCCAGTCGAAGGTGAGATGCGCATCATGTACCTACAAAAGAAACTTATATATGGTTAAACAGAACTTTCAAAAATTATCCAACTCATTTTTGTGTTGAGGTAAACGATTATTTACATAGCCATTTAGTAGATGAGCTAAGTTATTAGTATTTATGTAATCAGAATTTATTAATTAATAAATATTAAATAAGATAAATTTTAATTAATTTAAACTAATTTTTTTAATAAATATTTTTAGATATTAAATTAATTATTAATATATTCGTGTATAATATATATATAATTTAATATATTTTTAATATATATTTATATTTTAATATATATTTTATTTTAATAATTAATTTTAATAATTAATTTTAATATACAAATAACATGATTAATATCGATAATAATAGTTATTAAATTTGTGTTATTATTACGATTTTGATTATATTAAGACAAATAAAATTATATTTAATTCTTATAGTTATAGCATGACATAGTGAAATAATGCATATAGTGTAGATTTTATTACATTGTATATTATAAGCCGATATTATAAATATCTGCCAAGGTTAGTTGCATGATTCAACCAAGTCTAGCTAACTCAAAACAACAAACAACCACGTGTCCACGAAATTGAAACGTGGATGGGCGAAGGTTGTTCGTATTGATCCGCATATCTACCTAAACGGAAACGATTCTTTTAGGTATACAATCATTTTTTAAATAACGTGAATAATAAATTTTAAAATTAATTTAATAAAATAAAAAATACTTCATCTTCAATTTACTTTTTAAATTTAATTATTAAAATAATTATTTATATATCTAATAAATTAAATATTTATTCATTGTTAATTGTACATAAATAAATTGAATAAAAAAAAATTATTCAATTAAAAATAATCAACATAATAGTCAATTTTTCTATTAAATTGAACATCCAACATATTATTCATATTATTTAATATTCTCATTATTTTTCTATATTTTTCCAAACGAAAATAATTTGAGAACAATAAAAATTAATTTAAATTAGTTAAAAATTATTTTATTTTATAATTATAAATTATTTTTTAAATAAATATATAATATTAAATATAATAAATATATAATTTTAGATATTATATATATAAAATTATAAATATTAAAAAATAAAATAATTTTAAATTATTATCTATTTAATATTACTCATAACTAAATACATATAAATGTTATTCTTTTATTTTTGAAAATTTATATATTTTTAAAAAAATGATAAAAAATTATTAAAATTTATTATTTTTTTGTTATTATTTAACTATTAATTTAATTTTTTTAATTTAGCTTTTTTAGTTTAATAATTTAACAGTATACTTTATTTTATATTTAAATATTAATAATTCATTGATAATAAAAAATAATAAATTCTAATAATTTTTTTGTATTTTTTTATTTTTAATTTAACTAGAGCTAAGATGAAGGAAAGCAACATACATAAGATGATGAGTTGACGAAGACAATACTGTTGTCCGGATAAGCATACTTGTAAGTACAACCATATTTGAAGGAGCAAAATTATATACATGTCATGGAGAGTTGGCTCGGTATATTTTTTCCCGTAAAATGTTAACGTTTATTTGTGCAAGCAGAGCACTCATCAATACCACTTGTCACTAGCTTGTGCATGCAACTTAAAAACATATATAGTTGTGGAGTTGCAGATTTCTTGGTGGCATTCATGGTTAGGAATTGTGCCATTACCATACACGTAAAAATATATTGTCTTAAAGATAAAAAGGTCAAATAAAGGGGGTAATTATCAGTTTTAATTTATATTTTTTGGAAATTTTTTCTCTCATTATAGTTAAATATTTGTACAAAATATTGTTTTAATAAAAAAAACATAAATCACGGTAACATGTGGTTTAACTTTTAAAGTTTTAGTTATTAATCAAATTGCGATTCCGACATAAATTACTACTGCGATTTTGACTATTTAAGTTTTGATAATTATTAGGTCATGAAAATTATTTGAAATCTTAATGTAAGAAAGAAATGTTAAGGATGTAGATCTACAATGCACGGACACTGACATGGATACGAGACACAATATGATACGGGACACATCGACATGTGAATTTTAAAATTTTATATGATACGGAAACACACATACATATAAAATATAAAGTAGTTTTTAGATAAACCGTAATAATATTTTGATATTTTATTGATATTAAAATATAAATTAAAATTTTTAACTCTTTTTAATGTCTTATTTTAGTGATATCAAGTATTTAAAATTTTTTTGTTTTAATAAATAATAATATATACTATATCTAAATTTATTTTAAAAATATATATTAAGAATAAGACTGGACACACTGACACATGATGGTATTTAGGTGTGTCTAGACGTATGACAAAATTTTTTTATTTTTCAGTAAGATACAGATGAATACAACAAATACGCGTATCGAACGAGTATTATATTCAAAACGTGTCCAACATGCAAACACGACAACTCAGCAAAATGTGCATACTTCATAGATATAGACTATACATGAAACCAGATCCTAACTAGATAGCTATCAATTCATCAGCATATGTAAACTTGAATCTAACTTCTTGTATTACGTATGCGTCTACATATACTTATTTTAAAGAATTAAACGCTATTATAAATATGTGAAAAAAAATACATGAATTATTATATTTTTAATATAATTTTTTGCATAAATTTTTTAATTTTTTTATTTGTGCTATGTTAAATTTTTTATTTTGAACACGACAAATATCCAATTATAAATTTTAGTCATAAACGTATATCATGAAATTACTCATTTAAAAAAATTTGAATTGATTAAAAACATATAATTAATAATTATATCTGTAAGAAGATCCAATATCCATCTTCCAAGAACAATTAATAAACAAGGTAAGTACTACCCAAATGAGAATCTGCTTTGAACTCTCATCATAGAAGAAAACTTTACCTTGGATTTCATTTTCTTTATCTTAGAACGAAGTAAGCGTTAAAATTGGTGGTTCAACCGTTACTAATATGCCAATAGGAGCTAGTAACACAGCACGAGCAATGTGTATAGATTGACTAGATTCAACTGACCCATCATTGGTGACGCTTCTTAATAGGGTCACGGATTGCTTCTGGAATAGTCATAGAACTATAGAAGGATGGTTCATATATGTAAGAGAAATTTAATTTATCATGTGTTATGTCACTTTATTGGGGACCCTGACCCAGTGTTCTTGTTAGGATTGACATGAGCATATATATATATATATATATATATATATATATATATATGGAAAAAGTAGTAAACAACTCCTAATTAGCTAATTTTATATAAATATAATTAATATTTATTGATTTTATATTTTTTAAAATAAAATATAAATAATTATTAATTAATGATAATTTAAAAAATTATAATTACTAATTAATAACAAATTGACTGGTAATTAGCTGGTTAGATGTTAGTTATTTAGCGGAAATGCGGAATAGGAAGAAAAATATTAATTTCTTTGACAACACACAAAAAAAGAATAATGAAAAAAATAAAAATAAAAACAAAGGTGGCAAATTATGTTAATGATTCCTTTAGAATCCTACATGCATGACACCATTATATTCATCATATCTGAAGTCAACTTATTGAGAACACGTACGTCTCCTAGTTTGAAAGATTTTCCCAACGTCTTTTCAAAATTTCAATTAGCAAGAGAATAATAGAGATACAACAGGTTGCATTTTCTACAATGAATGAACAGTATCATAATTATAACAGTTATTTAACTATTCAAATGTTCCGAAAGTAGTGATAAGTCACAAATGTTCCAGCCAGCAACATCAGGCGTTAGCATTATACGAAAAAAAAAATAAAAAATAAAGTCAAGCAACATTATTTTCTTAATGAATATTATTTTACCGACTCTGCATAAAGAAATAATAGATTTTATTTAATTCTTCTTCTTCCATGTGTATGATAAAATAGTAGTTCCGATTATGAAGTCAACTTAAATAAATGGATACTAAACGACAAACCAACATATATACTGATAGAAGAGTGTTAGGGTCAGTAAATTTTGTGTTTTGTAATTATTAATTGGTCATCAATAATATTTTTAATAGTGTGAGATTATATCTAATAATAAAAAATTATTTACTTTTTTTTATGATTAAATGTTAGCTTCCAAAAATTTCAATTTCACACCATTAGATATAATCTCACACCATTAAAAATATTATTAATGGTCAATTAATTATTACAAAACACAAAAATTACTGACCGTAACACTCCTCTATCAGTATCATGAGAATACCGATATATATGAGACCAGCACCTTCAACTTCAACTTGTTACAGTAGTTCTCATAGTAATTTCCAGTAGCATCTGTGATGGAGATTGAAAACACAGAATTCCTTTTCCTTTAGTTAGCTAAGGTATAGCATTCAAGCTTCCAAAATCGCAGCTCTTGAGAGCAGAAAACAACGAGGGTTTCAGTTGAAATACCAATTAATTTTTAGCCTCTAAAACATTGTTATTCTGAAAAATAATTTCCTAAAAAATGTTTTGTTAAACAACTAATTTGATAGGATATATTAATTTGTCAAGGGTGATGAGTTTGGAAACTCTAATTTAATTTTGATGATGAACAAATATTATTAAAATAATTAATTACAAAATTATTAATTTGATTTTCATTTAACATATGTTAATTAATAATTTTGTGATGCAGGTTTTTAATATGGGCCGAAAATAAAAGAAAAATCATTGCAAGCCCAAGTGTTCTATAAGTACATTCAGCATTGATGCAAAAATGTTTTATTTGTTGTGGTTGAATTATTATTCTTGTTATTGGGCCAGATTGAGTTATTGTTACTACAATCCCAAATGAAAGCTTTCCTATTTGTTAAATACTTGATCCAAAAAATCAATCAGGAAAGCAAATGTTACTAGTTGGGCCAAAATGAACTCTATTGCACCAAGCCCAACATTATTGAATGTTTTCATGCTTTATCCGAATCCATGAAACAAGGAAAAAGTCTCAATGCTTCCAACGGATTCCATTTCACTTTTTGGAAGGATTTGAAATTTAATTCACTAGCATGGGGAACATGAGAGAGAACTTGACCTTGATTTGATGGGAATCATTATGATTAATGCTACACGCTAAACCACTAGGGAAGTAAAAACACTTTTTCACTTGAATTGATAAACTCATTTAGTTACTTTCCTTCCAAGTTGTTTATTCTCTCTCATCTCTTTCTTCTTTCTTCGGTCCTTGTCCAGGAAGCTATGGACACTATGTTCAGCTACCAAAAAGAAAAAGAAGAAGCTGCATGCTTCAATGCCATCAAGTTAATGATGGCAAGAAAAAGAAAACTAAAAGTATGTTGTGGATGAGATAATCACCAAATGTGGTAAGATTTGGTGAGGTAATCTCGGATCATTCATACTCAAAAAGAAGGAAGAAGATTCGGCCAGCAAGGGAGATTCTTGAGGCATGGCTTGTCTTTGATTCTGCTCAACCACCACAGGAAGTAGCTAGAGTGGCGAAGTGATGGTTGAGGCAGAGATTGAAGCAGATGAAGTCATCATCATCATAAAGCATCAAGGGCCAGAAATTCATCTTGGAGAGCAAGCCAAGGATGGAGAGCTCGGATTGATGAAGAGTGATGATCAAGAAAGAACCAGAGGTAATTGCATGTTGGGTTTTGCAGGGTTATCTCTTCTCTCTCTATGTGGCCGAACCGGTTCTGTTTCTTGAAGGAGGAAGAAGTTGGTTTAGGTGTTGGCTTCAAGTGTGGAGGCTTCCCTCTTCTTTAAAAAGAGAGAACAGCCACTGTTTGGAGCAAGGAGAAAATTTGAGAGTGCAAGGCACAGAGTTCTCAGAGCTACATGAGCTAACAGATTTTTCTTCTCCTTCAATGTATTCTGTTTAGTATTTTTCTGTTTAATTTTGTCATGTCTTGAGTCTCATGGAAAAAAGGCAAACAGTGAGGTTTGTATAAAAAAGCCATAGAGCGGAAAAAGGCAGAGAGTGCAAAATTAAAAGAAAAAGCCATAGATGTCTTAGAGTTCTTTTGTACATCTGTGTTGTGTTTCATGATTCTATGGGAATCCCCTTGTAAGTTGGGTTAGCACTTTACAATTTGTAATCTGGATGATTATAGTGAAATTCCATCATTGTTGTGATGGAGACTGGATGTAGGCTGCACTGCACTTAGCAGCTGAACCAGGATATATCTGGGTGTAATCTTCCCTCTCTCTCTCTTCCTACTTCAATTCTGTTTTTACTGTTCAGATGAAAAATAAAAAATGTCTCATGTCAAGTGACGAGACAAAATGAAAATGTCTCGTGGCTAGGGACGAGCTAAAAACAGAAAAGTTTCTTCTAAGTTTAGCAAGTGTTAGCAAGCAAAAAGGGGGCTAAGATTCAACCCCCCCTTCTCTTAGCCACTGAAACCATCAATTGGTATCAGAGCTTGGTCTCAAAGAGATCAAGCTTTGCAGCTTGGAGTAAAGATCCTCATGGCGGAAAACAGTGGCGTAAATGTGGTGTCCTATAATCTGACCGAAGGACAATCAAGCAACAGACCTCCTCTTTTCAATGGGAAAAATTATACTTATTGGAAGGAGAGGATGAAGATATTTGTACAAGCAGTGGATTACAGACTTTGGAAGATTATCCTGGAAGGGCCTCAATTTTCAACTACCACAAATGCTGAAGGAGTGGTCACCCTCAAACCAGAAGCAAGATGGACCGAGGAAGATAGGAAGAAGGTTGAGTTAAATGCCAAGACAGTAAACCTGCTCAACTGTGCTATCAGCTTTGAAGAGTACCAACGGGTATCACGATGCACAACGACAAAGGAAATCTGGGACAAGCTACAAATCACTCATGAAGGAACCACCATTGTAAAGAAAACTCGGACAGACATGTTGAACAGAGAATATGAAATGTTTGCAATGAAGGAATGAGAGTCCATTGATGAACTGTTCGAGCGGTTCAACACTATCATTGTTGGCTTAGATGCTCTGGGAATTACATATTCTGATTCTGTGCTTGTGACAAGAGTGCTGAGATGTCTCACTAAAGAGTGGGAAACAAAAGCCTTAATTATTTCTGAAAGCAGTAATCTTGATTCCATGACACTTGATGATTTGAGAGGAAATCTTCTTGCTTTTGAAAACACTTATTTGAAAAAAGAATCAAAAAAGAAAGGAATTGCATTTTCTTCTGTCACTAACCCTCTGGATGATGAATCCAGTGATAACTCATCTGAAAGTGAATTTGTGTTGTTTGCCAAAAAATTCAGGAAAATGATGAAGCACAAAAGCAAAGGCGACAGCTCAAGGAAAATGAAGAAAGACCTTAGCAAAGTTACTTGTTTCAACTGCAAGGAAAAGGGGCATTACAAATCTGATTGTCCCAAGTTAAAAAGGGAGGAGAAGAGAAAAGGAGGAAAGAAGAAAGGTCTTATGGCTTCATGGGAAGACTTAGAAAATGACTCGGACAGTGATGAAGAATCTGAGACTAAGTCACAGCCTTGTCTCATGGCAGATAATGTAGATCAGGTATTTTTTCAAAACCCAGACACTGAAGACCTTCATCTCATGATAGATCACCTCTCTGAAAAAATAAGATGTTTTCTGACTGATAATCAAGATCTTGAACAACAAATTTTCATTCTTAAAGCTGAAAATGATTTTCTCAAAGAAAAACTAAGGGAGGCCGAAACTACTTATGATCTTGTTGAAGAAAATAAGCAGTTAAGAGCCCAAATTAGAAGCTGTGAAAGTGACCATTCTGTCCTTACATATGTAGACTGCTTTAAAAGAAATGAAGAGTTGCTTGAAGAGGTTAAAAGGCTTAAGGAAGACTTAGCCAAGTTTACACAAAGTTCTGAAAATCTTAATCAAATTTTGGCCAGTCAAAAACCTCTTTATGATAAAGCTGGATTAGGATTTTATAAAACTGATGAGAAACCATCTTTTAAAGATAAACATTCTTCATCCAATGACACAAGGTTTCAAGATCCCACCTACTTTAACAAAACAGCAACTCCAAAATTTTGTAGATTGTGTAATCGTAGTGGTCATTTTCCAGTTCAATGTTTCTTTGGTGAAAGAATGATTGGTAATAAAGTTTACAAAGTTGTTTTTTATTACAATGATTTGGGACATAGGAGATGGTTTAACGTGAAAGGATCCAAGAAAATTTGGATACCTAAGGTCACTTGAGCTTATTTTGTAGGTATGCCTAGCATCCAAGAAGAAAGAAAATATGTGGTACATGGATAGCGGATGCTCTAGGCATATGACCGGAAAGACAACCTTCTTCATAAAGCTTGATGAATATGATGGAGGACTTGTCACTTTCGGTGATGATGCAAAAGGAAAAATAGTGGTTGTTGGAAAAGTGGGTAAAAATCTCTCATCTTGTATAAATGATGTCCTTCTTGTACATGGCTTGAAGCATAATTTACTTAGTGTTAGTCAATTATGTGATTTGGGTTTTGAAGTTATTTTTAAGAAGTTTGTTTGCTTAGTTGTTTGTGAGAAAACTGGAGATGTTTTATTTGAAGCTAAAAGATGCAACAATGTATATGAATTAACTCTTGAGGATTTGAAGGAACAAAATGTAACATGCTTTACCTCTCTTGAATCTGAAAAATGGCTTTGGCATAGAAAGTTGGGACATGCTAGCATGTACCAAATTTCTAAGCTAGTCAAAAATAATTTGGTTAGAGGAATTCCAAACATCAAGTTTGATAAGGATCTTACTTGTGATGCTTGCCAATTGGGCAAACAAGTAAAATCCTCTTTTAAAATAAAAGATGGAATCTCAACCAAAAGGCCATTGGAGATGTTACATATTGATCTTTTTGGTCCTACTAAAACTCAAAGTTTAGGAGGTAAACACTATGGTCTTGTGGTGGTTGATGATTACTCTAGATTTGGTTGGGTACTTTTCCTTGCTCATAAGAATGATGCATTTTATGCTTTCTCCACCCTTTGCAAGAAAATTCAAAACGAAAAGGATTTGAAAATTGCCCATTTGAGAAGTGATCACGGAAGAGAATTTGAAAATCAAGACTTTGAAAAATTATGTGATGACTTAGGGATTTCTCATAATTTCTCATGTCCTAGAACCCCCCAACAAAATGGGGTGGTTGAAAGAAGGAATCGAAGCCTTCAAGAAATGACTAGGGCCATGCTATGTGAGAATGAAATTCCTAAATTTTTATGGGCTGAAGCTATGAACACAGCATGTTATAGTTTGAATAGAACAATCATTAGAAAAGGGTTAAAGAAAACTCCTTATGAGCTATGGAAAGGAACCCCTCCAAATCTTAAGTACTTCCATGTTTTTGGATGCAAATGCTTTGTTCTTAACAATAAGGAAAACCTTGGAAAATTTGATCCAAAATCATATGAAGGAATATTTGTTGGATATTCCATCACAAGCAAGGCCTATAGAGTTTATCTCAAAGAATATAGAACCATAGAGGAATCCATACATGTTACTTTTTGTGATTCTAACTTAATTCCCAGTACTGTGAAGGATAATGATTCAGATTGTAAAGAAGATGGAACAAATAAAGAAAATCCTAAATCTGTGCAAAATGAAGAATCTGTCAGCCCAGTTTTGTCTCGTCAGATTGGAGGAGATATTTCCATTTTGTCTCTTGAGGAGGCACGAGCAACTGAAACAGTGAGACCACCAGAAGTTCATCAAATTTCTACACCTGTCCGAAAGCCTAGAGAATGGAAGTCTATGAGGGATTATCCTCATGACTTCATCATTGGTGATCCCTCTCAAGGAATAACAACAAGATCCTCCACCAAAAGGCAAACCGAACCTAGCAACTTTGCTCTCTTGTCACAAATGGAGCCCAAAAATGTCAAACAAGCTCTTGAAGATCCATCATGGGTCAAGGCCATGCAAGAGGAGCTTGCTCAATTTGACAAAAATGAGGTTTGGAAACTAGTACCTCATCCGAATGGTAAGAAGGTAACGGGTACTAAGTGGGTGTTTAAAAATAAACTTGGTGAGGATGGACAAGTTGTTCGTAACAAGGCTAGATTAGTGGCCCAAGGTTACGATCAAGAAGAGGGAATAGATTTTGATGAGTCTTTTGCTCCGGTAGCTAGAATGGAAGCAATTAGGTTGCTTCTTGCCTATGCTGCCCATAAGGGTTTCAAAATGTTTCAAATGGATGTTAAATGTGCTTTCCTTAATGGCTTTATTGATAGAGAAGTGTATGTGGCCCAACCCCACGGTTTTGAACATAAAGATTTTCCAAATCATGTTTTCAAACTTTCAAAGGCTCTTTATGGCCTTAGACAAGCTCCAAGAGCTTGGTATGAAAGGCTTAGTGCCTTCCTATTAGAAAATTATTTTCAAAGGGGAACCACCGACACTACTTTGTTCATTAAAGTTTCTAATGATGACATCCTTCTTGTTCAAGTTTATGTGGATGATATTGTGTTTGGATCAGCCAATGAGTCCTTGTGTGAAGAGTTTGGAAAACTCATGACTAGTGAGTTTGAAATGAGTTTAATGGGAGAGCTAACTTTCTTTCTTGGCCTCCAAATTAAGCAAACTCCTAGTGGTACTTTTATTCACCAAGGCAAGTATGCAAAAGAATTGATAAAGAAATTTGGCTTAGAGAATTCCAAACCAATGGGAACACCAATTCATCCTAACACTAAACTTGAAAAGGATGATGATGGCCAAAATGTGGATGAGACACGTTATAGGGGAATGATTGGTTCATTAATGTATCTTACATCCTCTAGACCAAATATTGTTCAAAGTGTGGGTGTATGTTCAAGATTTCAATCTCACCCAAAAGAATCCCATTTATCGGCCGTTAAACGCATCATTAGATATATTAAGGGAACACATGATTATGGCTTGTGGTTTCCAAAATCTGATGATTTTTGTGCAGTAGGGTTTTGTGATGCAAATTATGCAGGAGATCGAGTGGATAGAAGGAGCACCTCGGGCATGTGTTGCTTCCTTGGAAGCTCACTCAACATGTGGTCAAGTAAGAAACAAGCCACAGTGGCTCTATCCATAGCTGAAGTTGAATATATATCCGTATCTGCTTGTTGTTCACAATTAATTTGGTTAAAAACTCAATTGGAAGATTACAAATTAAAAATCAATAGCATACCCTTATTTTGTGACAACATGAGTGCAATAAATATTTCCAAAAATCATGTTCTGCACTCAAGAACAAAGCACATTGAAATCAAATTTCATTTTATTAGAGAACATGTGCAAAAGGGTACTATTGATATTCAATTTGTAAAATCTGAAGAACAACTTACTGATATTTTTACAAAACCCCTTTGTGAAGATAGATTCTGTTTGTTAAGGAAAAGTTTGGGAATGTTTGATTTAAATCATGTTGAAAAATTGTGAAATTCTGATTCTGTCCAGGTTTATCTCGTAGGAATGGACGAGATAAAAACAAGGCATGCTGAAGGAGATATGATTAAGGGGGAGGCTGCGCAGACTTTGCCTCTGATGAGCCCCACAAAATCTAGTTTGACCCCTCATTGATTTTTATTGATCCCTCATTTTATGATGATCAAAATATTTTTGATTGTCATTTCAAATCTCATTGGAAGTGGTTATTGTCAAATCAAATCCCTCTCTACATCTAATCCCTTGATTATAGGAAACCACCTTTTTCAAAACCCCTTGGTTAATAACCGCGCCATTATGGTTATTAACTTCCCCATCATCTCTCTCCAATCCACATTAATTGCCCCACTAACCTCCTTCTCTCCTCACTCTCTTTCGACACTCCCTTTCATATTCAACTTCCCCATTCATCCTACCATGAAAAAAAAACGGCACACAAGAGAAGTGGCCGAACCACCATTCCAAAAAGCCCACCGTTTTCATCACCTCAAACTCATACACATATCCATCTTCATTCTACCTCCTCTTCTACTCAATCACCTCCTTCCAAAAGGACCGAAACCATGCGCCGCAAGGTCATCGCTCACAAATCTTCAGGGAGAGGAAAGAACAAGGAACCTAGTGTTCAAGAAGAAGAAGAAGAATCACATACCTCACCACCACCATCACCGCCGAAAAGACCCACTCCACACACAAAAAGCTCTCAGAAAAGGCCGAAAAGCTTTGTTCTGCATGATACAAGAGAACCTGCAAATTTGGAGTCGCTCGATTTCAAGAACAAATTTCACAAAACTCATTCTCACTTTGATCCCTCTCGGTTCTACTCATGTGCTTTCTATGAATTTCACAAGGAAGTGTTGCTGAAACGTCCTCTCTGCCTTTCTTACTTGGTAAATCTTGAGAAACTGGCCACCAAAGGAATCAACTTTACTTCTATGTTTGATACTCTGAAGTGGACTCCACTGATTCACATTCAGAAATTTATTTACCCGGGGCTAGTCCGGGAATTCTATGCAAACATGCGTTTGATTGATGGCTCAATTTACTCTTACGTCAAACGTGTTTACATGACCCTCAATCCTCAAACCATAGGCGCTGCTCTTGGATATGAAGATGAAGGGCCAAAAGTGTACATGGTTGATAAGTGGGACGATCAAGTTGGCATTGCACAGCAAACTGTCTTGCAACACATTTGTGTCAATCTCTCTGGTTTGGATGGATTAATTCCAACTCATCGAGCATTCGGCCCTGAGAACTCTCTGTTGCACCGTATTATCACTCACATTCTCACTCCACAAGGCGGTTCTCACCGCAGAGTAACAGTTTCTGATTCTATCATTTTATTTGCTCTTCTTACTTCTTCCCAAATTTCATTTGCTTATATTATGATACGTCATATGTGGGAAGCAGCGAAAAGTACCAAAAAGGCTAATCTTCCTTATGGCATGTTCCTCACATGTATATTTGAGTATTTTAAGGTTGATTTGACTAATGAATCTGTTGAGAACAAGGTTTCAATGATTAAAGGAGGAGGAATTTCGGGCAAGAAAGGCAAGAAATCTGTCCCTTCTGAACCATCTCTCAGTGATACGGAGAGCCATCCTGAACTCTCAAATGTTACTGCATCAATTCGGGAGGTTCTCAATGAGATGCGCAACATGTCCAAGTTAATGTTCAAATCCCACAAGACTGCCAGGAAATTGGAATATGAACAGGAGAGGGCTTGGAAGAAATGTCATGACAAAGTTGGCTTCATGATTAAGAGCTTTGATGATGAAATGGGAACAGAGGATTACGAAGCTGATTCTGGTTCAGAATTCAATCTTTCTGATGAATGATGTTTGTTTGCTTACTTTTATTTGATATTGGCTCCATTTGACTCAATCTGTTTTTTGTATGAGCATGACTTGATACTCACTGCTCTGTGATACTTTGATACACTCTTGTTACTTTGTTATGGATATTTTGTTGTGTTCTTCATATTTTGTACAGGTGCCCCTTGATGACAAAAGGGGGAGGAAAATTAGTCTCCAAAATTGAAATTGAAACTAATGAAAAACAGGGGAGGAACTGATGAAACAGGGGATGAAATTTTCAATTGAAAATTTATGATCACCCTTGTTTAGAGAATGCATGTTGATAGTGCATTTGTTTCACTATGGTTATTGCTGCTGAAAATGCATTTGGCATTTAGTAGTTTATGATGCTATTTGACAAATATATTATTCTGATTATATGAATGTCTGGATGTTGATTTATCTTGATGAACATACTTTTATTAAAAAAAAAGGAATATTCTTATTCATCTTGGTAAATATGTTGGTTTGAAAACTTATTTTTGGCAGTTCCTTTAAACTGTGATATCTAACAGCTGCCATGTTTTGATCATGCGTGATTCAAAAACATTTTCCTCACTTGAATGATATGGCTCTGATATTTTGACTGAAAAATAATTTTTGAACAACATTGTTTTGGTGCTTAGTTGATGTGTGTAAAAGATTGAGCAGATAATCAATGTGCTGATAACAAATGAGTTTTGTATATCACCAAACTCTGCCCATAAATCAAGCATTCAACATTTCAAAATTAATATGCTGAATAACATTGTTACTTGAAGCTTGATTTAAAATTGTTACAGGTATAGAGCTTCCCTTGGTAAAGATGGCATATATTAAGGGGGAGCCATGTGACAATTAGAAAGGGGAAGAAATTCAAATTCAAAGGGAGTATTCTTTACTCAATCTTTAAATTTTTTTCCATTTCAATTTTAATAATGTTTGTCATCAAGGGGGAGATTGATGAGTTTGGAAAATTCTAATTTAATTTTGATAATGAACAAATATTATTAAAATAATTAATTACAAAATTATTAATTTGATTTTCATTTAACATATGTTAATTAATAATTTTGTGATGCAGATTTTTAATATGGGCCGAAAATAAAAGAAAAATCATTGCAAGCCCAAGTGTTCTATAAGTACATTCAGCATTGATGCAAAAATATTTTATTTGTTGTGGCTGAATTATTATTCTTGTTATTGGGCCAGATTGAGTTATTGTTACTACAATCCCAAATGAAAGCTTTCCTATTTGTTTAATACTTGATCCAAAAAATCAATCAGGAAAGCAAATGTTACTAGTTGGGCCAAAATGAACTCTATTGCTACCAAGCCCAACATTATTGAATGTTTCCATGCTTTATCCGAATCCATGAAACAAGGAAAAAGTCTCAATGCTTCCAACGGATTCCATTTCGCTCTTTGGAAGGATTTGAAATTTAATTCACTAGCATGGGGAACATGAGAGAGAATTTGACCTTGATTTGATGGGAATCATTATGATTAATGCTACACGCTAAACCACTAGGGAAGTAAAAATACTTTTTCACTTGAATTGATAAACTCATTTAATTACTTTCCTTCCAAGTTGTTTATTCTCTCGCATCGCTTTCTTCTTTCTTCGGTCCTTGTCTAGGAAGCTATGGACACTATGTTCAGCTACCAAAAAGAAAAAGAAGAAGTTGCATGCTTCAATGCCATCAAGTTAATGATGGCAAGAAAAAAAAACCAAAAGTATGTTGTGGATGAGATAATCACCAAATGTGGTAAGATTTGGTGAGGTAATCTCGGATCCTTCATACTCAAAAAGAAGGAAGAAGATTCGGCCAGCAAGGGAGATTCTTGAGGCATGACTTGTCTTTGATTCTGCTCAACCACCATAGGAAGTAGCTAGAGTGGCGAAGTGATGGTTGAGGCAGAGATTGAAGCAGATGAAGTCATCATCATCATAAAGCATCAAGGGCCAGAAATTCATCTTGGAGAGCAAGCCAAGGATGGAGAGCTCGGATTGATGAAGAGTGATGATCAAGAAAGAACCAGAGGTAATTGCATGTTGGGTTTTGCAGGGTTATCTCTTCTCTCTCTATGTGGCCGAACCGGTTCTGTTTCTTGAAGGAGAAAGAAGTTGGTTTAGGTGTTGGCTTCAAGTGTGGAGGCTTCCCTCTTCTTTAAAAAGAGAGAACAGCCACTGTTTGGAGCAAGGAGAAAATTTGAGAGTGCAAGGCACAGAGTTCTCAGAGCTACCTGAGCTAACAGATTTTTCTTCTCCTTCAATGTATTCTGTTTAGTATTTTTCTGTTTAATTTTGTCATGTCTTGAGTCTCATGGAAAAAAGGCAAACAGTGAGGTTTGTATAAAAAAGCCATAGAGCGGAAAAAGGCAGAGAGTGCAAAATTAAAAGAAAAAGCCATAGATGTCTTAGAGTTCCTTTGTACATCTGTGTTGTGTTTCATAATTCTGTGGGAATCCCCTTGTAAGTTGGGTTAGCACTTTACAATTTGTAATCTGGATGATTATAGTGAAATTCCATCATTGTTGTGATGGAGACTGGATGTAGGCTGCACTGCACTTAGCAGGTGAACCAGGATATATATCTGGGTGTAATCTTCCCTCTCTCTCTTCCTACTTCAATTCTGTTTTTACTGTTCAGATGAAAAATAAAAAATGTCTCATGTCAAGTGACGAGACAAAATGAAAATGTCTCGTGGCTAGGGACGAGCTAAAAACAGAAAAGTTTCTTATAAGTTTAGCAAGTGTTAGCAAGCAAAAAGGGGGCTAAGATTCAACCCCCCCTTCTCTTAGCCACTGAAACCATCAAAGGGCTTATTTGTCGATTAAATTGTCTAACAAAAACAAAACTTACAAGGATATGATATTAAAAGGTCTCAAAATTATATTATAAAAAAATGGTTCATGGAAAAGAAATAATCAAAATTCTAAAAAAATAATTATTCCAAATCTTAATTTATCAAAATATTTTATTTAAATATTTTTTTAATGGATTGTTACTTTCACATTCATCAATAATTATCTCACTTTTTAACTGACTATTACCCCATCTTCATTAACAATACGCCGATATCACTCACCCTTAATAAAAATAATCACTCACTTAAAAATAAAAGGGTAAAGTATACTTTTTGTCCCTGAAGTTTACTAAAAGTTTCAAAATTACCCCTAAGTTTCAATTTGTTTCAATTTTATCCCAGAAGTTTTCGAATTGCATCAATTTTATCCTTTAAGTTGACGCCGTTTAAATTAGTAACAGACGTTAGTGATATGGCAAAGTGAAGCATGTGATGTGGCAAGAAAGGTGAAACCCCCAAAATACCCATGGCTGAGTAATCCCAGTAAACGAATTGGCTTCCTTGTTCAAACATAAGCCTTTTATCTTCCCTGTGGCACGAAGGAACACAGCCAGGAAAACAGAATCAGTCGAAGAAGCTTGCTGGGTGGTCAGACGACGCACCGTTTTCTTGAGTCTGCCGCGACGAGGGGCAGGACGGCGCATGCTGCGACGCCGTCGAGACTGAGGGAGGAGTCTGGGATAGCATTCAGTCATCAACAATTCAGTCTGGGGTAGCGCCATTCTGATCAACGTTTCCGACGAGGTAGGCCATGATTCTGATCAATCTTGCTACTGCATGTTTGAACAATTAGGATTTAGGGTTTTTCTTTATCAGTCTTGATTGCTATTAGGGTTCTATTACATTCAGGGATTGAGGGATTTCTGTTGAGTTTTTGTGAAAAATATAACTTTTACGTGGTCTATATTTTCGAACTATTAGTTACTCTCTTTTTTGGTCTGAAAATGTTTTTATAACGGCAGGATGGATGATTTCAGTGTTAGAGTTCATCACAGGGGTAGGTTTTGTAGTGATAAGGGTAAAACTGAGTATGTTGATGGTGAGGTGACAACGGTTGACTGGTGTGACAGAGATAGATGGAGTGTTATAGAGGCTTATGATGTGGTTGGAAAACTTGGGTACATTGCTGAGAACATTGGGGTACTGTGGTATAAAGATACTGAATTAGGATTAGAAGGATTGAAGTTGTTGAAAGGTGATGAAGAAGCAATGGAAATGGCAAATATAGGAGTTGAAAAAAAGGTGGTTGATTTGTATGTGGTGCATAAGGCTTCAATCCCTGATGATTTTTATTACGACATTGGGTATTTAGATGTTGGGGGTGGCAGCAAGGTTGTTGAGGAAGAGTGTGTGGATGCTGATAGTGGGCCAAGTGATAATAGACAGGCCCAAAATATTGAAGTAGAAGCCCAATGTGAAGGGGTGGATATGGAGGCCCAAATGCAGGGATTAGTTGATGTCCATTTAAATGCTGAAGAAGTGCTACAGAATGTTGGTGATGGGGACAATAGTGAAGAAGAGGATGACTCTGATGACCCAGATTATGAGGCTGATTCTGATCTTCATTTTAGTGATAGTGAAGATGATTATTGTGGTGATGATGGGCTGTTTGATGTTGATATAACTCTTGGAGAGATGCATCAAGATATAAGAAAGTCTAAAAAAAGTAAGAGTGTTGTAGACAAGTTAAAGAAAACTCAAAAGGTGTCTGTTGGAAAGAGAAAGAGCTCTCGTTTAAGCGATGATGAAGGTTTGAACAGTGATGAGTTGGAGGAGGTATCGAGTGAGGATGACGAAGCCAGCAAGAAGAAATTTCCCGTTCACAAGGAGTTGAAGGATATGAGCATGTATAAGTGGGAGTCTGGAACTCTCTATGCAACAAGAGAGGAGTTCAAGAAAGCTGTGACATCATATGCTGTTCATACTGGGAGAAACATAAAATTTCCAGTGGTGGACAATGTCCGGGTGAGGGCTAAGTGTGGAGATGGGTGTGAATGGTTTGCATATGCGGTGAAGATGGCCAATGAAGATAGTTGGCAGCTAAGAACTGTTAATGATCATCATTCTTGTAACACTGTATTTGACATAAAAGTGATGAAGTCGAAGTGGCTGGCGAAGGTCTTCAGGAGGAAAGTAGAAGAGAATCCGAAGTTGAAGCTGGGCACCATACAAAGTAGGACCCTTAGGAAGTGGAATGTGCAGATTTCAAGAGCAAAGGCATTTCGGGCCAAGCAGATTGCACTGGTTGATATTAATGGAACGTTTAGGGAGCAGTATAGAAGACTTTATGACTATTGCCATGAGTTGCTGCGCACGAATCCTGGTTCATCTGTGGGAGAGAACTATTCATCCAGATGTGGTTCCTCCACCACACAGAGTGCCAATTGGGAGGCCTAAGAAGAAAAGAGCAAGAGGGGAGGGTGAAGAACCACACGGCTCAAGCACTTCTAGGCTGGGGTTACAACAAAAATGCTCTCATTGTCTAAAATTGGGTCACAACAAGCGAGGTTGCCCTCTTAGAAGACCAACCGTAAGTACTTGTCTATTGTTCCCTTTTCCATACATAAGACTGTTTCTAATGCTATTTACCTTTTTTAAACTGTAACTGGCTATTTTTTGTTCATGTCCATCATAGGAAACTACTGCTGCTACATCGTCGGCCCAAAACAATAATGCTGGAACTGCTACATCATCACCATCCCAGCACAGCACTGCTAAGAAAGCTGGATCTACTGGCTCGGCGCATAAGAGGACCAGGTTGGCCAATGTTGCAGCAAGGCCTAATACCCAACCAACTGCACACAAAAAATTCCAGCCACCAAGACCAACTAGAATCCTTAGGAGCAACTCCACTTCAACTGCACATGGACAACCCTCATCACAAGGGAGTCAAACTCAGAGTACTCTCACAGGGTCTTAGTTGTGTCAAATCTTGTAATTGGTGTTTCTTTTGAAAGCTTGAACAATGTTGGCATTTTGTATTATGACTTATGACCTATGACTCCAACTCTTTCTTTGTTGCTGAATTATTTTGCTTACGAATTATGTAATTCAGTTTTTACTTTGATTATGACTTATGTTAATTGGAGATTATGTAATTCAGTTTTTACTTTGGTTGACTTATGTTAATTGGAGATTATGTTGATTAACAACTTATGTTATTTTGCTTATGATTAACAACTTATGTCATGCAAATTTTAATTAGAGTTTGTCTTTGTCACAACAGGTTTTTAATGCCAATTTTAGTGCCAAACTATTTTAATCTTTTTAGGGATACTTTTGAAACATAAATTAAACTTCAAGGACAACAACATTAACAAGTTTTCGATTTGAGTACAGTTTCATAACTGTTTACAAACAGCCATCCTATTCTTACTCTGCTATTTTCATCTGTCCCAAACGCATTAGTACCCTAACCTCAAATGGGTTCCATTCTTCACCCACAGATAAACCATTAGAATCACCATAAACCAACCCAACACACCAAAAATTATAGCCACCAACAGTTTGCATTTGGCATAAACTAATTTAGCCTTCAAGGTGGAAATCTTCATCTTCAACCTTGCAACCTCAGCCTCTTCTATCTCTGCAATTCCATCCGCCCAGGAAAAAAATGTGCACTCCTTCCCAATCTGCAACATAAACAAAAAAAAAAAAAAGAAATTGAAGATACTCAGGAAGACATCAAAATGAGAAAGCACTCAAACTTACATCAAAGTATACACAGCCCCAAAATCTCCGGCCGGGATTGTCTGGTGTCTTCGACCATCTCAGTACAGGGGGTTCACCACAGTTGCACGTCAGCGTTCGTCGTCGCCGACTACTTTTTTGTGATGATACAGAGCCTTGGGAAGCCATTCCTTAGGGTTTCTGATTCTTACAGAGAATGAAGAAGACGAAGACGCAGACGTAAATGAAGAAGTTAATTTTAGGGTTTCATGATGGGATTTTTACCTATTTTATTTTTTTAATATAAATTTTTAAACAAAAATTAAAAATTATTTAAAAAAACGTTTTACAAATGAGTCACACACATAGTTGCCACATGGAACTCCTTGTTGCCACGTCATTAACGTCTGTTAGTGATTTCAACGCTGTTAACGTTCAGGGGTAAAATTGATGCAATTCGAAAACTTTTGGGATAAAATTGAAACAAATTGAAACTTAGGGATAATTTTAAAACTTTTAGTAAACTTCAGGGACAAAAAGTATACTTTACCCAAAATAAAAATAATCATCTATATACATAATGAATTAAATATTCAATTTATTTTAATTATATATAACTAATTAATCCAATTCAATCAAAATAATTATCCATATAAAAATTAAAATAATTATTCATATAACTACTAACCATTCTAAACTAGCTATTGATGTAGGATTACGGATAATGGTTACGGTATTAAAAGTTTTACGTACCTCAGTCGCACACACTGAAATGCAATAATAATAACCCTCCCTCTATTTCTTCGCCGAATCCATTTGCAACCACAACCATCTCCATTATTCATTCAGAGGGGTAGCATTACGTTGCTGCTGGTGTTATTCTTGGAAATCCAATCAATACACTGACATTGGTCGTAAATTGACAAGTATGATAGCAAGAGAAGGAAAACGAAGTGGCGTTGACGCTAAGATTGAAGAAGTTGTTGGAGTGTGGCGGTGGTGCGTCAACGGAATCTGCTGCGGTGGTGACTGGGATTCTTGCCGGCCGGAGGTTGCCAGGGCGCCGGAGGAAACGTGCCAAGAAGAGGGGGATCGGAGGTCACGGGAATGCGGAATAACAAGGGGCACAATTTGAGGTGGCAGTGGTGTGTGTGTGCGGGGGACCGCGGCAGCATCGGTGGGAGACAATGCGGACGTTGAAATTTTCTGCCGGGAGCGGTGGTCGCAACGGCACAGATGAGGCTCGGCGGCAAGAGGGAATACCAGAGATTAGGAAGAAACAAAAGTATAAAGAGTAACTGTCTAAAGTGGAAATGAAAATCTTAATTTTTAAAATTTTAAAATTTTATAATTAGATAATTAATTTAAAAATCTAAATTTTAATTATAACTGATTTTAAATCATTATTCACATGGTTCATTCAAGTCATTATTTTTCCATATTTTCTCAACGTTTTATTAGGGTGTTTTGTAGGTACCTTTTTCTGGCTTGATCTTGCAGCTGTATGAAGTTACTAGTTCCCTTATCACAACAAGGTTGGAAATTGGAAGATCGAAAATATAATACACCGAACAGATACCACGACAGAACAGAAAAAAAAAAAAAAGGTTTCTAAGTGCTAATCAATGGTCATACAAAAGTCCTTTTGGTAGCACCACCACTTAATCCTTCAACCCATGTAACAATTACAGAACCAAAAGAATAAACCAAAAAAGAGTAGAATAATTGGCAAGAATTCAGATAATGCAGAAGAATAAGAATATGAGAATAAAGAATAGAAGTTAACCAAAAAATAAAAATGTGTATTAGAGCAATATTCCCTTTCAAGTAGGGAATTGACTCCTCTCAATTACAATGTGTATACCGTACATGCCTTTTAATACTGTGCTCCTTCCCTATTTAACAAACTTGCTAATCATAACCACGTAACAAACCTTTTCTCTTTTCAGTTTTCACTATCAAATTTTTTGTTCCCCTGCTTGTATCCCCATTCACATGTGGTAGTCCCTCCGCATCCATAAGGGTGGCTTTCTGACCCTTTCGATATTGGGCTGCACCACTTCTATTGGCCTTTGTTCGTATCACCTTTTCATTTATTTCTGATTTTGGTAAGACATAGAAAGGTCAGAGTATCAAACTAATAGTGTTATCAAGGGTATCACCATGCAGACAGTGTCTATACTTATTAAGTTCTTAAGAACTATACAATATGAAATGCTTCAGGTTCACTAATTAATGGTTCTTCAATTAAAGTGCATCTGCACAATATCAAAATATTGTTACAAAATCCAAACTCCATATGCAATAATATTGGTTATAATTTATCAACTATTTTAAAAAACCGGTTAAAATTTGGTTAAAGTTTTTTAATCGGTTAACTAATTTATTGGTTTTTTTATGAAAACCCCTAATAAACAAGATTGGTGCAAAAACAAGAAGCACGAAAAAAATGCCTAAGTTCCAAGCAAGTGCCTTGAGGGAGAGAAACCAAGAATAACGAGCATTCAAAATCAGCACTATCTATACCAAGTTATAGATACTGAATTGTATGTGCCTATGTGGTACTGTTTTTATTTGAAGGTATGAATATAAAAAAAATTAACCCCACTGAGTAGTACAGTAACTATTCCACCACGCACATCCTAATAACTCACTTTCACATTGGCGGGCTCATACCAACCTTACTAGCTTTTGAGTTTTGACCTCATTATTAGTTTATGTATCTTAGTTCTTGGAATCCTCATGTAAGTGATCGTGTTATTGGTGTTCTTTATTTATTGGAGGAATTAAGAGACGGATATATATACTATTTAATTATCAGTTTACAGACTAATATGCTTTCACCATCGCATCTCTTTTGAGGTATGTGGATGGATGAAACTAAAAGCGTTGAATTGGAAATTGGGAATAAATGGAATAGGGACAAACGATATGACTGTGATTATTTGTTGCTTATATGATATGCCATTGCAAACATTATTGATCCAAACGAGGTAACATCTATATATTCTATCACCACAGTTGTTTCCTCCAAAGGGTAATGCTAGCTAGTACTTGCTAATGTGAACATTTTTAGACATCGTAGACCCCCCATAGATATAAGAGGCACAAAGTTATATTGCTTTGTGGCTATCAAATGCTTTTTATTTTTCAATTATAATAACATTGTTCTCTTTTCAAGCAATCTGTGCCTGTCTGTAAAAAAACACTTCGGGCGAGGAAAAAACTAGCAAACATTACAGTTTTGTACGAGATATTTTGACGACAAACGCCATTATTTAGGTGACATAATAATATATAAGTTCATGTATATAGTTATTATATTCTATCTTATGCACGATCACTGAAAAAAAAAAATTAGTCATGGTAGTTCTGCTGTCGTGAATAACTATGAAAAAATTTTGAGCCCTTATTGTTATTAGCTGAGAAATACACTAATTCATGCTGTTCAGTTCATTTGGTAGGCTTGACTTTATTATTATTGTTCATCAAGACGTGTATATAATCTTTGCTATAAATCAATTGCATTCAAAGTTTGAATTATGGTATGAACAATTTTGATAAGTTACTAGATAATTATAAGTAGATTATTAGTGTATGAATCTATTTTTCGAAGAATAAAGTCCAACAAAATTGACAGTCACCGATTATGCTTTTCTTTGGTAAGCAACTAGTCAAAGAAGGGGACGAAATGATGTCCTTTTGTCAAGGAGAAATGATTTACTCTGTTGTTAGAAGGAATGTAGCACTAAACTATTAGATTTTGTTCATGGAACAAAAAATTATCTTACTTAACTGTTAAAATGAGACAATACGAAAATCTAAAAATGTTATTACCGAAATAATTTTAAAAAGTTAGATCAATATTTTTTAGTTTTCTCTTAAAAAAAAAATCTATTGTTTTTTGTTCCGTGACTCTAATTTTATTTTCACCTTCATAATTTGAAAAAAAATATGGTTTTTATTCTTAATTTTTGTAATTTTTTTAAAATACTTCTAACGGTTAATTATATTATTTTATTTTTAATAATTTTTTATTTGCATGAAAATGATCTTTAAACGTTAAGGTTAAAGACAAAATTAAAAATATCCATAGATAATTTCGAAATAAATTAAAAATGTTAAAAATAAAATTAAATAAATTGAGATAAAATTAAATGTTATAAGTATTTAAAAAAAATCATAAACATTAGGAAAAAAACTATATTTAAAAAAAATTAAAGGTAAATTTATTTTGTTTGTAAAATATTTTTTATTTAAAATTTTATAAAAAAATAAAATGAAAAAGTTTTCCCAACCCAAACTAATATTCTTACTCGTCTGGAGTCTCTACTAACCTCACCCATGTCTCCTGTCTATGAACCATATAAGGTGAGTTTTATGGTGTAGAAAGAAAAAAATTTCTATACCTATAGATATGTGTTGGTTCATTAGAGAGCTTGACAAGTGTTTAAAGGGGGACAAAATCTGTACTCTTTGCAGGAGAAGTACAAGGGCCTTGTTTTTTCTGCAAGTGGTTAGGTCAAAATTTTGATTGACTAATTATACTAATTAAAATTAAATTTAGTAAGATGATAAACCTCACCACAAAATTATTTTTTTATCGATCTTTAACAACTACAATAAAAGGCTTCAGTTTATATATTTTATTTTGTTTGAACTTTGAATCATTTTAATCTTTTAATAAACTAACTTATTATTTTTATTTTTAATCCATATTTATTATTGTTATTACTATTATAATAAACTTTGTTAAATCCAAATAAAAGTTTAATTATTTTGTTGGTTTCTATAATTTTGTAAAATTTTCAATTAGGTCTTTATATTTTTTTAATTTGGTTTCTGCATTAATTTTTTTTAATTAGGTCCTTTTTTACCGTATAGAGACTCAATTAAAAAAACTTTAGAACAAAGACTCAATTAAAAAAAATATAAAAACTTAATTAAAAATTTTATAAAATTATAGAAATCAATGGAATAAATAAGCTCCAAATAAAAAATATATTCATTGTGTTATATTGTAAGACAAAATACAATTGTAATGTATTCCAGAAATATGACTCACATATTACATAATTAGTCATACTAATAATATCCATTTGTAATTAATTTTTTTTATATTATGAGCAATACATACTTAATGATCTTTTTATTATTAAAATAAAATAAATTACACTAATTTTTGCTAGCATCTAAATTCACTAAATACGTTTAATTAAATTAAAAGTTAACAATAAAAAATATTATTTATTATATTGTTATTTACAATTTTTAAATTTTATGACGGTAAACATATTTTTAAGACAATTTAATAATATAAAACTTATGACACAAATATTTTTTTTATTAGATATCATACAACCCTTTATTTTTAAACAATATTGCTATATAAAATAATTTAATATATATTTTGTAAATAAAAAATAAATTTAGATTAAATGGTTAATAGCTTAAATTGAGTCGTTATTTTTCGAACAATAATAAAACAGAAATCCAATTTATGATGAGGTCTATTATTATGTCAACATAATTAGTCATAATGAAAATAATTACTCACTTAAATTCTATATAAAAAAGAGAATTTTTTTATATCATTCCTATAAAGAGTATAAACTTTGTCTCCTTCTTTAAACACTTGTCAAACTCTCCAATGAACCAACACATATCTATAGGTGTAGAAATTTTTTTCTTTCTACACCATATAACTCACCACCATATAATTATGATTGCATATAAAAGTTATCGTTCTCGAAATAAGCAACTTAAGACACAGACCAATAGAAAGAAAAAAATAGTGTTGGTGGTTGAGAAATTTGAAAAAGCTTCTGCTCTCTGTCTTCTCTCTTCTGCTCTAAACAAACAAAACTGTTTAGCGTCGTGGTGGAGAGTGATTGTTTTTGTTATTGTTTGTTGCAGCGCCGGAAAACGAAACCGAGATTCATTTCAATTCCATTTTCGCATCTGAATGGATGCTATTAGAAAGCAAGCTTCGAAGCTTCGAGAACAAGTCGCTCGCCAACAACAGGTTCTATTTCACTGTTCTTTACCAGATCTTTTCTCCGATCAATTCGTTTAGATCCTTCCATTCGCTATCTGAATCTGAGAATCTTATTTCGTTTCGTTTCGTTTTGTTCGCGTTGTTTCTCGCACTCGATGCGATTTGTAATGAATCTCATTCGTTATTCCTCTCATCGCGACGATGTTCGACTCTGATTTTCGTTGCGAGATTGTAATTATCATTCTCATTAATAGATTAACCTCATGTTTTGGATCTATTCGAATCGCGCTATTGCATTGTGGAACTCAATTAAGAAATCTCGTTGAAGTAATTTGAATTTTGAGCTGGCACCGTTACATTTGCATTCAATTCAGCAGTAGATTTCAAAATCACTGTGCGTTGTATACTTTTCAGTACAATTAATTGTTATGATTAAGTTTCTATTAATTCATTTTCCTTTCTGTCTTGTTCTCACTTTCTCAATTGCTCGTTGTTTATGCTTGCGTTCTCACTTTCTCAATTGCTCGTTGTTTATGCTTGCCTCGCTTGTTATTCTTTATAACTCTCATGATTTCTTGCTATTTAGGCTGTTCTGAAACAGTGGTATGGCGGTTCAGATAATTTGGTCGCTGATGAGGCAGAACTCCAGCTACATCAGAGACTTGAGAAGCTTTATATATCGACACGTGCGGGAAAGGTTTTGTTTCCCCAACGCTAACTCTCTGTTTGCATCTCAGTTAATGCTCTTCATCCTCCGCTAATAATGAAATCTCCTTGTGTTTTTCAGCACTATCAAAGAGATATTGTACGTGGTGTAGAAGGTTATATTGTTACCGGATCAAAGCAAGTTGAAATTGGTAGGTAATGTTGGTTAGTGAAACTTTTTAAGTTTCATTGAAGTTCAATGTTGTTAGTTTATGGAAAGATATTGTTATTCAACTCCGAAACATCTTATTTTGACAGGGGCAAAGCTATCAGAAGATAGTAGGAAATATGGTGCAGAAAATACATGTACGAGTGGCAATACATTATCTAGAGCTGCACTAAATTTCGCAAGAGCCCGAGCTCAAATGGAGAAGGAACATGGAAACTTACTGAAAGCTTTTGGAACACAGGTACATATTGCGTGTCAATATGTTTGTTTGTATGTATGTGTATGTATGGAAATTTATGTTTCTGTTCATCAAGCAAGTACTTCTGTTGATATATTGCTAAGTTCAAATATGACACATCAGTGATGGTATAGTTTTTCCAAATAAACTGCTCCACCAGATATGAATGTGATTTGAGAACCTAAATCTCATGGAAAACAAATATGCAGACTAGGTGGGAGGTCAATCTTGAATAAAACTTTTTAAGTTTTAATACATAAGATCCATCTACTTAGTTGCTCTATTTATAATTCTGACTCAATTGTTTGTTTATGCACTGCATACTTCCAACTAGACCTAAAAGTCTGTGACTGAAGTCTTGCTTATTGCTGAGTAGGTTGCAGAGCCCTTAAGAGCAATGGTGGTGGGAGCTCCATTGGAGGATGCCCGGCATCTAGCTCAACGCTATGACAGAATGCGACAGGAAGCTGAAGCCCAGGTATTTTAGAATTTATCTTTCGTTTGCCACCTGCCTTTTTTGGTGTTTCTCATCTCCTTTGTCTAAGTGCATGATTAATTAATGATTTTATTTTCCTATTTTGACTTGTAAATACTGCCTTTTGAACCTAGACAGGCTATTGAAGTTTCCAAGCGCCAGGCAAAAGTAAGAGAAACACCAGGCAATGCTGACAATGCCATGAAATTTGAAGCAGCTGAAGCAAAACTGCATGACCTGAAGACAAACATGGGAATATTGGGGAAGGAAGCTGCTGCTGCATTGGCTGCTGTTGAAGCACAGCAACAGAGGTTAACACTTCAGCGACTTATAGCTATGGTATTAAATTTTTACTTTATGATTATGCAACTCTCCAATTTAAGGAAATATTGTATCTGAGTTATGATAAATGCAATCAATTTCCGGTTCTCAAGGTTGAAGCAGAGCGTGCATATCATCAAATAGTCCTACAAATTCTTGATCAGCTTGAGGGTGAGGTAAGAAACCATATCATTATGTCATTTTTTTCTATTTGCCTTGTAGATGTCAAATATGCCATCTGAAAAATAGGTCATTTTCATTTATTATAAACATCTGCGTTAACGCGGGATGTTTGTGCGCCGGGCTGCCCTTCATATGTATATTCAACAATAGATGATATCTGAACGTCATCGAATTGAAGCTGCTCCTGCTCCTGCTCCTAGTGTGGATGAGAGTATGCCACCACCACCGTCATACGAGGAAGCTAATGGTGTCTATGCTTCTCAGGCAAGTAATGGATCAACTGATAGCATGGGTTACTTCTTAGGCGAGGTTAGTAGGAGACTGTTCCTTATACGAACTACAAAGGGTTACACTTACAGGTCTAATATTGAAAAGGAATGCTGATGTGCTATTTATAATTTCTACTATTCTTGCAGGTTTTGTTTCCGTACTCTGCTGTGTCTGAAGTGGAGTTGAATCTTTCAGTTGGTGATTATGTTGTTGTCCGAAAGGTTAGTATTGTGCTGTATCTAAATATAACTAGCTTTCTTTAACTCTTCGAACCAAATAAGGGCTTAGACATGGCATTACATTCGTGGGGAGGCATTTGACTTGAATTTCTTTAGCACTGATATATCAATAATTATGCAGTCAGAATATGAGTATGTTATAACTGATTCAACATACAATGATTGTTTTGTCATCTTTTATGATGTGCCTTGTGTCCCAACTCAAGCAGTTATGGTTCACAATTTTCTGTTTCCTTCCATACCAAACTGGTCCCCCTTTCTGTTTCCTTCCATACCAAACGGGTCCCATTTTTCTGTTCCCCCGGTATGATTGCTGTGATTTTCACAGGTAACAAATAATGGCTGGGCCGAGGGTGAATGCAAAGGAAAAGCAGGTTGGTTTCCATTTAGTTACATTGAAAGAAGGGAACGGGTTCTTGCTAGCAAGGTGGCTGAAGTGTTTTGAACTTTCTCCTGTTGGGTTTGGTTTTCTTAACCCGGGGTATTTTTATGTGTGTGTGATGTTTTGTACTTATGGTGGATAATGTGTTCTTAGCAATAGAAAAAAATGATTTATGATAGAAAATGCCAGCTATTCCCTTGTGGTTACCAATTATATAATGTATAAATATGTTGTCATCTTTTGCTATTTGCTATTTAGTTGCCTCAGTCTGTTTCTTTTTATCTTTCATAGCTTGGTTTTGTGCTATTTCTGCCAAAATTTTATTGCATCTTCAGTTCACTTATATGCGGTTAAGGGATATTGTGCAAGGATGAGGGTTGAATTAGACGAAGCTAAAAACCTAGTATTTAGTGCCATTATTAGCATTTTAATGTTCAAAATTGCTTTTTTAATTGCATATTGTAGCACAATTATTTTTAATTATATTTTGGTTAATATAAATATCTATTATTAAAAATGTTAGATTTCTTAACTATTCCTACATTCTAAATTATAGTAATAATGTATTCTTGGTGTTTTGAAAACAGGACCGAATAGAAAGGCTCAATCGGGTTAATTGAAAATCAGTCAGTAAATCGATTCGATTTAAACAAAAATTTGATTGGTTATAAACTGATAAAAAAATTGATTATTTGTTAAACCGGTCTAACTTTTAGTGATTAATTGGTTTAAAATAACAAAATAAAAAAGAATTAAATTTTTTCTAAAAGAATATATATTTTATATAAATATTATTTTATTCTAATTGGTTAAATTCCAATTGAATTTCATTTGAATTTTTTAAAGTTTAAAGTTTTGAATTTCTGATTCTACTAATTCAATTACTGGTTAGACGTTTAGAACGGTTAGACGTTTAGAACCTTGGTTTTTTTCCCCACTTGAGTCTTTAATTAGAAACTTGGCAAAGCATAACGAAAAATTCTTCCATTACCCAAAAATTAAATATTCATTTAATTTAATATTATATTGTTATATTTATTTTTCAAGTAAAAATGCACAATTGATTATTTTATATTTAAAAAAGCATTTTTATTTTTTAATTCTTGTAAACT
This sequence comes from Arachis hypogaea, assembly GCF_003086295.3. Lineage (NCBI taxonomy): Eukaryota > Viridiplantae > Streptophyta > Magnoliopsida > Fabales > Fabaceae > Arachis > Arachis hypogaea. Next base: position 6,593,273 of record NC_092038.1, read on the forward strand.
GTAAACATTGTAAATTTTTATTTTGATTGAGATCAAAATAAAATAACTTTGATAGAAATGTGATCCTACACTTTTATCCCAAAGCTGAATGATTTCATCACTTTATTTATAATGATTCTATATTAAATTATCCCTTTAGCAATTTTTGAATATTACCATTACTCTTAATTTTTTTTTATAAAAATCAAATTTACAAAAAAAAAACCCATCGTTCCAAATAAAATCATTCATCCAATTAATCAAAATCACATTAATTTGAATTTGATTCAATTTCATTTTCTAGCAAATTGCATGATTGGATCAAATTATTTATTTCTCAAAGTCAACAACGGTCTAATTCAATTCAAATTGCACAATGCAAATTGGACAATGCAATATGATACCATTGTTCTACTATTAAATTCAAAATTTAATTTACAATATATTTAATTTGTTACATTTTTATCTTAGTCATGTATTATTATTGTTTGGTAAGTATTTTGTAAATGTAAAATCAAATTTACTTATTTCTATTTTTAATAATAAAATAACAATTTTATTTTTTAAAACTAGAATAAATCGATTCCATTTTAATCGTAGTAGTTTAGATCGAATTGAATTAAATTTAAAAATAAATAAATTATATATTTTCAATCTAATTAATTTTTCTTTCAAAACCGATATAAACTGCCCCCGAATATCCTTACCCGTATTCTTGACAGCTATGCCGAAAGTTCGATACCTGAACCTGTTTTTCTTAAACAGGAAAAGAAGGAAAGGTTAGTATATAAAATTATAAATATATCTGAAATGATTTGGCATTCCAACTCTATGCAAGTATATCAAGAGTTCAAGACGTATTAACGACAGTTTTCGTAAAGTTAAACTTAAATCTATCACAAGCCTACAGGAACTATATATTACACTGTTCATTTTCAGTTACTACAACACACGACAAATTACTTTAGCCATTAAACTACTGCCTGCAAGGCTTCACATTGTGTCGGATGAGGAATGCCATCCAAGGTCAGAAAGACAGAAAGGCAAGAAGGCTTAAAATACTACAAAAATAAAAGAAGTGAACAATTATTAGAAAATATAAGTGGTTATATTTTTAATTTGTTACATATATACAGTACATTAGAACCAACAATAGAACGTTCACTAAATGTTTTGGCGGTTAGCAGAGAGATATGCAAAAAGGATGGAAAACGTGATGATCAGGATGAAGATCTGCAAGGGAACAATTTGCATTAACATCGGTATATAAATATAATTAAGAAATGCATAGTTAAAAGAGGAAAAAGAAAAAAACTTGCCATGGTGGAGCTATATCCGTTCCCATTCACAATGTAAGATTTCCTGTTCAAATAAATTGAAGGTTTGTTAAATTGTTAATGTAAAAAGGGTAGCTTTTGAGTTTTGAAGGTACTAAGATAGTTGTCTGCCTTTTACTTAGGAGACCAGATTCTCTGCAAGTCTTCTGTATAGATTGCAGCCTGCTCAATGTTTTTGTAGCATTGGGATCATTTTTGTCAACCTACAATGAAAAATGCCAAACTTTCTTAGTTGGAAAATGTGAGCTCTAAGAAAATCCTTGAAACTGAAAGACAGCTTGAGTTCGATTAGGATAAACAAAAGTAGTGCATCCACATTCTTGTGTTGCAAACGTAATCATAATTTGTTAAGAAGCATGAATTCTTCATACCTTGGACTCCAATATACAAGCAAAATCAAAGAATGCACCATAAACATCAGCCATTGTCTTTGTTCGGTCAATCACTTTGGCAGTTAAACCTATAAATCATAACCAAAAAGCGTTTGTAAACAGCTTATTTAATCTTTATTTAAAAGACCATCAAAGGAAAAATCGCCTTTAAATAATAATAATAATAATAATAATAATAATAATAATAATAATAATCATCATCATGATGTAAAGAGAGGAGGAAACCGTAACAAATGACTACACAATTGGCACTGGTTGTATATGTTAATCCGATAGTAAAGAGAATCCAAGATATAGTTTTAAGAAGATTCTTTCTACACACAGTTACCTAGAGCAAATTGCAGCAGTTCACTTATTCATTGGACTTCCATATATCTTTGCCCCACTATTTTATACCAATTTTATCTTTATATTCCAGCATGCGTTAAGTGGAAGACTTCAAAAGGATATTGGCATTGAAATGTTTAACTTACCACGCCTCATTTTTACTACACCTCTGAAGACTTCGATGTTGTTATAGCACAATGCAATTGTCCCAATTGCCATTATCTATCACAAAAATTGTCAAATAAACATCCAACTTGCTATGGAAAAAAAAAGGTGTGAAAGGTAGCTATTGTCATATGCAGATTTATCAAGCATAATATGCATATCATCAAGAAATGATAGAAACTATAAAGTAACCAAGAAATGAACTCTAAAGATAAGATTAACATGATAATATCCATATATTTAAAGGTTGAACCTCCAACTTGTTTTAAGATAACTGAGAGGTCAACCCCCCAAGACAGTGTGACCTAAGTGCCTCCTGCTTCATGAACATTTGAAACTAGAAGAAAAAGACTTATTCTATATCTATTATCTATTACTAATTTTACAACTAAAATATGTCACATCATTTCCTCATTGCAATTAAAATCAAATTTTTTCCTTTAAAATTAAAGAGTATTGCCTTCCTTCCTCTCTCTTTCTCTATCTTTCTTATTCCTTCACTCATTCTATCTCTCTTATATATTATTATCAATAACTAATTACAAATTTGACAATCAAAATATGTAACATGACATTCTGTTGATTAAAATTTTAAATCAACTTGCATGGACTAGAATCTTCATGAAACATGGTTAAAGAATTGAAGAAGAAAAGTTTGAATTGAAAACAATAATCATTAATTTACTAGAAGATGTTGGAAATTTGGAGAATAACCAAGAACATTCAAGAGAGTAGTATAACTACAACATTCTACAACAATGAAGAAGTTCAAAATCAAATTGAATTGGAATTGAAAGGAAGTTGCACTCATCACCTCCATACTAGAAGAATCATGAAGTGCATTGAAAGGTTCAAGATTGATGACTAAGCTTAATGAAGAATTTTCAAGATGTGCTAGAAATTACTTATTTGAATAGTCAAAGGAAGAAGCAAAGTTGGATAAGTATGTGTATTAAGAAGTTAGTAGAATCATGAACTTTTAGTATGAAACTTTGCCTATATAAAGGCATATATGCCTTATGTATTTTGTGTGTTCTATAATGAAATGTGTATGTTTTGAAATGTGAAAATTCTCTCCTTTGTTTTATGAGTGTTAGTGAGTTTGAGAGATGAAAAATATGATAGTGTCATTTATATGAGTGAGTGATCCTAGGGCCAATTAGTTGTGGGTATTATACTTACACATTCTCTAATTGCATTAAAATTAAAATTGAAATATTAAAACTGAAATATATCTATATTATATATTACTAATTTAATAATAAAAATGTGTGATATGACACTCTCTTATTAAAATTTGAGAGGAAATATTTTTCTCTAAAATTAATAAACTCTCTTTCTACATTCTCTTATCTACTTCTCTCCCTTTTTCTATTTGTCTCTATCCTTCCGACTCTATATAATTATATATAATTTATAATTTATTTATATTCTATATTAGTAATTTGACAAATCAAAATATGTCACCAAATATTTTTTCATTAAAATAAAAATAAAAATTTTTCTTCCAAAATTAACAAACTCCATCTCTCATTCTTCTTCTTTATCTTCTCTTTCTTTTCTCTCATCTCTATTTTTCTCTACTTTTCTGTTCTACGAAAAATAAAATTAACAAAATAATATAATTTAAATAAAAGATATTATTATTATTATTATTATTATTATTATTATTATTATTATTATTATTATTATTATTATTATTGTATACATATTTTTAAAGTTTTTATTTAGTTTTAAATTTTTACCGCTTATCTTTCTAATATATATTTTCATTTTTCTTCCTTCAAATATTTATTACATATAATTTGGGAAGAATACTAATGTTGTGATTAAATGTTAGAACCAAGATTCAATTGTTTAAAAAAATATTGACTTTGAGTTAATTTTATAACTATCAATATAAATTTTTTATACTAATATCTAATTATATTTTTATATACATAGAGAGAAAAATATTATTTTAAATAACAAGTATAAAAATTAATTATTTCTATTTGTGCAACAAACTTAACACCTAATCAAATATAAAAGTATATACGTTAGATTCTTTCAAACTTTAGATAAGTAATGTTAAAATTAATTATTAGTAAAAAATTAAACTCTTTTACATGAAAATAATAACTAAAAATCTTATTATTTGATTTTTATTTATTTACGGAGACCCTGGTCTTTTTAGTCGACGGAAACTTTTGTCTTCTACGACCTTTTTGTAAAAATAGTTTGATTCTATAATTTTTTTTGTGTGCCACAAATTCACAATCTATAATGTCAGTGCAAAACCGACGTAATTTTAAAAGATTTATATTCCCGTAATGTTATTAAGAGTAAAAATACTAGTAATATTATAAGAGTAATGCTAGGGGGCCAGCAATATTTGTAATTGGTAGCCATCAACTAGTCATCAATAATGATTTGATGGTGTGAGATTGGTGTGAGATTTCATCCAATGACTGGTTACATGCTGGCCAAAATGTAATAAAATTGCTGGCCCCTTAGACTTTTTCATATTATAATATTAACCAAATCAAACCAGCAAGGTTACACCGTAAAAAGTTGACACTCCTAACCTAGAAAATCAATCAGCCAATGGAAGATCTATCACGTTAATTGTACATGAAATTGTGATTCCGCTGCAAGTTCCATCGCTAGAGTTTGCAAAACACCTCATGGATATAATAGATTGTAATGTTGCATGATTTTTATTTATTTATTTTATCTTAACTAGAGTGAGAAGCTTTTATTGAAATCTAATATAGATTTGCAAGACAAATTACCCAACATCAAAATTAATTAAGCAACTTAACCGAACCTGGGGAATAGCACAAAAGCGAAATATAGCCAGGTCTCGTAATGCAGACATGTACTTTAAAGAATCTTCGGCATGCATCAGAGCGTTAGTGACCATGTCATTTAAGCATTGCACTGCCTTGATGGAATTCTCCGGATATTTCAGCTCCTGGATAACAAAATTTAAACTGGAGTAAGAAAGAAGAGAATCTTACACGTGCACATTAAGACAGAAGAAAGGCATTCGTGAGTGCAGAACAAACTAGTCTGACAGCAAATGTTGTTTTCACCCGTACAAACCAGTGATAAGAATGTTATCGATTATAAATAAAGAATCGACATCCACTCATTACTCATAGTACTCACAAATGATAAAGCAACACAATAGGGTTGAAGGTACTCTCTCTCTCTCTCTCTCTCTCTCTCTCTCTCTCTCTCACACACACACACACACATAATGTGACTGTTTCATATTATTGTGTAATAGGAGAAGATTCTAACCGTCATAGAATAAATATAAGTTCTTAGGGAGACAGACCTCAAGTTTGTTAACATATTTACTCCAGATCTGCCGAGGCCAAAACATTCGTGACTTGGGGATCTCATTGATGTCTTCCAAATAATCTCGAATAATGTTTGCTTTCTGCAATATCAAAAGGTTCTTAACTGAAGCATAATGATTGACTGATTGTTTACATACTGTTTTACTAGATAGTACTACCATCATACCTGCAGAAACAAGCCCATTGAATTGGAGAGGTCATCTGGAGCAAGATCTTCTGAACCAGAGGCATGGAAAAGCTTTGATAAACCTAACCCAACAAGTCCTGCCACATAGTGACAATACTCATCGTAGTCATCAATTGTTTCTACCTGCAAATTAAGGGGAAAAATAAAATCTCTTGGACTCAATCGAGATAATCTTTCTAAACCCTAAACCCGGTGAAGCAGAGCTCTGTATATCAGATTTTCTGGGATAGATGCTATAATAATAATAAGGGTTTAGCTAACACTTGTTAAGGTTACTGATGTATATATTTTTTCAAGGAAAACGCAAATTTTATGTTTTTGAATGCATTTATTGAAGAAAAAACTTTAAAACGTGTTAGCCATACCTTAATAATATACTATTGTCAAAAAAAATAATTATCATTAAGTAAAACATATCTACATTATCTGCTTCCCGACCTTCATTATACAATGTGTGAACTTTTGTCAACCGGGGGGAAAATATCTAGATAATATAACTGGAGGCAAAAATCTATAAAGTTTGATAACAGTAAAATTCAGAAACTATGAGGCAACCATCCGAAGGAATAAAATAGTTTAAACTATTTTAAACCCACTTTATAGTTTAAATAATAGAACTATAGAAGACATGTATGCCAGACCTCCTTGCAAATAAATTTGGCCATTCCTGCACCCATCCTTTTCGTAATATCCTCAATTGCTTCTTGGTAGCTGCATAGTAGAATGTATCGCAAAACTCCAGTCAGTCAGTCACATATACACTGATGAAAAGCTGATAAAAGACAGTGAATTTACAGTCCATATAGCACACATCTCACAATCCCCAGTTCACTTATTTAACTTGAAAATACAATCACAGACAAATTATGGAATTAGACCCTCCTTAAGTCTAAGATATTTTGCATGTAATGGTAGCATCATTAGATGAATATTACTCAGATGACGACAAATGTTTTGTAATTGTAGCAGAGAAAAGAATATACAAGTGCAGAAACCTCTGCAGTCAATGTAAGTAGGAACAATTGACTGTATTCATCAGCCACATACCGTTTATATATTAGGTAGCTATTCTAAAGATGTAAGACCTTGACAATCTCCACAGTCCACAGCAACAGCATGCCACAAAAGTAATAAAAAACAATGGCCAGAAAATTGAAAATAAAACCAAAGTGCTGCTGCTGATTGGAAAATGATGGAGATAAACAGAAACAAGTGGAACCCAAGTACCACAGAATATTAAAGGAGAAGAACTAACCCCTTTCCAAGTTCCAGAAAAGCAGTTGAAACATGATGAAACTGGTCCATTAGAACTTTGTAGTTGTTTGTGCCACCTTGTTACATACAAAAAAATTATAAGTAGTTCAGCATCAACAAAATTTGAGGTGTAAATATATCCCCAATTTTCCAAAGTTAGATAAAGGTTGCCTTTATTATAACCAATTGGATTGGACTATTTCTGATATAGAAAAGTTTGATATGGTTAAATTGAAGGAAACAACATGATGGAAGAAAGTTGATTATATAAGAATGGACCTTATTCTCCATGGCATTAACTTTTACCTAAAAAGAGGAGCAAAATAAAAGACACTTACATGAAAAGTGCCAATCACGATCATATATGCGATTATGAAAAGCTATTAGTATTGGCACCTTGACATCTGTATCTATGCTGGTATCATCCTCTGTCAAGAGAACAAAAACAAAAAGTTTTAGGGCAACAATCGTGATTTGCGTCTTACCTAACATCAAGTCACCAACAAGGGGAATGCACATTCTAATGAATGTCTGTTGACATCAAACATTGAACACACTCTAAACCAAGCATGCTTAGTCTAAAGATGCAACCATAATTTCTCAGAAATGTCACATTCCTTCTAAAGAAATGGTCAATGGCAACAGCCGCAATATGTGCAGTAGATCAATCTGAGACTTAACACAGTTTCCAAATCCACAGAATTTCCACATCCTAAACAAGTCCAGATATAATTTGCTTATAATTTCAAATTTAATGGCCAGAAATAAATCGTCAACGTATCAATAACTAGAATTTTCCAAATAGTATGTTGACAAGCCCTGCTTCACATTCAATACTTAAAAATACACTAACAATAAATAAATAAATAAATTATCATTACATATATAGAAAAGAAACAAGAAAAAACCGAAACGAAGCCAAAATAGAAATTGAACATCATAACATGCCGTAAAATGAAAGAATACATCATTATCAATTTATCATGATCATAAACTACGAGACACAACAAGCAATATCGTGATCGTTCAAGAAATGAAAGCGTACCAACGGTATCCAACGCTCGAAGAACCAAATAAAATATGCAAACCTGCAAATAAAGATGCATAGGTATCAGATTCGAATAAGAAACAACTCGATTCAGAAAATATTAAAATAAAATAACGGCATAAATCAAATCCAGATGCAAACGAAAATCGGAAATCGCAGACGAAAACAAAACGCGAAGGTAAACTCACGGCGTTGCGAAGCTCGGTACCGAGCTGCTGAATGACGAGTGCAAAGCTTCTAGAAACCTTGTGGAGCATGGTGTAGCAGAATCTCCAGTGCGGCTCCGACGGGATCTGCTTCTCGGCCTTCTTCGCCGCCATTTTCAGCTTCAGCAACGGATACAAATCATCTGGATGCTTCATAATCGCTCCTAAACTCCCCATTCTCTCTCTCTACGTATTTCTGAATCTAATTGAAAATTAGAAACGACGCCGTTTGGTTTACGTGCTTCGTCTTCGTCTTCTATCTGAGTTTCTTAGGGAGAATGGAGAGTTTCGCTATGGCGAGGCGTGGGTCTTACTCTTAACTCTTAAATATGATTTTGGAAGTTGGTTTCAATTTGAGGTTGGAAAACAATGGTCACTCACTTCATGCTTATGGACGGATTTGAACTTATTATCTGTGGATTTACTCGTACACAGTCACTGGTTAGTTATTGGTTACATTTCATTTTCCATTGCGTATGCTATTGCTAGCCTGTACCAGGTGTGAGGTGTATATGCTAATGCTACCATGCTGAGGTTGGTTTGTTTGTTTTTCCGTTATTTTGAATAAAATATATTTTTTTATTCATAGTATTTTTTAAAGTTTCTAAAATGATGTTGATGTTTAATTTGATTAGAGTTTATATGTCTAAAATAAATTTTAGTTCTACTTTTATTGTTAGAATTTGTTGCCTATAATATATTTTAGGGATAAAGTAGTATAGAAAAAGAAAATATATTTTTTTATAATTATTTTTTATTATTTTATTATTATTCAAAATATAAGTCCTATTTTTTTCTATATCTCTTTTATTCCATGTAAATTTACATTTTTACTATATAATTTACTTATATTTTATAGGTGTGGTTTTTTCTCAATCTTGTATTACGTGAAATGATTATACATCTAAGTATCTAACTGCAATTTATCATTAGACATTAATTTTTACATATTTTTTCAGGATAATTAGTATAAAAATATTTTAGCCCATTGAAATAATTAATTTTTAATTTTATTATTTAAATAATATCTAAATACATATATTTGATACGATACAACAATAACAACAATAACAAAGCTTTGTCCCACTAAGTGGGGTCGACTACATGAATCAAACGATGTCATTGTACTCTGTCATGTATCATATCTACAGAGAGACCGTTTATATGTAGATCTCGTTTGACCACCTCATGGATGGTCTTCTTAGGTCTTCCTCTGCCTTTCGCCCTTTGTCCATCTTCCATCTCATCCACCCTCCTAACTGGATGTTCTATCGGTCTTCTTCTCATATGTCCAAACCACCTAGGACGCGATTCAACCATCTTTTCTACAATGGGTGCTACTCCAACTCTCTCCCTTATATCTTCATTCCTTATTTTATCCAATAGCGTATAACCACTCATCCATCTCAACATCTTCATCTCTGCCACACTCAGCTTATGTTCGTTCTCCCCTTTAGCCGCCCAACACTCTGTACCATACAGCATAGCCGGTCTAATAGCGGTGCGATAGAATTTACCTTTAAGTTTTAAAGGCACTTTTTTGTCGAATATAAAACCAGATGCACTCCGTCATTTTGACCAACCTGCTTGGATCCTATGATTAACATCCTGTTCAATCTCTCCATTATCCTGTATGATGCACCCAAGATACTTAAAACTTTTAACTTTTCTCCAATCTTCACCTCTATATTGGGGTTTTCCCTTCTCAGACTGAACTTACATTCCATATATTCTGTCTTGCTACGACTTATGCGCATACCATACACTTCTGAAGCTTCTCTCTATAACTCCAACCATAGTTGTCAGAACCGGACCGGACCGGTCGGTTCGACCGGAAATCCAGTAAACCGGACCTAATATCGGTCCGGTCCAAGCTTGCGACCGTTTCAGGCAAAGAACCGGTATGAACCGGTCTAACCCGGTGTGAACCGGTGAAAACCGGCGAAAACTGGACCGGTCCGAGCCAATCGGTCAATATTGAAGGTGAATGTACAATAGACCAGCAATCTGCAACTCCACCATACACCATACCCTCCAGCACTGCCAAGTGTCAGCTTGTGATGATTTTTGAAAAATTCTCCAAAATGCTTCCAATGGGGTTCGAAGCTGGCATGCTTCTACCACCAAGCTGGAGTGATTCTCATTAATTAGTATACAAATTATAATACATATAGCATTTTTGCTTTTCACTTATATTCAATTTATTTTAATTTCAAAGTCTCTCATTTTTAAATCAATTACATTTTATTTAACTATAAATTTTATTAAATATATACAAATTAAAAAGATAAATAAAAAAATTAATTAATCACAATTTATTTTTTCTTTTCATGATTATATGATATCTATTAATATTATTGTTTTAATATATTATTTTGTTTTTTGTCTTCGTATGAAGTTGATAGTTAAAAATCGTTAGATGATATTTAGTTAAACTAGTCAAATCATCTAACGATTCTTAAATATCAACTTCACAAAAAAATAATTTTACGTGACTTTTCACCTATAATAATATAATAAAAAAATGAATATAAACTAATTCATAAAGCATTAAAATTTAAAAATGATAATTATTTTTATAAAAACAAAAATAAAAATACAAATGATAAAAAATAATTAAATTTTATATAATTATTTAATTATACCGAGTTAACCGGTTCGACCAGTGACCCACCGGTTGAACCAGTGACTCAGTGACCCAGTAATCTCATCGGTTCGATCACCGGTTCGGTTCTGACAACTATGACTCCAACTTCTTATTTAGGTCTTTCCTTGACTCTCCCATAAGGACGATATCATCGGCAAAAAGCATGCACCATGGCACAGGCTCTTGGATGTGCTCTGTGAGTACTTCCAAGACTAATGTAAAAAGGTATGGACTTAAGGATGATCCATGGTGTAATCCTATACCAATAGGGAATTCCTCCGTCATACCACCTTGAGTCTTCACACTAGTTGTGGCCCCATCATACATGTCTTTAATTGCCCGAATATATGCGATCCTTACTCTCCTCTTTTCTAAAACCTTCCATAAGACCTCCCTTGGTACCCTATCATACGCTTTTTCCAAATCAATAAACACCATATGTAGATCCCTTTTATTACTATGATACCTCTCCATCATCCTTCTTAATAGGTATATCACTTCAGTGGTAGATCCTTCTGGCATAAATCCAAATTGGTTTTCTGTTACTTGTGTCTCTTTTCTCAACCTCCGTTCTATCACCCTTTCCCATAACTTCATAGTATGACTCATAAGCTTAATCCCTTTATAGTTTCCGCAACTTTGTATATCCCCATTATTCTTGTAGATAGGTACCAAGGTGCTCTCTCTCCACTCATCAGACATCTTCTTTGACCTTAAAATCTCATTAAAAAGCTTGGTTAACTAGTTGATGCCTTTTTCTCCAAGACCCTTCAAAACCTCAATCGGGATATTATCAGGTCCTATTGCCCTGCCATTTTTCATCTGCTTTAGAGCCTCTTTTACCTCAAAGTCTCGAATCTTTCGATAGTAGTCAAAGTTTTGATCTTCTTCCCTTGTGCATAATCGACCAAGGCTCGGAAGAGTCTTTTGTCCCTCATTAAATAACTCATAGAAGTAGCTCTTCCACCTTTCATTAATCTTCTCCTCTTAAGCCAACACCTCTCCATCCTTATCCTTTATGCACTTAACCTGATCAAAATCTCTCGTTCTTCTTTCCCGACTCTTTGCGACTCTATATATACCTTTTTCTCCTTCTTTCGTACCCAAAGATAGGTAGAGACCCTCATATGCTCTTGTTTTTGCTTCACTTACAGCCACTTTTGTCTCTTTCTTAGCCGCCTTATATTTTTCCCAGTTATCTGCACTGCGGCATAAAGACCACTCTTTAAAGCATTTACTTTTTATCTTTATCTTTTCTTGTATACTCGGATTCCACCACCAAGACTCCTTGTCTCTTGGTCCTATTCCTTTAGATTCACCAAAACTTTCTTTTGCTGTTCTTCTAATAACTTTTGCCATCTCCCTCCACATCTCTTCCGCGCTTCCATTCCCATCCCACTTTGCCTCTTCTCCTACCCGTCTTAGGAAGCTTCTTTGTTCCTCACCTTTCATCCGCCACCACCTCGTCCTTGGGTTCTTCGTATGATGTCTTTTCCTCAACTTTTGCTCAACGCGAAAATCCATGACGAGCACCCTATGTTGTGTTGTCAAACTCTCTCCCGGGATAATTTTACAGTTAATGCAAAATTTTCGGTCGACTCTCCTCAACAAGAAGAAGTCGATTTGAGAGCTTGTCATGCCACTCTTATAGGTTATAAGATGTTCGTCTCTCTTTTTAAAACATGTATTTGCGATGAGAAGATCAAAGGTTGAGGAAAAGTCCAAAATAGTTTTACCCTCGGCATTGATCACCCCGAAACCATGGCCTCCGTGAATACTCCCATATCTAATCACTTCTCTCCCAACATGGCCATTTAAATCTCCTCCTAAGAAAATCTTATCTCCCAAAAGTATGCCTTAAACCAAACTCTCTAGATCCTCCCAAAACCTTATCTTGTGTTGTTCGTCCGAACCCACTTGCGGTGCATAGGCGCTAATCACATGGAAAGCACCTCCCTCCACCACAAGTTTGATAGAGATGATCCGATCTCCCACCCTCTTGACATCTACTACGTACTTCTTCCACTGCTTATCCACAATTATTCCAACCCTATTCCTATTCTTCATCTTTCATGTATACCAAAGTTTGAAACCAGAAGTATCCAATTCCCTAGCCTTTGCACCAACCCATTTCGTTTCTTGTAGGCACATAATGTTAATCTTCCTCCTTGTCATGGTGTCCACCACCTCCATAGACTTTCCTGTTAGAGTGCCTATGTTCCATGTCCCAAATCTCAACCTTCTGTTGTTTCGACCTTTACCTTTTACTTTGTGAACTAGCTTATTTACCCTCGTCCGTTCACGAAAACACGAAAACTCTTGCTCATTTAACACTATATCCGGACACCGATGCAGCGGCTCTTGCTTTGACACCATACTCAAGTCATACGATGCGTTGCTTTCGGGCAACGACCTAGCTTTAGCGCAATAATGTCTTTGATTCATGTCATAGAGGGTTCGGCTATATTTTTATGTTGGTTTCCGAAGACCTAACACAACTCTCCTCCTTTATCCGGGTTTGGGACCGGCTATGTACCGCAAATGTAACATAGGCGGAGTTATATTTGATACGATAAATATATAAAATATTTTACGTCGTTCATACATCAAAATTAAACTATTAATTCCTCATTTTTTATGTTTGTCTTGTTTGTTATTGTTTATAACTGTCATGATTTTTTGCCATTTAGGTTTTTCTAAAATTGTAGTTTGGCGGTTTAGATAATTTGGTTGTTCAACAATTATGCTCCAGAATTCTAGCTGATTAGCTTCCAGGCTCTCATGTCCTTTTTTTTTCGGTTGACAGACAGGACCGAGACCCAAAAATAATAGAGACGAGATTTCTCGAGTTATGAGTACCTCTAGCATCTTCACCAATAATTTACATAATTTCTGATCAGGTTTATCAACAAAATGAAATCCCTCGCTTAAGCTAAGACTTTTCTAGCGAGAAGGTCCATTGCCCGATTTCTTTCCTTATAGTTATGTATAAAGGTCAACTTCTAATCTCACTGCTTGAACTGAGTGATTCTCTTCACCAGTGCATTTGGGTGCACAGAACTGTTCTGTTTATTCAAAATTGAAAGAATAGTCTTCGAATTTACTTCCAATTCAATTATTTTTAGGCCTAAATCCCAAGCCGTTTCCAAGCCCTTTAAAACCCCCCACAATTCTGCTTGGAATGCTGTACAGTCTCTAATATTTTACATGTAACCTGCTATCCAACATTCTGGTTCATTTCTTAATAGTTCACCACACCTTGCCTTGCCCAGATTTTTTACGATAGGTCCATCAGAATTGATTTTTTTTTCATCCCGAGGAAGGAGTTTTTCATTTTATGTGGCATTCATCTCTTCTCCGATGACTCTACAACAACTTGTCCTTTTTGAACATTTTTTGAATACTTTGTACAAAGAAGATTATGGAATCCTTGGCATGGACTGGCCTCTTGTATAAAGGAAAAAATATTTCTTTGTTTCTCCAATTCCACAACTTTTAGCAAGTAACTGTGATAAAAGATATCCATATTTTATCTTTTGGGTTGCTAATTTTCGGTTCCATCTAATTCATAAATCAAAGGGAGATCTAATATATATATATATATATATATATATATATATATATATATATATATATATATATATATATATATATATGTTGGGATTCACCATACCTGTCCACATATTGGACGCAGCAGAACAATTCCTTAAAACGTAGATGAGAGTTTCTTGTTATCCATTGCAGAGGTAGCGGTTTGGGCAACTGTCAAAAAGCTTAGCTCTTCAGCTAACAGTTAATAGTCTCTTGTGTAGGACCATCCACATAAAGCATTTAATATGCTGTAGACTTCTCCAATTCCATATAATTTTTCAGGCTATATCCTCCCCTCTCCGATCATTATCAAGCATAAAGTAAGCGCTTGCCATAGTAAAGTTTCCGTCACATGTTTCTCTCCAAAACATTTTGTCTTTATCCATATCATCATTAGGAGGTAATAATACTCTTATTTTGTTAATAGAGTCACTGGAGAGAAATTACCTCAGGAGATTTGTGTTCCACTCTCCATTTGAAAGGACGAAATCACGGACTTTGGCTTCCACTATATTGTCTGTTCATCTTGAGTATGTCTTCACTCTTTATCCAAAAATTATTCCAAATCCTCGCTTTTCATCCGTTACCAATGTCATAACCTATATTAATTTTCATACTCTCCCATAATTCAACTAATTGTTTTCGGAGAGGAGAGTCCGAAGAGTGAGTTATGATGTTCTTGAAAAGGTTTTGACCCCTGCCATATTTAGCATAAATCGAATTAATCCACAACAATTCTTCCTCTATCAAGATTCTCTACAGAGTTTTTATAAGGAATGCTCTATTCATCAAACTGAACTTTCAAATCCCCAATCCTCCTTAAACTTTTGGCTTGCACATTTTCTCCCTACTAATAACATGCAATTTTCTATTATTATTCTCTTCTCCTCAAATAAAGCTTTTTTGGAGCTTTTTTATTTCCTTGCAAACTCCAATCGGAATCTTAGTGCGTGCCATATCAAAGTTAAGACAAGGGCTAATGACTGATTGAACTAATGTGATTCTCCTCACCATAGATAAGCATTTTGTCTTCCATCCCTTAAGCTTCCCTTTAAATCTCTCTATGGCTATCTTTCAGTTGTCTTTTTTTTTTTTTCTTGAGTTTGTGAACATCCTCCCAAATAACGGCTCAGACAAGGAATTTCATTAAAGTTACATACACTGGTAATGACATTTTTCACCCAAATAGCGCCCAGACAGGCTCTCATATCCTTGTGTGTTTCAGATCTACGAAATTAACCTGAGCCATATTTCTGGCCCAGGGTCTCATATCCCAACACATTTTTTTTTATCCACAAAAGTCTTAAAAATTCAAAATCCATTAATATTGGGCAGGCTTGCCTCATCAGATCAGACTATTGGGCTAAGAAGCCCAGTTAAAGTTGACTGGTGGTGGTAGCATAAAAAGACCCCAAAAGATTGTGCCAAAAAAAACTGAAAACAAAGAGATGAATTGAGTCACTGCCACTGAAAGGTCAACTTCGCCAGAAAGAAAAACTCAAGTTGAGGAAGATGCCGAGACGACAAGGCAACACATCATTGAATTATAGGGGGACAGAAAAATAGCAAGTTACAAAAAGGCGCAAAAAAAAAAACGAACTAATTCCCTCTTAAATTCTCGTGTTCTTTTATTAAACGGCCAATATCAATCCACATTCACTCACTCGGCTCTGTCTTGTCACCATTACCAGCCACTCCCTTTTTCTTCGTTCTCCTGTCCAATTTTATTTGAACCCTCACTCCCCCTTCCCTTTCTACTTGCACTTCAATACAACACAACCCAAAATAAATAAATAAATAAAAGAAAATAAAAAAAAAACAACCAAAAGAAGAGAAAAATGGCACTGAAACTTTCATTGCCTTTGCCTCGTACTATTCACACCCCTTCCCTCAGAAACCCCAACCTAATTTCACTTCCTTCATCACTCTCAGCTCGCAACTACAACGCTGCTCTTCCTTCGAAATCGTTCCATGCGGCGTCAATACGACGTCGCTTTGGGTTCCGACCGGCTCGTGTGGCTCAGGGACAAGAGCTCAGTGGTAGTTCCGAAGATAACGATGGAATGGTGGTGGCGGTGGAAGAAGAGGGTGAGAAGAAGGAGCTTGCAGATCAGGGTATATGGAGCCAGGTGAAGGAGATTGTGATGTTTACTGGGCCTGCTACTGGGCTTTGGTTGTGTGGGCCCATCATGAGCCTCATGGATACTGCTGTTATTGGTCACGGTAGCTCAATTGAGCTTGCTGCCTTAGGTATGGGAAATTTCCACTGCTTAATTTTGATTATCATTTGAAGGAAATTGATTGTTTATGAGCCACCTTGTATGAGTAAAGAGTAATTGTGTTCTGTTATTTTGTAGACTCTAGTGAATGAATATCTGTTGCTTTATGCACCAAAATAATCCAATAGTGTAGATTTAATAGTAATTATTGATGTAAAATTGTGTTTAAATTTATACCATTTAGATTATCTTGGTAGATGATACACCAGCATTGTCCTATATAAAACAATGCTATGCACCATTGGTAATACAGTTATGTAGATTTCAGTTTAATTATATATACACACACTGATAGATTACCTCAGTGTACTGTATCATGCACAAGTTAAACTTGGTGCATTTAAGTCATTCGCATTTAGTAATGGCAATTGGCAAATGTGGAATTAGATTGTTTTATTTTCCCATGAGCAGGTCCTGCCACGGTTGTGTGTGATTACATGAGCTACATGTTCATGTTCCTCTCTATTGCTACCTCCAATATGGTTGCAACTGCCCTTGCTAACCAGGTTAGGCTTCCCTTTTTCCCTTCTGCTATAAAACATTAGTGAATATGTATGCTGCTTTTGTTGAGTGCATGTGTTTGTGTAGGATAGAGAAGAAGTTCAGCATCACATATCTGTCTTACTTTTTGTTGGCTTAGCCTGTGGCATCTCGATGCTTTTGTTCACAAAGGTGTTTGGTGCAGCAATACTCACCGGTATTAATTATGAAATGATTCAAACCTTTTTCTGCTCCTCCAATAATGCATTTTGTATAGCTATAATGCATTTATGGAGGAAATTTAGCATATCAAATTCCATGACTGATATTTTTCTGTTAATGCCTTTCTTTCTTCTCTTTTTTACTACTTTCTCCAGCTTTTACTGGACCAAAGAATGCACATGTTGTACCTGCTGCTAATACTTATGTTCAGGTTTGTTTCCTCTGATTACATATCCTTCAATTTAGATGAAGATCACGATTCATGTCTATAAACACACTAAATCATCAAAGATTTTGTGGAGGGAAGTAAATTGTTCAGTACTGACGTTTTCTTTAAGAAAGATATTCAAAGTTGCAAATAAGATACCTCTCTCCTTTCTTAATCATTTATTTGTTTTTGCTAATGATCAAGCAAAGATATCATTATCTGTTTTATGTAGTTTCACCGAGTATCTTTTGGTGTTAGATTCGAAGCTTGGCATGGCCTGCTTTACTTTCTGGATGGGTTGCTCAGAGTGCAAGGTGCAAATATGCTATATATTTCTTGTGTGATTCTGAAATGAGTGGTTGTAAATTTTTTTTATCAAATCTGTCATACTGCTCGAGTCATGACATCATATTTCGCGTCATTTCATGTTCACTGTGGAAACTATCGACCAATCCTACAACTTATTGCTTTGACATTTCTCTGATATCAAGGGTCTAACTGTTTGTTAGTGGTATTTGTATGTTTTGTATATTTTAAATGGAACTTGAATTCAGATCTCATGTTTTTTCATAAATTTTCTTTAAGTTGTTTGAGCAATCTTTTTTGAAGTTTCTCTTATCCCAAGTAAATGTAATATGCTAATATTGGGTTCACCTTTGCTTGTATGATATTATGATAATTGATAAACACCTGCTTGTAAATTTAATTTCCTATCTTCATATTCACAATTTTCTGTTGCAGTCTTGGCATGAAGGATTCCTGGGGACCTTTGAAGTCTTTGGCAGCTGCCACCGTTATAAATGGAATTGGTCTTGTAGTTTTGTGCCGCATCTTAGGATATGGTATTGCAGGGGCTGCATGGGCTGCAATGATATCTCAAGTGTGCCCGACAAACTCTCGATATACATTAATTTTTTATAGTGTACTCAACTCTGTATTCACTTCCTTTTTATCTGTTTCTGGTTCTAGGTATTTTCTGCATATATGATGATTCAAAATCTAAACAAGAAAGGATACGATGCACTTGCTTTATCCATTCCTTCAGGGAAAGAATTTCTGAATATACTTGGTCTTGCTGCTCCTGTATTTTTAACACTGATGTCAAAGGTTGCATTCAGTATTTGTTATATTTGTGGTTCTCTCTTTGCTGTATTCTGAGACTTCAAAACTAACTGAAAGTTCTGATCTTAGGTGGCTTTCTACTCGCTGCTTATATATAATGCTACTTCAATGGGTACCCATACAATGGCCGCTCACCAAGTTTGTTTATCCCCCTTCTTATTTTGTGACTCCATTCCGTTGCTTTCCATCTGCTCATTTCAGCGAACTAAATTGATTACTCAACACTTGTTGCAGGTTATGGTTCAAATCTACATGACATGTACAGTTTGGGGCGAACCTCTCTCCCAAACTGCTCAATCATTTATGCCTGGGTTGATATATGGAATAAATCGGAATTTGGCAAAGGTTTGTGATGCTCTTAATTGCTGTTTCAGAGGATCTCTCTCCCCTGTTTTAAATCTCTCTTTTGCTCATAGTTTGAAATTGTATCTTTCCTTTTGGTTGGGAAGGATTGCTTCATAAGCTGGCACTCCATTCTCCTAACTAATCTATTTTGCAGATTCTATCTAGATATTGTTTTGTTTTGGATATTTGAAATTCCCTGAATTTATACTTTCAACAGGCCTGGTTGCTTCTAAGGTCTCTTGTAAGTATTGGAGCTATACTTGGATTGTTGTTGGGGATTGTTGGAACATCTATTCCTTGGTTATTCCCTTATCTTTTTACACCTGATCAGATGGTCATCCAAGGGGTTAGTTTAACTTTTACAATTTAGCTTAGATATATTCTCAATCTCCTTTTCCTACATTGTTTGGCAGGATATATAGGCAGAAAAGCATATACTCTTATAAACTAGACGTAGTTTTAGAATGTAAGCATAAGTTGGTAATTTGCTGCATTTGCGACCGTACAGATGCATAAAGTGCTGATACCGTATTTCATAGCGCTATCTGTGACACCACCTACTGTATGCTTGGAAGGAACATTGTTGGTATGTTCCTGCTTGGATATTCAGTTCAATCCATTATATAAAAACTGTATTTTTAAGTTTATAACATCGTTGCACATTGCTTAATCAGGCTGGACGGGATCTAAGATTCATAAGCTTGTCAATGAGTGGATGCTTTTGTCTTGGTGCACTAGTGCTATCAGTAACCACTTCTCTCTTTTGTTATTATGATTGTTAGAGAATAGATATTATCACTTCTATTATTAGTAATAGCTGCTTGATCCATTATGCTGCATTTGTAACAAAACACAATCTACCAATGTGCCAGGTCTTAAGCAGTAGATTTGGTTTGCAAGGCTGTTGGTTTGCCCTTGCCGGATTTCAGTGGGTAAGACTTGGATCTCAAATTGGCATAACATGCAGACTATGACCTTTTTTGAAGAGTAACGTTGTTTGTACTAATAATTTGTTTTCCAAATATTCTGACATGCAATTCTTTTATGATCATTAGGCTCGGTTTTCAATTGCCCTTTTGCGCCTTCTCTCTCCCAGTAGCGTTCTGTCCTCAGAAGATTTAAGCCAACATGAGCTGCAAAAGTTGAAGGCTACCTAGGTTAGAAATACTATTTTTACCAGCACATGGATATTCTTTCCTTTTAACTAATGGTCTCGTTCAAGTATGGATATGGAAACCAATACTGAAAGAATCATACCCTCTATGAGATCTCAAATGCCAGACAAGATTCCCTTCTATAGGATTTCTACTATTCTACCAAAAAAAGAAACTCTTTATCCGTTGTATTATTTTTTTGTTAGTGTCACATATTGTAAGGAAGGAAGCATGTTGTCTGTACTGTAGCTTATAATTCTTTAAATTGTAATGCAAAATGCAAAACAAGAATTGATTTATTTAAAAATTGATAAAATAATTTGATTTTGTATTTTTACTTTTTATTTATTCTGTCGAAATCTGCTGGTGTGGTTGATCGCGCCGGCTGGCAGGGGCGGCCTGCTTCTGTTGGTTCAGTTGGCCGGTGGTTAGCCAGGGTCATCCAACGCACTCAGCCGGGGCTATCTGTGTTGATCAAGGCAGTTGGTTAGGGTCAATTGGTGGTGTTGGACTTTTCCCCCCTATTTCTTACTTTAAATCTTTCTTTTTTATAGTAGTGTCACAAAAAGGTAAAAATAACTATATGTTTTTAACATATAAATCATTTCAATTTTAATCAAATTCTAAAAAAGAGTTTAGTTAAAAACTTAAAATGACAAAAAATTGTTCTTGGATGCATAATAAAATTAACAGATTAAGGGCTTAGATATTTTGCAAATAAGAAAGCACAAATATTCCAAAAATAAAGAATTCAATCCAAGCACCGTTCTACCCTTCTACACACACTCCGTAGCTTTGCTCACATAACATTGATTATATAGTACAAGCATTCATTACTAAATACTAACGTTTCAACTGACTTCTGCACTTACTAACAAGTGTTAATTACCAAGAGCATAATTGGTTGAAAACGATCCTTCATCTCGAGCACCGGAATCCATCATTGCAAATCCTCAAGTTTGTTTAGGCCACGGGACATGACAAACCTCAAGAAAATAATTCCACTAACAATAGCCAATCCAATAGGTGTTAATTATGACCTACTACTCCTCACTTTCCACGATGAAGATGAACCACGCCGTGATAATTTTGGTACTTGTTCCCTACTCTGTAGTTTTCACAACAATATCGAATAGTACTAGTAATTAGGAAAGATAAGATAACGATAAAATAAATTTTTTTTTTTTGTTTCCCACGGTATCCCCCAACCCGGCAGGTCAAGGACTAATCCGTCGCGGTACTGAGCTCCATTTAAGGGTTTGCCGCTGGCCAATGGGTTGCTGCATGCACAAGGCGAGATTCGAACCCCCGACACTTGCTTAAGCGGACTAGTGAGCTAACCACTAGACCAACCCAACTTGGTTAAAATTAATACCTTGTTTAATTGTCTGTATTTTAATTGTCTTTTAAGAAAGAGTTGACGAACTTGTTTCTTTTTTTCTTCGGCCTTCAATTTGGTGAGACTAGGCCTGTATATAATCAGGGTTCGACCAATTTTGCCAACTGCCACTGAACCGGTTGCTTCTTCCAGCTGCTTCACCACATCTTCCAACTCACCAGGGCAACTCCTATGTATTTTAATCTGCAAATGCCATTCAAAATTGCAACTACAAATTATTAGAATCCAAGTGTTTGTACAGAAACTGATCATTTTTACCATAACTATTATAACTTCTAAAAGCCAATAAAGTTCAAAAATGTTTGAACAGCATAACAACTACTAACCTCACTCTGAATAAGATCTTAGCACAGTAGACACATGATATAAAGTATAAGCCCTACAAATATTACCCTCTCTGCAGTCTACAATAATTAATGATCACAATAAGCATGCAAAGTAGCTCAATTTCCACTTTCCAACCACTCAATAATTCGAAGAATTTAAGCAGTACATGGAAAACCGAAGGGACAAAGGAAAGCTGTCCAACACAGTTTATCCATGTTTTGCATGCAATGCCATGATATAATAACATTACGTGCCATAGTCCTTTTAAGCATTTCATTTGATGGTTTTCCATGGTTTAATATAAGTAACAACTTCAAGAAAGGAAAAATACTACCAATCGCAAATGCAAAACATGAGAAAACTAACTGCTTACACCCAATTTCATAAGCAATCCAAGAGGAAAATTACCTAAATCTTGTGAATTGGGAATAGGAAACACGGAAAACAAGTTCCGCTCTTTCCCATCTCTCTCAGGAAATTCATCAAACACATGGCAAGCATAACAATACTGAAGCGAGAAAATCTCTCAAGCATGTTCCTCCAACAACAATAACAACACAATTAACAGGGAAATTGAAATTGATACCTTGAGAAGCTCATTGGCTTCAAGTGTCTCAATGAAAGAGGTTGCAACATTGGGGGTAACACCGGACTTTCCCACCAACTGGGTCTTGAGCTTCTTCCCCAAACTGTGCGCGTAAGACGCAAGCTCTTTCCTTTCCTTCACGCTGAGACTCGGAACCTCTACCTTCAACCTCTCCTCTCTCTTCCTCTCCAATGGCGACGAAGTTGAATTCGATTCTGAACCTATCTGTGTATTCTCCTCAAAACTGCTCCTTTCCGATTCCAAATCATCGTCGTCGTCAGATTCTTCATCGTACAGCTCCGTTTCGTCGTCTTCGTCATTGTAGTAGTCATCTTCCTCCTCCGAGTTTTGTGATGAACCCGTGAGAGCCACAAAAGGGGGAGGCGCGTGAGGAAGATAGAGGGAAGGTGAAGAGAAGTGGTGGCGAGTGAGGGAGGGGAAGAGGTTTTGTGGAAGAAGCGGTGAAGTATGCATGGATAAGACATTGGGAGAGGAAAGAAGAAGCGGTTTCAGTAGCGAAACGAATGAAGAAGAAGAAGAAGAAGAAGAAGAAGAAGAAGAAGAAGACAGTGGTTGTGAACGAAGAAAATGGAGAAAGTGAGTTGCTGAAGACGCCATTTTCAGATTTTTGCTTCGTTGTTTGGATTCCTGGGTTTCTCAAGTATAATTTAGGATTGGGGATAGCAGAGAATTTATTTGTGATAAAATTATTAGGAGATATTCTTGATCAGGCTGGGTGTTTGGTCTAGTGGTATGATTCTCGCTTCGGGTGCGAGAGGTCCTGAGTTCGATTCTCGGAACACCCCTTCTTTTTACTTTGTTGCTTAGCTGATGAAGAAAGGAACGAAAGAGAAACTAAGATTAGACCATATGCTCCAAGTTTATTTATTGCTACGATAGCCACAATTTATAGTTTTCTTTTTTAAGAGTGTTAATCAGTTGCCATAAACTGGTGTGTTTTCAAGCCAAAGCCACATGTCTTGCATTTTAAATTATTCAATAAAAAGACTTTGCCAATTAAAATGCTACTTTGCCAAGGGAAATATTATTTGTTTTCATTGGCTAGTTTATTACATTTCTATTTTTATCATAAAATCAGTTTTAGTACAGATTTCGTTACATATATGTAAAAGCCTATTAATTATTGACTATTGTTGGTTGAAATATATGTTTCTCACCACAATAATCAAAAGGTATTACCTTATTTGTGCTCAATTTCGCAATCCATCTCAATGGAAGAGGCATAGTGATAACAAGATTCATACATGATCCGAGACATAATTATCATCAATAAAACTTTCTCACAGGATGTTAAGAAATTATCGAATAAATGGGAAAATCAAATATCTTTCCCATATCATAGAGTGAGTCATTTGAAACCATAGTAGAAGAAAACTCGGCAGGCCGAAATAAACCCTATCTTTTTGGTTCAAAGAAATAAAACGTACCCAATTAAATACTAATTTTAACCAATTTAAATTTCTCGAGTGATTAATTTACACATCCGCTTAAGTAAATGTCAAAGTCTTAAATCAAGTTTAGATTTGTGACAAATTATTTTTGAAAAAGTATAGGAAACTAAGTGGGTAACCAACCAATAATTAAATAACTCAATTAATTATAATTATTAATAATTAATTTTAAATTTTTTAAATTCAAAATTTAAATAATTAAAAACTCATTAATGAAACCTAATTAAAAACTATAAAAACATTCTCCTTCTCTTTCATATTAACCTGCACACCCCAACAACAATACACACAAATTCTCTCTCTCACCGTCAGACCCTCTCCACCCCTGCCCTCATGCAAGACGACCTTTAAAAAGTTCGCCGCCGACAAAGCCGTTGAGTACGTCAAGTCTGGCATGGTCCTCGGCACCGGCTCCACTACCGCTTCGTCGTTGCCAAGTTCGGTCATCTCCTCTTCATCGGTCAACACTCCAACATCATCAGCGTCCCTACCTCCAAGCGCACTAAGGAACAGGCACGTTCTCTCAGAATTTCGCTCTCTATCCTCGACGACAATTCCTGCCTCGATCTCGTTATCGACGACGCCGATGAAGTGGACCCGACCTCAACCTTGTAAAAAGTTGCGGCAGCGCTCTTTCCTGCTGGAGGCCATCTTCTTCGACAAGTTCATTGTGGTGGTCGATGAAACAAAGCTCGTGTCAAGACTCGGAGGAGTGACCTTGCGATGCTGATGAAGGTGGTACAGTTTTGCGGAAAGTACAATCCGGTTCAGTTTGAAGAGTTGTTAATTACAAAAATATACTAAAAAAACATCCATTTAATATTAAAAAACATCCTAATGTTTAATAAAAAAACGTCCAACTAGAGTTTAAAAAAAACATATAATTCTTAAAAAAATAGAAATATCTACATTTGCAACACAAAAAATTTGAAAAATACATTAAAAAATATTTATTAATATGAAAAAGAAACATCATAATATTTAGCAGAAGAAACATTCATGTATATCAACTTATCTTTGTTAAGACCATTCATGTATATCAACTTATCTTTGTTAAGACCGGTTAATTCCCTAGCATAACTCATTATTCTTTAGCCTGTTGAATTAGATGATACCATGAACAAAAATAAATATATAAATAAATAACCACTAGAAACCTGGGGTTTTGGGGTGCGGCCGTACCGGCCAAGCACCAACGTTTGAAAAGTTAACTAATAAGTGCCACACTACTTGGTACATATAGTCAGCAAATGAGGACGGTTTAGGAGTTCCCTTTTTCATGGCTGATCCATCAGACCCACAGAACGTTCATCCCTTGATGATACTGCCAGTACCAGGAATCCGAACAGAAAAGTTGCTTCCACAAACCCATACATTCAATAAAATAAAAAAATTTAAAATGAGTTCATTTAATTTAATCGACCCCGGCCCCCAAAAATAAATTAAGATATTCATTTGAGACTTGGATAAGGTTGAAGACAAAAAAGCTCTACCTTCAAAATACAAAACAAAACAGTCACCTTCAGTACCAGTCAACGTTTTTCACCATTTTAGTATTGCTTCCAAGAACCCATAACACCCAAACTGTTTGACCATTACATTCTTAATGCTTCAAAAAAAGCATGCACAATCTACAGCATCTGAGATACTCTCATAGCTGCCATTATTCCAGAACAACACTGCAACCTTTGACCTTGGCATTTACATAAATACAGCCCCTTTCAGGCACTGTCCAAACCAAAATTAGCACATCAAATATTCGAGAAAATGACACAACACTAAAGTATATATTTTTAATTTTTTTTATTGTTACCATTATATTATAGTTAGAACAAGCTACAAACCCAGCATCCAAAATACTACTACTTTGGTCTTTAGCCATATCCACAAAAGGGTGGACCCCACCACCTAGCCCCATTGACAAGGAGGTGGCAAGCTCAACCCATCCATGCATGGAAATGGTAGAGAAACATAGCATAATCCTACAACAACAACAACTAACTAGCTAGTTCTACCAAAATAGTAGAACATCAAACCATAAACTAAACTAAACTAAACAAAACTACAACAAGCGATGTGACTATAACTACAACACCACCACATTGCGATGAAACTAACTTGCATTGGGTAAACCATCACACAGAGGATTAGGCTTCTTTTGCTTAGTCAAATCAACTCTGTCAAATCCAAAATCTTCTTCGTTTTTCAAACTTGTTCATCAAATGTATCGAGGCTTCAGCAGAACACCCAAAGTCTTCTGTTCCCCACTCTTGTTCTTTCCATCACGAGGCACGCTAAAACTAACAGGCAAAACCTCTTTAGACTCGCATGGAAAATTCGTATTCTCGAAATGCCTCTCCAGATTCTCTTTTCCCTACATTATATCAAATGATACAAAACATTCACATGTCACTAAGTTAACTAAACACGTTTGAGTGATGATTAATCAGGTGTAGTATTCGATTGAGCATATACCTGAATGTTTGCTTTTGCAACTTGCCGAACCTTTTGGGATTGGTACATCTCCCATTTGCTGTTCGAGGCTGTTATGTTGAATTTCCATGCTGCTTTTGAGGTTGTAAAATTCACAAATGCGTAGCCCTTGTTGAATCCTGTCCTGACAACAATCAACAACCAACAACAGTTACCAGGATCAAACATTGCACACAACACAACACAAACAAATGAACAATGATATGATATCTTCATTTTATGTTGAATATTACCGTTTTTTTTTTCAAATGGAAAGTTTGAAGAAAAAAGGGATTATATTTTATGCATTCCAACAAGTAAAATGGCAGAAATCATATGATGAACAGGATCAGCTAAGCACACAACACCACACAAACATCTTAATATTTCTCCCTTTTTTCCAATAAAAGCATTTAAAAAAATCATCAAAAGCCTAATGGTAAAGTAGGGATTTGTACAATACTTGAAATCAATCGGCAGATAAACAAAATCAAAGGCCAAAACATCAGTCTTTTCAAATCCTTGCTCTACTTTACTGTTCTCCACCATGCAATGATTTTCCAAAAACTTCACCAGATCATCTCGCCTGCAAATAAAAAAATTAAAACATTGACGTGCATTAAAATAAAAAACATATAATAAGGGAAAAGTGGAAAATAAAGGGGTATCCAAATAAGGCACCGCGAGGAAGGGAGAGAGACGCACGTGTATCTGGAAGGAATGTTTTTTATCATAACCGTTGTTTCATTTCCATTTTCACGAACTGGGGAAACACGGGAGGGATCATTCTTCTTTTTAGGGAAAGAAGTATCCAAGCCATGATATTGTGATGAGCGCCGAAAATCTTGTCTCCCCCTCTTCCCTCCATAGCCATAGCCATAGCCATAGAGCTTCTCTTGTTGCTTCCTATCTTCCTTTTCCTCCTTCACTTTCTTTGGCTTCCACAGTACTCGCGCCTGATGCTGCTGCCGATATGATCGTCTCGGACCAACTCGGATGTTCATGAATCCATGGTGATTGAACTGCAGCTGCCGCTGCTGTTTCAGTGAATCAGCAACAGCAACTTCTTCATTCACCACCACAAACGGTTCTGGTGGTGATGAAAGGAAGGTGTTGTTCGTACCATCAGAAAGGGGTAACGGCACTGTGGGTAAATACAGGCTAAAGTTGGGTGGAAGAGAGAGAAACTCCCCTTGCTGACACGGTGGTTCTGTCGGCGGCAGTGGTGGTGGTGGTGGTGCAGTAGGAATGGCGGTATAAGGCCACGTGTTCTGATAAGCCGGGACAAACGCGGGGGCTTGTGGATTAAGAGGCACGTGAGGAACCATGTTTGCGTGTTTGTGAAGGAGTTATTACTTTGTGTTTTGGGGTTAGAACTTAGAACTGAGAGGCTTGGAGAGAGTTTGGGAAAGAGAGAGTGCTTTCTATTCCTTTGTTTTGCTTTGCGGTGAGAACTGAGAGGTTTGGAGAGAGAGAAAGAGAGATGATCACAGCAGAAAGAAAAGAGTTTGAGTTGTTTCAGCTTTTCGTATTTTGTTGAGGGAAGTATTGTGTGTGGTTTTTATAGCAATTCTCAATGGGATTAAAAATTATAAATCAATCAATCAAAGATAATATTTGTGGAGTTATACCGCGTGTACACTAAAATCAGCCACTAGTATAAAATATATACTGAAATATAAATATATATTGAGAATAAATTAAATTATACATATATTTATATTATAAATATATTAATGATTAATTTTAATAATTAATTTTAATATATAAATAATATTTTTTATATTTATGCATCGATAAACACTCATCAACCTTTTTTTATATGAAATTGATTATTGAAAATTATTATATAATTTAATAAATTTAATTAAATTATAGTTTAATTATTTTTAATAATTAATTTTATATTAAAAAATTATATAAACATTAAAAAAAATTTTATATATTATTAATATAAAAGAAAGATATTTTATTTTTTATTTGTTTATTATTTTTACTATTTTTAATATTAAAGTGAAAAATATAAACAAAAAGATACCATATAACATCTCTCTAAAATTTGTTACTATTATAAAGACATGGATGCTTGCATTCACTTCCTTGCTCTTTTAGGCAATGTATTCAGATTTTGTCCAAGAAACAGGCCTTGACTCATTAAAATAGAAGAGGAAATTAATAGATTAGGTTGTGGGGTTTTCTCTTAAATGATATTCATGTACTAAAATTTACTAATAAAATCAGTTATTAATATATTAATATATAAATATATATAATTTAATTTAATTTTAATATATATTTATATTTTAATATATATTTTATATTAATATTTTATTTTAATAATTAATTTTAAGGTATACATAATATAATTATTTCTTTTATATTGGGATATCTCAAAATTTTATCAGAACAACAAAATGAATATTTTGTCTCTTCTTTTCAAGATCATGTTATTTTTTCCTTTCAAAATTACGTTCGAAATTATTTATTTAACTTTGAGTTTTTTTTGGATAAATCACTGTTATAAATTGCTTAGTTGCTAATAATATTTAATTATCATGTTTTAACTTTTATTTTGAAATTATCTTTATAAAAATCGATCTAACTAAACCGATTTAATATGTATTCATAATAAATCGTTTTAAGTTAAATTAATTTATCCTTACTATATAAATCGTTTTAACTTAAATTGATTTAATAGAAAAACGACATTTCATTATAAATTAATTTATGCAAAATCGATTTATTAGTAGCTACTTCTATAAGCACTTTTGTAAAATTTAAAATTTTTATTATACAAATAAAATAGCTTATTTTTTAACATATGTTCTTAATGCCTTTCACCACAGTAAAAAATATGAACTTATAAAAATTTAACAATATTTTCATTTACAAAATTCAACAAATATTTAATTATATATTATAATTATGCATGAACTAGTTTAAGATGACTGTAAAAGAATAGGAAAAAGGGAGCAACATTGATTTAGATAATACAACAAAAAAAGAGAAAACTTTATCATCAAAATTATTCTTATCTATATCACTTCTTAATATTATTATAATATGAAAATTTATTTTTAAAAAGTAGCCTGTTTAAGTTAATTATTCTTAACCTTAAGCCAAGATTGAACTACCAAAAATAATTTAGTAGCGAGAAATTTAGGTAATATATAAGAGTTCTTAGATAATATTGTTCTAAGTAAGAAATATTATTTCCCTCAAATTAAAATATATATGAGGTCTTAAATCTTAAATTAAATTATTGTTATAAGTAATAAATATTATTTCCCTAGTCTTGAATAATTGTCAATTTTTATAATTTTACGTAGATAATTAAAAAGTATTCATATTGATAATACTAAGTGATTTTATTTTTATTAATGATAGCAACCTTATTAAATGTAAATAATATAGAAAGATATAATTAATAAAAATAACTTTGTACATTTGACCACTTAAACTTCTCTAAAATAAAATGTTTTCAAGAAAATATGTGTTCTTAATTAAATTATACAATTAGTATTTTCTCTATTTTTTTCTTAATTTTATGATTTTCTAATAAAACTTCAAAATTTTATAATTTTTATATAAACTTCTATTTAAAAAATGATTTTATATCATTCTTAAAATTGGTAATATCATTTCATCTTTTATAATTTTTTAATTTTTTTTCATTTTTATTATTTTATTTTTTAGAATTTTTTTATTAAAATTAATTTAAACTAATATACAGTAAATAATTAAATAACATTACCAATTATACAAATTTAATTACTTTCCTTACTTTTATATATTAAAAAATGAAGCTTATTATAATAACTTGATGGTAATCCTGTAAAATTAAAAATTAAAAATCATAGTCTCATACTATGGAAACGTAAGTCAGAGCATGTAGATGCATAACAGAAGAATGATATGATAGACCCAAAAAATGGAAAGTGCTGAGAAAGTAAACAAATAAAGAAATAAGAAAAAAGGTAATGATTACTACTATGTGAAATGGATACTGCATTTAATGCATGGATTCTATGGGTATTTTTTATTTTTTATTTTTTAATAAAATTATGAGCTATACTCCCTAGTCTCTAGTTATACAGGATACTTTTTTTTTATTATGCTAGTTAATTAATAATTTTTTTGAATAATATAAATAATTATCAATAAAATAAAAATATACTACATTTTTAAATTATTTATTTAAATTTTAATATTAGAATAATTATCAATACATCTAGTAAAATAAAAATCCGATATCTATTGTTTCTATTGTTTAGTATTTTTATTTTTTGCATTTTAAAAAACAGCAAAAGTAATGAATTTGACGGCTAGGGCATCCTCTCGAACAAGGCAAGTAGGCAACATCTCTTACCAGATACTTTCTCATTTCAGGGTTTGTCCTTCATTTTCTGTCCACTGAGATGACAAAAAACACTAATCTAGAATGATCAGAAAGTTTTTATTTTCTTTTCTCTTCCTATCACTAAAATAATTTTATTTTCATAAAGCATAAATAAGTTGTTTTGTTTCCTTCACATAATTAATTTTTGGTAATTTCTCTCGCAGTAATTTTTTTTTCTGAGACAAATTAGTTCATCGCACAAAATATTAAATAATAAAAAAACACAATTATCTCAATAATAATTTTAAAATAATTTAATAAATTATATCAATATTTGAAAATAAAAAAGGTTGCCGTGGGTTGAAACTTGCTAGTATCTTATAAATTATAATATTGATTATTGATTAAGATTTACATGTAATAAGGTACAATAATTCAGCTCCTATATATTATTAATCTATGCATAATTCTGTAATAACTTCATATATGTATATATAATTTTTTACAACAGTTTCCGTTTGGGTGCAATAGGAAATAGAAAAAGGTGATGACGAAGATTTGTAGGGATTAGGGAGCATGCATCCGATCTTATGAGTCTCGATAGGAATGAGATGAAAATGATGGATATGTTGATTTGAAAGGTCCCACCTACCCATCATGAGACATCTGCTACCATTAGAGGTCACTGTGTTCTAGAGTAATCTTTCTGAAGGATAATTTTTTTTAGAGTAGTGAGATGAGTTATAATGTTACATATTTTAATATTATGATTTTTTATATTTTTTTTAAATTATAAAAAGTACACAAATTAAATATTTTATTTGTATTTAAAAAAATAAAAAAAATTGAAACACACAAACTATTATAGTTGTTGGAGAAAATTTAAAAAATGGGTAAAAAATAACTTCCAAGGTTGTTGTAAATAAATTGTATATATAAGTTGTGTTTAGTCTTATTTTATCTACGGTATAAATAAAATAAAATTACATGTATCATAAATGAGATAAGTCTTTATACAATATGTATATAATCATACTATAGTTACGTTATTTTATGTCTTATTTCATTTACAATATAAATAAAATATGTATAATTTTATATTATTTACGACAAGACATATGCTAAATTTTAATAAAAATAAGTATAAAATGTATATTTTAGCGAATAAAATATTTATTTTATTTAAAAAAAATCCGACAGCAGCTCTTTGGTTTTGGAATGGAAGGGAGAAATAGGCATAATTTATAGGAATTTAATCAATTCATAATTTAGAATGACTTTTTCAGTTTTTCCAAATCAAATGAGACAAGCTTGAAAAGATGGCTATGCACTATAGCTGACTCTATATTGACATATACATTTTCCATGCTTATACGATATGTGGGATATAATATAATTTTTTATTAATAAATAGATAATTTAATCAATTTTATTTTTAATTATGTAGTATTATTATTTAATATTTTTAATTTAAGTTCTTCTATACGTATATATATTTTTGTTTTATGCTTTTGTATTCACCTTGCTAGTTAGCCTTTTTTTTCTTGTTTTTGTGCTCTTCTTTTTCAATCATCTTTTTAAATAAAATATGTGACTTATAAAATTTAAATAGAACTTAAGTTTGAAAGTTTCATCATGAAAAAATAAAAATAAATATTCATTATATAAAGAAATAAATATGCATAACTACTGAAAATTAATAGAACTAAAATGTTTTATACAAATAAAATTAAGTGTGCATTACAAATATAAAATAAATATACCTAACTTATAAAAATAATTTTTTTTTTTGCGCATATAAGTAAGTATACGTTATAAATAGAAATGATCATTATTTATTATTTTCTGTATAGCATATATTTAATTTTAGACGTAAAATATTTAGTTCTTTATTTTTAGTAACATAAAATAAAGGAAAATCAGCATTCAGCTTCAGCATCCGCAGAAGATTAAACTTGTTAAGCTTTTTAATTTGATGCCTTTTAATTTGTGTGATTCCTTGGTCAAATTCTACAATTCATAATGTTAGCTATTGTCAAACCTTATCAAATTAGTTAGCTATTGCCTTTTAATTCACCTAATTCAAAAGCCTGAAATTAGTTTCTTATGAGCAACCTCAAATTTTCAATTTGGTTTTATCACTTGATGTATATAGTTCAAATGGCACCTTTGTTCTTTAGCTTCCAAATGTTCTTCAACTACCACATAATACTAATCCATCCACATTTCCTTCACTGAAAGGAGATCCAACAGAATAGAGTTAGAAGTTGATGCTATTCTCTTTTTTTAATATTAATTATTTATTTTTATTTGTATTTTTTATTACAAATTAAATATCATTTTTTAATTTTAACGAGTTATTAATTATTTTTATCTATTATTAAATAAAAAAGAAACTCCGAAAATTATATTAAAGATATTTATGTCTTTTTTATTGCTAATATTTTTAATAAAATTTAATATTATTTTAATATTTATTCAAAATTAAAAAAAAAACTTAATATAAAATAGAGAAACTTTTCTTTATTTATTAAATTGATGGCACTTGCTTTTAATAGAACAAATAATATTTTGGACAAAAAAGATATTTTAAATTTTTTGGGTGACTAAATTAATATTACCTGACCATTATCTATTTTTTGTGGTTATTGAAAAAATGTTTTAATAACAATATATAAAATAATTAATAATTAATTATCGATAAATATATTAATAATTTTTTTATTGTCATTAACAACAAATTAAAATTGTCAGTGTAAACAATTTTTTTGGAAGGATTATATTAGATAACTAATGGTTTTTTTTTAAATAATATAAATAATTATCAATAAAATAAAAATATATTACACCTCTAAATTATTTATCTAAATTTTAATATTAGAATAACTATTCATACACCTAATAAAATGAACATCTAATATATTTATTGTTCATATTATTTAATATTTTTATTTTCTGCTTATGCTTTTTCATTTGAAAAACATCAAGACGAGTTAACCGGATAAATACTGAATACAAATAGTTCAAAAGGCTTGTTAATACACGATTCGTATCATAGACGGAAGCTATGATATATAGCACCATAATTGTGTGCATATATGTAAATCTCTATCTCTCTATAATTTTATCTTAAAGTAGCTTTTCGGTTCTATAAAGTATAAACAGGCCAGAGAAGAGGACTCCGAGGAATATAACTACCGAAAGAATATATGACCGATAGGAATTTATATGATTATTAATGCAATTTTATAGATTCACATAAAGAATGAATGTGTGTGATTTTATCATGTAAAGTCAAATTTTAACTTATTTTCTCTTATTAAATATTAATTTTCAATATATTTTTTAAATAGATAGATGTACATTTTCCAGTGTAATTTTTTTTAGAAATATATTATATAAATTTTTGTATACCGAAAAAATCAATTTATGCATTATGTTCAGTGATATGATTCAAACCTTATTAAATCACTTAAAAAATATTTATCAAGATTGGAAAAAGTTGAATTTTACATATTTTGACATTGTATCATAATTATTAAATTCGGTTGGACAGATCGAAAAATCTAGTTACTTTATGTGTGTTTGGATTACAGTTTATAAATGAGAATTTGTATAAAATTAATTTTACAAATTTAATTTTGATGAAAGGTAAGTTTGTATTGAAATGATTTATGTTTAGTTATTTTTATATCAAAATGGATTATAGTAAAATAAATATTATTTGGATCACACTATTCAAAATCACTTTTAAATGAAAAATTACTAAAATAGACGTCAACTTAAATATTTTTTATATTATCCAGTTATTTTAATTTATATATTTGAATAATTTTATTAATTAATTTTATAATAAAATTAATATTTATTTATTAAAATAAAAATAACATATAAAAATTAGCAAAATATATTTTATATTAAAAATAAAATATATAAATTATATATATAAGAGTATTTAATCAAATATATTACATTTTTTCAAATTTTAAATTTTAACGTGAAAATGTAAATTTAGTATTTTTTTTACATCGTATTTTTATTTTAATACTCTTAATAATCTTATTCTTAATATTATTTTGGAATCCAACGTTTATGATTTTATTAATACCTATGATTAATTTTTTATTTAATTTATCTTTTTTTAGTGGGATCATAATTTATATTATAAAAAAATTACAATAAAAAATTGTATATACCAGAATTATAATTATATAAAAGAATACTAAAAATAATAAAATTAAATATTTATCGTAGCAGAGATTGAAACAAATCTAAAAGTTCTTGATGATGTATTTTATATAGTATATTTTTAGTTCTTTTAGTACTCTTTTTTAGTACCTATAGTTTTTTACTATTATTATTATTTATGGTTAATTTTTTGTTTAATTTACTTTACCTAATGTGATCAATAAATCATATTATGAAAAGATAATAATAAATATAATATACAAAAATTACAATTATAAGAGTGTATAATATCAAATAAAAATTTAACAAAAAAAATAAAAATAATAAATAATAGAAAAAGAGAGTTCATATCAGGAGAAATAATAAGAATTTCATAAATAATACAATAACATGTATGAAGGATAAAATTGGTAAAGAAAAAATAGATGTTTAGTGTAAATGGCTAAAAGCTAGTGAAATTGTTGCTTCTGACAAACTTGGGTTTGACATCAAAATCACTTCTGGGGCAAATCACAATAATAAATAAAGGAGAGCAAAATTTTACACAAATCCACTAAACCAAAATCTGCTTCGTAAATCCACCAATGCACATTTATATGTAGTTCGAACCAACCTGATTCGAACTTCATTTCTACATATCGAATTATACACAAACATATGCACACACTAATTTGAACCAGCTGGGTTCGAATTATATACTTATTAAAAAAATTAATAATTTAAAAATTAAAAAAATATATTTTTTATTTTATACATTAAAAAAGCTAACAAAATATTTAATTACGAAACTTCTTTAAAATATTAATGAGCTATCAATTCGAATTACATACAATACTTTTTGTCCATTTTTAATAACTCATGAATATTTTTTTAATAATTTTTTTTAATAAATTTATTTAAATTATACTACAAAAAAATATTTGATCCTATGCAAAATAATTTTTAAAAAATTGCTTAAAAAATGTTAGGAGTACTATAAAAATTTGTAACGTTCTAATAACTTAGGTAAATACATGCATGTACTCAAATTTTAAATAAAATACTCTACATAGTCAATAATAATTTAGAAATGAAAGAAAATATTTTATTCTATATAAATAATTAAAAAATATTTTATTCTATACAAAATAATTTTAAAAAATGGCTTAAAAGATGTTATGAGTACTATAAAAGTTTGTAATATTCTAGTGATTTAGGTAAATGCATGATAAAAATATTTTTTCTTTAATTTCTAAATTATTATTGACTATGTAGAGTATTTCTTTAATGTCCTAAGTCATTAGGATATTACAAATTTTTATAGTACTCCTAACATTTTTTAAGCCATTTTTTAAAAATTGTTTTGCATAGGATCAAATATTTTTTTAGTATAATTTAAATAAATTTATTAAAAAAATTTATTAAAAAATATTCATGAGCTATTAAAAATAGACAAAAGAGTATTGTATGGAATTCAAATTGATAGTTCATTAATATTTTAAAGAAGTCTCGTAATTAAATATTTTGTTAGCTTTTTTTTAATGTATAAAATAATATATATATTTTTTAATTTTTAAATTATTAATTTTTTTAATAAGTGTATAATTCGAACTCAGCTGGTTCGAATTAGTATGTACGTGTGTTTGTGTATAATTCGAACTAAGCTGGTTCAAATTAGTGTGTGCATGTGTTTGTGTATAATTCGAACCCAGCTGGTTCGAATTATGTTGAAATGGAGTTCGAATCAGGCTGATTCGAACTACATATAAATATGCATTAGTGGATTCACGAAGCAGATTTTGGTTTGGCAGATTTGTGTAAAATTTTGATTCCCTTGGCTTATTTGAGTTTTTTACACTCACTTCTGCGTTTGCCAAATCAAAAGTTAGTCAAACAAAAAATTAAAACTTTCAATAAGTTTAAACGTGCCTTTTCTCTTCAAACGGGTTTACCAAACACACCCTTCATGGTTAACTTCGGTTTGGATTATCATTTAAATTGATTAGCAATTAATTCAGTCAAATTTAGTTAAATTCGATAAAATCTGATAAATTCGTTTAAAATTGATTTAAACCAATTCGGTCAAATTCAGTTAAAACAAAAAAAATATATTTTATTAAATGTATTACATTAATAAAATTAAATTATATTTATACATTCAAAATTTTTTATTAATTATAATATATTTTTTATTTTTATGATTGTTATTTTTTTATAAATACTTAAAGAGAATAATAAATTTTTTATAATACTTAAAGAAAATAATAAATATAAATTTATAAATATTTGAAGAGTATAATAAATATATAAACTAATTGACGAGTTATTAAATTTTAAAATAACAATTAATTGAATACAACATAAAATAAAAAAAATTACTATGAAAATAAAAAAATAAAATTTTATAAAATTATTTAATTATAACTGAATTAACAAGTTTAATTTATA
This sequence comes from Arachis hypogaea, assembly GCF_003086295.3. NCBI lineage: Eukaryota > Viridiplantae > Streptophyta > Magnoliopsida > Fabales > Fabaceae > Arachis > Arachis hypogaea. The sequence continues at coordinate 6,630,776 of NC_092038.1, forward strand.
TTCAATTCGTGACCCACTAATTAAATTAATAATTTAATGATTCGATAGTTTAATCAGTTCTATTATAATAACTATGTATTGTATATTATATTATAAATATCAAAATTCAATAATTTTATGATGAGAAGAAAACTCATGTTCTAAATCACAAAATAGATTCAAATCATCTAATTTTAAGTTATATTTTTAAAGATATAAACGAGACTAATTAAAGATTAATATACTTATTTAGAACAAAAGGCTTCCATCAAAAGATTGTTAAGGCTAAAAACACTATAAAAATAAGTATATGTTCTAAATCACAAAATAGATTCAAGTCATCTAATTTTAAGTTATATTTTTAAAGATATAAACGAGACTAATTAAAGATTAATATACTTGTTTGGAACAAAAGGCTTCCATCAAAAGATTGTTAAGTCTAAAAACACTATAAAAATAAGTAACTTTAATAAGTTCAAAGAATTTTATGAAAAATTCAAAGAGAATAATTCTCACAGAGTAGATAGCAACTCATTAAATAATTCATTAAGCATTTGCTGCTTTAGTACATCAAATTAAAAACAATACTAAACATTTAAAATTCACTTTAAAAATTAAATAAAATCTCTTTTATAGTATTGAATTATGAATATAGATGATAAACTTTTTAAATAATCCACTAAACATTTATTATTCAACCATAAACAACCATTAAACATTTAAAATCCACTTAAAAAACTAAATAAAATCTCTTTTATAATGATAAATGAGTGACAATTTTTTTTAAATCCACTAAATATTTATTACAATTAAAACTAACATAGAAAGTAAAAAATAATCATAAACTTGAGCCTTAAACCAATAACCTTTTGACTCCAATTTCTCTTTGAATTTTCTTCAATTATTATTACAATAATTTATTATAGAACCTCCTTAGCCTTTTTTTTACTACTATAGTACTATTCTATCATAGATCCACATAATCCTTGTATATTTTACCATTGATTAAGCCCAATTATGCTATCAATGTGCCTGCTATGATCAAATTAAATTTGGTCGTGACTTCGGGTGTGTTTGGCAAACACGTTAAGAAGGAGGAGAGAAGTCAGTTTGAGCTTTTTGAAAGTTTTACTTTGATATTTGGTAATTTTTATTTTTCTAAACACAAAATTAATTCTGCCTCTGAACGCACGTTCAGCAGAAGCGTCTGCGTTTCACGTTTATGGTTGCTGACTGCTGTTAGAAATTAGGTAAAAAATTTATTTCTTCTTTACTAACTCTATCCTTCATTTTCTTCTATAAGAATGATACCAGTAACTATTACTTTCAAGATCGTTCTTTGTAGTTCTTCCTACTATATTATTTTTTATATGTATATTTTTTATAATTTTTTTTATTTTTGGTTGGCTTTATTTATATGATTTTTTATTTATTTTATTGTATTTTTTTATTCATATGACAAATATTGTTGACTTTTTTTATTTTTGATGGTGCTCTAATTTTTTAGATATTTTATTAATTTATATGATATTTTTATTATTTTTTCATATGAATTTTATTTATTTTTTATGCTATTTTTTTGTTTATATGATATATGTTGTTGGTTTTATGAAATTTTTATTATTTCTTATCTGTATGATTTTTTTTCTATTTTTTGATGTACTCTGTTTTTATTTTGTATTAATTTTTTTTATTCTGACTTTGTAAAATTTGTAATTGTTATTATTATATACTATGTTTATTATCAAAATTTTGTATAATATAAATTATGATCCTATAAAAAAAGACAAAACAAATAAAAAATTAATTATAAGAAATAATAGAGTCATAAATAATGAAAATTTACAGTCTAAAATAATATTAAATTAAAGAGTATTGACATAACTAAAAAAATTATAGAATATTTTTTTTATCTGACATTATAAAATTTATAATACTTTTTTTATATTTTTTTTATTGTATTTATTTATTTATATGATAAATATTTTTTATATTATTTTTGATAGTGTTTTGATTTTGCAGGTATATAAAAAAATTATTTAAATTGATGTCTTTTTTAGTAATTTTTCATCTAAAAGTGATTTTAAAAATTGTCAAACATAAATTACGTTAACCCAAACTTACTTATTATCAAAATCAATTTTATGGAATCAATTTTATGCAAACTGAAGTTTGCAAACTGTAATCTAAACACACACTCCATCGTTTAGACACTAAAATTTTTAATAACATAAAAGAAAAACAGGGATAAGACACCATTATCGTGCTTACTTTTTATTAATTCTTTTTATTTTATTTCTTAAAAAGTTAGAAACTGGAAAAGAAAAAAAAAAGAGAACTAGTTTGTAATAAACTTGGCTTACGTATTATATTACTGAGTTTCACTTCACTGCCCTTTCGTAACATCTTTTGCCCTTCAATTCACTGGTATCTTTTTTGTTTTTTCAGAACAGCAACTGTGCGCATCCACATCCTGGTTTTGTTTACCAAAATTCCTTTTCAAAACACATCATACTTTCATGCTCAATCCTCCTCCCTGTCTTTGTCTTTCTTCCATGTTTCTTCTCATTGGATTTAGTGTTCTTCTTTTCTCTATAATATCCTTGAAACCCTTTAGGCTTATTCTTCTTTCCCTTATGCAATCTTTTACTTTTCGCAATTGCCCACATAGCATCTATATCCTCCCAATAATCTTGCATTTCATCATATTCCACAGTTGACCCTTTTGGTACCTCACCCTCACCCTTTTTGAACATGTTTTCATTCTCATCGTGATCTGCATCATATGATGTCCATAATAATCGAGGCAAAATATCAGCATTATCTTTTGATGACTTAAGCAATCTTCCAGAACTAAATCGATAGTAGTCTTGCGTGGATTCATCTAAGTATCTTAAATTCTTGATGCGTCTAACACATTTTCTCCTCAATTTCCCTTGCAACTTAAGATGACGACAATGTTGTAAATCTAGATATTCAAGATGAGGACAACCCTTAAGAATTGCAAACAAGCCCTTATGATTTAAGGAGTCTTCATAAAGTTCGAGATGGCGTAACAGGGGCATATTTCGTGAAATAATATATGCTGCTTTGTTTCCTCCAAAAATGGATCCGCCTCCCCTCAACTTCAAGGATCTTAACAGAGGACAACTTTGACCAATTGCTTCCAATTCAAATACAGATATACGACAAAAGGTAAGATCAAGTTCCTCTAGTACCGAAAGCTTTGGGGCCATGTTACTTAATTCTGGAAACTCCCAATCCACATTGCATTGAACAAGACATAGACATCGCAGATGACATCCCCTGTAGAATGATAATACAAACATGCTCAACAATGTGTGCTAGTAAAAAGTTATATAAAGAAAAACTGATGATAAAGAAGATATTGATTTAAACAAATAGCTGAAAATAACTACTCACATAAAACAATTGAAACCTGAACATCTGATATATCAAAGTGTGTTTAATTAAACATGTCTAAAAAGAACAATTTTTATGTGAAAATAATAATTGAAATCTGAACAACTGACTATCAAAGTGTGTTTAATTAAACATTCCTAATAGAATTTCAGCTATCATCTTACTATTCTAAACCGCACATATAAAAGCTTAAATCTAGTCAAATTAATCTAGCTAGGCTTTGAATTTTTTAAATCCTTTTCAAACATAAATACTATTTACATTCATGCTACTAAATTCAACCAGTAAAATATATGTTAAAATATAAAATAAATGTTAAAAATCAGATTAATAATACATGCATTCATTAGCAACAAAAATATTATTTATACATTAATATTTATGTATAAATATATGTATAATTTAACTCATTTTTAATATGTATTTATATTCTCATGTAAATTTTATGGTTAATTTTAATATACATCTAATACAGTTACCTTCCATAAATATATAATGATTAATTTAGTGATTGATTTTAGATTTTTGTATCAAAGATGGTTGTATACACTTGTATAAATAGATAAATAAACTGACCAATCAACCAATTCGGATGGATGAAAATCACTAGTTTTATTGTTTTCAAAACAGACCATGAAAAAAAATTATTCAAAAAAAAAGTATTTGAACTTACGAATCAATAATATAATTGAGAAGATCATTGGGACCAAAATACTGCACCAACTGGCCACGGCTTCGATCAACTGCGTGGCGGCATATCTTACGCAAATCATAGGCCTCATGCTTTGCATGCCCCAGGTTGCACATGTCAATGGTGCGCCACAAGAATGGATCCATGGAGATGCTACGCCATAGCCTGCACACTTTCTGGGCACTGGTAAGGATATGGAACGCGCCGAGTTTCGTCATGATGAGGAGAGTCATTTCGTATGGAAGATCCAGCCAGTTCCTCGTGCCCGTGGTGCAGGCTCTGGGACGCAACAACGGATTCGTGTACCAACGGGTTCTGTTCTTTGGTCGCCATAATAGATTGTTTTCCCATGGCATTGACGAACAAAGAGATGATGGTGACTGGTGAGGGTTTTGATTTGTTGAAAAAACAAATGAATTAGGGTTTCTCTTTCATGCAATTTGCCATGAAGCTTCTTATTAAAAAATATTAGTGAGTAGCGATGGCTAAATTCGTGTTTCGTGTTCCGCAATCCTCAAGATCCGATCTATTTTCCGTTACTTTCTCTTGAAACGTTACCGTTACGGTGCATTGCTGACAACTAAAATAGCTCCTTTTTCATTTTTATTATGGTTAAATGCGAGATCAAAGTAGAGTAATACATATTAGTTGGAGCATAACACATTTTAATTGTTGACTCATTCCTTTTCTTTTTTTTTTTATCAATCTCGTCAAATTCTAAAAAATAAGTCATTTCTCATCGTAATTATTTTATAAAGATATAACAATTTTTTAAAGTTTTTTAAAATTCTCGTATATCAATCCCGTTACCTATATATATAATAATGCATATAGGCACTGCTTTTTTTATAAATTAAATATATATCTTTTTATCTTTTTATAAATTAAATATGTATAATTATAATAACGAATATAAAGTTACTCAATATCGTAAATACTTATTATTTTAATTAAGAAATTTCAGATTCAAATTTAATAATTATTTTAATATTTATTCAAAGAAAAAACTTAATATAAAATAGAGAAACTTTTCTTTATTTATTAAGTTGATGGCACTTGCTTTTAATAGAACAAATAATATTTTGGACAAAAAAGATATTTTAAATGTTTTGGGTGACTAAATTAATATTACCTGACCATTATCTATTTTTTGCGGTTATTAAAAAATGTTTTAATAACGATATATAAAATAATTAATAATTAATTGTCGATAAATATATTAATAAATGTTTTTATTGTCCTTAACAAAAAATTAAAATGGTCAGTGTAAACAATTTTTCGGAAACATCAACACGAGTTAACCGGATAAATACTGAATACAAATAGTTCAAAAGGCTTGCTAATACACGATTCGTACATCAAATTAAAAACAATACTAAACATTTAAAATTCACTTTAAAAAATTAAATAAAATCTCTTTTATAGTATTGAATTATGAATAGATGATAAACTTTTTAAATAATCCACTAAACATTTACTATTCAACTATATTAAAAACAACCATTAAACATTTAAAATCCACTTAAAAAACTAAATAAAATCTTTTTTTTATGACTTAAAAGAAAATAAACAACAACAATTAAGAGAAAAAAATAAGAAACTGTTTAAGAAAGACAATCTCGTTGAATATTACTCCCAAACTTCTTTCAAGTTAACGGAAGCTCCACTTGGAAAGAAAGGATCCCATTGCAGCCTTTGTCATGATTTCTGCTACTATATTTGCATCTCTCAAAATCAACCGAGATCAGCACACCATTGCCAAGACATGATATTTCAGATTTTTAACACTAAAAGATCAATAAACCCAGAGTAATCCTGTAAATTATTGACAATAGTAAAAGCCTCCGCACAGTCTGTCTCACATATAATGTCTTTTTGTCTCGAGTCCCATGCTAAAAGAAAAACTCTCCAAATAGCAAACAACTCTCCTTGCAAAATGCTACGACTCTCAATTGTTTCCAGACAGCCTCGTTGCCACCACCTTCCCTTCCATTCTCTGCTAACACAAGCAAAACTAACCCGAGCATCATTGCAAGGATAGCTAGCATCACAATTAATTTTAAAGATACCCACTGAGGGGAAATCTAAGAGCCACTAATGGTGGAAGGGATAGACCGTCGTTGCAACTCAAAAATATTTCGGAGTTCTTTTTCCAAGGATAAAGCCATACGAATCACCCTATCTGTAGTCGCTCGTGAGGATGAAAGATCTCGTTATTCCTCAAACCCCAAATCCACCAGAGACCAGAAAAGAATTTAAAGGGACATTGTTTGCTATTATGTAAGAATTAACTCATCAAATTCACTGGTTGATCGGAGATTTCTAAAGCTTGTCAAACTAGTTGGACTTTTGGACAATCCCAAATACAATGTAAAACTAATTCATAACCCGAGAAACATCGTTGACAGCTATCCGTGTGCGAAATGCCCCTCTTAAAACGAAATGTAGCAGTAGAAAGAGCCTCCCGAAGACATAGCCAGGCCAAAAATTTGTGCTTTTCCGAAATATGTTGATGCCAAAGCCAAAGCCAATTACTCCTATTCTCCCAACTATTCTTACTGAACCACAAATAACCACTACGAACATCATAAACCTTTGAAGTCACACCAGTCCAACACCAATCAACCTCTGAACCAACTTAAATATTCGGGTTGTAAGAATTAATGTTGCTTAATGTTGCTTTTTTAGATTTTATTTAAAAAAAAAAACAAAATAAAATCTCTTTTATAATGATAAATGAATGACAATTTTTTTTAAATCCACTAAATATTTATTGCAATTAAAACTAACATAGAAAGTAAAAAATAATCATAAACTTGAGCCTTAAATCAATAACCTTTTGACTCCAATTTCTCTTTGAATTTTCTTCAATTATAATTACAATAATTTATTATAGAACCACCTTAGCCTTTTTTTTAACTACTATTCTATCATAGATCCACATAATTCTTTTTATTTTATTTCTTAAAAGGTTAGAAACCGGAAAAGAAAAAAAATGAGAACTAGTTTGTAATAAACTTGGCTTACGTATTGTATTACTGAGTTTCACTTCACTGCCCTTTCGTAACATCTTTTGCCCTTCAATTCACTGGTATCTTTTTTGTTTTTTCAGAACAGCAACTGTGCGCATCCACATCCTGGTTTTGTTTACCAAAATTCCTTTTCAAAACACATCATGCTTTCATGCTCAATCCTCCTCCCTGTCTTTGTCTTTCTTCCATGTTTCTTCTCATTGGATTTAGTGTTCTTCTTTTCTCTATGATATCCTTGAAACCCTTTAGGCTTATTCTTCTTTCCTTTATGCAATCTTTTACTTTTCCCAATTGCCCACATAGCATCTATATCCTCCCAATAATCTTGCATTTCATCATATTCCACAGTTGAACCTTTTGGTACCTCACCCTCACCCTTTTTAAACATGTTTTCATTCTCATCTTGATCTGCATCATTTGATGTCCATAATAACCGAGATGCAATATCAGCATAATCTCTTGATGAGTTAAGCAATCTTCCGGAACTAAATCGATAGTAGTCTTGCGTGGATGCATCTAAGTATCTTAAATTCTTGATACGTCTAACACATTTTCTCCTTAATTTCCCTTGCAACTTAAGATGATGACAATTTTGTAAATCTAGATATTCAAGATGAGGACAACCCTTAAGAATTGCAAACAAGCCCTTATGATTTAAGGGGTCATCATAAAGTTCGAGATGGCGTAACAGGGGCATATTTCGTGAAATAATATATGCTGCTTTGTTTCCTCCAAAAATGGATCCCCCACGCCTCCATTTCAAGGATCTTAACAGAGGACAACTTTGACCAATAGTTTCCAATTGCAATACAGATATACGACAAAAGGTAAGATCAAGTTCCTCTAGTACCGAAAGCTTTGGGGCCATCTTACTTAATTCTGGAAACTCCCAACGCAAATTGCATTGAACAAGACATAGACATCGCAGATGACATCCCCTGTAGAATGATAATACAAACATGCTCAACAATGTGTGCTAGAAAAAAGTTATATAAAGAAAAAGTGACGATAAAGAAGATACTGATTTAAACAAATAGCTGAAAATAACTACTCACACAAAACAATTGAAACCTGAACATCTGATATATCAAAGTGTGTTTAATTAAACATGTCTAAAAAGAACAATTTTTATGTAATTAAAATCTTAACATCTAACGTATCAATGTGTGTTTAATTAAACATGTCTAATAGAATTTCAACTATATATCATCTTACTATTCTAAACCGCCCATACAAAGGCTTAGATTATTCAAATTAATCTAGCTAGGCTTTGAATTTTTTAAATCCTTTTCAAACATAAATACTATTTACATTCATGCTACTAAATTCAACCAGTAAAATATATGTTAAAATATAAAATATATGTTAAAAATCAGATTAATAATACATGCATTCGTTAGCAACAAAAATATTATTTATACATTAATATTTATGTATAAATATATGTATAATTTAACTCATTTTTAATATGTATTTATATTCTCATGTAAATTTTATGGTTAATTTTAATATACATCTAATACAGTTACCTTCCATGAATATATAATGATTGATTTAGTGATTAATTTTAGATTTTTGTATCAAAGATGGTTGTATACACTTGTATAAATAGATAAATGAACTGACCAATCGACCAATTCGGATGGATGAAAATCACTAGTTTTATTGTTTTCAAAACAGACCATGAAAAAAAATTATTCAAAAAAAAAGTATTTGAACTTACGAATCAAGAATATAATTGAGAAGATCATTGGGACCAAAAGACTGGACTTCAAAATCCACCAACTGGCCACGACTTCGATCAACTGCGTGGCGGCACATCTTACTCAAATCGTAGGCCTCATGCTTTGCACGCCCCAGGTTGCACATGTCAATGGTGCGCCACAAGAATGGATCCAAGGAGATGCTACGCCATAGCCTGCACACTTTCTGGCCACTGGTAAGGATATGGAACGCGCCGAGTTTCGTCATGATGAGGAGAGTCATTTCGTATGGAAGATCCAGCCAGTTCCTCGTGTCCGTGGAGCAGGCTGATCTGGGACGCAACAACGGATACGTGTCCCAACGGATTCTGTTCTTGGGTCGCAATAATAGATTGTTTTCCCATGGCATTGACGAACAAAGAGATGATGGTGACTGGTGAGGGTTTTGATTTGTTGACAAAAGGAAAAAACAAATGAATTAGGGTTTCTCTTTCATGCAATTTGCCATGAAGCTGCTTATTAAAAAATATTAGTGAGTAGCGAGAGCTAAAATCGTGTTTCGTGTTCCGCAATCCTCAATCCTCAAGATTCCATCTATTTTCCGTTACTTTCTCTTGAAACGTTTACCGTCACGGTGCATTGAATATTTTGGAATGGAAAGATTTTGGTAAAAACTAGAGCAGAATCGCATAGAGGTAATAAGTAAAAATTATTAAATTATTTAACTAATTTAACTAAATTTTCATATTTTTTATTTAAGATTTTTGGTTTTTTGCTGACAACTAAAATAGTTCTTTTTTCATTTTTATTAGGGTTAAATGCAAGATTAAAATAGAGTAATACATATTAATTGGAACATAATACATTTTAATAAAAAAGATATTCGCATTTCAAAATTAATTATTAATATATTTATGTGTGATTTAATTTATTTTTAATATATATATATATATATATATATATATTTTAATATATATTTTATGCTGGTAACTAACTTTAGTTAGACATAGAGCATAATTGTATTTTAATTGTTAACTCATTTTTTTTTAATCAATCTCGTCAAATTCTAAAAAGAAAATAATTCTCATCATAATTATTTTATAAAGATATGACAATTTTTTAAGTTTTTTTAAATTCTCATATATCAATCCCTTTACCTATATAGTGCATATAAGCACGGCTTTTTTTATAAATTAAATATATATCTTTTTATAAATTAAACATGTATAATTGTAACGAAAATAAAGTTACTCAATATGGTAAATATTTATTATTTTAATTAAGAGATTTCAGATTCAAATTTTTGAAATAACAAAAAATGTTTTTCTTCATAAGTTATGGCATTTTAGGAAAAGGAATTTGGACACCAAATTTTCATATTTCTTGTATATAATAGATAGATGGACATTCTGCATCGGAATTAATTTATCTAACAAAATAAAAATTTAAAGAATAATTAATTTCATAATTAAAATTTGTTTAAATATTTTAATAATCAAAGTATATAGTATGTGATGGGAAGCCGTGTAATATATTAATTTCACAATAAGACTTTGCTATATCAATATATGTCATGTTAATCTACATTATCAATTAATAAGATGTTTTATACTTAATCTCATCCTCTTAATCAACAATAAACACACAAAAAAAAAGAGAAATAAACATTAGATCAAATCAAATACATAAGAAAATAAGGTAAGGCTTTTCACACCAGAGGATACATGATTGACATGTTGCATTGTAATGATCCTTGTCACCTTTACACACAAAGTAACAAAGTAAGAGTAATGTTAAGAAAACAAGAAAAACAACAAAAATTTATCTTATTTAGTATTTATTAATTATTATAATAATTAATAAATGTTAAATAATATAATTTTTGGCTTTTTTTTTTTACTAATTATTTTTGTTTCTAAATATTTTAGTTTTGTTGATGACCCTTTACTGCCAACAAAGCAGCACCATATGCAGCCTCCGTCTGATTTGCACGCCTCACAGGCAAACCAAGCACCCTCTCTCGAATCTTAGTCCACTTTTCATTTTTGGATCCTCCCCCTGCTGTCAAAACTTCTTCTACCTCCGTTGCCCCTAGCTCTTTCAGCAACGAATATGCCTTGGCCTAAAAATAATAACACACAAAACAAGAGAGTCCTTTACATTAGGCTCTGGTTAATTTAATGATGTCTGAGACCCCCAAACATTTTTTGGATCCAAAAGGGTCCTTAAAAATGTGAAAATATGAAGCAAAAGACACTATTACCTCTATACGTGCAATGGATTCCAATATCCCATGCAAGTACTCAACATCATCCTCTGGACGTGGTAGTAGCCTACGGAAACATGAATTCAATTAGGTAAATAATAATTGAAATGAGGAGAGTCTTTGGAATGTGCAGCATGTGTTGCTTTTTTTGACAGGTTAATTGCAAAATCAAATGAACTAAGATATATGCAGACAAGATAGGTGTACAATGCAAAGCAAGTTACTCTTACAACTTTTAGTGTTATACGAATATCCATAGCTATAAGGGTATGTGTTGTGCCAAATGGTCGATGTCGAAAAGAATTCGACAGTTAAAGTCGAAAATTATATATGCATGAAGCACACCATGGTTAAAGAAAATAAGAATGGGTTAGGCTTCATGGTCAAATTATCTTATACTTAATTGGTGCCCAAGTTTACTTGAAATTCAAGACTACTTGAGGTCTAAGTTTGCTTGAAGTCCATGATTATTTGAGGCTTAAGACTACTTAAAGTCCAAAACTACTTGAAGAGCAAGTTTACTTGAAATCTAAGTTATATCAATTAGCTTAGGATTTTTTCTCTATAAATAGGATAAGTTTCAATAAACTGAGGGAGCTTCCATTCATTCTAAAAATTCCTAGTCACATTGGAAACATGAATCACGAGTCCATATAAGTATTGGGAGACTCCATTTTCTCTTTAAGTCATTTCAATTATGTTATTTCCTTTCTGTTATTTCCTTTCAAGTTCTTGTCAATTTTTGTATATTTTAATACAAATCTTGCAATTTTTAATTCTTTATTGTTTGTACTTGTTCTCTTACTTCTTACTTTTTATAATTATTTATTTATTTGTTTGTTTTTATACTTCTATTGAGCATGATCTCTAAATCCTAAGAGCAACCTGCAAAAAGAGTCGTATCTGCTCTTCGAATTAAAATTTTGATACAAGCTTGGTTGACGCCTCCTGTCGAGGTCGAAAAAAGCAAAAGACACTTTAATATATAATATGTTTTCACAATTCAATCTTACGTTTTCAGTTTTTCACAAATGTTTTCAAATAAGTTTAAAAATGTTATTTCATTCACTTTAATAGAGTATTAAATAGTATGTCCTGACAGTCTGACACGCATGGTTGAGATAGACTTTCTTCTTTCTCAAACTAAATTGAGCTTTGTCACAACTCACAGTACAATAAATGAAGCAATCATTAAGGCCGATTCTATATGTAGAATTTAAGACCTCCTTTCTTCTTACCAAATATTGGCTCAGACATAGCCAGTAATAAGGGGCAGACAAGATGCCAATCAAATAAAGTCCTACACAGTGAAATTAAATGCATATTTTAACAATGAAATAAATTGTTGTCCCGCCCGCAATCAATGTATAGTCAAATACTCAAATACTGTTATTTTTCTTAAGAACTGGTACCACCCTCAAATCTCAATTACAACCAGTTGACCCTTTGCAAGGGCAAAATTTTAATTTATAAACCATAACTCAAAGTTATCTTATTTAACTTAACATTTATAATTTCATACATGTAACATTTATAATTACACACTTATTACATCTAATATTATTCAATTTTAAGGTTTAAACCTTAGCAATGGCAAAATTTTAATTTATAATGCATACTGTGATACTGAAACAGAATAGGAGGAAAAATCTTAAAAAGAAAAATAATCCACAACTGTGAGATTCTAACAAATTTTGAGCTGAATTATATGAAAACAATATCCAATCAAAGCTAAATTTATATGGGAACTAAATTTCAAAGAGTCTGTATTCTAACAACAATCATAAAGGATTAAGTACCTTGGAGCCAAGTTTGGATCTGCCACAGGAAATCTTTCACCAGCTTTTGGAAGGGGATAGTAGTCTAGAAGAGAGGTTTTTGAGGGATCAATATGTTCACTCAATTCCTCTAATTGATCATCAGTGAAAAGCTGTCTAAGAACAGCCCCACCAGTGTTTGAAGCACCGCCAACAAGCCATTTATCATCAAGGCGATGGCTATACACACCAAACCTTGAATCCTCAATTCTTGTGTTACTCAATAGCTTAATAGCAAGTGTTGAACCTAGAGAAGTGACCTATTCAACAAGAATATGATTGAAAAACAAGCTTTAGTTTAATAATTGAGAATAGGATGAATGAATGTCTAATCAAATGGCCTAGGAGAAAGATTTAGATGCAAAATAATGATATAGATGAATAATGGAACAACATATTTAACATTCTTGAAGCTGAAGTTTCTTATATAACAAGATTAAGCTGTGTCTATAATGAGAGTATGGCAGATAATGAATACTTGTGATTAAAGAAAAGATGAAGTTTAAAAAACTTACTGCTTGACCTGGCAGATTGGCACGTGCAGCAAGAAATGCAGCTATACTATCAGTTGTTCCAGTGCATACAACACAGTCTTTCTGAAAACCTGAAAGGATTCACACAACAAAAATTATTTTCAATTTTACATCAGCAAGGTTTTTAACCCTGGAAGTACAAATTTTTGTTGCATTACAACAAAATGTTTACTCATTCAAAGAGAACAGAATACCAAGGTGGCATAAATCAAAGTGGAAGTAGTAGAAAGCTAGGAATAAGAAAAAGGTGCCAAAACTGACATTTGAAGTTTAAGTTTGGAAGGTATGGATTCTCATTGAAACATACCATATTTATTTACAATTTCCTCCTTTAAAGAAGCAATTGGAGTTCCTGGAGCAAGAACTGAAGGCAAAAGATGAGAATATGGTTGAGAGACTAGCCACGGCGGATATGATTCCGCCTCAGGATCATAGCCAACCTGCAAAAAACAAAACAATGGTTAGTTTCCTGTCATAAAGATTGCAACACAAAATGCTAGAGATTATTAAATAACACCTTGAGAGCATTATTATAGTCTGAAATTCCTAGCTTCCCATGAAGAAGCCACAAAAGCCAATCTGCTTGGTGCAACAAAAGAGCTGATTTTTTATCTGAACCGGCATTGATCCACCATTCGACGAGCTTACATAGAGTGGATGAGCCGGTGCAAACTGTATGGTTCGGAGGAGCAATGGATTTAACCAATGGAAGTGCATCAGGACAACTCTCATTGTAAAGAAAAGGTCTCCATATTGGTTCTCCAGTGTCCCTGCAACACAAGATTCATATCTCTACTTCAGAATTCAGATGCATCATCAGGATTCGGCTACTCTAACAGGCAGTATCGGAATTGTTGATGAAAAGATGATATTTTCAGATTCATGGGTTGTTATGCATGGACTTTTCAAGTGTTTAGATGCTCCACTTTACTCTCTAAACAATTACATTAAAAAAATTGCTACTGAATGATCATTATTCACCTATCAACAATGATTGTAGTTGCAGAAGTGCCATCAAGAGAAATCGAAACGACATGTTTGCGAAGCTCGAGTGGGACATCTTCAAGTAGCAAGAACATAGTCTCCTTCCATGAGAGTACCCAATCATATGACTCTCCATTCTTTCTAGACAAGAGAAACAGGAATCTTAATAGCATCAATATATACAATCACTAACAATTAACAATTTTCCCTACCTCTATACTAAGATTATAACCATACTATAAATTTCAAACATTCCATTCCATTATAATAAGAAAAACAAATACCTTGTAGAGAGGATACTCTTTCTTTGCCTCAACCTGAATTGTGCCACCCTTGTCAATGATGGCAAACCTGGCACCAGAAGTGCCAAAGTCCAACCCCAGATAGAGGCTTTCACTTGCTTCTTCAACACCCACAGACATTGATACTGCCCTTTGTCTTCTTAACTTACTAGAAAAGGATCCATTTCCTGATAATAATAATAATAATAATAATAATAATAATAATAATAATAATAATAATAATAATAATAATAATAATAATAATAATAATAATAATATGTTCAAAGCATCACTAGTATAAGTTGGTGACAGTGAAAGGTTATAGTACCAAATTTCTGGATTGATGTCCAAGGTGCAAGGTGGGTTACTGAAATTGCGCCTGACATTTTTGCTCTTAGCTTTCTTTTCCCACTCAGTCCCGGATAAGGGACTTGAGGAGGAAGCTAAGTACTCAGAAAGTGAGAAAGTCATATTTTTTATTTTTTAAGTTTCAAAAGAAAAATAGTTTTTTGTCAGAATGAGGAAAACGTCTAAATGAATTTGTATAGTAGAAGAGCCGGAGGCCCATGTTCTCAGTAGTCAGTTTGGGTCTTCGAAAATATGGACCTAATAGAGCCCATTAGGTATATATATGTGTGGCGATTATCGATGTATAAAGATTAATCTAGGTGGCCGAGGCATTGCTCCAATGGCTAATATGTTGGCCTCACAGAAGCCACATCTCAGGTTCGAATCCCAGCCATAGCTGGGTAGTGATAGAACCTTTAGTGTGTGTGAGTAGGTGTGTGTGTTGTGTAACCTAGGATTGGGGGTTGTCCAATCCATCGACCAAAAAAAAAAAAAAAAAAATTAATCTAGAGATAAGCTAGTCACCAAAAAAAATCTAAAGATAAGCTGTACACCAAAACAAAATTTTTTTAAAGATAACTCAACTTGGATTGATCTAGTAATTAGTTCATTAGTCTCTTTAAGTAAATGTCGGAAGTTCAAATTATGCAACAATCTATTGATTAACAACAAACTTTTAAATGAAAGTTAGATCTACGATGGATTAATCCTAAGTCTATCCATCCTAAGTCTAAAATAGGTGTTGTTATGGTGTGAAAAGGAGATTAAGATGGTGATTGTGGTGATAGTGGAGATTTATATAAACTATTAATTTAGAAAAAATGGATGGTGGTTTCATAAGTTGAAGATGATAAAAAAGATAAGGATATTTTAAAAATTTTTATCATTTTCAATGAAGAAAAATACTTTGATATTTTTGTTAAATATAACTTATCTGCGATAGTTTTACCAATTTTTTAAGCTGCGAATGATTTTTGCATGATAAGACAAAAAAAAAAGGAAATGGATTCTCTTCAGCTTTTTTAACACTTGACAGAATACAGTGTGATCTCTCACTTTTGATTCTATAAGTAGGACCAGAAATAAATAAAAAAAATAATCAATAATTAGATTAAATACTGGATACCATCCAATTTTTCTTTCACTGGTTATCCTAAATCATAAACCCTAAACTCAAAAAAAAAATATAAGGTATTGTAAGACCCGTAAAAAATAGACATAAAAAGAAAAAGAAAAGGGGTATATGTCCAAAAAGACAAAAAGCACACAAATAGGGGGAGAAAATTATGCATAAGTAGTCAAGTTATGCCACTAGACACTACATTTTTTCCAAATAAATATTGGTGAATTTAATCGAACCTCTATTAAATACTATACCACAATGCACGTATCTAATTCTAACGAAAATATGAAATATCAACACTTTTAGACTTTAGAATCCATATAAGAGTTTTTGAGAGTATCAACTCTCATCTCCTATGGATCGTGCAAGAAGGTACAATTAGGAAATGGTAGAAGGAACTAAGTAGGGACCTGTGCTGTTGTGGCATGAAACGTAACTCGTTTATTCAATTTTTGGGTCCAAACAAGGGAAAATGAAAATTATGATTGTTGGAATGAACATAACTAACTACCTAAGCTCTCAAAAATAGATATGTATGTCCCCAGTTGCATGTGAGTCGCCACTAGTAACTAGTAAATGTTGTGAGATATATTTAGAGGTGACAGCTAGTGCTAGCTTCTCGTCACAGTCACAATTCACAAGCATCAAAAAATGAAATTAAGAGGACCACTTCAAAAATGAAAAGGTTATCTCATGCATGTGCCATATATATATAAAGCTAGTAATAACATCCATCCACACAAGGTGGATTCAATTGGAAACAAAATTCCTCTTCATTCTATCTATTCTTTGCTTGTACTCTTCCATGCATACATGCAATGCAAACATGCATCAATAATTATAAGCTGTTTCGCTAGATATATAATGTGTTACATTAATTAAACGATAAGATGTCATAAATATTTCTCTGACCTCTTTTTACTTTTTTGTTAAAGACTATTCGCCAACTGCTCTTCTAAGTAAAGTCTCGACAGACCTTTTAATTTATGTAATTTAATATATGCTCGTATATATATCACATCACCCATAATGAAATTTCGACAATTTTTTTTCATGTTATTTGTCAATAATCTAGTACAACCCTCCTCTTAGAATTTAGTCAACATTTTCTTTTAGACGACAATGTTACTCATATTTTTTTTTTTGTACAAGAGTAATATTACATAACTAGTAAATATAATTATTTTTTATTATTATTAAATCAATAAAAATTTATATTTATATTTATAAAAATGTTATATATAAAATATATATAATTTGTACTTATATTTATTAAAATTTTACATCCATAAATTAATACAGTTTACACTTACATTTTTTAAAAGTTTGTACATATGAATTAATAAAATTTATTTGTTAATAATAATTTAATGTTTGTATTGGTCAAATAATAATAAAAAATATTAAAAATTACTGGTTCAACGAATTTCTCTTTTTATAATAATGTCACTTTAGAAATAAAGTTTTTATATTATATATTTATATGAGTGATGTTATCAAAATATAAGAGTGATAATTAATATCTATTTTTATTGTAAAATTATTTTTCTAACCTTTAATTTTTAAAAATGTAAGTTTTAAAATTAAAATTTTAAATTTTAAATTTTAATTTATAATGTAAAATTTAAAACAAAAATAATTTAAAGATTAACTGGAAAAGTTAGCTCCCTAATAAGTAATTACTACTTTGCAGATTATAGATGTAGGGAAAAAAAAATATAAAACGGGAGAAAATCAGTGAAAATTAAAGTATGGGTTGAATTTATAATTTTGTAAGATACAAAGTTTACATCTATGGAAGAAAAACACAGTTGTCTTTGCTTATAATATCCACCCTTCTTTAATTCTTTCTTTTTCAAAAGATAATAAACTCGATAACTAATGTTCTGTCGTTTAATTTGTTAGTGGAGCATGAACGGTGGTAGTTGGTTAGTTAAAACCAACCCATCGTTTTAATTAATTGCTTCCCTTTGAGACGACCCAAAAAATTACACACAACTTTATACTGCTTCTTTCACTAATTTTTAAGTTTATGATCACATCACCATCTGGATTATGATTGATTGTTTTTAAATGATAAATAAATCATCAATCATTTTTCTAGTGCTTGCCTCTTTCCCTCATCCAGAATGTTTGTTACCCTATTCACCGTACAAACTCCTTTTCTTATCTCATATCTTTATCTAATTTCCATTACCACCATAGAAAACGAATGAATGTTTATGTACCTAACTATAGCATCTTTGTTGATACTTAATATATATATATATATATATATAGGGAGATTATTAGATGCAAACTTTTAAAAAGCAGGTCGGGTAAGGATACTCTTCCCGAGTTATATATCGGCTTTTCGTTGATTTCAGTGTGCTTGATAACTTGAGCTAAACCGGGAATATCCTCGTGAACTCGGACCCAAGTGTGGTACCTGCAAAAAAAATTCCGACGCCTAAGTCAGTAAAGAAATCACTTAAATAAAAGTGTGTGTATGATTAGGACACTGTTTAATAGTATGTTATTGTGAAATGAATCTGTTCTCTATCGTTGGTACTGTGCCCGATTTATAGCGCAGTTTAGTATGGAATTAGTAGTCGGTTTCGTCTGAGATTTTCGTGGTCGATCTCATGGAGAGATTGAAGGAGGCGTTCTGTTGAGATGGAGTCGTTTTCATGATGATAAGTCGTGTCGAGGTATAACTCAGTTTTTTTCGAAATCTCAGGGGTACAGTACATAGCCCCGGCCCCAAGCTCAACGCGCGTTTCAAGCTTGGGTTTGAAAAATAAATGAATTAAAAATATAAAGATAAAGACTGGTTTTGAAAAGTTTTACTTTGTTAATTGGGCTGCAATAAATTTTTGTTTGGCTAAGTTGGATTCGGATCGTTCCACATAAGGCGCGCCATTATTATTTTTTCAATTTTCCACTAAAGTAGTGGTTTGTAATTAAACCTTTACCGTTTTAAAACTTCAATTATAAAATCTCATAAGTGTGAAAAGACATGTCTTCTAGAGGTTAGTCTTCTCATCTTCTTACTATCTTCTCGTCTGTTTTCTCTGTTATCTTCTAAAAAAATGGCTAAAGAAAAAGAGAAAGAAAAGTTGAAAGTTGTCAAGGGAACAAAGAAAACACTTACCATTGGGTTCATGTTTATGTAAAAACTCGTGCGTCGTCATACTGTGATGCCGAGTCGCTTCGTGAGTTGGAAGCCCTAAAGTTTGTCAGGGAGGTTCTGGTGTCCGCATTGAATTTCTTCCTTGTACCAGTGAGGAGAGGGTTTGTGAAAGGAGAGGGGATTGGGGTTATTTTTATATGTATGTACCTTGTTTGTCTGAGTTGCATGTAAAATTTTCCTTCTCAAATTTCGAGTGTAAGGTTTTAACCCAATTAAACTGTGCTCCGTCGTAGTTACATCCTAATTTCTGGGCATTTTTACGTGCATTTGAATGTCTGATGAATTTTCTGGATATTCCTGCTTCTCTTAATGTTTTCTTTTCTTTGTTTCAATCAAAAGGGGTACGAAAAGGACTTTGGGTGTTTCTGAATAGTTTTTCCGGCCGTTCTATCTTTCTTTTATATAAATCTTCTTTTAAGAACTTTAAATCTATGTTTGTAAAGGTTCGTTCTTTGGAGTCTGAATATCCTTTTTATTTAGATAACAAATTGATAGAGAGATATCCTCTGTATTGGTGTTTGGAACTAATGCAAATCCTCGAAGCTAATGAGAAGAGTGAGGAGGAGGACCTTTGGTTAGAATTTTTAATCGAAAATTTTGCTGCTGGAGTTTGTCTATTCCTGATTTATTGAGATATGAAGAGGGAAATAACATAGAAGGGCTGGAATTGTATATAGGTAACTCTGGTCTTATATGCTTTAATTTTGTTTGATTGTTGTTATTTGATGAGCGGATAATTTGTACGCTTTTTGGCATTGTTTTTAGTATGTTTTCAGTACGATCTAGTTAGTTTTTAGTATATTTTTATTAGTTTTTAGTTAAAATTCACTTTTCTGGACTTTACTATGAGTTTGTGTGTTTTTCTGTGATTTCAGGTATTTTCTGGCTGAAATTGAGGGACCTGAGCAAAAATCTGATTCAGAGACTAAAAAGGACTGCAGATGTTATTGGATTCTGACCTCCCTGTACTCGAAGTGGATTTTCTGGAGCTACAGAAGTCCAATTGGCGTGCTCTCAACGGCGTTGGAAAGTAGACATCCTGGGCTTTCCAGCAATATATGATAGTCTATACTTTGCCCAAGATTTGATGGCCCAAACCGGCTATCAAAGTCACCCTCAGAATTCCCAGCGTTAAACGCCGGAACTGGCACAAGGATGGGAGTTAAACGCCCAAACTGGCATAAAAGCTGGCGTTTAACTCCAAGAAGAGTCTCTACACGAAAATGCTTCAATGCTCAGCCCAAGCACACACCAAGTGGGCCCGGAAGTGGATTTTTACGTCATTTACTCATCTCTGTAAACCCTAGACTACTAGTTCTCTATAAGTAGGACCATTTACTATTGTATTGATATATCGGGGTAGCTACCTTTGTTCTTATGCTATCTTAGATCATTGGGAGGCTGGCCATTCGGCCATGCCTAGACCTTGTTCTTATGTATTTTCAACGGTGGAGTTTCTACACACCATAGATTAAGGTGTGGAGCTCTGCTGTACCTCGAGTATTAATGCAATTACTATTGTTCTTCTATTCAATTCCGCTTGTTCTTGTTCTAAGATATCACTTGTTCCTCAACTTGATGAATGTGATGATCCGTGACACTCATCATCATTCTCACCTATGAACGTGTGCCTGACAACCACCTCCGTTCTACCTTAGACTGGGTGAATATCTATTGGATTCCTGATACACGATGCATGGTTGATCGCCTGACAACCGAGTCAGCCATTCCGTGAGATCAGAGTCTTCGTGGTATAGGCTAGAACTGATGGTGGCATTCAAGAGAATCCGGAAGGTCTAACCTTGTCTGTGGTATTCTGAGTGGGATTCAATGATTGAATGACTGTGACGAGCTTCAAACTCCTGAGGGCGGGGCGTTAGTGACAGACGCAAAAGAATCACTGGATTCTATTCCGGCCTGATTGAGAACCGACAGATGGATAGCCGTGCCGTGACAGGGTGCGTTGAACATTTCCACTGAGAGGATGGGAGGTAGCCACTGACAACGGTGAAACCCTTGCATAAGCTTGCCATGGAAATGAGTAAGAAGGATTGGATGAAGACAGTAGGAAAGCAGAGAGACGGAAGGGACAAGCATCTTCATACGCTTATCTGAAATTCCTACCAATGAATTACATAAGTATCTCTATCTTTATCTTTATGTTTTATTCGTATATCATCATTCATATCCATTTGAGTCTGCCTGACTAAGATTTACAAGGTGACCATAGCTTGTTTCATACCAACAATCTCTGTGGGATCGACCCTTACTCGCGTAAGGTTTATTACTTGGACGATCCAGTACACTTGCTGGTTAGTTGTGCGAAGTTGTGTTTATGCCATGGTATTGAACACCAAGTTTTTGGATTCATTACCGGGGATTATTTGATTTGTGAAAAGTATTGATCACAATTTCGCATACCAAGTTTTTGGCGCCGTTGCCGGGGATTGTTGAGTTTGGACAACTGACGGTTCATCTTGTTGCTTAGATTAGGTATTTTTCTTCAGAGTTCTTAAGAATGAATTCTAGTGTTTCAAGGTGATGTTCTTATCATCACCAAAGCTGATTGATCTTCATCAATTTAGCTCTTGAATGCAATGTTCTGCTGAAGCTTGGCTAGCCATGTCTAATTCCTTTAGACTGAAGCTTTAGACTAACATTGCATGATTCCTGGGATTCTCATTAAGAATTTTGATACCTTTATTTTCTTTTCCACTTAATTTTCGAAAAACACAAAAAAAATTTACAAAATCAAAAAAAAAAAAACCAAAGATATTTTATGTTTCTTGTTCGAGTCTAGTGTCTTATTTTAAGTTTGGTGTCTTGCATGCATTGTTTATTTGATCTTGGTTCTATTTTCAAGTCAATAGTACAGGGAATTGAAGATTCAGAACATGCAGCAGAGGAATTACACAAAAAAAGCTGGGCGTTTAAAACGCCCAGTGAAGAAGGACAGACTGGCGTTTAAACGCCAGCCAGGGTGCCTGGCTGGGCGTTTAACGCCCAAAAGGGTAGCATTTTGGGCGTTAAACGCCAGAATGGATACCATTCTGGGCGTTTAACGCCAGGATGGCACAAAAGGGAAGATTTTGTTTTCAAATCAATTTTTTTTCAAGTTTTCAAAGTTTTTCAAAATCAAATCTTTTTCAAATCAAATATTTTCAATCAAATCTTTTTCAAAATCAATTTCTTTCCCTTTTCAAAGATACTTGCTATCAATTAATGATTTGATTCAACATTTCAAGTATGTTGCCTTTTCTGTTGAGAAAGGTTTAATGTTTGAATCATATCTTTTCTTGTTAGTCAAGTCATTAATTTTTAAAATCAAATCTTTTTTTTAAAATGTTTTTCAAATCATATCTTCTCAATCACATCTTTTTTAAAACCAATCACATCTTCTTAATCACATCTTTTTCAAAATAGTTTTCAATCAAATCTTTTTTTATTTCTAATTTCAAAATCTTTTTCAAAAATCACTTCACTTCTTTCTCAATCATAGTTTTCGAAAATCAATTAAAGTTTTTCAAAATGTTTTCAAAATCTTTTACTTAATTTTCGAAAATTACTTCTCTTCTTCTCACATCCTTCTATTTATGGACTAACACTATTCCTTAATGCACAATTCGAACTCCATCTTCTTTGATAAGTTCGAATTTTCTACTTCTGCCTTCTATTTTTCTTTTCCTCTAACACCTCAAGGAATCTCTATACTGTGACATAGAGGATTCCACATTTTCTTGTTCTCTTCTCTTTCTTATGAGCAGGAGCAAGGACAAAAGCATTCTTGTTGAGGCTGATCCTGAACCTGAAAGGACCTTGAAGCGAAAATTAAGAGAAGCTAAGGCACAATTCTCTGTAGAGGACCTAACAGAAATCTTCAAAGAAGAAGAACACATGGCAGTCGAAAACAACAACAATGCCAACAATGCAAGGAAGGTGCTGGGTGACTTTACTGCACCTACTCCCGATTTCTATGGGAGAAGCATCTCTATCCCTGCCATTGGAGCAAACAACTTTGAGCTTAAGCCTCAATTAGTTTCTCTAATGCAACAGAATTGCAAGTTCCATGGACTTCCATTGGAAGATCCTCATCAGTTTTTAGCTGAATTCTTGCAAATCTGTGACACTGTCAAGACTAATGGGGTTGACCCTGAGGTCTACAGACTTATGCTATTCCCTTTTGCTGTAAGAGACAGAGCTAGGACATGGTTGGACTCACAACCTAAAGAAAGCCTGAACTCTTGGGAAAAGCTAGTCAACGCCTTCTTGGCAAAGTTCTTTCCACCTCAAAAATTGAGTAAGCTTAGAGTGGAAGTCCAAACCTTCAGACAGAAGGAAGGAGAATCCCTCTATGAAGCTTGGGAAAGATACAAACAATTAATCAGAAAGTGTCCCTCTGATATGCTTTCTGAATGGAGCATCATAGGAATTTTCTATGATGGTCTCTCTGAACTATCCAAGATGTCTTTGGATAGCTCTGCTGGAGGATCTCTTCATCTGAAGAAGACGCCTACTGAAGCTCAGGAGCTCATTGAAATGGTTGCAAATAACCAATTCATGTACACTTCTGAAAGGAATCCTGTGAACAATGGGACTAATCAGAAGAAAGGAGTTCTTGAGATTGACACTCTGAATGCCATATTAGCTCAGAACAAAATATTGACTCAACAAGTCAATATGATTTCTCAAAGTCTGTCTGGAATGTAAAATGCACCAAGCAGTACTAAGGAAGCTTCATCTGAGGAAGAAGCTTATGATCCTGAGAACCCTTCAATGGAAGAGGTGAATTACATGGGAGAACCCTATGGAAACACCTACAATCCTTCATGGAGAAATCATCCAAATCTCTCATGGAAGGATCGACAGAGACCTCAACAAGGTTTCAACAATAATAATGGTGGAAGAAACAGGTTTAGCAGTGGCAAGCCTTTTCCATCATCTTCTCAGCAACAGACAGAGAGTTCTAAGCAGAACACTTCTGACTTAGCAACCATGGTATCTGATCTAATCAAAACCACTCAAAGTTTCATGACTGAAACAAGGTCCTCCATTAGAAATTTGGAGGCACAAGTGGGTCAGCTGAGCAAGAAAATTACTGAACTCCCTCCTAGTACTCTTCCAAGCAATACAGAAGAAAATCCAAAAGGAGAGTGCAAGGCCATCAACATGGCCGAATTTGGAGAGGAGGAAGAGGCAGTGAACGCCACTGAGGAAGACCTCAATGGACGTCCACTGACCTCCAATTAGTTCCCCAATGAGGAACCATGGGAATCTGAGGCTCAAAATGAGACCATAGAGATTCCATTGGATTTACTTCTGCCATTCATGAGCTCTGATGAGTATTCTTCCTCTGAAGAGGATGAGTATGTCACTGAAGAGCAAGTTGCTAAATACCTTGGAGCAATCATGAAGCTAAATGACAAGTTATTTGGAAATGAGACTTGGGAATATGAACCCCCTTTGCTCACCAAAGAACTGGATGACTTGTCTAGGCATAAATTATCTCAAAAGAGACAGGATCCTGGGAAGTTCTCAATACCTTGTACCATAGGCACCATGACCTTCAAGAAGGCTTTGTGTGACTTAGGGTCAAGTGTAAACCTCATGCCTCTCTCTGTAATGGAGAAGTTAGGGATCTTTGAGGTGCAAGCTGCAAAAATCTCACTAGAGATGGCAGACAACTCAAGAAAACAAGCTTATGGACTTGTGGAGGATGTTCTGGTAAAAGTTGAAGACCATTACATCCCTGCTGATTTCATAGTCCTAGAGACTGGGAAGTGCATGGATGAATCCATCATCCTTGGCAGACCCTTTCTAGCCACAGCAAGGGCTGTGATTGATGTTGATAGAGGAGAATTGATCATTCAAGTGAATGAAGAATCCTTTGTGTTTAAGGCTCAAGGATATCCCTCTGTCATCATGGAGAGGAAGCATGAAGAGCTTCTCTCAAAACAGAGCCACACAGAGCCCCCACAGTCAAACTCTAAGTTTGGTGTTGGGAGGCCACAACCAACTTCTAAGTTTGGTGTTGAACCCCCACATTCAAACTCTAAGTTTGGTGTTGGGAGGTTCCAACATTGCTCTGAGTATTTCTGAGGCTCCATGAGAGCCCTCTGTCAAGCTACTGACATTAAAGAAGCGCTTGTTGGGAGGCAACCCAATGTTATATTTTATCTATTTTCCTTTGTTATTTTATGTTCTTTTGTAGGTTGATGATTATGAGAAGTCACAAAATCAATTGAAAAAGCAAAAACAGAAAGAAAAATAGCACACCCTGGAGGAGAGCGTGCTGGCGTTTAAACGCCAGTAAGGCTAGCTGTTGGGCGTTTAACGCCCAGTCTGGCACCATTCTGGGCGTTTAACGCCAGAAAGGGGCACCAGACTGGCGTTAAACGCCAGAAAAGGGCAAGCATTCGGCGTTAAACGCCAGAAATGGGCACCAGCCCGGCGTTTAACGCCAGAATTGGCTCAAAACGCATTTTTGCTTGCCACTTGGTGCAGGGATGACTTTTCCTTGACACCTCAGGATCTGTGGACCCCACAGGATCCCCACCTACCCCACCACTCTCTCTCTTCTTCACCCATTCACCAATCACCTCAACACCTCTTCCCCAAAAACCCTTCACCTATCAAATCCCATCTTTCTCTTCACCACTCACATCCATCCTTCATAAAACCCCACCTACCTCACCCTTCAAATTCAAACCACTTCCCCTCCCAAACCCACCCATACATGACCGAACCATGAGCCCCCCACTCCTATATAAACCCATCTTCACTCCTTCATTTTCCCACAACCAAACCACCACTTCTCCCCCTTTTTGGCCGCACACAAAGCCATTCCCATCTCCTTCATTTCTTCTTCTTCTACTCTCTTCTTTCTTCTTTTGCTCGAGGACGAGCAAACCTTTTAAGTTTGGTGTGGTAAAAGCATTGCTTTTTGTTTTTCCATAACCATTTATGGCATCCAAGGCCGGAGAAACCTTTAGAAAGAGGAAAGGGAAGGCAAAAGCTTCCACCTCCGAGTCATGGGAGATGGAAAGATTCATCTCAAGGGTGCATCAAGACCACTTCTATGAAGTTGTGGCCTTGAAGAAGGTGATCCCCGAGGTCCCTTTTTCACTCAAAAAGAGTGAATATCCGGAGATCCGACATGAGATCCGAAGAAGAGGTTGGGAAGTTCTTACCAACCACATTCAACAAGTCAGAATCTTAATGGTTCAAGAGTTCTATGCCAATGCATGGATCACCAAGAACCATGACCAAAGTGTGAACCCGGATCCAAAGAATTGGCTTACTATGGTTCGGGGGAAATACTTGGATTTTAGTTCGGAAAATGTAAAGGTGGCATTCAACTTTCCCATGATGCAAGGAGATGAACATCCTTACACTAGAAGGGTCAACTTTGATCAAAGGTTGGACCAAGTCCTCACAGTCATATGCGAAGAGGGCGCCCAATGGAAGAGAGATTCAAGAGGGAAGCCGGTTCAACTGAGAAGGCATGACCTCAAACCCGTGGCTAGAGGATGGTTGGAGTTTATTCAACGCTCAATCATTCCCACTAGCAACTGGTCCGAAGTTACTATAGACCGGGCTATCATGATTCATAGCATCATGATTGGAGAAGAAATAGAAGTTCATGAGGTGATATCCCAAGAACTTTATAAGGTGGCGGACAAGTCCTCCACCTTGGCAAGGTTAGCCTTTCCTCATCTCATTTGTCACCTCTGTTATTCAGTTGGAGTTGACATAGATGGAGACATCCCCATTGATGAGGACAAGCCCATCACTAAGAAGAGGATGGAGCAAACAAGAGACCCCTCTCATCATCAATTCCCTGAGATGCCTCAAGGGATGCACTTTCCTCCATAAAACTATTGGGAGCAACTAAACACCTCCCTAGGAGAATTGAGTTCCAACATGGGACAACTAAGGGTGGAGCACCAAGAACACTCCGTCCTCCTCCATGAGATTAGAGAAGATCAAAGAATCATGAGAGAGGAGCAACAAAGACAAGGAAGAGACATTGAGGAGCTCAAGCACTCCATAGGATCTTCAAGAGGAAGAACAAGCCGCCATCACTAAGGTGGACCCGTTCTTTAATTTCCTTGTTCTTTATTTTTCTGTTTTTCGAAAATTATGCTTATGTTTATCTATATTTGTGTCTTGTGATCATTAGTGTCTTAGTGTCTATGACTTAAAGTTATGAATGTCCTATGAATCCATCACCTTTCTTAAATGAAAAATGTTCTTAATTGAAAAAGAAAAGAATTGCATGAATTTTGAATTTTATAACAGTTTAATTATTTTGATGTGGTGGCAATACTTTTGTTCTCTGAATGTATGCTTAAACAGTGCATATGTCTTTTGAATTTGTGGTTCATGAATGTTGGCCCTTGAAAGAATGATGAAAGAGGAGACATGTTACTGAGGATCTGAAAAATCATAAAAATGATTCTTGAAGCAAGAAAAAGCAGTGAATACGAAAAAAAAAATTTCGAAAAAAAGAGAAAAAACAAAAAAAAGGAAAAAAAGAGAAAGAAAGAAAAAGAAAGAAATAAAGTTGTGATCCAAGGCAAAAAGAGTGTGCCTAAGAACCCTGGACACCTCTAATTGGGGACTCTAGCAAAGCTGAGTCACAATCTGAAAAGGTTCACCCAATTATGTGTCTGTGGCATGTATGTATCCGGTGGTAATACTGGAAGACATAGTGCTTGGGGCCACGGCCAAGACTCAATAAGTAGCTGTGTTCAAGAATCATCATACTTAACTAGGAGAATCAATGACACTATCTGGATTCTGAGTTCCTAAAGAAGCCAATATTCTGAATTTCAAAGGATAGAGTGAGATGCCAAAACTATTCAGAGGCAAAAAGCTAAAAGCCCCGCTCATCTAATTAATACTGATCTTCATAGATGTTTTTGGAATTCATTGCATATTCTCTTCTTTTTATCTTATTTGATTTTCAGTTGCTTGAGGACAAGCAACAACTTAAGTTTGGTGTTGTGATGAGCGGATAATTTGTACGCTTTTTGGCATTGTTTTTAGTATGTTTTCAGTATGATCTAGTTAGTTTTTAGTATATTTTTATTAGTTTTTAGTTAAAATTCACTTTTCTGGACTTTACTATGAGTTTGTGTGTTTTTCTGTGATTTCAGGTATTTTCTGGCTGAAATTGAGGAACCTGAGCAAAAATCTGATTCAGAGACTAAAAAGGACTGCAGATGCTGTTGGATTCTGACCTCCCTGCACTCTAAGTGGATTTTCTGGAGCTACAGAAGCCCAATTGGCGCGCTCTCAACGGCGTTGGAAAGTAGACATCCTGGGCTTTCCAGCAATATATGATAGTCCATACTTTGCCCAAGATTTGATGGCCCAAACCGGCGTTCAAAGTCACCCTCAGAATTTCCAGCGTTAAACGCCGGAACTGGCACAAGGATGGGAGTTAAACGCCCAAACTGGCATAAAAGCTGGCGTTTAACTCCAAGAAGAGTCTCTACACGAAAATGCTTCAATGCTCAGCCCAAGCACACACCAAGTGGGCCCGGAAGTGGATTTTTACGTCATTTACTCATCTCTGTAAACCCTAGGCTACTAGTTCTCTATAAGTAAGACCATTTACTATTGTATTGATATATCGGGGT
The DNA here is from genome assembly GCF_003086295.3 of Arachis hypogaea. Classification (NCBI taxonomy): domain Eukaryota; kingdom Viridiplantae; phylum Streptophyta; class Magnoliopsida; order Fabales; family Fabaceae; genus Arachis; species Arachis hypogaea. The sequence continues at coordinate 6,659,772 of NC_092038.1, forward strand.
AGCTACCTTTGTTCTTATGCTATCTTAGATCATTGGGAGGCTGGCCATTCGGCCATGCCTAGACCTTGTTCTTATGTATTTTCAACGGTGGAGTTTCTACACACCATAGATTAAGGTGTGGAGCTCTGCTGTACCTCGAGTATTAATGCAATTACTATTGTTCTTCTATTCAATTCCGCTTGTTCTTGTTCTAAGATATCACTTGTTCCTCAACTTGATGAATGTGATGATCCGTGACACTCATCATCATTCTCACCTATGAACGTGTGCCTGACAACCACCTCCGTTCTACCTTAGATTGGGTGAATATCTATTGGATTCCTGATACACGATGCATGGTTGATCGCCTGACAACCGAGCGCTCGCCTGACAACTGAGCCAGCCATTCCGTGAGATCAGAGTCTTCGTGGTATAGGCTAGAACTGATGGCGGCATTCAAGAGAATCCGGAAGGTCTAACCTTGTCTGTGGTATTCTGAGTAGGATTCAATGATTGAATGACTGTGACGAGCTTCAAACTCCTGAGGGCGGGGTGTTAGTGACAGACGCAAAAGAATCACTGGATTCTATTCCGGCCTGATTGAGAACCGACAGATGGATAGCCGTGCCGTGACAGGGTGCGTTGAACATTTTCACTGAGAGGATGGGAGGTAGCCACTGACAACGGTGAAACCCTTGCATAAGCTTGCCATGGAAATGAGTAAGAAGGATTGGATGAAGACAGTAGGAAAGCAGAGAGACGGAAGGGACAAGCATCTTCATACGCTTATCTGAAATTCCTACCAATGAATTACATAAGTATCTCTATCTTTATCTTTATGTTTTATTCGTATATCATCATTCATATCCATTTGAGTCTGCCTGACTAAGATTTACAAGGTGACCATAGCTTGCTTCATACCAACAATCTCTGTGGGATCGACCCTTACTCGCGTAAGGTTTATTACTTGGACGATCCAGTACACTTGCTGGTTAGTTGTGCGAAGTTGTGTTTATGCCATGGTATTGAACACCAAGTTTTTGGATTCATTACCGGGGATTATTTGATTTGTGAAAAGTATTGATCACAATTTCGCATACCATTATTCATCTTTTGCCTGTCGTTGTTGTAGGTAGTAGGGTTCCGAATTTGAGTTCTGCCAAGTTTCAAGCGTACCTGAAAAAGAAAGGTGAGAAAGGTTGTAGCGCTTCTGGGGTTGTGAAAGAGACAGATGGGGATGCTGCCTTTTCCTCTGCTCAGCCTCCTCCTTCTCCAAAAAAGAAGGAAGACTGAGTCGAAAAAGTCTCTGGAAGTGATTTCCGAAGGTGACCGTGGTGCTGTTGTGAAGTTTGTTTTTGAAAGGCAATGAAAACTGCATGGTTTTATTCCTGGAGCAAATCTGTATTCTGTGTGGAGTGATCAGTTTCGAATTTCCGAGCTTGCTGATCGCGTGTCCCAGTATCCTGGAGACATGGGTGTCACGCGTCAGATTGGAGTTGAAGGGATGGGGAAGTTCATTCAGGTTGGGTTTTCTATTTACCTCTTTCTCGTTACCGTAAGATTTTTTATTGTGTTTTGTCCTTCTCTCTGTAGATTATCACTTCTCGGCTATTGTGTGTTGGGCATGCTACCGAACTGTTGGGCTCGGAACAACAGGTAATGGTGGAGAAGGCATCAACTCTTGAACGTTTGTTAAAAGATAGGGAAGAGGTCGTCGTTAGCGTGTCCTCGAAAATGAAGGAGAAGGAAAACGAAGTTTTCCATCTTCAAGAACAAATTAGACTGTTGCCCTAATGGAGATCAGAGTGTTTTCTGAATTGGTGAATAAGAATAGGGTGGCTGAGGAATGTGTGAGAAAGGCGGCAGTAGAGAAGGGAAGTTTGAGAGTACCTTTTCAGAGGACTTCAGGGAGGAACTTTGCTCCGAGAGGTCAGAATTTCAGAGGGTGGCTTAATTTCGCAGCAGAACCTGAATTAAGGCCAGTGCAATTACAGAAGGCCGAATACTAATATTAATCAGGGAAAAAGGTTTAGGAAGCAGCCATAGCAGGATTTGAACTGTTAAAGGTGCAGAAAATATCATCCTAAAGTTCCGTGCAGATAAGGACTTAGGGTATGTTATTTCTGTAGACAATCCGGGCATTTGGCTAATAATTGTCCAGAGAAGAAGTATGAGATTGGTAGAGTACAGTAGGCAGGGAGAGTGTATACCACTTCTGCAGCAGGTGCTGAGGGATTTGAGACACTGATTAGAGGTAACTGTGAAATGGCTGGTAAAATTTTAAATATTTTAATTGATTTAGGAGCAACTCATTCATTTATTGCATTTGAAAAGGCTAATGAGTTAGGTTTGAGGATGGTGGTTTTGGGTTATGATTTGAAAGTGCATAATGCTACTCATGAAGTTATAGTGACTAGGTTAGGACTTAGGATGTCCACAAGTTCCATTTCGAATATAACAGCGTGAATTTGTGCATGCTTTGATTTGTTTGCCGATGACTGGTCTTGATCTCATTTTGGGATTGGATTGGTTATCCAAGAATCATGTTTTGCTTGATTGCTTTGAAAAGTTAGCACAGTTTATGCCGGAAGGGTCAGAAGCGGCGGTTGTAGTGAATAGTTACTATTTGAACTCTATGAAAGTAAACTGTTATGGAACTGAATGTCAAGGTATTATGTTATTAACTGCGGGAGTATCAGGTGATGATAAGAATTTAGAGCAGATCTCGGTTGTATGTGAATTTCCATATGATATTAATGAATTTTCACCTAACCAGGAGGTTGAATTTGCAATTGAGTTGGTGTCTGGAGCCGGTCCGATTTCGATTACTCCTTACAGGATGTCACATTTAAAAATGGCTGAACTGAAAGCTCAGCTGGAAGATCTGTTGGATAAGCACTTTATTCTCCGCGAGGAGCGCCAGTGTTATTGGTAAAGAAGAAGGACGGAAGTATGCGATTGTGTGTCGATTATCGGCAATTGGATAAGATCACTGTGAAGAATAAATATTCGCTACCCAGAATCGACGACCTAATGAATCAGTTACAAGGTGCCGGTGTGTTTTCTAAGATTGATTTACGATCTGGGTATCATCAGATAAGAGTTAGAGATGAAGATATTCCGAAAACTGCTTTCAGGACACGTTATGGTGATTATGAGTATACGGTGACGTCTATTGGATTAACTAATGCTCCGGCATTTTGGTAAGCAAAATTTAATGATAAAAAATAAAATTTTTGTTAATGGGTATTTTTTTAAAAAATAATTTATTTTTTCTTAAAAAATGGATAAAATTAACATTAGTTAACACAAAAAAATTAAAATGGATTAAGGAGAAGATTTTTTAAAAATTAGAAGGGAGGAGAATGTACATTTATAAAATGAAAGGGAGAAGAGTGTCATTTTAACATCTCGTAAAAGAGAGGAGTAGAATTTTCTCTATAAAATAAAATCAACGTACACAATAAATTAAATATGGGATATGTTTTTGTTACTATTAATGCAAATTATATACCCAATATGAAAATAAACGTATGATGATTTTAAAAGAGAAATAAAATATTATTAATACCAATTAAATGATATTTAATCCATTAGTCTTTAAGACAATTACCGTATTGATATTTGTCCAATTAATGAAAATTAGCATTGTATATACATGTGAGATATATGTGCAATATTGTATGCAAGTGATATAAATAAAGTTAAAATTACAAAAATTTGACAATTTTAGGTTAAAAATGATTGTCATTCAAATATTTTCGAAAAAAAATATATTATTATTGAAAGGAAAAAGAGAATTGAAGTTCAGTTTAATAGTTGGATTATTTTCTAATTTTCATTAACCAACTAATGATGATATACTAATACTATGCATTTACACTGATTTACTGTTAAAAATAATTTAGTAAAATATATTAAATTATTTAATATTTTTTAATTATCATATTTGCATACAAACATATTAATATAGGTATATAAGCATTATTGCAGTACATTGTTTGGTGCCACAAATCAAACTCAAAAGCTTAAAATATAGAAGAATCCACATTATATGAGGTGGGGACAATATATGGCAATTCATATTTCAATTTTGTCACACTATGATGACTTGATCACAACACAAAATTGAACCACACAGCAAAGTGGCGGGGAACGGAAGTTTATGTATAAAGTTCTCTTACTTTCTGATGAACTTAATGTTTATTTGGTTAGATATTGGTAAAATTTTGGTGTAATACTTTGTTATTAGATTTTATGATATTTTTTAAAATTTTAGATTGAGACAATATATTTCACATATTGTATATTTTAAAATAGAATAATACTTTATAGTTAACTCCTTTTATTAATTAATTTTAATTAAGTTAAGTTAACATAATAAAAATTTGTTATAATTAATATTGATTTAGATCCTCTAAAGTTTGAATTTTACTTTAAAGAGTAAAGTGTGGTCTCTCACTATTGATTTCATAAGTAGGACTAATAATAAATATGAAAGAGAAATTATTCAAGGGTAGAAGATCACATTTTACTCTTTAAAGTGAAATTCAAATTTTAGAGGATTTAAATTTAATTAATATTATTCTAAATTTTATTATTTAATTTAGTTAGACTTAATTCATAAAAATACTTAAGTGTATAATATTACTCTTTAAAATATACAATAAGTAAGAGACTTATTATTCTGCCTCCAAATTTAAAAAACACAATAAAATTTAATATTAGAGTGTTACACCAAAGTTTTTTCCATATTAAAAAAATTAGCCGAGCTTAAACTTGTTATTTCATGGGACTCTAGTATTAATGGTTTCCACGGTACATAGCCCTTAGCTTGCTCTAAAAGACAAAGCGTATCTACCCCCGCTAGGGTGGTCTTCTAGCAACATTATTATTTTTATTTCCCTCAAAATTTAAACTAACTTAACGTAGTACTTAACTTACTTACCGATGAATTAATGAGAAGTTTATTGGTGGAAAGTTCCGGTTGCCGTACACTTTAACTTTAATCTACTAAGTGATTCTTAGTGATTCTTAGGATAGTGAAATCAATTCTTTATAATTTGATAGGAAATTAAATTACTGTCTTAATATTTTTAAAAATATATATAATTTTACTTACTAAAGCGAATAATTGATTCTTTTTTGTAAAAATTATACTCTACTAAATGATAAGAGTTATATATTAAAAATAAAACCATATCAAAATCTAATGGTAATAAAATGAAAACGCACATAATAATATGATGAGTCGAATAATTCAAAAGAAAATATATTCCAAAAAATAAAATAGAGAAAGCAATGAATCTTCTACTACATTTGATATTTGAGGCAATATAATGTTAGATCTTATTAATGCACATGGAGAAAGGTGCACCTCAGCAAATCACATGCAAAGGCGAGTTTTTAATTCACGAGTGGGGTAGCTAAGGTGGTTGAATTTGATACTTTGATGATTTTATTCAGAAAAAAAAAAAGAAAGAAATGAAATCCATGCATCGGTGTATGCTACGGTTGTCGCCATAAAAGGTGTAGAACCAGAAATCACTGCACAATGCACATTGACTAGCATTTGTGTGAGACTGTGAGCAACCGCGAGAGATTACAACAAACTTGCGTTTGGTTTTGAGAACAGTTAAGACAAGACATCGAGAATAAAATATAAAAAATAGAGATATAAAATGTATGTTTTTGTATCATGTTTGATGATAAATTAAAATAAATTATTAAAATTTAATTTATTTTTTTTTATATTTAAAAAATTTGAAAAAAAATATAATTATAAAAAATTAATAAAAATAATAAAAAAATAAATTATATCATTTATTATTATTTTTATATTTTTTTATTAGAATAAATATAAAATACACTAATATAATATTTTTAAACATAGTATATTTATTTATATTTTATTTATTAAATATAATTTTATCTCTTTATGTTCCTGTCTCAGTGTCCTATCTAAAAACAAATGCAGCCGCTAAAGTCATATTGATATTGTGTTGCCACACGCTCCATTCTTTATTGTATTGTATGTAAAAAGTAAAAACTCACTATAGTCATATTAATGTGTAAGCTAGCATATTTTGAAAAATTATTTTTAAAAAAATTCGAATATACATGAATGACATTGATATAGACATAGACATAGACATGGAGACTACTTGATTAATTGATTATTTTTAAAGAGGGATGATATATATGGATTTTTTTTATTTAAATATGAAAGAGTGAAGAGAGTTTTACGTTAACGTTACAAAAAATAGAATTTTATAATATTTTAAAGACACTGTTTTTAACAAACATAATACACAAAATACGTATTGTAAATACAATACACAGACTGTATATTATAATTTAATATTAAAATAATACAATACGCAAACTGCATATTATAATTTAATATTAAAATAATATAATATACAATTTGTATATTGTCGTTATAAATTAAAAGAAATTAATCTGAGAATCAATTCTGTAAATTCTATAATCTCCAGAATTTTATAAAATACTATAATTTCCAATAATAAAAAATTATGCCAATTTTTATCCAATATCCAAAAAAATTAACCGATATATATATGTACTGTTTTTGCTTATATAGACATAGTTTTGGATTGAGTTTATTAAAACATTGAATATTTCAATGGACTCAATTACGAGCTAGTAGTCGACCTTTTTGTCTTTTACTGTGTATTATCGAACATGGAATTATTGATTTTTATTGGCTCCATAAGTTATGGCACTATATGAATTTGATTATTTTGATAGTCCATTTAAATTATAAAATTATTAAATAAATCATGATAATTATTCATATAAAAATACTTAAGTTATTTTTTATAAAAAAATAATAATTAAAATTATTAAATAATTAATTTAACATAATACATATTTATATTTTAATTATTATTTTTATATAAAATTTATTTTAGTTATATCAATGTAAGTAATTACTATAGATAATATTGGAATATTATATTTGGAACTAGCATACATAAATTTCGGTTTAATGATCCAATTTATCTTTAAAAGATTGATTATTAAAAAATTAAATTAATAAATTTTTTTAAACATATTTCATTAATATTCAATAAGATATACATATGTGATGTATGTTGTTAATTAATATTTTATATTATTAATTATAAACAATAATTGTTAAATGAGTAAAAAAATAACTATAATTTATTTTTACTTTTTAGAGAATTAATTTGATAAGTAAAATCTTTTAAAAGATTCCCGTAAATTTGGTTGGGGAATTGAATTGTGAAGCGGGATTTTTCCATAGGAATTGGAGAATAGAGGAAATTTTTTTTCTACCAAAAAACGCATTAAACAAGTAACATTTGCTAAAAATTAAATACTATAACTATGATGGGCCAAATCTGAATAAATTAGACTTTGCGCGGGCGGTTCCATTACTTTCAAATCTCCCTTAGCCTTTTCACCTGCCATGTCACCTCTCGAAGAAAACCAAATCAATTTTTAAATACTTCCAACAAAAGAGTTCGAAAACCAGTGAAATTATTTTTGAGAAATGATAAAAATTATTAGAATTTATTATTAATTAATTATTAATATTTAAAAATATAAATTAAAATATATTATTAAATTAAAAAAAATTAGATTCATAAATCATAATTAAAAATAATGAACAAAAATAATAAATTTTAATAATTTTTTAGTATTTTTTATTTCTTGAGAATTTTAAAAAAATTTAAACCGAGTCACCTTCTCCTACATTCTCTCACTAGTCTCATCTTCTTCCGCTTCAACCACCCAGCTTCTCTCTCTTCTACTGAACTTTGTTTGTCTTAGAGAAGACGAAACCCACACTCAACACTCAACACACACACTCACTTTCTTTCTGCTAGAATAATATCCTAAAGCGTCAAAGTGAACAAAGAAAGAAAAGAGAACCAAATGTTCTTCGCTTTTGTTCCAATGTCCATGTGAGAGTTCTGACACATGCTATTCTGCTTCTTCTTCATCTTTTTATTTATCATTTCAACTCTTCTTCATTTAACATTCTGCGAGTTTTCCCTGACTCAGTAACTCGGGCTAGTGAACTCAATGGCATCGTCCTCACGAGCAAGGAGCAGCTCGCCATTCTCGCACCGCAAACTCTCAAACACTCCTTATTACTCCCCTGCCTCTTCCACTTCTTCTTCCTTCATGAACGGTAAGTTGATGCCTCGCTCGTGCTCTTCTTCTGCCTCATCGTTCTTCAACTCCGGAGCCGGACTCGGTGGCCGATCTGCCACTCCGAGTCACGGTTTCAGCGAGTCAAACTACTACGACGCGATGTGTCCTTCGCCGGTGGAGTTCGGAATGGAGGACGAGGCGATCGCGGAGCCTCTGGATTCGTCGACCTCTCGGGACAGCATTTCGGTGACGATTCGGTTCAGACCGTTGAGGTAATGCTTTAGATCTGCGATTTACGGTATCAGATCCATTAGCTGTGTAAATGAGATAGAATCTGCGTTCTTTGATTGTTTTGTTTAAAGCATTATGCTATTTTTGAAATAAAATGTGACTGCGTAGTTCGGTTGCGGTGTTTGCTTTGATGCAGTGAAAGAGAGTACCAGAGAGGGGATGAGATCGCGTGGTATGCGGATGGTGATAAGATCGTGAGGAATGAGTATCATCCAGCTACTGCATATGCATTCGGTATTTTCCATTTTTGATTCTTTCTATTATTGTATTGGATGCAATTTTGTGGTTATAGTGGTAGTAAATTGGCTAAAAATATGATGTTAAAATTACGGCTAGGAATTATGGTGATCGATGATAAAATTTTCGATTTGATTTTGCTGTAGATAGAGTGTTTGGACCGCACACAAGTACTGATGAGGTGTATGAAGTAGCAGCCAAACCTGTGGTGAGGGCTGCCATGGAAGGCGTTAACGGTATGTGATGTTATTATCTGATTCAAAATCATATCACAATGCGAGTGTAAGTGTTATTTTTTGTAATGTCAATGTATTTCATTGCACTGCATTGATGAAAGTTCCTCTAGTTTCAGTGATGCATTGATTGGATGGAATAGTTTGCAATGATTAATATATACTGGTTTGGTGTTCAAGTGGTTGTGTTGGAGTTTGTTGAGTCTGGAGCATAACATGCGGTAAATATTGCAGGAACCGTGTTTGCCTACGGTGTGACAAGTAGTGGCAAGACACATACTATGCATGTAAGTGTCACTTTTTAAAATCAACGCATTCCATGTTTGTCATTTTTATTTGGAATTTCTGATGTAATTCAATTTGTTGTGTGTTACGTCTTCACGACAACTCAGAAGTTTGTATTGAGTACATATATTTTTCCTACGAGCTACAGGCTTGTGTGCTGTAGCTCATTTGAAAGTTGAGGCCTTTTAGATATGTTAGTAATTTTGTGATGATGTCAAAGTTCAATGCTTACATATGATTCTGAGGCTAACTAATAAATAAGAACTATATGGAAATCTAAACATCTTTGGGTTGTATTGACGTATATATTTCTTAAGATAGAGGATATCAAGATAATTGTTTTGGTACTTGGTAGTTTCGTGTATCATGCAATTTGGCTAAATACACGGCGACAATGTTAGTTATGGTCCAATAATTTTACAAATGGAAAAATTTCGAGTACTGAATCATTTTCACCAGAAATTGATAATTTGAAACAGACTTATCAGACATAGTTAAGCTGGTAGAATTGAAAGAAATATAACTGAACATTTGGCTTTGATAAGTTAGAGAGGAATTTGTTTATTCGGTGTAAGTCGAATGAATTTGCTGGAAGTAGAGAATTTTTCTAGTCTAATTCATGTTAACTTTGGATAAGGATCATACACTGTAACTGAATTGTTAGATTAGAGATTAAACCATTCATGAAATTAGCAGCCAAAATTTTAGGTCTACTACCTCAGCTAAATACTGCATCTAAATATGTCAACTCTGGAGACAAATTAGCATTCTTTGGTATTCAAATGTTTGGTTAACAACTCTTCTTAGTTCTTACAGCTGTTTATTAAATACATATTTATTGTCTCTGCTTCAAATAATTTTCTGCCTAGAAAATGCTCTTCTTAGTTATGTTCTTTTATTAATAAAAAATTAATGTCATCTCCTCGGTTGTGCTGTTTATGATTTGCTTGTGAACAACGATATGTGCAGGGAGACCAAGATTTTCCTGGTATTATACCATTGGCTATAAAAGACGTTTTCAGCATAATACAAGATGTGAGTTTTCAATTTTCATGCATACTTAACAACTTTGGTTATTGTTATGTTGCTGTTATTTTGGTTATGTAGTAGTATTTTGTCATTCATTTGCATTATGATATTCTGCTTGGAATGGCTAATTGTGTTTGCTGCAGACTCCAGGAAGAGAGTTTTTACTCCGAGTTTCATATCTGGAAATATACAATGAGGTAAACGCTGAACATTTCTTTGCTCCACTGTCTATTTCCTGAACATGATTTTGTACTTTGATTCGTACTTGTCTTGACTCCTGCAACACTTTCTGTCTTACATATGTGTCTCTATCACTTTGTGACACTTGCAAGCTATACTGTCTGAAATTTTCTTTGAAGTTTTGGTTTTAACATAGATTCTTTTTGGCTGTTTCTGCTTGGTATATCAGGTGATAAATGACTTGCTTGACCCAACTGGCCAAAATTTGCGTGTTAGAGAAGATGCACAGGTTTCTTTCTTATTCTTATATAATTGAAACTGAAATCTAATTTATATTTTGGGTTCATTCTTTCCATATCTTGGAAATTGGAATCAACATGAACCACCTGTTATGTTGCTCTTAGTTGTCTTTGAATACATGAACACTGATATTTCTGATTGTCTCTATAATGTGGCATCAGATCTATACATGGACTTAGGACTATAGAATGTCTTGTTTCTTTCAGTTGATTAATATTGGTTTTGCTCTTTGATTCTCTTTTTTCTAACCTTCTACTCTTTCCCCTTACATTATATTCATCTGTAGGGTGTTCACTTTTTTACCTTCCACTTGTTTTTTTTAATAGTTACAGTATTTGTTGTTTCAACAAGATAAATCTTTTTTGTATTTTGTACCAAAAAGTTCATTAAAATTATATCAAAATTTCTAAGGACTTGTTTAAAGTATAATTGATGATTTATATTGGCTTGAATTTCAGGGTACTTATGTGGAGGGTATAAAGGAAGAAGTTGTTTTATCGCCAGGACATGCCCTTTCTTTTATTGCTGCTGGAGAAGGTATAACTGATGAGTGATGACAGAATATTTTCCTCCATTTGTACTCATGCTTTAATTGTTGATTCAGAAACTTAACAAACATGTTTGATGGCAGAGCATCGTCATGTTGGGTCAAACAATTTTAATCTGTTCAGCAGCCGAAGTCATACGATTTTTACACTTGTAAGAATCTTAGTATATTAGTATTATAATCTAGTAACAAAGCACTGGATTATACACCTGATTCAATTTTACTAATCGGAAATATAGCTTAGTCACAACCTGAGGCAGGATATATTGCACGAGTGATTATTTTATATGTACATGCTGGTTAAACGTGTGATGATTGCTAGTTACTGTATTTTATTGCTCTCTTGGACCTTGTCAAACCAACCGTTGTTTTACATGCAACATTTTCTGTTATCTTACATTTGCAGATGATTGAAAGCAGTGCCCATGGTGATGAATATGATGGAGTGATCTTCTCTCAGCTTGTATGCGAATGTTTTTTTTTAGATGTTACCATATATATGATAAATAATAAAAATTGTTTGACTGTTCTCATTTTGTGCGTGTTTGTGTTTCTTTGATCAGAACTTGATTGATCTTGCTGGATCAGAGAGCTCAAAAACTGAAACAACTGGACTAAGAAGAAAAGAAGGATCTTACATAAACAAAAGTCTTCTGACACTTGGAACTGTAGGTGTCTTACTGTTCTTCTGTTTTTGGTTGTGGATTAGTTTGTTCTGGCATTTTGTTTGGACATATGTTACCAGCTGTTGGATTGTCTACAATTTATATCTTTGCAAACAAAATGGAAAATGTGCCTCTTGAAATTCTGATTTTATGCTGTCAATGTGAAGGTTATAGGAAAATTAAGTGAGGGGAAAGCATCTCATGTTCCATATCGAGACTCAAAGCTTACCCGCCTCCTGCAGTCTTCACTAAGTGGGCATGGCCATGTTTCAGTGAGTTTGGGTTTTACTCCACTTTGGTTCAATTGTTCAACTGTATTTCTTCCTTATGCTAATTAAGTGGGGCTATGGCTTTTTAATAGGTTTTCTCTTACTTTCTTCCTTCTCATGTATATGTTGTAACGTTGTTAGACAGGCTACATGAGCATCAAATCATTAAAATTGATGAACTGTGAATTTTCAGCTTATATGCACAGTAACTCCAGCATCGAGTAACATGGAGGAAACTCATAACACCTTGAAGTTTGCCAGCAGGGCGAAGCGTGTAGAAATATATGCCTCACGTAATAAGGTTCATTCTAAAATTATTAATTAGCTGCAGTACTGCACCTAGATATGCTTGTGCATGAGGAGGTTCCTAATTCACTTGTGAATTGTTTGTTAAAACAGATCATTGATGAAAAATCTCTAATTAAGAAATACCAAAGAGAAATTTCAATCCTCAAACAAGAACTTGATCAGCTAAGGAAGGGCATTCTTGTCGGTGTCAACCCCGAGGAGATTATGAGCTTAAAGCAGCAGGTTTTAACATCCCCTTAATACATTTCTTATTCATTCTTTTTGAAGTTTTTTTTTCCTGATTATTTATTGGGATCTTCTACTTATTCTATACTTTGATTGGAATAGTTGGAAGAAGGTCAAGTGAAAATGCAATCAAGATTGGAAGAAGAGGAAGAAGCTAAGGTTGCTCTTATGAGTAGGATCCAGAGGCTAACCAAGCTTATTCTGGTTTCATCAAAGAATTCTATTCCTGGTTATCTAACTGATGTTCCTAGCCACCAGCGAAGCCTCTCTCTTGGTGAGGATGATGTGAGTTCCTCATTCAATAGCATGGATATGTTGTACCATCCTCTTAATATTTATCCTGAACTGCAATAATTTGAAGTCCTTGTTATTCTCAGACATTAATGTTTGTCTGAAATAAAGCCTTTTATGAAGTGGACAAGTGTTTTCTCCTTGCTGACACACTTTACAGTTTACACCTACTAACATCTTGAGCTTGTAGGCTAATTAAGATGTTGAGTCCTTAACTACATGTAAATATAATTTTATCTTTTAGGAAAGTATATTCCTTCAAAGGAGCCTTTCATTGTGGGAGTACTCTCCTCTGGAAGACTGGAATATGTTAACATGATTGTAAACCTAGCATATTGATTCTTTTTGTTTTTTCTCTCTTCAATTCAGAAATTTGATACCCTTGTTGATGGATCTCTTTTGATTGAAAATGAGAATAAAAAAGAGGGTTCCACAATGTCATCTGAACTGCCTTACGATGTTAGACATAGAAGATCATCAAGTAAATGGAACGATGAACTCTCCCCAACTAGCAGTATTATTACTGAATCAACACAAGCTGGTGAACTGATCACCAGAGCAAGGCTCCCAGCGGTATATTAATTTCATAGTTTGCATATAAAATGTTTCAATTTTGGAATATGTATATTAATTTTAGGACCTAATTGAGGGATACCTGGGACTCGTAAAAATAATTCATCTCCCCGGAACAAATTTAAAAATTTTCTTTTTACCCTCAGTTGTAGGTCAAGAGTTACAGTTCCATTGTACTAAAGTTCCTTAGATGTTTTAAACACAGTATTGTTGGATGCTAATTAGTCTCAATGGCATGTCCTGTTACTTACATAGTTACATGTAGCGGTTCGTTACTACGCACCTGTTCACCAAATAAATACGTTTTTGACTTCCTACTGAATTGCAGGGAGGGGTGACGATGTCCGATCAGGTTGATCTTCTTGTCGAGCAAGTAAAGTTGCTTGCTGGAGATATTGCTTTCAGTACAAGCACTCTGAAGCGCTTGATGGAGCAATCTTTAAATGACCCAGAAAACTCCAAACAACAGGTATTATACCGTTTCTCAAGCTATGATGCTTCGTATTGGAACTTCTTAGATTCTAGGGACCAAAATGTTCTTGTTTTGATCCACATGAGAGAGATTTTAATTTCTCGGTTTGAGTAGGTCTAAATGTCTAATGTAGTAGTCTTAACTCTTAATTTTACCATGAAGGCAATTAGAATGATGCACGATACGACAAAATTAGAGGTGTATGCTTACATGGTATACAGAAATATGACGTACATGTTGGGGAGTGCAGTTTTTCTATTATCTTTTTCTGTTTTTGGGATACGTGAAAACGTGCTTGGTTATTTTTTTCTCACACTTTCAATTTTTACCTAACGGGAGAGGGGAGAGTTTTCAAGCAAAGGGATGCATGGACTGAATTTCGAGCCATCCGAGAAGGGGCAATTAAATTTGGATCGGGAAACTTTTGTGGAAGGGAAAGACTAAGCGATAATATTTTATAAAGGATTTTAAATTGAAAATAGTATTGATTTTCAATATTGTAAAAGGAAAACATAGGTTTCCAATAGCGTGTTCGGTGTTCCACTAATAAAAAAAAACATCTTTCAGAAATTATTTACTATTATCTTGCAAAACTCATGGTTTTGTATATAATTTCTATCTTACTTTAGCCAATTATCTAATCAGGTTTTCCTATATCATAATAGAGTATTACTCGGTTGCTTTACCTGTTTTGTATTTTGTTTGGAAATTGTTAGTGACATGCAATTTATAATTCGTACGTACTGAACAAATCTGGAAGCAGATCTTGACCTTGGTTGGTAATACCTTACACATACCATAAATTATACCATTATTGTGAAAAGAAAGGGGATGCTTGTACATTATCGCTGATTAAAATTATATTCGTATAAAAGAATTATAGTGAAAATATATATGAAAATACTATACTCATGTTTAATCATATAACATCATAATATTTGACTAACTACACTCAACTTAAAATTTTTATGTATAGAAGCATATATTGGATTGGATAATGGTATAAAACTAGGGTGATGGTATATTACATAATTTCTTAGATGTCATACACATTTTACAGTGATGCCAAGCACTTCTTATGCATGTATTTTCCACACGATGACATATACAGTTTGTTGCTAATTTTGATTTTTGTTTCCCGCTACAGATTGAGAATTTGGAACAAGATATCCAAGAAAAAAAGAAGCAAATGAAACTTTTAGAACAAAGAATAATAGAGAGTGGTGAATCTTCTGTCGCTAGCTCATCGCTGGTTGAAATGCAGCAGGTGCCATCTTGATATATTCTCTTATATCTGTTTTCATTTAGAAGTTTTTATACTACGTGTATTCAGTGATAGGGTCATTTATACCTGTTTTTCTTTTCTCGTTCTTGGTTCCAGCAGACAATCACAAGATTAATGACTCAATGTAATGAAAAGGAGTTTGAGCTGGAAGTAAGTAGTATTTCAGCAATATAAGAACAATGTTGATTTTTCATCTTGAGCCACCAATTTACTCACAGATTTGACTTCTTGTTTTATTGTCATATCCTGCCATTGTATTTCACAATTTATATTCTCAATGTGCAGTATATGAATTTATTAATTGTGGTACATAATCTATTTTCTAAATATATCTACAGATAAAATCTGCGGACAACCGTGTCCTTCAAGAACAATTAAATGACAAGGTACGTGGTTATATTTTGAGTGTTTCCTTCTGTCTTAAAATTGGAAAATGCCACAAAAACTGCCACTATTACTGAGCTGTGTTGACACCCTTCTTTGACATGTTGTATTTGTTGATAGTGTTCTGAAATTAGTGAATTGCAAGAAAAGGTCAAGTTCCTAGAGGAGCAACTTGCAACATTTAGTAGTGGCACTACATTGGGGTTTAACGATCAACATCCCTTGGAAGAAAACATTGACGAGTTGAAAAGAAAAATAAAATCACAGGTAACTGAGAGTTCATTGCTTGAAAGGATTTGGTTTTAATGTATTTCTTCCATGGGTTAATGTTTCCCTGACCTTGGTCAGTACACTCCTGTATTTTGTCTATTGTTATTGACGAAGTTGCATGTTAGGATTAATATGTATGGTCACTTTCCAGATTCTCTGCGTAAACGAAGTTTGCATATCCTGTAAAGTCCTTTTTACTGTTTAATTTGATTGTTTTACCTAATTGACATTTTTCTTCTCTTTTCAGGAGATTGAGAATGAAAACTTGAAGCTGGAGCAAGTGCATCTGTCAGAAGAGAATAGTGGGTTGCACGTGCAGAACCAAAAACTCTCAGAAGAGGCTTGTTATGCCAAAGAACTGGCCTCTGCAGCTGCTGTGGAACTGAAGACTTTGGCAGGGGAAGTGACAAAACTTTCATTGCAGAATGCTAAGTTGGAAAAAGAATTGATGGCTGCTCGAGAGTTGGCCAACACTCGAAGTGCTTTTGTGCCAACTGCTAATGGTGTTAATCGCAAGCACAATGATGTAAGGTCTGGAAGGAAGGGAAGAACTTCCAGCAGAGCTAGTCTGGACGAGTTTGGATCATGGAGTCTTGATTTTGAGGATCTGAAGATGGAACTGCAGGCTAGGAAACAAAGAGAGGCAGTTCTTGAGGCCGCATTAGCTGAAAAGGAATTTGTGGAAGATGAGTACAGGAAAAGGGTCGAAGAGGCCAAGAACAGAGAAGCTGCCTTAGAGAATGATTTAGCAAATATGTGGGTGCTTGTTGCTAAGCTAAAAAAAGAAGGCGGTTGTGTCTCAGAAACAAACATTGATGAAAAAAATAGTGCTGGGGAATCACATATGAATGATTTTATGAATAATGGCAATGAAACTAATATTGTCCTCATGGAGCAGAATGGGGATTTTTCAAAACCAGAAAATGAAATTCCTAATGAAGAACCCTCGGTCGCTCATCTAAAGGTAAAACTCTGCATTGTTTTGTGCCTTCTTATCTTGGGAAAATTCGAACTCTTACTATCATTACTATTTTGGACTGAATAGGATTATCTATGAAAGATTTTATTGTGATCTATGATTTCAGTCACGCATGCAAGAGATGAAGGAAAAAGAACTCAAACACCTTAGCAACGGAGATGCCAATTCCCATACATGCAAAGTATGTTTTGAATCTTCAACTGCTGCAATTCTTCTTCCATGCCGTCATTTTTGTTGTAAGTATTTTCCTCACTAGTATGTGTTTTTTCCGATATCAAACTTTAGGATGTTTTCATTTTGGGTTTAAATTTGTTACTCTGAATTAACAGCCTGATTGCATTTTCAGTGTGTAAATCGTGTTCACTAGCTTGTTCCGAGTGTCCAATATGCCGCACTAATATTGAAGACAGGCTTTTTGCTTTTACATCCTGACCGTTCTAACAGAGGTATTGTGCAATTCTTTTATCATACCTTTCTGAGCCGCATTCAAATGTTATAACCTACAAGTACGAAATTATAACTTACTTTTGCCTGTCCAATTTTCTGCAGGATTTTATCCTATTGAATTATTATATCCCCTTTTACAGGTGGAATTCTTTTCTTAGTTTGCTTGTATGTAAATCTGTTTTAAAGGTATATTGTTATCTTTCTTTTACTATACCCCTTTAAGCTGTATAATAAGGTGAAATGAAGGGGTGGGGAAATGTAAAATGGAAAAAGGAAAGGGTGTCTGTAAACTGTAAACAGCAATGCTCAAGTACTTGAGCACAATGTGCGTTGCTGATTTTTGTTGTATATCATGGATGCCTAAATCATATTAGACAAGTGAGGTTTTACCTCTCTCCCTTTGCTTTTGATATTTTACATTCAAATGTTTTTGGGTATATAATTTTCTACTCGTGCACAAGGTATGAAGATGTAGGCATTGTTATCTCATTGTCCAAGTTTATCTTGAGGTATCTAATGAGGAATACTAGAGGGTTATCAGAATTTATTATTTTTTGCCATTGATTAGTTATTAATATTTAAAAGTATGAGATAAAATATATTATTGGATTACTAGATTAAAGAAATTAGACTAACAAAATTAAGTTAATGATTAAGTGATGATAAAAAATAATAAACTCAGATGCTCTCGTATCTAAAATCTTTTCTCGGAAGTATCTGGTGGTTTTGCAGGTGCTGCTCGAGTTCAAACTCCCAGTTTATTAGTAATTGAAGAAAATGCTATGGGATACAGGTTCTTTGGCTATTTCCAAAAATCAATACTGGTTCTTGTGCTTAATTTTTGATAATTAAGAAAAAACCGATTTTGGGGAGGTTTGAAATTATAAAGGAATAAAACCTAAGTAAAATTAAACGCAATAAGTAGACAAAAAGCAACCTTCAGATCTCTGATCTATCTACCTTGGTATAAGCAATTGATTTCTCCTTTTTCAACATTGAAACGCCATTGAAGATTGTGGTCCTTTTTTTCGAAAAAAAAAATTGTAAAAGGGGTTGAAGTTCCATGGTCTACTTGGGTGCATCAAACAAACTAGAGTCGGTGGCATACTAATGCCAAATTGGCATTGCCAGTAGGTGAGATTCCTAACAATACAGATTCTGGAACCCCGAGAAAAGAAAAGAAAAGCAATACAGATTTCTAGGATTTCAGAAGTGTTGAAAACAGCAGAGTTCGTTTCAATCGTAGTTGGTTTCAAGTATACACACAAGAATTCGACCAAGGGAAAAAGAAAAGGTGGTCACGGAAGAATAAATGAAGTTGCGAACTGAATTTTAAGAGAAAACAAGATACTATAAAGTATAAACCACAATTAAGTACTTTAAAGTGAGAAAGAAAAATTAAAGTGAAATCTAAAATCTAAGTTTACTTGATAATTAGTTGACGTATATCATGTGCCGGGCTCAAAATACCAAAAGACAAAAAAGTACACGGAAATACTGATTGCATGCTTGCCTTTTTGGTCATAAAATGCTTTAATACTTAATAGTTTAAAGTTATTAGCTGAATGACGTATCTTATTAAGGAGCGGAGATGATTATAACAAGTGGCCAAGTGGAGTAAGTCATGCTGATGAAACGAGAAAGAAATGAAGAGAACAAGACAGGAGAACATTCCCCAACAAATCAAACAGAATTGTGATCAACGGGAGCATTTACATTTACGTTATGAGTAAGCCATCTTTTCTCGAATTATTCGAGTATCCTTGGGATGTATTTGCTTTTGGCATTATCTCCACAATTTCTACCGAACAATAATCATCCATCTGAGGAAGATTACTAGAATTGTTACACAAACTAAGGAGATCTAAGTTGGGGTTGATGATGGTGACCATGCTTCCAATGGAAACGAACACATGCTGACATAGTGATGAACATTATTTCGGTCCTGAAACAATGATTGCTGCTCATACTCCTGTGAAAATCACACAACACAACCTCATCACTAAAGGTTTTTAACTTATGTTTTCGAAAGCTCTAAGCCAAGCATATATTTAGTTTAGACAACAGCTTTGTCTCTTATTATCATTTGTACATATAATTTAGAGCTTCAATATCAAACTAAATAATAATAAGTGATAATAATTTGTGTTGAAACTTGAAGTTAGCTAAAAGAATTTCTGAAATCTTATTATAAGCTATGGTGCACCAGCATATAGCAAACCTTACAGAAACCATTTGGCGGAAATGAAGCATCGAGAAGGTCTTCCATGCAGTAACCGGGTATGGTCTCAATCAAATACTCAGAAATGCTGCTTGTTGAAACTGAACCCGTGTCACTACCCATATAATAATTATTATTATTCTGGTTATTTGCTGCTTCAGAGCTTGTTGTGGCTCTACTCGAGGACATTGATGTTGGCTCTGATGAAGAAGAAGAAGAAGCAGCACCAAGCTTTACACCTGTCAGAAGAAACCTGTTATGCTTCTTAGTGTATTCATTGGCTCCATGGATAGAAACGTCACATTCACTGCATAATATCGCTCTGTCTTCTTGGCAAAATATATATGCACGTCTCTCCTGTAAATTAAACCCCCCCAAAAAAAAGAAAAAAGAGATTTTTTATTAATACATTTCTTTAAGTTAGATGTGACACTTTATTTAAACCTTTTCTTTTGTTGTTTAATATATAATTACATGTGACTAAGTATTAGAATAATGAATTGAATATAGAAAGAAGGCATTACTTGGCAGATATCACACAGAGGGGCGTCTTTGGAGTTAGGGTGGTGCAGAGAGAAGCGCGTGTGTTTGGTTGCAACCTTGTTGGCACAGTGTATTGTGCGATCACAGCCATGGCATAGAGCTCCTTCATCCGAGGGACAGAAGAAAGAGGCCTCCACTTTGTGACACACATCACACTGGATCTTCATATCACTCTTTGTCAGTTTGTCTCTCTCTATATATAGATTATTTCTGTTCTTTTCTTTTCTTTTTGGTGTTTGATTTGATTTGCTTCTTCTTCTGAGTGTGTGAGTGTGTTTGAAAAGAGAGATAGATAGATAGTGCGGGTTCGGAAAAGAAAAGGGAAATGGGGACAAAGAATTATGGGCGTTTTAAGGAGTGATGGTCCATAGAGAACAGCAAACAGCTAAGCTCAGAAGTATGTAAATGTGTGTTTTCTCTGACTTATAGAAAACTCTGGATCAATGCTATATCAATATCAGAGACAATAGTAGCTGTTACTATTTATATATATTATACATTAATATCTCTAATTTCTATCTCTTTCTCTCTCTGTCCATGTCCATGTGGATTTCTCTTTCTTGGAGTAAAGAGTAAAGAGGCAGGGGAGCAAAGCAAGTTGGCTAGGTATTATTATTATTCTATGGGAAATAATAATGCTTTCACTTTCAATTGTGTGATGAGTTTGTCTGAACTTGGAGGCATGGCCAAGCATCATGCATTACCATCTTCTTCCTTTATTGCATTGATGTGAATGAATGAATGCTTCAGCTTTTGATCATGGCCTTCAGGTTATAGATTAGATACATAACCAATGTGACAATGTCAGCTTTTACAAATTCATGAAGCTTCCTTCTTAGAGCATCTATTTATTATGCGAGATTCCTGTATGTATAGAATCATTTCATATTTACAGAGTTGAATTATTTTATTGCATGATCTACTAGATTTTACTAGTTATACATCTTTAAAACTATATATATCACTCCTAAGACTAAATTACATAGATAAATTGATTGAAAATTAAAATTACGCATATGTCTTAAACTGAATTTAGTTATATGCATGTCTTGTTTGACTAATTAGATATACATGTAACTAAATTTAGTTTACGACATTTGTGTAATTTTGATTTTTAATCAATTTATCTATATAATTTATCCAATTATTAATGGTAATTATGTATGTTAACTATGTTTTATATTAGTTGCTTTCATAAAATGTGTATAATTGTATATTATTTAGTATACAATTTTTAGAGAAAGTTAATTGAAATAATAATATGATAGAAGATATTGGATGAGTAAAGATCGATATTTATAACATTGGCAAGTGAAAAAAAAAAATTGTTGTACTGTTGGTATAAAATAATTTTATAGATGTATCTAATTATATAAGGTTATATTAGTAAAAATAATTATTTTTTACATTGATTATGTGAATAGTAATTATTTAAAAGAACAAATATAATTTTATGACTGTAAAAATATTTTATACTATTAATATATCAAACTTAACCTCTAAAAAAAATTGAGATCATTTATAAAAAAATGATAATCTGTTTTATAAAAATTTTAAAAAGCTCTTTACTCTTTAACACTAACAACTATTTTTTTTTTTTGGCAGAAAGAAATATATCATTCAAAGGAAAGCCAAACGGCACTTACAGATGATAGAGATAAATTAGATCTAAAATTAGAGAAGATGATTAGATAAATTCTATGCTGAACTATAAACTGAAAGTAAGCCTAATGTTTGATTACAAAGAATCTTAACCAGTAGAAACATAGACAGATCTGAATCTCGATGATTTCTAAATCAACACTAAAAGTGATGCAACATGTTGAAAAATCTGTTCTTCTTCTCTGCTTAAAGCCGAATCCTCCTCTAGTCTGAAGATATTTCCATGAACAACAAGTGAACTTCAGTGTATACTCCAAAATCTGATAGATCTGTACCAACGTATCCACACTACTCATAAAGGGAGGATAATAAACCACTACAAAAGAAGAGAAAATACACCACATAGGGATATTAGAAAACAGAAATTAAACAAAGAAAATTGAAAGAAACCAAAAAAAGAAAAAAGAGAGAGAATAGAGTAAAAAAAAAGGAGAAGAGAGGGGAAAAGAGGGGGGGAGGGAGGCCACCACCTTACCAAGATAGCGGTGGCGGCGGCAGCCTCCCTCTTGGAGGCCACAAGAGTAAAACGGCTTCAACCCTAGCAGAGAAAAGAGAGTGCTTTTTTTTGTTGGCGTCTTTTTTTTTTTTAGTTTAAATAACTACTAAACCCTAAACCCTAACACTAACAACTAATTAATGAGACGCAACTTACGAATTTCATTAGTCAATGATTTCCACTATAATCTTTCCCTTTGTAAAAATGGGAATATGATTTTAAAGGGATGTAACATAATATGTAAGGTAAAAACTTATGTGTAATTAAGTTTATGTAAAATTGATAGTTGAAAGTTGTTAAATAATTTGATTAAATTTTTATTTAAAAATTTTTAGCTATCAATTTTACGTGAAGTTGACTGTACATGAGTTTTTATTAATATATAATGATAAAAGTTTTTTCAATTAATATTCACTCAATTTTGTTTCTTTTTTTTTTAATCTCATATTACCTGAAAAAAACTGTGCCTAAATTTTGTGTTGGCTAATAGTTGATTCTTGATTGCAAATAAATGAGCTTCCTATAATTGAATAGATGAAATAAGGAAAAAAATACCTAATTCTATACTATTTGTAGCAAATTATATTTATATAATAGGTTGATGCTTTTTCTAGACAATGCTTTTATAGATAGTACATAAAGAATGATACATTATTGGTTTACATCTTTATACTCATGATTTTTCATGACTTACATAATATTTTCTCTTTTTTCTTTTCTAGTGCCCGATGTTGTAGGTAAACATGTGCCTAGCGTGGCATGTGATAAAGCAAAATTAAGAGGTTATTTTGAACAAACAAACAAAAAGGCAAAGCCAGAGAAGCCCCAACAAGGTGCCTCTCTAAAAGAAGTTTGTAATCTAAATTTGAAATATCTTCCCCTAGTATAAATAATATCCGAAAGATGCTATTGAAAATGTCCCAGCGTAATGCTCACGTGTTTTTTGCTCTATTATGACGTTCTAAACCATCAACCATTATAAATGCGAAAAATTTTCAAGTGCACCAGTATATCCATGTTTCGATAATTTTTAACCATTAATTTTAATTATAAAGATCAACGATTAAAAATTACTGAAATATTAATATAAGATACACTTAAAACTTTTTCAATAAATGCTTTACATATCGGTCCCGTACCCTTGAACTCTCATCTAGTCTAATTTTTATGCACACTAGTCTAATATTTGTTATGCACACTTAATTTAAATCCCTTTCCTAATCAACACTTAATCAAATGTTCTAATTATATAGATTAGAAGTGGATATGAGATTGGGTGAAATTGGATTTGTCTTGATTTGGACTTAATTCTACATAATAATCGGGTATATTTTTGAGATTGTTATCCGACTCTAAATTTAGTAAATTTAGTAAAATCACACTATTTACGGGCCATACTAAAATTATGTCTCGACCGAGTGAAACCTGGATCTTGATAAATTGTCAAAAAATTATGAACTACTCATTTGTAAAGAAAAAAAAATATTTGTTACTGACAAGTTGATAATTATACTTGAACTTGAATTTGTTCATAAATTATAATTTCACGTTTTTTTAATCTATTTCCTAATTCAACAAATGTTACTAAAAACAAAACAATAAATTTATAATTAATATAACATAATATTAAAATTAATTTAAAACATATATATCTTTTTTAATCCTCATAAGGTGCACATAGACCGGGTGAAGCCAGAATTTATTTTGGCTCGGATTCGACTCTAAATAATAATCGAATTTATTTTTGAGACTCTTATTTAATCTTAAATCCGGTAAAATCATGCCAAATTAATCTAAAAGTATTTGGATTCGGATCGAATTTTCGAACCGGATCGTGTACCCCCTAATATCGTGTACCCCCTAATATAGATGAAGTATTTTCTCCTTTTATAGCTGTTTATGCCTACGTATAATACCTACCTAATTAGAGGCTTCATTTTTATTTATGGAACTTATACAAAAGTTATAACTAATCATTGTATTCATTATTCAAATGTGATCACACTCTTGAAATTGGTTGTGTGGCACGTTCAACGAATTTACGAGACACAAAATGTTGATGCTATTGTTTATACTTTATATAAAATATGGTTATAAATTTAGTGTTGTAACGTTAAAATAATCTTTTTATAAATGAATTAATCTATATTTTTTATTGACTTGATCAGTGTCTCTGTAGATACATACTCTGCAACAAGACCGAAGAACTTCAAGCCACATTAGAACGAGGTATTTTTTGGATATAATCAGAGAAACCATAACAAAATTAATAAAAAAGTAATACACAAAATATTTTTTTAAATTAGTTGAATTTAAATTAAAATCTAACTCTCTAACTGTTGAAAGCATAATAATCTAGATTCAACTAACGAGTTGATATGGTTGGTGTTTATGAAGCTTCCTATAGTTGCGCTTTTAATGGAAGACCTAAAAGGTGATACAATAATATTTTAGTGTTGCTTAGCTTGTTCTGACCAAATACCAATAATATGCTTCCTTTCGGCTTTGATTTCAACTTTTTAGTTGTGCAATTCCTTTCCATTTCAAAACAAATTTCTTAAAATTAAAACGTGGTTGTTGCGGACTTTGTTCTTTACATTTCATCATAATGATAATTGACCAAGGGAACGGCCGCAAATAAGCAAAAAGGAAAAAAAGATGTTCCATTAACAAGAAAATTTTGTATACTTTGTTAACACGTATTTTAGTAATGTTGAATTATAATTTGATATTTTATTTTAATATTATAACTGCTTTTTCTATCTTTAAATTAAATTAAATTAAATAAATGTCTATAAACAACTCAATTTTAATTTTTTAAATAGCATAAATGTAATTATAATTAGAAAGTACAAGAAAATAAGCGTGGAACACTATTGAAATCGGCCAAACTAAACGACAGAAAATACTTTTTTTGAGACTGGATACGGATTATCTAGTTTGAGAATCTCTGAGACAAGATATTGTAAAAGATATGCCAGTTGTCAGCATAAAACAGGGTTATTTGAAGATAAGAAAGGAACATTGTACTTTTACTCATATAGGTATTGTGTTTGAATCTTATAGTGAAATAATTCCTCACATAGGAATAATTAAGTGTTTACCAAAGTAATTATTTTCTGTAGTCTACCTAGAAATCATCATGGCTATTATTTAGGATCTTATTAATGTGTTACTTTTTTTTAAAAAAATAACATAGTAAAATTATTAAAAAATAATTGTTTATATTTTAATAATTTAATATATTAAAAAATAAACAAAATAATTATCATACTATTAAAATATGATCTTAAAATACAAGATGCATAAATTTTATTACTAATGATATAACTTAATTTGTGAAGAGTTGATTTTTTAGGACAGCTAATCATCTAATATAGTTAGCATATTAGAAATAGTTATCATATTAGAGTTTGATTTAAATTGCTACTTCACCTGGCCTTCTTCTAAATGAATAAATAGTGAATTTCAGTACAAGATAAGAAGTGCTTGTGTTGTATGCATTTTAGGACCAACAAATTAAAGTCTCTTAATAATGTGAAAGATATTTGGGAGAGATCATCTCGTAACAAAAATATTCGGTATATTGTAACATACATGTATATTAGTTATCAAGCGCCAATAGTCAGAAAATTACATAGTTCATGTGCTACACGAGTCAATTAAATAAAAAAAAAACACATTTTGTAGAACTTAAATGGAAGCAGAAAATTGAGACTGCAATTAGAGTGGGCATGGCAGAACACAAGACGGTAGTAGGAAAGGACAAAAAGTAGTGCCTTATGGTCAGTTTCCACTGCATGTGAACTAGAATAGAGAAAAAGAACAATATATATATTATGTGAGAAATAATATTTGTATTCTTTACTGTTTTTTATATAATATAAAAATAATTTTATTTTTATTTTAAATAATAATTGTTCGTATACAAAAAAAAAAAGCATATAAAATCAGTTATTCCATATATATAATACACATGTAATGTATGTTTTTAATTTTTAATATTTAATTTGTATCAATTTTACCCCAAATATTAGTTATTAGCTTACTTTGCATGAAAATATATTCCCAGTTTCCCACTAGAAGTTCCCAGATTTAATAGCTAGAAGCTAGGGGACCACATTCTATTTGCACTGCAACTGACACTTTTCATGGGCATGCCCATTTATTGTATGTAAATGAGGTGTTGGGGGGGGGGGGGGGGGGGACCTTATAGCCACCTTAGCTTTGCCTATAAAATATCTATATATTTCTCATCAATTTAATATTCATTTTTTTGGGATAGAATCAAAATTTAATATTCTTGTAGTTTCCACTTTTGGCAGTTGATGGGCAATGGGCCTTTGTGGAGGGTGAACATGTTAGGTGAAACTTGTAAATCAATTTTGTTTTATTTTATTTTCTTCTTCACTTCATAGCATACCATTCAATTCTTTTTATTCTTGCCTTATGGTCTAAATACATAAATTTTATTGTGTATCATAATTCATAAAAGCGTATAACTTGTAATCTCTCGGTTTATTTTTCTACTACTATCTCAATTATAATCTCTGAATCTCCGTCATTATTCAAATGTATCAATATGCAAAGATATCTTACTGTAACTGTGTAAGCTTTTGTTTTTTGGTCCAAGCACTGTACTTTAATATCAAATGTGTGACAAAACAATAGCCATATTGGGCTCAAGATTTCCCATGTAGAAACATTAAGTCTAACATTATATAAATCAATTCTTGCATCCTGGACTCTCAACTTTCTGCTGGATTAATCCATTGGGGCTAGCTACCATAAAGGTCTAAACTTCCTTCAATGTAAGACCATAAAAAAAGGAACTCTTGGGCTTTGGACCTATAATGTACCCCATAACACCAACGTTCTTAGCTCTCACTCTTATTGTTATAGATTTTGCTAGAGCATAAGGTGAATTGGCACGGAAATCGAAAGTAAAAAGGATTTATGTCCGTAATGTATTTTTGAAAACATTAAAACTTAAAGAGTTAAAAAAAAATCCTTTTTTCTAGAAACACAAACCTTCACACTTTTTATTCATTAATTAGTATTGTATGATTAATTATGAACAAAACAAAGAAACTATGCAGTAAAAATTTCCTGTTGTTTAACATATTTTTCTTTAATGTCTATTAGAATAATTGATGTTCTAGCAGCGAATCATCTATGGGTTATTTGGTGCACATGTAGGATCCAGAAACTTAGCCTTAAACCATGACCTAAGTGAGCGCCGACCAAGCTCAAGCGATGATGAACAATGCTTAAACAGACATTTTTCTTTATATGGGTTGTTTAGAGTTTGTAGTAGAAGTTCAGTTCCACAACAGATTGGTCTTTGGCCTGTTTAAAATACCGTGAAAAACATTAAAAAAAAAAAACAAAAAGAGAAATTTCTCTTAATAAAGTTTAGGTAACTAGTCTCAAGTAACAAAATTTAGGCAACTAGTCTCTAGTGTGACGAGAATCCCCTTCCCTACACTCTTCGGATCTTGTTCCCATCGGTAGTTAGTTTGCAATTATTAAGATGGTTCAAAGATGACATGAATTTAAACCTATAGGCGCCTTAAGCTACACACAAATAAATCCATCTAAAGCAATTATCAACACTTCCCTAATTTTATGAATCTCATGGTTAATTATTAAATCAATTTCATATGCAGAATTCAATGAAAATTTGTGATCCATGAAACCAAACAATAGTAGTCCTAAGCGATATAATACAAGGTTTTAGGCATTCCAAGCAATGTTATGTGATTTGGAGGTCTCAGATTATTGGTACACATCATAATCTAACTACCGATTAATCAGCCAATGTAGGCAAATTGAACTCATCATCATAGACCTCACCTACATAGTCAAGACGTTGGAAATTGGAACACACTTTCAGTGAAACAATTTATTAAAGGTGAAAACTCTATCGAAGTTGTCTTTGTTGAGTCCCATGAGATGATTTGAAATATTTAACTAAATTGTTAAGACAACTGCACCTTTATGAAGTTAATAATAATTTTCCAAAAACGAGTAGTGCATTAATTACTCAGTAAAGAGAACAAGATTTAAATTCGAGGAAAAGAGGAAGAAAAGATAAGCTTAAGAGATCACTCAATTAGAAAGCAAAGCTGTTTCAAATTGAGATGATGGAATAAAACTCTCATTCTCATCAATCCTAATTACATTACTCGGTTAAATCAATTTATGAATGACAATAAAACTATATAATCTTATATAAAACTACCAAACAATCCTACAACCAGCGACAATAAGCTAACTATGCTTTTCAATTAACATCTCAAACGCCACAAACTTCAAAGTATTTCCGAGTTTTAACAATCTCATGGCTCATAAATCATCCTAGACCCTAAACCCATAAATCTTGTGGAATAAAACCAAATTGACCAGCCAATATAGACAACCATATATTAGCAATTTGCAAAAAGTTTTATGGTTCTATT
The DNA here is from genome assembly GCF_003086295.3 of Arachis hypogaea. Classification (NCBI taxonomy): domain Eukaryota; kingdom Viridiplantae; phylum Streptophyta; class Magnoliopsida; order Fabales; family Fabaceae; genus Arachis; species Arachis hypogaea. The sequence continues at coordinate 6,688,553 of NC_092038.1, forward strand.
CTGAAAAAGAAATTGAAGGAAAATGCGAAAAATAAAACAAAAAAATTGAAGAAGACGAGAAAGCAGAACAGTTAAAAGAGGGGAAAAGAGATAACTCAGTGATGGCAAAAGGTTTTTATGGTTCGATTCTGCCAGCAACGTTCCTCAACTACAATTTCAGAAGAGGGAGCTTTTATATCCTCATTGTCAAAACCTCTTTCCCCATTTCAAAATGAAAAAAAAAAAAAGAATGAAAGAAAATACGGAAAATAAAGCATAGAAAAGAGGAGGAAGAAGTGTAAGAGATCACTCAGGTCAGCGGGGTGGTCGACACGCAAAGCAATCTCAAGAAAGAGAGAAAGCACTGCATTCCGGTCTGTTGAGCTTGAATTTCATGGAGTCATCACCGTGACCTCCCACACATCTTTTATTGAAAAAACAAACCATAAGAAATATTTTCAAATATGAAAAAATAGTAGAATCATGAATCGGTTGTCATCAAGAAATTGTTACACATCTTATATTGAAAAAACAAGCGAGAGAAGAATCGGTAATCAACAAGAAATTGTCACAAAACTAATAATGAAAAAACCAATAAGAATTACAAAGATGATAATACAGTAGAATCATGAATCGGTTTATCAACAAGAAATTGTTAAAAGGTACCTCCTGCCTCCCACTTCCTATTAAGGCTTTCATAAGATCGGTGATGAGTGAAGATAGAGACTGAATTTATAGGAAGCAAATAGGGTTTAAGGGAGCTCTTGGGCCTCGGCCCTATGATGTAGGCCCATTAAATTGGGGCTAGAAAGAGGTCTCTGCCTTCTACGTATGCCCATTTAAAATAGGTATTATTGGGCCTCGGTCCGATAATGAACCCAATACTTTTTTGAAAAAATTCAGAAAATGGCGGTGGCCAGTGGCCAGTGGCCAGGGAGTTAACGAGTGGTGACAAGTCGCGCACGCACTTCTGGTGAGACTTGAGAGGTGTCTCTCTCTCTCTCCCGCCATTGAAGTAACTTACTGTTATCTGTATCTCACACTAAGAATTAGAATCAAAATGAGGTTGTTGTTCTCTGTCTCCGCTTCTGCTTCTGCTTCTATTTTTCTAAATCCTTCATCTCATCCACTTCATCTTCCTCAGGTGCTTCTTTCACACTTTTCACCTCTCTCTCTCTCTCTCTCTCTCTCTCTCTCTCTCCTTACCTTAATGACGCCATTTCTGTTCTCATAATTTAGGGTTCATTCATCCAACCTTGTAAGTTTCGGATTCTCTCGGAGCAGAGTCTCTGTTTGAGGCTCACAACTTTCCGTTTGAGTTGCAGGAGAAGGTACCGTAACACACAAACACTAGCACTGCTACACATTAATTATCATTATCATTCAGAAGTTGATTTTTAGCTATTATATCATTCTGAAGGTTTATTTAGTGCTAACTCTATAGATTAGAAATTTAAATGAGAATGTTATCAAGAATAGTGAATTTGGCGTGTTTGGATCTAAAAAACACAGGGGAACTTTCATATGTGCAGCCAAAAATCAAGAAGCCGAGGATGCTTTCAAGAAGACCGTCGAAATCGATATACTTATAGATATGCTTAGGGAAGCTAATCCTCACCAGGTAAACTATTTCTGTCTTTCATTTTCCTCTTCTTTTATTAGTTATTTGTTTGATTTCTTGATTGTAGCCATATTTTATGGTTCGTGATGCTTGGACTCAAATGTCATGTGTTGATAGATTTTGGATTTTGGTTTTTCAATGATGATATTGTTTTGCATCGTTATCAGCTTCAGAAAATTGTTCTTGAGAATATCCTTGCTTTCAATCCAACCTTCTGGATACGACTTGCGGCAAGGTCTGACACATGCAAGTCCGAGGATGATAAAGTACAATATTAAACTTTTCTGAATATTTCATTATTTGCTTTCTGTGCAAAATTCTTTTATTATACTACATAATTTTGTTTGTTTGTTGTTGAAATGTAGAAAGATTATGAAGAGTTGGCTGCAACTGTTATGAACGTGGTGGATCGCGTGGTTCATAAGACCAAGGTATCCCTTCATCTTCAGTTGGCCAACAATTGTTAACAAGTGATTTGACTTTCTTTCTTGGTATTTCTTCTTGTGTTGCAGGAGAAGATAGAGTCTGCCACTGATGTCCTGAAGGGTGTGCTAAAACCTGTGGTTGACAATGAAGGAGAGATTTCATGGCCTCCAAGAGATCCTCAGGGACTCACACTGATGGAAATGGTGAGTTTTGTTTTGTTTGTCACCTACCCTTTGCTGGCCTCTTTTATTGGAAGGCCTTTCTTATTCATTTTAAATTACACTGTTTTTCTGCACCTATGGATCATTATTAATATTAACGTATCAAGTTTATTAAATTTCATACTATTTGATAATCATTGATGATGGACCCAATCCTATGACATACAAGTAACCACAGCATTGATTGTCTATGCATCTTGGCAAATGATATATAAACTCTAGTTTGTCTACTTCTTAAGGTATTTTGGCTCTACCATTACTTTCAAGTGGAGTTGACAGCTGGTTAGACTGCAGATAATGTTAGCATGATACTTTCTCTGTAGAGTGCAATTGTAGTGTTTTAGAAATTCAATCCAACGCCTTTTGCCTTAAGTTTAAATTTTTCTGATGAAACATATACATCAAACAATTCATACCATATAAACATTACAGCTGTATTTTATAATGCCTTCATATCTCTTCAATTATTTAGCTGTATAACCAATGATCTATCATTTTGCTTTAAGACTCATGTTACTCAAAATCCCAATGCATCACATAACATATTTGCTTTGTTATAGTGAAGTCTTGGCTCTCTCTATTCACAGAGCGTGTTAGATGATGTTTTTTATTCTCATCAATGAAAATTAACGCTGCAATACAATTTTCACATCAATAATCATTTACTGTAATGTGCGTGAGATCTCCAGAGGCAGAGTATTATTCATCTTCAAGTTTTATGAAAAATGAATTGGACAAGACTTAAAAGAGACCAAATGACTAACAACAATAATGAACATGTTTATGTATAAGTAATTGCTATATATTGTTCTGTAATTCCAGCTGAATTGAATCAAGCATAATATTTATTTGAAAGTGAAAATTTCTCTTAAGAGTTGCATATCTACTATATATAATGGGAATAGGGAGGGATTTGGTACACAAATTTTCGTTCCTAAAATACCATTATATCCATTAAAATACTTTTTGCTAATTTAGGATTTGAACCCAAGACTTCTTGATTAGACTGAAAGATATTTACCAATTTGACTAATGTCACATTTATTATAATTTTATATATTTAATAAGTAAAAAGGTAGATCATAATACACCAGTATTTATCAGCGTTTTTTATTTATCTAATTAAATTTGAAGTTCTAATATTTAGGAGATAAGTCAAAGGGAACAAGAAGGACAGCTAGATGAGGGCTTCCTTGCTGAAGTTAATGCACAACTACGACAAGTGAGTCTTTCTTTTCACTTCTTCTGCATGTATATGTATCCGAAAGAATTTTCAATTGTCAATGGCCGTCAGAATTTTGTATAGTTTAAGTCTTCTTTTCACAACATTTTTTTGAGATTCCTTGGTAGCTTCTAGTTCTAGTAGGATATCTCTTGGGATGTTGCATATATGCTGCTTTTGTTCGGTTTCAAGAGTATCTTATATATGATACATTCATTTATCATTTCTCTGCTGAAATTACATGTGGTATCACTTTGTGAGGCTCAACCATGTATCTTGGTTGTAATATGCAGGCAAAGGAAGATGGTGATAAGCCTGGTCTTGAGGCTATGTTGCAAAAGGTTTTGCAACTTTATGCTTCAACTGTTCTCTCGAGACGAAGTTACGCTATGAAAGGTAATTTTGTATGTGATGTATCCAATGAATGAAATGATGTTTAAAATAGATTATGTACTTGATTCTTAAGTGGTAGATCCGACATTATTTTAACACTTACTAACAAAACCATTCTTATCAGAAAAATATGGCGATCACAAAGCTGATTATGGAAATGAGAGTTGGACATTAAATTTTTGTCATATTTTTGTCTTGGCTTGTTTTCCACATATTCTTGTTGATTGGCATAAATATTAAACTTTTAATCTAATTTTGAAGATTTGTGTATTCTTCTTGCAGGGAGTGAAGTTTTGAAGGATGAACAATTCCTTGAAAATATAATCCAAGGTAATAACACCCATAAACTTTATATTCTGGTGTGTGGGTGCCTGGGTGGTGTGTCTAGTTTGAAATATAGTGTTCTACTATTAATCTGCAAGTGTGGTTACTGGTTACATATATCTTATCAACCGATTTTTGGATCCTTGCAGCTCCTGAAGAAGAATGGAACAATATTTTGATCAAAGGATTGACAATTGGTGCTGGAGATATTTCACCAGAGGAGCTCGATGCTGTCGTCAAGAAACGAATTGAGCGCACTTTAATTAGAACAGTGAGACAACCATGCTTTAAAATTTCGTTATTTTCACCTGTCTTTATCTTCTTTTTGACTGATGTTACTCCTTTTCCATATCGATGCTCTTTATCATCATCATCATCATCACTGCGCACCTCTGGAAAACAAAGGAGGGAGGTTCTTACCAACAGCGGATTTTGACTGAATACCTGAAAGGCATCGAAACCAGAGCAGAAGAGATTGTTCAGGTGCTTCAGGGGAAACCATAATTGCTGACTTGGCAGTGGAATATCTTCAGTGGATCATTGTTTGCGGAGGTCATGAAGCAAGTGCATTGTGAGTTGGAGAAGTTATAGAGGTAGCAATCTACCTACACGGATCAGAATATAACTTGGCTACCATGTTTGGGTTTTGTTCAGCTGGTTACGAATATTGTAGCCAAAAATGGTATATAAAAAAAATGTAGAGAAGAAAACAAAAGAAAGTATTGTTGTGGAGTGTAGAATGTGGAATGTTTATTTGTTAGCAAATTGATATAGAGCTGTAAAGAGACAATTGTTTTGAGAGTATACCAAGCAATACAGAACTTTTTCTTTTTCTTTTGGCAATAATGACTTATGATTTGTTTAATTAAACGTCGGATCTGTCATTGTTACCGATCTATTCAAATACATGATTCAACTATATAGTATTACAGAAAAGAAAAATCCTGGATCTGCCGAGGGGGTCCTTAACTTGTACCTTTATTTCTGAAGGGGGGAAAAAAGTGGAAAAAGAAAAATTCAGTAACTACATTAATTTGGGAGCAAAATTATGTGTTTGCCTCTTTTCCCTGTGTAATGATTTGCCCATGGTAAATTAGTAATACCATTTTAATTTGCACCAGACTTGCTTACAAATTAAGCTAAAAACCACATTTGTTGCGACCGCAAGTTCCAGCTCCCTTAGGCCATAAATTACTATCTCGTGCAAGTAATTAACTTTTATTTTTTTTATTATTATTATAAGGGTAAATACCCTTTTCGACCCCTGAACATTTTAAAGTGGGACATATCGCACCTTTATCATCCAGAAATCTCTACCCGATCCTCAACTAACGACATAAGTGAACGAATCGACTCCTGTGACCGGTTGCTAACAGGTTACCTGGTTGACGTGTCATGTGGATGCTGAGGTGTCAACTGAATGTGCCACGTGTAAGTAAAATTTGTTGCAGGGACTCAAAATCCCCTCCCTGCAACTCAAACGATGTTGTTGTGTTGGGTTAATATTCCCCCATTCTTGAATGATTGAAAAGGTTTAGGGTTTGCATCTTCTGGCTATCTGAGAGGACCTGCAACGGTGGGCATGGCAAGTGCAAATTCTGGTGCTTCATGGAGTCGCGAGAGAAGATGCGGTGGGGGTGACGAGAGTTGGGGCAGTGGAATGAGTGCCGATGGAAGCATTCTGGAAGGAGCGTCGAGAAGGATGAAGAAGAAATTTGTTTCTCTAGTGTGCAATTGCAGATCATACGCCATTTTGTTCGAATCTAGAACTTCAAAAAACCCTAGGAGGCTTTTCTTTGGTTGTTCCAATTTTAAGGTAAATTTTTTGAAAATCATTTTTGTTTGGGTTGCTGTGTTATTTTGGTAACTTGTTTGAGCTGAACAATATGTATGTTTGATGTAGAACAACAGAGGACATTGCAAATACTTTGCCTGGCTAGATGAGTATGTTGCCTCTTTTTGTATTGATGAGGTGGTACAAGAGGCAGTATCGGACCCAACGAAAAAGATGGAAGAAAGAATTGCAGAGATAGAGAAGAAGATGGATGAGGTCAAAAGCAATGAGATTAACAATGGTGCTCTTAGCAGATGAAAAGTGTTTGGGCTGATCTTGTTGGGCATTGTAATAGGAAAGGGATGTAGTATAGTAACAGCTGCATAATGTTAATATGCCTTTGACATTGTAAATTTAGTGTTTTGTAATGGATTCAATGTCTGGATGTAGTAAAAGAAAAGAATGTGAAATTATAATGAACTATGTTTCTGGATTAATAAGGTTTGTTTAGTCAGTTATGAGTATTTTCTGCATTTCATGATTTGTGTGTAATTGATTGACAGAATCATGATAAACCAAATTGAAAACATAGTAAAAATGCAACCTTTTCACAAGGGTGAAGCATTGTCATTTCACAAATCCAAGCCATGTGAGGCAAAGTTTCCATCTTGGTAACACAGAAGGTACACCAGACAAAGTTTACAAAATAAAACTCACACACTATGTGAGTCCAAGTAGTTTTCCAAAAAAACATGTCCCTAAACATATGCAGTTTTTAGAATTCTTGTGCAGCAGCCAAAAAAACATAAACAGCAAGACCAACAGATAAGTCTTATAGTCTAAAATTCCTAGTTAACTAAGTCTGCTTAGGTGGCCTAAAATTTGGGATTGGAATGAACTTCAATAAGTCTGAAGAGGTTCCTCCACTTGATGCAGCAACAGTTTTCTTGGTGATGGCCTCAAGATTTTCTACTGCAAATGCTGGTTGGTGGCTTGTTTGTGGAGACAGAGGACCTGGTGGCCTAAAGGTCTTCAGCTTGGGCCTGAGTTTGGCACTTGGCTGGGCTGGTGGTGCAGGACTGGGCTAGGATGGTGGTGAGGAGTGGGCTGGGCTGTTGGTGCAGGCCTTGTCTGGGCTGGTGGTGTAGGACTTGGCTGGGCTGGTGGTGCAGGACTTGGTTGGGCTGGTTCACCTTGAGATTGCTATTCAACAACATCCAAAATAATCCAGTTAATAAGAAAAAAAATGAGTAAACAACTTAGACTGCATAGTATACTATAACATATACCACTAGAGGGGCAGATTGAGAAATTGGCATTTCCTCTTGTGGAGCATGTGGCCTCTTGGGCATCTTTTTCTTATGCTTCTTTAGCTTAGCCTATTCGAGGAATACAACAATAATATGGCAAACCATTCAGCAACAAACATACACACAACCAATGAAGACAGTAAACCTAAAGAACAAAAAGCATAGCAAAGTAAAATTCAGATATCTAACCCTAATTTCCTGTAAAGTAGGGTTCGGCCTCTGATGCATAGGTTTGTTCTGAGATTGGCCAGAAGTACCACCCTGAACAATGAGTTAAGAGTTCAATTAACTTTGGTAGTATTCCATGGCTGCAGAAAGAAAACCAAATTGTGGAAAAAATTATTCCATACCTTGTTAGTTCTCCTCCTTTTTTGTTGCCAGTTAGGATTTTTAGGTGCTCCCTTACATGTTTTGAAGTAGTAGCCAGCCTCTCTGCATTTGCTACAGGTAACCTGGAAGGTCCTTCTAACCTTGCTGCCATCAGTTGGAGCTGGAGGGGTAGCTGATTCCTTTCTCCTCTTAACTGGTCTACCAACAGATCTCACTATTTTCGATGGATCTACCTTCAGTTGGTCAGTTGGTTCCTAAAACTCCTCACTGGGTACAGGATTGATACAGATGTCATATGTCTTCCTTATTGCCTCCATAGTGAGAAATGGAGACACGAAGTCTTCAGCTGCTTTTACCCTCACTCTGGATATGGCTGCAACAGCATGAACACAAGGTACACCTACATTACAGAATTTAGCAATTATAACATCTGTCATATCTCAACAACATTTTGTCTAGCCATTTTGTTCATAATATGAACCTGTAACTCCTCACACAGTGTCAGGATTGGTTTCTCCCTAGCCTCCACAATCACTGCATTCCAAGACTCACACATATTGTTTGTCACAGCAGCGTTCTTAGGATAGTAACTGAAAAAAGCCCTACACCATACCTAAGGGTCAAACTTACTCATGTATTCCCAAGCTCCATTACTCACAGTTTTCAACCTATCCATAACAGCCTTGAACAGAACTGGAGTTGTGCTCCTAGCTGCTTCCCAAACACAACCCTTAACCTGTTTGTCCTTAAACCTCTTTCACAGTTTTTTCACATATGCAGCACACAGTTCCTATGAAATGCATTTGGCATCACCTCTTGAACTGCCCGAACAAGACCCTGCAGCATATGATATCACACATTTAATCTAACAAAACTCAACAATACATGATGCTAGCTAGTAATTATGAAACTTACTTTTTGTTGATCAGACATCAAATGCCATCCAAAGAGCATGCTTGACCCGAAATCCTCCTGAAGGCAGGTCAGAAACCATTTCCAATTATCAGTGTTCTCAACCCTGGTTACACCAAATGCAATCACAAAGACATGATTATTTGCATCCTGGGTCACTGCAGAAAGCAATTGGCCTCCATAGTAACCCTTCAGAAAACGCCCATCCAAACCGATGAGAGGCTTGCACCCATTCTTGAAGCCTTTTTTGCAAGCATCAAAACTGATATACAATCTTTGAAACAAGTTTGGCCCTTGTGGCTGGGGTAAGGTGTTCATATGTGCTGTGCTCCCGGGATTACTTTTGTGTATCTCATTCAGATAGTCCCTAAGCTTCCCAAATTGAGCCCCTTCACTGCCCAACACAGTCTCCCTAGCTTGCTTTATTGCTCGTGTAATCATCTTCCGATTCAGTTGAACATTATAGTCTTCTTTCATATGCTGCATTGCCTCCCTAGGTGTCAACTTTGATTGCGTTTTTAGTCTCAGCCCCAATTTCTCAGCCACCCATTTTT